>NW_026530331.1:1498432-2098432 GCF_026979565.1 Vidua chalybeata
ATAGTTGTATTAAACTACAAGTCCTCCAGGCTTCGCCCGGGTGCCCAGCCTGTCCGGGGGAAAACCCTCAGAGGACTGGTCCGCGGGGAGGATGTGGCGGGACCCGGATAGCTCCATCGTAAGGACGAGAGGGCTCCAAAGTGGCTTTATTCCTAGAGGCTTTATTTCAGGAGCGTCGCAGGAACAGGAGGGTGAAACGAGGAACATGAACTCTCCAGAAGGGAGCGAACTCCGGAAGCCCCGAGGAAAGGCGGGGCTGGGTATTAAGGGCAAAGAAGTGGGAGTGGTTAGGGTACAAAACAGCCAACGGGCAATGGGTAAAGGGGGGAGACAGAGTGGGGTGACATACAGAGAACTAATCGGGGTACAGAGGAGGAGTGGTATTCTAACAGGAGCCAATGAGAACAACAGAATAACTGAACTTTCTGGAACTGGGGAGTATGCTAAACATTGATGGACAGCTCTTCTGGGGTGGAGAGCAGCAGCTGATTGGCAACCTTTTCTAAACTGTTGCTGCCTCCCAAGGGAGAGCAGGAACCCCTCCCACAACTCCCCCTTTCTGATTTATTAAAAAACATTCCCCAAGTTCCTCGTTAACATTTTCTTAAAGATAGTTAAGGCTACAGAAATTAAGAAAATAATAATCAAAATCCAAATTAAACCTTTAACGATTGTCACGGCCCACCCAGGAACACCCCACTGGGAGAAGGTCTTGTTCACTGCGTCCACAGCCCTGATTTCAGTCTTTAAGTCTTTGACTAACGCCTGGATCCGCTGGATGTTGGCTTGGATGGATGTGCTCTTCGATGTCAGATTGAAGCAGCACATCCCTTCAAAGTCCTCGCAGCTATGGCCATGGGCGAGCAGCAGAAAATCGATGGCCGCTCTGTTCTGTAAGGTGGTGTGCCTGGTGGTCTCTTCTTCTGCCAAGAGGTCTGATATTGCGGCAGACGTAGCGTTGGCCTGCTTACTCATCCAACACCCCAGGTGAGAAATCTCACCGAGGGCTTTCACTGCCGCGTACCATGGTAGAAAAATAGAAGCGGCGACCCTCTTTCCCTCACTCCAATCATAAATTTCGGAATCGCAATTTGGGTCAAATTCACCATACGATCGCTTTTTGCGTGTCAATTGACTTTTCTTCTTCCAATCCAGAATTTGGGTTTTATTGGGGGTTAGCGTCGTAAGCTTGCCAAGGCTACAGGGGCCCCCTTTGATATTGGAGGGGATCCCAGCCCACGCCCTGTCCCCACAGATGAGAAACACACCCCGAGGGAGCTCCTTAGGGAATGGGTAGGACTTGGACAACACAGGGCATGTGTAATTGCACCACTCATTGATGTATTTTCTATTTGCTGGTGTTACGTCTTTGATGTTTTGCCCTGGTTTTGTTTGTGGGGCCTTAGTATAAAACCGAATACAAAAGTGGACCCTTGTGGACCCCAGTAGGTCCAATTCCTGGGGTTCCTGTGGTGCCTGTGGTAGTGTCCTCATCCAACTCATCCAGGAGTCTGCCGAGTTGAGTTTCATCCCCGTGAACGGAAAATCATTTTCGGACAGGGGGACTCCCACCAGGCATGTAGACAACGGATTGTCTACACTGCCCATGGCCATGCAAAGCTGTTCTTGTTCTATAGACTTTGCCAGCGTGACCCAGACGTTTTCCTTGGGCTGTGGCACGAGCCAGCTTCCTGCCAGGTGGAGCCATAAGATGGTGACGAAGGCAGCTGCAGGAAGCCGGTCGCTGCGGGGTGTTCTGGCTGATGTAATTGCCATCTGGGTGGTCAGTAATCTAATAACTCGGACATAAAAAAAGAGAATAAGACCAAGGTCCCTTCAAATCCCCATCCTCCCCTGTTTAAATTAACATTGAAACTGAAAAAATGTGGGGTCAGGTGTGAGGGTAAGGGGGGCGAGGAAAGTGGTAGGACGGGAAAGGGTAAGGAATGGTTGGGGATGGGGTCAGGGGGTAAACTGTCCAAGCCGGTGGGAAGTATCGATTAGTTATCAGAGTCCTTGTGGCGGCGTCGATGGGTCTGCTTCCCTTCCTTTTCCTCCGACTCCAGGCGACGGTGGTCTCCGCTGGAGCCGTCGTCTCGGGGGAGTGGTCCGGGGGGTGGCTTTCCTTCACGATGTCTTCCCGGTATGGTTTTATAAACTTGCCTGGGATCCACCTGGGGCCCTGTTCTGTGGAGACACAGCCATACCCTCTCCCCCACGTTATCAGCGGGTACGGACCTTTGATGTTCCTGGACTCAGGGTCTTTAATGAGCACTGGTGGTCTTTCTTTCAACTGCGCCCTGGTGTTATTGTGAAAGTGGCGTAGTATCGGGGGGTTTGGCTCGCGGTCTGAACAGTTAATGAAATTGAGAACATATAGGGCTTTGCACAACCTCTCTACAGGGCTTGTGGTAAGGGCCGAATCATTTTGCTGCTCTAGCAGTTTTTTAATTTCTTGATGTTTTCTCTCCACAATTGATTGTCCTGTAGGGTTGTGTGGGATACCTGTGATGTGATCAATGCCCCATTGTTGCACGAATTCCATGAATTGTTTGGACACAAACCCTGGTCCATTGTCTGTTTTGATCGTTTTAGGGACACCCAAGGTGGAGAAAGCCATGTATAAGTGTTTGATGATGTCCTTTTTTTTTTCCCCCGTGTGGGTGGAGGCAAACACTGCCCCCGAGAACGTGTCTACAGACACATGGATGTACTTCAGCCGCCCAAAGGAGGGAAAGTGTGTTATGTCTGTTTGCCAGGTTTCCAATGCCCCCAATCCCCGAGGGTTAACCCCCATCGCTAAGGATGGTAAGGCATGGGATTGGCAATTGGGGCAGGTGGCTAAGATGGCCCGCGCCTGCTCCTTGGAGATTTTAAACTGACGGCAAAGCACCGGAGCATTTTGGTGGAAAAAGGCGTGGCTCATCTTAGCCTGCATGTGGACATCTGGCAAGGTGGGTCTTAGAATTGTAGGGTTTACAGAGGTGGAGGTGGCCAGCATCGCCAGGGCGTCTGCTCTCCGGTTGCCCTCAGTGATGTCACCTGGCAGGTCTGTGTGTGACCTAACATGCAGAATGTGATACGGTTGCTTCCGGTGTGAGATAAGCCAAATGAGTTTTGAGAGCAAGCTGTACAATGCTTTGTTGTGAATTTCTTTGAGCAGGGCGTGTTCAGCCCTTTCTGCTATCCCGGCCACATATGCTGAATCAGTGACGAGATTGAAAGGTTGTTGAAATTTTTTGAAGGGTCTCACGACCACTGCAAGCTCAGTGATCTGGGGGGAACCCTGAACTATTTGGACGTCAGACTCCCACTTCTGACTGTCCAGGTCCTTTCAGGTGATCACCGACTTGTGGGATCTACCTGACCCATTGGTGAACACCGTGAGAGCACCTTTCAATGGAATCTTACTTTTGAAAGATTTTGGGGCCAAATACAAGGTGTCTTTAAAAAGTTTGTGTTTGGGATAATGTATTAAAATTTGACCAGGATAGCTGTCTACCAAAATCTGTAAATTTTCATTTGTTTGTAAGAGGAAATCCAATTGGTCCAAATTTAATGGTAAGTAGATGCATGCTGGGTCACACCCTGCGAGGGTCCGGAGGCGCTGGCGGGCCTTGATAATAAGTTTTGCCATTAATTCCGGAAAAGGTGTAACTGTTTTTGCGGGCTGATGTGGGAGGAACAACCACTCGATGACCAGGACTGAGTCCCTCTGGCTGTTGTCCCACTGGAATAAGAGGGCATGTAAATTCGGGGACTTACATAAGATGGCACAGTTGATGGGGAGGGACCGCACGACCCGATGTGCCTGGCGGGACTTGATGGCAGCTGCGACTCTCTCCAGGGCCTCACGGGCATCCGGGGTGAGATGGCGTGGGGATGCCAGGTCGCCGTTGCCTTTCAGCAGTTGGAACAGCGGCGACAGCTCCTCTGTGGTGAGTCCTAGGAGAGGTCGGATCCACGTGATGGTGCCGCAGAGCTGCTGCAAGTCCCGCAGGGTTTGAGGGTTGTCCTTGATGGTGAGGGACTGGGGCACGACGGTTCTTCCCGTGATTAGGAAGCCCAAATATTTCCAGGGGGATGACAGCTGGATCTTCTCCTCCGCAATTTGGAATCCTGAGTCCTTGATGGTCTTTATTGTCTTTTCCAAGGCCGCTTTCAAGTAGGTCGCGTCAGCGGCGCAAATTAAAATGTCGTCCATGTAGTGCAAAAAAATTGCCTCGGGAAAGAGGCGACGGACCGGGGAAAGGACCTGAGCCACAAAAGTTTGGCAGAGCACAGGGGAATTTTTCAATCCCTGGGGCAGAGTGGTCCACTGATAGCATTTATATGGCTCTCCTCGGTTGATGGAGGGAACCGAGAAGGCGAATCTGGGAGCATCTCCGGGATACAAAGGGATGTTAAAGAAGCAATCCTTGATATCAAGGATTGCAAGCTGCCAATCCCGGGGCAGCATGGAGGGAGAGGGAAGGCCTGGTTGCAAGGGGCCCATATCTTCGAGGACATCATTAACCCTGCGTAGGTCTTGGAGCAGGCGCCACCTGTCTTTGCCGGGTTTCTTAATCACAAAGACGGGTGTGTTCCAGGGGCTGGTGGAAGGTATTAAATGCCCCAGGCGCACCTGCTCCTCCACAAGTTCATTGAGCGCCTTTAATTTTTCAGATGGTAAGGGCCACTGGTCCACCCACACCGGTGTGTCTGTTTTCCAATTGAGCGGTGGGGAGGTGCGCTCCGCAGTGGCCCAGACTAAAAATCCCACGCAGGACTAGGGATGTCAAGTCGGGCACCCCATTGGGACAAAACGTCCCTACCTAACAATTTGATATTGGAAGCTACCACAAAAGGCCTAATTGTGGCAACTTGACCCTCCGGCCCCTCCACACATACCAGATGTTTGCTCCGGCGGGAGTTGACAGCACCTCCCACGCCGGAGATTGTGCCACAAGGGGACACCAGCTCCCAGTCGCGAGGCCACTCTGCCTGGGGAATGATGGTAACATCCGCGCCAGTGTCTGCCATCAGGTCTAGTGAGATGGACTTTCCCTGTAAAACAAAAGAAGTCTTAATAATAGGTCTCTGTCTGCTTACGTTTTGCACAAGAAAGGCCGAAGAGTCCAAATCCGAAAAAAGGTCTGTTGAAAGGTCCATGCCAGTGTCTTCTGTGTGGACATGCAAGATGTAGCAAAGGGCTAAAGGAGACCCCTTAGGCAATGAGAATGGAGGCTGGTAACATACCACGGAGATGGTGAGCTCCGTCCCTGGCTCGAAGTAGATGACCTCTGGGATGATGGTGAGGTCATCCGACGTGTTGGTGGTGTCTCCTAACAGCAAAACAGTGGTGGGGTAGTCACAGTAGGGCGGTGGCAGGAATCCCGCCGGGACGCGAACCAAGTCCTCATCTGGAAACATGACGTGAAGGCTGGTCCGGAGGACTTGGCGACGGGCGCAGTTCAGTTGCCTGGTTCTTCTGAGGAGCCGGAGCCCGTCCTCCTGGCTGCGGACGTCCGGAGAAGTGTACCGCTGGGGCCGTGGTTCTCTGGGAGACATGGCAGCCCCGGGCGCTGGGACAGGCCATTTGGTGTCATGACACGGCCCATCACCGCGCTCCGCCTTCCGTTTCCCGGCTGATGGAAGTGGGAATTCCTGTATGTTGGTCTCGGGGAGGGGTTGTAAGGGTGGTAAGACCTATCTGGCGGCCAGTGTGGGCAGTTCGCTTGGATGTGGCCCAACTGGCCACAGCCGAAACAGCGAGTGTTCATCAGGTCTACCATCGCCTCCCCCACCCCTTTGCTCACCGCAAATGCCACTGTTTTCTCCATCGAAGTTGCCTTGGTGCACGCCTCTACCATCTTAGCGATGGTAGGCTCCGGATCCTGGGGAAGAGCTCTCAGGATCTTTTTGGTCTCTGGGTTGGCATTGGTCAGGGCCATCTTTCGCAGAAGTTCTTCTCGGGCCTCGACGTTCTCAATCTGCCTGTCGATGGCCTCCTTTAACCTGTCCACGAACTTGATAAAAGTTTCATCAGGGCCTTGAAGAACTGATGAAAAGTTTTGGAGGGGGGTGGTACCATCGGGGATTTTCAGCAGTGCCTCCTTCCCAGCGTCCCTTATGTCACTTAACAAATTCTCGGGAAGGAGGATTTGGTCCTCAGGTCTGTTAAATTCCCCCTCCCCTGCCAGAGCTTCAAGTCCCTCCGCGCCGTCTCCTAACACCTCCCTGAGATCATACTTTGTTAGGAGAGGCTTAATCAATTTTTTCCAATGTATCTCCCACAGAAGGAATTCTGTGGGGGACAGCAGGGCCTTCGCTATATAGCGAAGGTCGTGTTGTATAAGGCAATGTCCCGAAAAGGTCAGATCTAAAACGTTTTTAAAGAAGGGAGAATTTCTCCCATAATCCTTTGCGGCTCTCCTCAACTCCTTTACTTCAGCGTATGGTAACTGTTCCCACCTCGGCTCTTTTCCCCTCTTATGCACAATTGGTGCCGCAAATGGACCTAAATCCCTTGCGAGATCTAGGTCCCCATCCTTAATGGCCTCGCCCCGGATCCGGGCCCAGCCCTCCCCCGGCTTGGTTGTTTGCCGGGGGTTGTCACTGTCCTCATCCTCTTCTGAGGATGAGGCAGGACGGGCTAGGGCGCGGAGCTTCTCTCTTACCGGTGGGTTCCGGTGCCGGGAGACCCTGCAGGCCAAGATGGCCTGCTTCCGGCTGTGCCTACTTTCGGTTCCGGCAGCGTGGGAACCGGGAACGGCAGGAGAGGGCGCGTGGCCTGACCCACCCACCGGGGCATGGCCTGACCCACCCACCGGAGGCCCACCCAGGGGCGTGGTCAAGGAGGCAGGATGGGAGGGTCCCGACGTCACCGAAATCGACGCGTGATGGGGGGCGGGACCCGACGTGGGGGCGGCAACCTACGGAGGGGGCGGAGATGTTACAGTGGCAGGAACCCGAGGGGGTGAGGAGGAGGAGGAGGAGGCGCCCTTTTGTGCTGTGTGGCGACCGGCCAAGAGGCCGTCGCCATTTTGAGGTATTAAAATAGCATTGGAACAACCATGACAACTGGGGATAGAACTGGGGTCAGGGACTTGTGGAACAAGGGAGTGGGTAGGGCTCGTGCCGGGGTGGCCAGTCCCAACACAAGGAGAGGACAGGGTGGGACGGGAGGCAGCAGGGAGACGGCAGCAACCCTGTGCCTCATTCTGGCAGGATCTGTCTCCCGATCCATCCTTAGGGGAAGTGGGGTTAGGAGCGGGGGGGGGGCGGAATGAGGGGTAGGAGAACTGGGACCCAAACTTTCCCCTTTCGATTTAACTAAATTAAAAATGGAATCATAAATTGGAAAAAATCTCCCCACTTTAAAATTCCCCGTAACCTGAACATCATAAATGTAACGTCCAACTTTCCCCCAAAACAAAACAGAAAAGACATCGTCCATGGAGACGTCTGGAAAGTGTTCGAAAATAAAGTTAACAAAAGATTTTAAAACCCCTTTTTTAAAGGAAACATTCCCCAACACAAGGGCGGACTTAACTTGGATATAAAACTCCCGTCGTGCAGGGGAAAGGTGGTTGCCCATTTTTCCGGCTGCAAGATAGATCCCCGGCCAAAGCAAAAAAGGAGAAAAGAAAAGAAAAAGCCTGCGTCGGCTGCTCACCTCGAGCAGCGAAACTCACCAGCACCGGGACGCGGCGAAAAGAAGAAAGCTGTGGCGGGGCGGTGGAGTGCTGCTGATCTCGTGAAATCTGGCGCTTCCCCCGAAGCTGCAGGGTTGGATCTCCACGAGTTATCAGCAGCGCCAGGAGGCAGAAGCCTTCAAAAAATAGAAGTAGAGCTGCCCCTGGAAGTGGCGGCAAACGGCGCTTGAAATCCCGGAGCGCGGGGTCACAGATCCGGACGCTCACAGGAGACGCTCCTCGATGACCAGGGCAGTGGTCGCCGTGTTCGGGACGCCACTTGTATTAAACTACAAGTCCTCCGGGCTTCGCCCGGGTGCCCAGCCTGTCCGGGGGAAAACCCTCAGAGGACTGGTCCGTGGGGAGGATGTGACGGGACCCGGATAGCTCCACCGTAAGGACGAGAGGGCTCCGAAGTGGCTTTATTCCTACAGGCTTTATTTCAGGAGTGTCGCAGGAACAGGAGGGTGAAACGAGGAACATGAACTCTCCAGAAGGGAGCGAACTCCAGAAGCCCCGAGGAAAGGCGGGGCTGGGTATTAAGGGCAAAGAAGTGGGCGTGGTTAGGGTACAAAACAGCCAACGGGCAATGGGTAAAGGGGGGAGACAGAGTGGGGTGACATACAGAGAACTAATCGGGGTACAGAGGAGTGGTATTCTAACAGGAGCCAATGGGAACAACAGAATAACTGAACTTTCTAGAACTGGGGAGTATGCTAAACAATGATGGACAGCTCTTCTGGGGTGGAGAGCAGCAGCTGATTGGCAACCTTTTCTAAACTGTTGCTGCCTCCCAAGGGAGAGCAGGAACCCCTCCCACATATAGTATCTCGGTACTTCAGGGGTACATGCACGGCATGTGGATCTCTGTCTATATGAAATACAATACCTCCTCCTCTGATACTTGAAGCATCACAGGAGAACCCAAGCTGTATGCCAGTCTGGTTTCTAGAAAAAGGTTGTCAATCTACACATGAAGCAGGGGATTAGCCCTTCCAGACTCCACTTCAAGGGGTTCTTAAGCGCCCGTTCAACTGGTGGTTGTTCCCAGTCAAAGGCTAGATAGCAACTTGTTGAACTTTGGTACATCCCTCCCAAGAATACTCTGTCTCTCTCTCTGTCCTCCCACTCTATGATTACCCAGTCCTCTGATGGATGAAGAGACTGACTTGGTTCAAGCTGAAACCACCTGTGGAGAGCCTGTCTGGGAGGCCGGGCTCCCTCGGCCCAGGCTTGGAGTTCTGCAGCCACTGTGGGCAGATCGCCTCTCACTTGTAACAAGAACCAAACAGCAAACCCTGTAATGCAAAGGATCTCCCAGTGACGGCTTTTAACACTAAAGGGCAGTGCTATCGCACAACAAACACTTAACTCTTAGCCCAGCCGGGTTCGCTGGCTCCTTTTGCAAGCCCTTTACTAACCAGCGATGCTTGTAAGCGGTGCTTGTAACTCCCAACTTGTACCACGCTCCCACTAGCTGCACTATCAGCTAATGGCGTTCAAAGCAGCTCCTCAAACCGCGGCTTTTGCCCGCGCGCCCTCTGCGCTATCAGCTAGGCTGCGCCTAAAGCACTTTTGCAAGCCCCGACTTAAGCCCCGCGCCGCACTCCCCCCGCTCGCCAGAGACAGCCCGTGCCACGCATGCGCACCACCTGCTCTATCAGGTAGTGTGGCTGAGAGCTGCCCCGTGCATGCGCACCCCAGCACCGCCGGGCTGCGTCTCTGTATCTTAGTAATGCCGCACCGCGCTTCACACGTACACACACACACACAAAAGCATGCACGTCCAGATGTAACAGACACACCACACCGAAACTGGGACACACCACACTGCAATCGGGACACAACACACAACACACTGAAATCGCGATTTCTCCCTCCCTGAGCCGCGCTATGAGCTGGGGAGGTTCTCCTGCCTTTCCTTAGTCTGGCTTCTAGTTACCCGCTGGTTATTCCCCTGGAGCTCAACATTCAACTCATCCCCCTCCGAGTTATCTTGTACCGGGGCAGAGGGTTCAGGATGTTGTGGTGAATGTGGAGGTAGGGGTGGGTAAAGTTTCCGGGGAGGAGAACGGGGGGGAAGGAGGGGTGGTGGTGGAGGAGGTGGTGGAGGGATGGAATCGGGTAGGTCTGTATCCTCTTTCAATCTTTTCTTCTTTTCCCTAGTACTAAGTGCAAACAACTTAGTGCGAGTTTCCCCCACTATCTAGAGGGAGGCGTACTCGCTTTCCTCTAAGTTCAAGGGCTCTTTAGAACTCACATAAATATTTAAAGCCTGACATATCTAATCCTCAAATGAGCCAAACACTGGCCAGTACAAATGGTCCCCTCTTATTTGCTTCCCTCCCCAAACCTCTATGCAGTAGTGCACCATTTTCACCTTGTCCTTTCCTTTCCTGGAGGGGAAGGCATCCCAGTTTTTAATCATTAGTCCTAATGGGCTATCTGGAGGAATCTTGGGAAGCTTTACAGGGGTTCCCCCACCCATGGGACCAGAGGGCTTGCTTTTCCTCTGTCCTGTCTTCCGGAGTGCCTTCTTACATAAACCTCTACGCTTCCCTCAATTTGTGGCCCAGCCCATCGCCGGGTGTGGGAAACGCACTACTATGAGGTTCACACTCATGTCATCTCACAGAGACGTCTCACTCATCACACTCCGGGATCCCAACCCCAACCAAGCGGCCCCCATTCCCTTTAAACAGGGCAACCTCAGTAGCCCCGAAGGACCACTGAAAGGTACTTACACAGTCCTGTGTCTTCGCCCGGGACTTCGTGCACAAAGATTAAGGGGTTGCTGGCTATTCTTTGCTTGCCACTGGATTTGGGTTCGTCAGTAAGGGTCCCAGAGGGAAGACTCCTGAGCGGGGCTCGCTGCCAAGGCAGCGAGGGCGCCTCCCCATGAGGAGCTTCCAATGGATAGCCCTTATCCGAGTCACGGCACCAGATTGTTATAAATTTAGGCGAATAATTTGTTCAGCCTTTCAAGAGTCAATCAGAAATTTATTGATTACAGCAAGCAATGGCAAGCAAACAGCGCTGGGTGCAGCCGGAGAGTCAGCGCTCCGCCAGCGGCTCACACCGTTTCCCCCTTCCCACAGTCTTTTTATACTCTCTTTCTTCCGTGTCCACGGTATCTCTGGGTGTACTCTGCACTTGCACCTTCTGTTGCTAGGGGGTCCTCTTTTACTCTCTGGTGGTCGTTTGAGGAAGGCTCCTCTCTTCTTCCTCGGTGAAAGTCCAAGGCCCTGTAATGGTATTTTCTATATAAGGTTATATGTTATATGCGCCTATGTTCTAGTTACACAATCAGCTTAAGTCCTGTTATCTACACAAGGCTTCCCCTTTGGTTTTCTGTTATCTACACAAGGCTTCCCCTTTTTGTCTTGATGAACAAAGAGTCTTTTCTAACTTACCTCAGGCAGGTTCTTTCTGCCCCTGTGTCTACTACAAATTCTAATTTTTCTTCTTGGGGACCCACTTTTAAAGTTATCACGGGCTCCAGATGGTATTTGTCCCCTAAAATATAGAGCTTATGACTTCTCTATTCCTCTTCTGTGCCCATCTCTCTGAAGATTTTCAGATCTTTTCCCTCATTAGTACAATTTCTCTTATAATACCCTAAGTCTAACTATTCAGTTGGAGTTTCTTCTTTCTCTCTTTAAACTGTCTCTAAAAAGCCTTTTTTATTTTTTTTTGCATGTCGCCTTCGGGATGCCGTCTTATTTTTTCCTTTGATTATCAATTTACGGTAATTATTCTTGTGTTTCCTCCCGTCCTCATCATTTTGACCCCACTCAGGAGGTGCTTCTGTTATGAACAGTTTCCAGGTGTTCCCCAGAGACGCGGGCAGGGCTTTCCTAGTTCCCATGGCAACACTAAAAGAAAACTACTAACTCTAGCTAAGTACCGATATTGAAATGCTAATTAGCTAATTGCTCTGTTTGTTTTCTCTAAACTACCTGGCCTCCCACCCCTCCACGCTGCCATTGTGGGACTAACATGCAAATAAAAAACCCCTTAGGATCATGGGAGTATTTTTAGGAGATAAAAATGAATATAAATCAAAAACTGAACACAATAGAGGAGTCTAGACAAATGCCCTAGCTGAGGAAGAGGAAACACATCCCCTGACTGGCTTTTAACCGTCACCATCACCTAAGAAAGAACAGACTATATTAGGCTCTGAGAAGCCAGAAGATAGAGACAGAGAGCCCTGGTGCTGCCACCAAGGAAGGAGTGGGGACAGCTGTTGTTCTGGACTTCAGCAACAGACTCTGCACATCACGCCTCCTCATCCTCGGGCCACCGGTGTGCCACAAGGAAAGGAGAAAGGACAGCTGCTGCTCGGGACTCCAGTGACAGACTCTGCACGCCTCCTTCCTTTTGGCTGCCTGGGAAAGCTACAACCGTGGGGGCGAGCTCTGCGTCGAGCCCCCTGCCCAGCTGATCTTTTTAATAAAGAGCTGAACATTAATAAAGGCAATAGCCCTGTTCATTTCAATTTGGGGGCTCGTCCGGGATAGCCACTCCCGAAGAGGACCCCCGGACAGCTGGACAGCTCGACCATCTGCTTCGAGGGACCCTCGGGAGTTGCTGGCTACCTTCGGACCCTAGGATCCGCGTGAGACGAGCAACGCAGAGGAGCATCGGATGGGTAAGAAAAACCGGGAGACGAGCGAATGAGTGAGTGAGTGAGACGGGGGCCGGCAGCTCAGACCCCCGAAGTGAGAGGGACCCGCTAGTACCGCGTTTCCGGACTCCTGCGAAGGGGCCGGCCGGGAACGGGGGAAGCGAGTGGAATAGAGGAGCGACTGAGGCGTCTCCTTAGAAGTAAAGCAGGCCCTCCTCCGAGCGTGTGGAGGTGCCCTATGGGCAAAGTAAGTCCCTGGCAATCAGGGCAAGGGCAATATCCCCAGCAGGGCAGGTGGGATGTGGAGGTCCTAGAAGACATGTCCCCGGCGCCGGCAGGATGGGATAGGACGGCAGGTGGGATGTCCCTGGCAGGTAGGGCAGGGTGTCCTAGCAGGCAGGAGTGACATGTACCTGGCAGGTAGAGGGCATGTACCTGGCAGACAGAAAGCATGTCCCCGACAGGCAAAAGGCATGTCCCTGCCAGGCAGGACAGGACAACAGGGCAGGTGGGATGTCCAAGCAGGCAGGAGCGTCATGTCCCCACCGGGCAGAGGGCATGTCCCCGCCAGGCAGGACAGGATAACAGGGCATGTAGGGCGGGATGTCCTAGCAAGCAGGAGCAGCAAGTCCCGCCAGGCAGAGGGCATGTCCCCAGCAGGCAGGACAGGATAACAGGGCAGGTAGGATGTCCATGGCAGGCATGGATGGAGGTCCCCGTCAGAGCAGATAGGGGAATGTCCCTGGAAGGCAGGGCAGGATGTCCCCGTCAGAGCAGGCATTAACCCGAGTAAGCAGAAAGGCAGGAAGGCAAGCAAGCTAAGCCTAGTAGGGTCAGGCAAGGGGGCTTGGCCGGAGTTCGAGTGTAAGGCTCGGCAGGACGTTCGACCTTACCTCGGCAGGGAGACCAAGCTTCCCAAGCCTAGTAGGGTCAGGCAAGGGGGCTTGGCCGGAGTTCGAGTGTAAGGCTCGGCAGGACGTTCGACCTTACCTCGGCAGGGAGACCAAGCTTCCCAAGCCTAGTAGGGTCAGGCAAGGGGGCTTGGCCGGAGTTCGAGTGTAAGGCTCGGCAGGACGTTTGACCTTACCTCGGCAGGGAGACCAAGCTTCCCAAGCCTAGTAGGAGAGTCAGGCAAGGGGGCTTGGCCGGAGTTCGAGTGTAAGGCTCGGCAGGACGTTCGACCTTACCTCGGCAGGGAGACCAAGCTTCCCAAGCCTAGTAGGAGAGTCAAGCAAGGGGGCTTGGCCGAAGTTTGAGTGTAAGGCTCGGCAGGACATTCGACCTTACCTCGGCAGGGAGACCAAGCTTCCCAAGCCTAGTAGGGTCAGGCAAGGGGGCTTGGCCGGAGTTCGAGTGTAAGGCTCGGCAGGACGTTCGACCTTACCTCGGCAGGGAGACCAAGCTTCCCAAGCCTAGTAGGGTCAGGCAAGGGGGCTTGGCCGGAGTTCGAGTGTAAGGCTTGGCAGGACGTTCGACCTTACCTTGGCAGGGAGACCAAGCTTCCCAAGCCTAGTAGGGTCAGGCAAGGGCCTTGGCCGGAGTTCGAGTGTAAGGCTCGGCAGGACATTCGACCTTACCTCGGCAGGGAGACCAAGCTTCCCAAGCCTAGTAGGAGAGTCAGGCAAGGGGGCTTGGCTGGAGTTCGAGTGTAAGGCTCGGCAGGACGTTCGACCTTACCTCGGCAGGGAGACCAAGCTTCCCAAGCCTAGTAGGAGAGTCAGGCAAGGGGGCTTGGCCGGAGTTCGAGTGTAAGGCTCGGCAGGACGTTCGACCTTACCTCGGCAGGGAGACCAAGCTTCCCAAGCCTAATAGGAGAGTCAGGCAAGGGGACATGGCCGGAGTTCGAGTGTAGGGCTCGGCAGGACGTTCGACCTTACCTCGGCAGGGAGATCAAGCTTCCCAAGCCTAGTAGGAGAGTCAGGCAAGGGGGCTTGGCCGGAGTTCGAGTGTAAGGCTCGGCAGGACGTTCGACCTTACCTCGGCTGGGAGACCAAGCTTCCCAAGCCTAGTAGGAGAGTCAGGCAAGGGGCTTGGCCGGAGTTCGAGTGTAAGGCTCGGCAGGACGTTCGACCTTACCTCGGCAGGGAGACCAAGCTTCCCAAGCCTAGTAGGAGAGTCAGGCAAGGGGGCTTGGCCGGAGTTCGAGTGTAAGGCTCGGCAGGACGTTCGACCTTACCTCGGCAGGGAGACCAAGCTTCCCAAGCCTAGTAGGAGAGTCAGGCAAGGGGGCTTGGCCGGAGTTCGAGTGTAAGGCTCGGCAGGACGTTCGACCTTACCTCGGCAGGGAGACCAAGCTTCCCAAGGCTAGTAGAGTGTCCTAGGGTGGCTGTATGATGCCTTTATCCCCAATCGTCTGCCCTGTTTATGTTGAAGTCTTGTTCCAAGAGTGAAAGGAGGAGGGAAGAAGCTCAGGGTTTGTTTTCAAAAAGTCACTCCCTCCTCCACATTCCAGCTCCGGGACGGTGTTTTCTGCAGACGGATGGACAGCGAGACAGAGCTCTCCTTTGCTTTTCTTGTTAGTTTTAGCTAGCTGAGGCAGAGAAGTTCCCTGGACTGTGGTTTTTTTCCCTTTCTCTGGACCTGCTCTGGACTGTACACCAGAAGAGCATCAGCAGCTCACATCTGTGGCCCAGCGGGCCGGGCCTGGGCCGCGGCATTGCCAGCGCCGGAAGGACTGGTCAGAGACTGAGTGAGCTGAGCTGCAACCTGGGGGGATTTGCTCTGAATTTGTCTCTCTTGGAGTGGCAAGAAGTCTTATTGTTTAATATTGTCTAAGTTCTCTTGTGTAATAAACAGGTTTTTTCCACTTTTTTCCTCCAGAGGTATTTTCTCCCGAACCGGCTGGGGGGAGGGGCCAATTGACTCTGCTTTCCTAAAGGAACCCTTTTGTGGCGGGGGGAGGGGAATTCTTTCCCCAGACTTGCCCTGAACCAGGACAAATACATAATTTTAGCGCCCAACTACCGGGGCTCGAGAAAGTGGAAAAAACCTTTATTCCTCTACTGATTGCATGCTGGTTGTGTTTGTTTTGTAGTGGGTTAAAGCACCCAGTAGCCATGTTGCTTACATCCATAATGTCTCTTGGGTTGGAGGCCTTCATGTGGTTCTGGTCACTAGGCCTTTTTGAGGTTTTAGTACTTTTCTGGTCACTAGGATTGTCCCATACACGCGGTTTTTACAGTAGAAGAGCACAGATTAAAATAGCTATTGTGCTGGCCTTGGCAATAGTGATTTATAAGGTGCTTGTAAAGATACTGGATTCTGTTCGAAATATGTATGCTTTATGGTTTTTTCACCCTACCCTGCATCCTAGTTCCAGTAGGATGTTCTGGGAGTTTATTAGTAATTGCACCTGGTTTGTTAGAGGAGGAGCAGAGGATGAGGTTTTCCAACCCCTCCTTTCCTTCTTCTCTTTTGAATCTGTCATGTCATTTTTTGAGAATGTTCAGTCTCCCCTGAATGTTAAAGAGACCCTCTTTCTGGTATTTATTCTGGGAAACTCCCTGGGAAACTTCCTTTATACAGCCTGCAGTTTCTCTAGAGTGAAGGCTGAAAAATCCAGAGGGACTGATGAAACCCCTCATCCAGATGTGGAAAATCCTAAGTGGTGTGGAGAATGGGAGAAAATAGGCCAGACCCTGAAGGAATTTTCTGACCCTGTAGAGTGGGATTTTCCAAGTGAACAAATTCAGAACCCAGATGAGGTAGGGAAATACCTGAAAGAGAAGTGCCATGATGACTCTAAGGAGAAAAGGATCATTGCAATAAGCTGGGCTCTGGCTTATGCTTATCGCACACTGCTAGATACTGTAGGCCAGCAGACAGAGGCAGGGGGGCAGGGAGATAAACCAGCAGCAATCCCAGTCACTCAGTCCGCAGCCAACCCCCCAGTTACTCAGGCTGTAGCTAAACCAGACAGTGAACCTAAACCACTGGCAGTTGCTGCGGGAAAGAAGAGAAGCAAAACTGACCGGCCAGGGACTGATGATGATGATCCAGGAGAAGGACCCTCAAAGCTAATTACTGACACAAAAGCCGAAGTTAAGGCAACTGATGCAGGATCAGAAGCCACTACTGAGTCCTATTCCCTGAAGGACCTTCGTGGCCTAAGGAAGGATTACACTCGACGACCTCATGAGTCTATAATTAGTTGGTTGGTCCGTCTTTGGGATGCTGCAGGGGAGGCTACAATTCTGGATGGTAGCGAAGCGAGACATTTGGGATCCCTGTCACATGATCCTGCCATTGATCAAGGAATGATGAGGGGGGCTAATCCTCGCAGCCTCTGGGCACGGGTTCTGGACAGTGTAGCACAAAGATACTTGTGTGCAGATGATCCTTATATGCAGCAAACCCAGTGGAAGACTATAGAGCAAGGAATTCAACGCTTGAGGGAAATGGCAGTGGTAGAGATTGTCTTCTCGGATGATCTAGATACTGTAAATCCAGACTTGGTACCATGTACATCTGTGATGTGGCGAAAACTTGTAAGACTTGGGCCAGATGAATATGCTTCTGCTGTAGCAATAATGAAGCAAGATGACGGTGAGGAGACTGTGCTTGATATGACAAAGAAGCTCCGAGCATATGCAGATGCTGTACATGGCCCAACACACATGAGAATTGCAGCAGTAGAAACACAAGTGCAGAAACTAGAAAAAAAGATAGAGAACAAGATAGAGGAGAATCTTAAGAGATTCAGGGAGGAGATTAAAGAGGACCTTCTTAAAATTTCTGCAGTACAGATCAGAGGTCCTGGTACCCAACGCAGACGTCCCTCAGATAGGGAGAGAAGGTACACCTCACGAGCTGAGCTGTGGTTCTTCCTGCGCGATTGTGGAGAAAATATGAGGAAATGGGATGCGAAACCTACTGCTGATCTGGCACAGCGGGTGCGTGAATTGAAGGGAAGCAAGACTCCGAGAGGAATTTTCACCAAAAGGGAAGCAGCTCCAGTGACCCATAACCAAACTGCCATATATGATGATGATGACGATATTTTCGATCCCCTTGAAGGAACCTCCAAGACATATGCCCCAGGAAAGAAGGATAACCAGGCTTAGAGGGGCCCTGCCTCTAGCCAGGTAGAGGCTAGGGAAAACCGTATTTTCTGGACGGTGTGGATTCGTTGGCCTGGCACATCAGAACCACAAGAATATAAAGCTTTGGTCGACACTGGTGCGCAGTGCACATTAATCCCATCAAACTATGTGGGGACAGAACCTGTTTCTATTGCTGGTGTGACAGGGGGATCACAGGACTTTTTACTTCAGTGGAAGCTGAGATCAGCCTGACTGGAAATGAGTGGAAGAAACAGTCTATTGTAACTGGCCCAGAGGCCCCATGTATTTTAGGCATAGACTTCCTCCGAAGTGGGTATTTCAAAGACCCAAAGGGACTCAGGTGGGCATTTGGAATAGCAGCTGTAGAGACAGGGGGCATCAAGCAATTGAACAGCTTACCTGGACTATCGGAAAACCCGTCTGCAGTAGGACTTTTGAAGGTAGAAGAGCAACGAGTGCCAATTGCGACCTCGACAGTGCATCGCCAGCAGTACCGAACGAATCGAGATGCTGTGATCCCCATCCACAAAATGATCCGTGAGCTGGAGAGCCAAGGGGTGGTTAGCAAAACCCATTCACCCTTCAACAGCCCCATCTGGCCTGTGCGTAAATCCGAAGGAGAATGGAGATTGACAGTGGACTACAGTGCCCTAAATGAGGTGACTCCACCGCTGAGCGCTGCTGTGCCGGACATGCTGGAACTCCAGTACGAGCTGGAGTCCAAGGCGGCAAAGTGGTATGCCACTATTGATATTGCCAATGCGTTTTTCTCCATTCCTCTGGCAGCAGAATGCAGGCCTCAGTTTGCTTTCAGCTGGAGGGGCGTGCAGTACACCTGGAACCGACTGCCCCAGGGGTGGAAACACAGCCCCACCATCTGCCATGGACTGATCCAGGCTGCACTGGAAAAGGGTGAGGCTCCAGAACACCTGCAGTACATTGATGACATCATTGTGTGGGGGAAAAAAGCAGCAGAGGTATTTGAGAAAGGGGAGAAAATCACCCAGATTCTCCTGAAAGCTGGTTTTGCCATCAAGAAGAGCAAGGTCAAGGGACCTGCTCGAGAGATCCAGTTCCTGGGAGTGAAGTGGCAAGATGGACGGCGTCAGATTCCTACAGATATCATTAACAAGATCACAGCGATGTCTCCACCAACCAGCAAGAAGGAAACACAAGCTTTCTTAGGCGCCATAGGTTTTTGGAGAATGCACATTCCTGAGTATAGCCAGATCGTGAGCCCTCTCTACCTGGTCACTCGCAAGAAGAATGATTTCCACTGGGGCCCTGAGCAGCAACAAGCCTTCACCCAGATTAAGCAGGAGATTGCCCATGCAGTAGCCCTTGGCCCAGTCAGGACAGGACCAGATGTGAAGAATGTGCTTTACTCTGCAGCCGGGAACCATGGTTTGTCCTGGAGCCTTTGGCAGAAAGTGCCTGGTGAGACTCGAGGCCGACCACTGGGATTTTGGAGTCGAAGCTATAGGGGGTCTGAAGCCAACTATACTCCAACAGAGAAGGAAATTTTAGCAGCCTATGAAGGAGTTCAAGCCGCCTCGGAGGTGATCGGTACAGAAGCGCAACTCCTCCTGGCACCCCGACTGCCAGTGCTGGGGTGGATGTTCAAAGCAAAGATTCCCTCCACCCACCATGCCACCAGTGCCACATGGAGCAAGTGGATTGCCCTTATTATGCAGCGCGCCCGGATTGGAAAATTGAATCGCCCTGGGATTTTGGAGATAATTACAAACTGGCCTGAAGGTGAAATCTTTAGTCTTGCAGATGAAGAGGAGGAAGTGGCACATGCTGAAGAAGCGCCACCATATAACCAACTGCCAGCAGAAGAAACACACTATGCTCTTTTCACTGATGGCTCTTGCCGCATTGTAGGAATGAAACGGAAGTGGAAAGCAGCCGTATGGAGTCCCACACGACGAGTTGCGGAAGCTACTGAAGGGGAAGGTGGATCGAGTCAATTTGCTGAACTCAAAGCGGTTCAACTGGCCCTGGACATTGCTGAAAGGGAGAAGTGGCCAAAACTCTACCTCTACACTGATTCATGGATGGTAGCCAATGCTCTGTGGGGGTGGCTGGAGAGGTGGAAGAAAGCTAATTGGCAGCGTAGAGGAAAACCAATTTGGGCTGCTGATGAGTGGAAAAACATTGCCACCAGGGTAGAGAAGCTACCGGTGAAAGTTCGTCATGTAGATGCCCATGTCCCCAAGAGCAGAGCCAATGAGGAACACCAAAACAACCAGCAAGTAGACCGGGCTGCAAAGATAGGGGTATCAAAGATAGACTTGGATTGGAAACACAAAGGGGAATTGTTCTTGGCACGATGGGTCCATGATGCCTCAGGCCATCAGGGTAGAGATGCCACTTTTAAGTGGGCACGAGATCGAGGGGTGGATCTAACCATGGACAGTATATCTCAGGTAATCCACGACTGTGAGACATGTGCTACCATCAAACAGGCCAAGTGGGTAAAGCCCCTGTGGTACGGTGGGCGGTGGTCCAAGTATAGATATGGGGAGGCCTGGCAGATTGACTACATCACACTGCCCCAGACACGCCACGGCAAGCGTTATGTGCTCACAATGGTAGAAGCCACCACAGGATGGTTGGAAACCTATCCTGTGCCTCATGCTACGGCCCATAACACCATCCTAGGCCTTGAAAAGCAAATTCTTTGGAGGCATGGTACCCCTGAGAGGATTGAGTCCGACAATGGAACTCATTTCAAGAACAGCCTTATCAACACTTGGGCTAGGGAACATGGTATTGAGTGGGTGTACCATATTCCCTACCATGCACCAGCTGTAGGAAAAGTAGAGAGGTACAATGGATTGTTGAAAACCACACTGAAAGCATTGGGTGGGGGATCTCTCAAGAATTGGGAACAGAATCTGGCAAAAGCCACCTGGTTAGTTAACACCCGAGGCTCTACCAGTCGATGGGGCCCTGCCCAGTCTCAGCTTTTGCATATAGTAGATGGAGACAAAGTCCCAGTAGTGCATGTTAGAGGCTTGTTAGGAAAGACAGTGTGGATCAATTCTGCCTCAAGTACGGACAAACCCATTCGTGGGATTGTCTTTGCTCAGGGACCAGGTTGTACATGGTGGATAATGCAGAGAGATGGAAGAACACGATGTGTACCTCAGGGAGATCTGATTGTTGGGTGAGAACTATGTATAAATATCACTGTTTGCTGAATACTGCTGCCATTGTCTGTGTATAGTTGTATATTAGATGTATAATGTATCTATTTACAGGGTTTGAATATATATATTAGTTTTAGTAGTAAGCTGACAATATGGGGATAAGGGGTGGAATGTCCTAGGGTGGCTGTATGATGCCTTTATCCCCAATCGTCTGCCCTGTTTATGTTGAAGTCTTGTTCCAAGAGTGAAAGGAGGAGGGAAGAAGCTCAGGGTTTGTTTTCAAAAAACTCACTCCCTCCTCCACATTCCGGCTCCGTGACGGTGTTGTCTCCAGACGGACGGACAGCGAGACAGAGCTCTCCTTTGCTTTTCTAGTTAGTTTTAGCTAGCTGAGGCAGAGAAGTTCCCTGGACTGTGGTTTTTTTTCCCTTTCTCTGGACCTGCTCTGGACTGAACACCAGAAGAGCATCAGCAGCTCACATCTGTGGCCCAGCGGGCCGGGCCTGGGCCGCGGCATTGCCAGCGCCGGAAGGACTGGTCAGAGACTGAGTGAGCTGAGCTGCAGCCCGGGGGATTTGCTCTGAATTTGTCTCTCTTGGAGTGGCAAGAAGTCTTATTGTTTAATATTGTCTAAGTTCTCTTGTGTAATAAACAGGTTTTTTCCACTTTTTTCCTCCAGAGGTATTTTCTCCCGAACCGGCTGGGGGGAGGGGCCAATTGACTCTACTTTCCTGAAGGAACCCTTTTGTGGGGGGGGAGGGGAATTCTTTCCCCAGACTTGCCCTGAACCAGGACATAGGGTCAGGCAAGGGGGCTTGGCCGGAGTTCGAGTGTAAGGCTCGGCAGGACGTTGGACCTTACCTCGGCAGGGAGACCAAGCTTCCCAAGCCTAGTAGGAGAGTCAGGCAAGGGGGCTTGGCCGGAGTTCGAGTGTAAGGCTCGGCAGGACGTTCGACCTTACCTCGGCAGGGAGACCAAGCTTCCCAAGCCTAGTAGGAGAGTCAGGCAAGGGGGCTTGGCCGGAGTTCGAGTGTAAGGCTCGGCAGGACGTTCGACCTTACCTCGGCAGGGAGACCAGCTTCCCAAGCCTAGTAGGGTCAGGCAAAGGGACTTGGCCGGAGTTCGAGTGTAAGGCTCGGCAGGACGTTCGACCTTACCTCGGCAGGGAGACCAAGCTTCCCAAGCCAAGTAGGAGAGTCAGGCAAGGGGGCTTGGCCGGAGTTTGAGTGTAAGGCTCGGAAGGACGTTCGACCTTACCTCGGCAGGGAGACCAAGCTTCCCAAGCCTAGTAGGAGAGTCAGGCAAGGGGGCTTGGCCGGAGTTCGAGTGTAAGGCTCGGCAGGACGTTCGACCTTACCTCGGCAGGGAGACCAAGCTTCCCAAGCCTAGTAGGGTCAGGCAAAGGGACTTGGCCGGAGTTCGAGTGTAAGGCTCGGCAGGACGTTCGACCTTACCTCGGCAGGGAGACCAAGCTTCCCAAGCCAAGTAGGAGAGTCAGGCAAGGGGGCTTGGCCGGAGTTTGAGTGTAAGGCTCGGAAGGACGTTCGACCTTACCTCGGCAGGGAGACCAAGCTTCCCAAGCCTAGTAGGAGAGTCAGGCAAGGGGGCTTGGCCGGAGTTCGAGTGTAAGGCTCGGCAGGACGTTCGACCTTACCTCGGCAGGGAGACCAAGATTCCCAAGCCTAGTAGGGCCAGGCAAAGGGACTTGGCCGGAGTTCGAGTGTAAGGCTCGGCAGGACGTTCGACCTTACCTCGGCAGGGAGACCAAGCTTCCCAAGCCTAGTAGGAGAGTCAGGCAAGGGGGCTTGGCCGGAGTTCGAGTGTAAGGCTCGGCAGGACGTTCGACCTTACCTCGGCAGGGAGACCAAGCTTCCCAAGCCTAGTAGGAGAGTCAGGCAAGGGGGCTTGGCCGGAGTTCGAGTGTAAGGCTCGGCAGGACGTTCGACCTTACCTCGGCAGGGAGACCAAGCTTCCCAAGCCTAGTAGGAGAGTCAGGCAAGGGGGCTTGGCTGGAGTTCGAGTGTAAGGCTCGGCAGGACGTTCGACCTTACCTCGGCAGGGAGACCAAGCTTCCCAAGCCTAGTAAGAAGGTTAGGCAAAAGGCCAAGTAAGAGTTTGGGCAGGACTTAGCAGGGGTACAAGGCTAGAAAGTCCATCACGGAGTTCAAAACTTAGGCCAAAGAGAAAAAGAACAGAAGACAATAGATGAGAGTATGACTAGTGATTGTCCTGGCCAAGAGACACTGTAAAGTGCCACGAGGGGAATTTGGTTAAAAGAGATTAAGTTTAGTCAAGTGATTCAAAATACAAAGTTGGGAGGGGTCAGATGCGCTTTAGCTGCCTGTCAGTATATTCCATTTTAGATAGACGCACCATTTAAGGTATATATTTTTTTTGTTTTTGAGGCCTGAAAATGGGAAGAGGTAGTAGTAAGAGAGCAAATCCTTCCAAAGCAAAGAGAATTCCCCCTAACAGCCCCTTGGGGCAACTGTTAGACTAATGGGATTCTCGGGATATCATGAATGATCTAGACAAGAGTAGGATGATACATTACAGTATAGGAAGTATGGCCGAAGTTAGAATTACGGGGAGAGTGGCCGTGGTATGGAACCCAAGATCAGTGGATGTGTAATCAGAAGAGAGGGCCTTGATATAGAACAACTATCTCATGCAGCTTGCTGGCTGGAGAATTCGATAAATAATGAGGCTGTGAGAATATGCAAGTTACAAAGAAATAGAGAGGAAGACAAAGGGAATAGAGAGGGGGAGACTAGAAAAATAAAGGAATGGGACCGCCCTGATTGCCTGTCCCCTTCTGCTCCTGTTACTTCCCCAACAGTTTCCCCAGTTGGTCCTTCAGCCCCTCCTATTAAGTCCCTGATTCCTTTCCCCCGTTTTCCCACCTCTGTTTCATCGTCCCTTCCCTTAGTTTCCTCAACCATCTCCCCAACTCCCTCTTCCCCTTCTCCAGCTGGAGTTTCCTTGCCTCCTCCCACTTGGGAGCTGAGGCCACCTTTGCCCAGGGTTGGTTCATCACCTGGCATGCCCCCTGGCCTCCAGTGTCTCTCTCCACTACTATTTCCCTGCTTGGTGCCTAAGAAAAAGGGCCGTATTGTAGCACCCGATCCAAAGCACCAAGGGTGGAGGGGCTCTTTCCCCTTAGAGGGGTTCCTATGGGTAGAGCAGCTGGGGGAGTTAGGTTTGTGGATGCACCTTTGGCAGCTTCTGAAGTCTGGGGATTTGGGAAAGAGCTAAGAAATTTAGTGGAAGACCCCGTTGGAATATCTAGCCAGTTGGACCAGTTTCTAGGGCTGAGTATTTGTACCTGGGGAGACCTGAGCTATTCTAAGCATTCTGTTCTTTCTGAGAAAGGTCCAGATGATCTGAGCAGCAGGGGTGAAGATATGGGAAAGAGAGGGTGGATTGGGGCCCCCAGGGAACCAGGGGATGCCCTTGGTGGACCCCAACTGGAGTCCCAGCCAACAAGAAGGTAGGCAAAACATGAGAGACTATAGGTCCCTCATGATAAGAGGGATCAAAGAGTATCCCTAGGGGAAGCAACACGAAATTGGCCTTTGATGGTACTCAGGAGAAGGATGAGACCCCGGCAATTTGGCTTAACCAACTAAAACGAAATTTCCAGTTATATTCAAATATAGACCCAGATAGCCCAGAGGGTCAAGTCCTCTTAAAGGTCTAGTTTGCCACCAAATCCTGACCCGATATTAGACAAAAACCAGAAAAGATAGAGGACTGGCAAGCAAAGAACATCAATGAGTTGCTCAAAGAAGCCCTAAGAATGTATTTAAGTGGGAAAGTAATCACAGCAGCAGCAGCTATCCTGATAAAAGAAGCCCAAAAATTGATCCTGCAAGGGAAAATTAAAGTACAAACATATACTAGTGATCGTAGATCACCTCACTCACTGGGTGGAGGCTTTCCCAACCAAAAAGGAAACTGAAGGAAGTTGCAAGAATAATCTTAGAAAACATCATACCACGATATGGGCTAGTCAATAACATTGACTTGGACCAAGGTCCACATTTTGTCGCTCAAACTTTACATCAAGTAACAAAAGTCCTGGGGATAAGGTGGAGGTTGCACACCCCATGGCATCCTCAAAACTCTAGAAGGGTGGAAAGGATGAGTAGAACTCTTAAAAATGTGTTAACTAAATTAATTGAAGAAACAAAGATGAATTGGCTCAGGTGTTTGCCTCTCGCTCTCTTGCGCATTAGAACCAGACCTTGGTCTGACACAGGGGTCTCTCCCTATGAAATAATGTTTGGACTCCCTTTTTTTTTAATCACCCCTTTCAGTACAGCAGATTATCTGGAAGGGGAGGCAGCAACTCAGAAATATTTAGAGGTCATAGGAAAATCCCTAGAAGGCCTCCGAAAGAAGGGGTATCTCTCCCAAACTTCCCCTCTGGATGCCAATGCCCACATCAGTCCTGGGAATTGGGTGTTGATAAAGTCCTGGTACACTACCACTCCATTAACCCCCAAATTCGAAGGACCTTTCCAGGTACTACTCACCACACACACTGCGGTACGGACCCAAGAAAAAGGCTGGACCCACGTCACCAGAGTTAAAGGACCAGTGCCACCCCCAGACGCCAGACCAGACCCAACAGTGTCACCCGCCTCCTCTTGTGCATGGATAGTAATTAAGAAACCAGAGGACTTAAAATTAACTTTAAGGAAGACTTGCTAGAGGCTGATATACAGTAACGTGTTAATAACTGTTTCTGAGTTAAAGTTAAGCCCTCAAAAGCCAAAGACTGTAAGCTGATGCGGGCTTAAGCCTGATCAAAGAAGTAGAGGAGGGATTTTTATGAACAGTTTCCAGGTGTTCCCCAGAGACGCGGGCAGGGCTTTCCTAGTTCCTATGGCAACACTAAAAGAAAACTACTAACTCTAGCTAAGTACCGATATTGAAATGCTAATTAGCTAATTGCTCTGTTTGTTTTCTCTAAACTACCTGGCCTCCCACCCCTCCACGCTGCCATTCTGGGACTAACATGCAAATAAAAACCCCTTAGGATCATGGGAGTATTTTTAGGAGATAAAAATGAATATAAATCAAAAACTGAACACAATAGAGGAGTCTAGACAAATGCCCTAGCTGAGGAAGAGGGAAACACATCCCCTGACTGGCTTTTAACCGTCGCCATCACCTAAGAAAGAACAGACTATATTAGGCTCTGAGAAGCCAGGAGATAGAGACAGAGAGCCCTGGTGCTGCCACCAGGGAAGGAGCGGGGACAGCTGTTGTTCTGGACTTCAGCAACAGACTCTGCACATCACGCCTCCTCATCCTCGGGCCACCGGTGTGCCACAAGGAAAGGAGAAAGGACAGCTGCTGCTCGGGACTCCAGTGACAGACTCTGCAGGCCTCCTTCCTTTTGGCTGCCTGGGAAAGCTACAACCGTGGGGGCGAGCTCTGCGTCGAGCCCCCTGCCCAGCTGATCTTTTTAATAAAGAGCTGAACATTAATAAAGACAATAGCCCTGTTCATATCACTTCCTCTAGAGAGAGTTTCCTTGAACAGCCGAGGGAACGGAACGCAGGGCATGAGGGGGGTTTAGGGGAGGGGTCCGCGCCGAGGCTTAATCCTCCAAGGCGCAGGCGGGGTCCGCTGCCGGAACTGCCAGAGGGGGATCTTCCGGTGAAGACCAAGCCGCACATGGCTGATGGCAGCGGATTCGGCAGCTCCCGGCAGAGACAAAGCAGACGGGCCGGCCCCAGCACCATCGGCGGCGCCCAGCACAGCCGGCACAAGCAGGGCAGCCGGGGATGGGACTGACGGGACAGATGGGACCCCCCCCAGAGCAGTCAGCGCGGTGACCCCTGACCATGAGGCAGGACGGACCCCCAGGCGGTCAGGACCGGGGCAGACAAATTCACCGGCGGGGCCAGAGCTGGGATGGGGACGGTGACCGGCGGTGTAGCCCCGAGCAGCGAGACGGGGGCCGGGACGGGAACCGGGACCGGTGGGGCAGCCGCGGTCGTTGGGGGTTGAGTGAGAATGGAGGAGACAACACTTGCAAAGGATCCCAATCTTTTTCTATCCTCCCTTCCTCCTGTTCACAGCCCTTTTCCCTTTTTCTTTTCTTGCGTTGTCTCGGTGGTTTCTAATACTTTAAAGATTTTTATTCTTCTAAAATCTCCCTTCCAGCATATGGCATATTCTTTCTTCTGGATTGAACAGTTCTTTTGAATTTATAAATAAAATTTAGAGCCTAACAAATCTAAACTTCTGCTTGGATACTTTGAAATGGTCGAAGAACTAACTCACAACCTCCTAATGTTGTTTTTCTCATCACCTTTTAATTTATCCTTTGGCAAGTTATACATCTTTCAGTCACTTGCCTTGCTACTCCAAAGAAATCCCAATGCATCCATAGCTCCTTTCTTGTGTGTTACATGTTCCAGTGCTTTTTAGAGCATATAATTCACAAGTTTGAGCTTACCAGCTTAAGGTTAATTTCTCTTTTTTAATAGTTTGCATGTTTTTCCCATCAACTACTGCATACCCTGTATTTTCTCTATTTTCTCTTTGTACAGGGATTTGTATCTCTGTTAGCTAACATAACCCCCTAAAGGGCTATCTTGGGTTATCTCTGCTGGTACCCCTTTACTCCCCCCTTTTTTTTTTTCCTGTACCCAACTTACTGGTTTTCTGTCCCATTTTTCAAGATCTTATCTATTCGTCCCCTGCCTCTGTTTCCCATTTTCTCTAACAACCTGAATAGTACCTTCTTGCAACTACTCACACAAAAAATCATTTTTCTCAGAATACAATTCAACACAATACACCTCCCTCCAAGGAGATAAAGTGAAGCTCATAATAAACAATCTACATTACATATAATTTCATTTATCTACATTTACTCACCTTTATTTCTCACTCACTCTCACACACATTCACACCCTCAGGCCTGTTCATTCATACTTCTCAACTTCTGCGTAACCGAGTTTTTGGTTCTTGTGTCTTGACCACCTGGACTGTGTAAGATTTTATTCGACACCTCAGAACCTTAAGTACTGACACCCTTAAGTTTCCGCACTGATTTGGGTTCAGCACTCCGTACATTCCCCTTTTCTTTTTTTGGACAGAGGAAGGAAACGTTAACTGTAATGAACAGTTTCCAGGTATTCCCCAGAGACGCGGGCAGGGCCTTCTTAGTTCCCATGGCAACACTAAAAAAACTACGAACTCTAGCTAAGTACCGATATTGAAATGCTAATTAGCTAATTGCTCTGTTTGTTTTCCCTAAACTACCTGGAGATAACTGGCCTCCCACCCCTCCACGCTGCCATTCTGGGACTAACATGCAAATAAAAAACCCCTTAGGATCATGGGAGTATTTTTAGGAGATAAAAAGGACCATAAATCAAAAACTGAACACAGTAGAGGAGTCTAGACAAATGCCCTAGCTGAGGAAGAGGGAAACACATCCCCTGATTGACTTTTATCCGTTGCCATCACCTAAGAAAGAATAGACTAGGTTTGGCTTTGAGAAGCAGGGAGACAGGGAGAGAGAGAGAGAGAGAGCCCTGGTGCTGCCACCAGGGAAGGAGCGGGGACAGCTGTTGTTCTGGACTTTAGCAACAGACTCTGCACACCACGCCTCCTCACCCTCTGGCCACCAGTGTGCCACAAGGAAAGAAGAAGGGACAGCTGCTGCTCTGGACTTCAGTGACAGACTCTGCAGGCCTCCTTCCTTTCGGCCACCTGGGAAAGCTACAACCGTGGGGGCGAGCTCCATGTCGAGCCCCCTGCCCAGCTGATCTTTTTAATAAAGAGCTGAACATTAATAAAGGCATTAGCCCTGTTCATTTCATTAGCAAACCTCTTAGACTTACACGAAGTGGATTCCTGTTGCTATAGAATTACAGATCCATGTAACCCCCCACCCTGACCCCTTCCACCTCCCTGAGGTTTGGCTATCCCTCTTCCCTAGAGATAGCCTCAGAGTCAGGGGTTTGGACCTCCGCACCTTGCCTGATCTGGACTCCCCAGCCCGCCCCCCTTGGGGAATGGGTCACACATCTACCCTGCACAGCCGCGGTGCTAAAAGGTCCTATGATACTGTAGCCCCCCTTGCTTTGGGGTCCGCCTCTCTGGGCTTCAGTACTGCTAGGCCTCTGGGAAGTGCCCTGAATTTGGTTGCCTCTGCTGCCAGTTCTTCTGTGAGGCTGTCTGCGTGTGACTCACACTCTTTAGTCACAGCTTCCCCCTCATGCCCGGGGGAACAAGGCTTGTTTGCGGGTCGTGCCTCAGCCCCCACCCACCGGGGAAACAACGGCTTGTTTTTATGTGGGACCCAACCTCACACACAATAAGATAACAAGGTAGCTTTTACTTTCAACTCACCTATTACACTTTTAGTTGTTACTGGCCAGTCCTGGTGCTCTTGGATATCCTTCAATCCAGCTGTGTTGTCCAACCCCAGATGCTCTTGGGCATATCCTCAATCCGGCAGAATTTTTGCTCAACCCTGGATGCTCTTGGAATGTTAATCCCTCAACCCAGCAGGTTTGAATCCTGGATGCTCTTGGGCACTCTTATCCCTCAATCCAGCAGAATTTTTAGGGGCCCCTTCCACACTATTTCTTTTTTCTCTGGTCGATTATGCCAGGAAAACCCTTGGCTTCTTCTCTCCAAGGGGTTACACTTCTTCCCTGAGGCCCAGTCCCAGGTTACCCGGGGGGGATTTTGTCACTTTTTTTTTTTTTTTTTTTTTGATCACTCGCTTTGTCTCTTTACTGGCCGCTTTTGTCGTGAAAAGTCGAAACTGCAGCATGGGAGACTACCGCACTCACTTGGCAGGTCTGGGATAACCAGCCCACCTCTCATTCACACACATTCATCCCCCCCTTATCTGCCCTGTCCAAACAAATACTTACCTATTCTTTGTCCTTGGGTCTTTGTTCTTCGTGTACACTTTAGTCTTAGGGGCTAATTACAACGGTTTTAGGGAATCCTTTCCCTTTTCTTTGTATTATTTCCTCCTTTTGTCCATTGATTATAACCTGCGTCTGTCAGTCACACTAGGGGAACAGAGCGAGGCTGCCTAACGGCAGGACACGTCTTACTCACCCTGACTCTCCTAAGGCACCGTCAGAGAGGTGTTAGAAAACATCCTCTGCTACCATAATTGTGAAAAATGCCAATCACTTGTTTTTAAAATTTTAGAAGTTTATTAGTAATAAAATAGTTATAAAATAGTAATAAAATTAGAGTAAGAAAAATTTGGACAATGAGGATTAGGACACTATGAGACAATAAAAAGCAAAAAATTACGGACATCCAGATGGTTTTGGGCACTAAGCTGCCAAAAACATGTCTTGTGAACAAAGGAATAACTCTTAAAAGCAATAGACTGTTGCATATTCATATATCTCATACATGATGCATAAATTCCTTGCAAATTAAGAATTTTTCTGTTTTTTGTCAACTTCTTCCCCTTAATCCTGGTGGTTCCATAAAGACGGAGAGAAGGTGGAAGAATGTTTGTCTTTTCAAATAAGGAGGCAGTAACTCTTTAGGTTTCCTGTTGCTGTTATCTCTGTGAAGAGTTTCTTGATTATCTTATCCCTTTCTTGAGCTAGTAAAGAAAACCTTACATCGCATGGTTTCTATTTTAACATTATGTTATAACCTAAAACTATATTTAACACACTACTTAAAAAGGATTAATACAGTATTGTGTCTGGCTCGCAGCGGCCACGGGATGGAGGTTCACTGACTAGCTGTCCCGCTTGTGGCCGGAGGGCAAACACGTGAGTGGCCACCCCCGAGTCTCTGCTGAGACTGTTACAGATGGCGGTGATTGCTGCAGTGTGGATAGCACAGCAGAGTCACAGAGCACATGAAAACCAAGGTAGAGGAATAAGGGAAGGACACTTGTCTGAGTCTCCAAGAATTTAATTCCCGAAGGGGAGAATTCCCGAAGTGGGGCAGAGCAAGTGACAAATCTGAACATGAAGGGACTACTTTTATAGGGTAGAGGGAACACGGGGAGGACACAACCTTTGACCAATAGGAAGGCATTAGGGGAGAGGTGCAGGGTAAGGGCTCCCCAATAGAAGCCAACATGGGGAGGGAGCAAACCTTACAAACCAATTCTGCTTCGAGGAAGGGATGAAAGACAGGGAACACTCCAGAACCAAAGGAGTGTGCTATCTTTGACAGACAGGGGTAAGACAAGGGAACAAGGGAGGTATACAGGGAGACAGACAGGTGGATTGACATACATTTTTGTGGGGAAAACTGTAGTAAACAACTCAGGACTGAACCATTAGGGAAGCCAAATGGGGTACATAGAACAAACCATTACAAACTTATAGCAAGGAATTTTAAAACATACTACAGAAGAACAAACTGTAAAATAACAGACTACCACACAGTATTGCAAAATAACCCTCCATAACACATATAGTATTCAATTTAATATTTGCGAAAAGCCAATCATATAATATGCATTTTTCACATATACGTAGCTCTAGTGACTCAAGTAATCTAGTGACTTCAGTGGGAGCAATTCAGGTGCCCAACACCCAAGGAGGAGTTTCACAATTAGAAAAGATACATGATTAGCCCAGGCTGTCTCCTTTCAACAAGTTCTTTCTACACCTTGCTTTCTAAATAGTAGAATTTCTTTTTTGTTCTAGGTAAGAATTACCTACTTGCAATTAAGCATTTCTAATTTTTTTACAAGATATAGCTCACAAATACATCCATTTGATTTTTAATATACTAATAAGTTCATTGAAAAGTAAGTTCCACTATTTAATGGGTGGCTTTATGTCACCCTTGCTCCAAGTATGACACAAGAACAGATGAGAGACCAAATTGCAAGAGGAAAAAAGAAGCTTAATACAAAGGATTCTCCAGCTTACATAGACCGATACGATACATTCTACTTGACTGGCTAGTTAATAAAAACATCTTTCTCACACACCGTCCTTGAGAAGAACAGAAAAACAAAGTGGAAAAACACCACCTGCAGATTGTTTATGCTAACAAGTTATCACATTCGGTCCTAGGGTGATGTTATGATACTTGTATCCCCAGTCGTCTGTCCTGTTTATGCTGGATATTATGTTCTGTGCCTTCAAGACTGGCTCTGAAAAGCAAAGTTTTGTTTTCTTATCAGCCTGCTCACTCCCCCACGGTCTGCTGGACACAGACAGAGGTGCACAGTGCTGCTTTTGCTTTTTGTTTTTGCTTTCGCCTTTGCTCTTGCTCCTGCTTCTGCTTGCTTTTGCTTTTTTTGCTTGTTAGTTAGTTTAGCTGGGCAGTCCGAATTTTTCCCTGGACTGTCTTTCTTTCCCTTTTCTTGGAACCATTTGAACCTGCTCCGGACTGGGACCTGGAAAACGCTGGGAGTTCTCACTTTGTGGCCTGCAGCAGCCATTCCCAGTGCCGGAGGGACCGATAACAGAGCGACCACTCCCAGGAGTGACTTTCTGAATTTGTCATCTCTTCAGAGTGGTGAAAGAGTTTTGTCATCTGGTGTTGTTCATTTTTTGTGCTGGGGAGTGCTTTGACTGTTAAATAAACAGTTTTTTTTCCAATTCTCTCTGAGGAAATTCTTCCTGAACCAGGTGGGGGGAGGGGCTGTGGGGGTTTGCTTTCTGGGGGTTCCTTCTGGAGGTTTTCTCCCAAATTTGCCCTAAACCAGGACACATTCCTACAACTCCCTAAAAATTCTCACAAGCCACTGTGAGAAACGATTGCCTTTTCTCTCTCCCTGACCAGGCTGACATCCACAACTTTAGATAAAAATTCCCCAGCCTCACAGAATTCGTTTCATTCAGTGGTTTTCAATAATTCTGGAATAACTGCATTCTTAGCAAACAAAATTGTCTTAATCTGAATTGGGCATTTTTTCAGAAAGAAGAAGAGTTTAAACTTCAACAAACAGTAGATGTCAATTGCTTGTGCAAGTACTTTATTTGTATGCTTGTGTATAAAAAATCTTGTGTAAGGAAACTTAAGCCAAATCCTGATTGTCTCAATTTTATATCACTTGTGGAATTTACAGTATTTATGCCAACCTCAGGTGGTGGTAAGGAGTGCTCAGATCAGCTGAGAGGAAATGGACTCGATGATCTTGAAGGTCTCTTCCAACCTTGTGATTCTGTGAAAATCCATCAGGTTTTTCTCAATCCAAAATGCTTGAATGCTGAGTAGGCAACCAAGTGATGTCTTGAACAGATCTCCCAATAAAGTAAATCACAGTTTTACAGAGGATGTACATTCAAAAAATAAAACCAGGCTGTAACAAATAACTTCTGAAAATTTTCCTTTCATTAGAATGGAGAAGTCTATGCAGCATCAAATGCAAGCATAATTGTTAGAATAAAAAGGGATGGAGAATGTCAATGTGCAATGTTGCTATGTGAGCACTTAGCTAAGGCTCTGCTACAGAGGTTACACAAAATAAATGGCATGGAAGATTGACCAATTGTTAGAAACTCATGTAGAAGAAAGAAGCATGAGAACTCTATGGTTGTCGGAGTCCATGACATCCCTCTGGCTGCCCTGGCTGTCTTGAGACCCTGGCAGGGGTCTCGGAGACCTTGGCATGAAGTCAAAAATATCTGTGGCTTCGATTTTAGCCCATGGAAAACTGCCAAGTTTATATAAGGAACTACAAGCCACAAGGGTTTGAGTAGTGTGATAGTTTAATTAACACAGGGTGGAAAAGTAGAAATTTGGGATTTTTAGAATGGGGTTCAAGGGGGTACAAGATGGAGGGATTTGGGCATGTCCTAGCCTTCTTCTCCTTCATCTTGTCCTCCATGTCTTGGTGTGATGGTGACACGTTTCTTTTGGTTCAAGGTAGAGATTCACTGTCTAACATAGATGACAGGAATTGGCACAAAATTGTAAACATACTACATGTAGTTTTGAGTATATAAGGTGGGAGCCGCCCAAGGCTGGGGGCAGACTGCCATGGCTTCCTTTCTGGATGGACCTCGTGTAAGAGCCCGTCTGAAGCCCCTTGTTCTCCATTCTGCCTTCCGATTGCCACGAGAAAGAATCCCTTCCCCCACTGCAGCTCCGGCTTAGTACAGGACACAGTGCAGGTGGAACCACTGAACCGTCATGCTAGCTGCTCCAAACAAGGCCTGGCAAGAACTTGGCAAGGACTTGGCAAGGACTGGGCAAAGACCTGACATGGACCCAGCATGGGACAGCCTGATGCACGGCCTGCTTCTAATCTCCGTTCTTAAGCCAAATGAACTTTTGGGGTGACTCCCGTGATCCTTCATTGAAGACCCCTCATCTGCCTCGTTACCACTGTGACAAACAAAGAATGAGAACCCTCCTCCAAAGGACTGAGACTGAGACCCCTACTATAGGGAGGAGGGGAAATTGGTGGTCTGACCACCAATGACAAGACCTGTTTCCCTTCAGTAATTTCAATGGACTTATTCTTCATTGTATTCTTCTTGCTTTGGTGGTTTCTGTGGACTCACCTGTTCCCTCGTGGCAATTACAATGGACTTTCATTGTGACACTTGTTCCCCCCTCTTTCCTCTGTGGACTATAACTGGACCCCTGAGTTGACCAGAACTTCGGAGACTCCCCCGACATGACAGACGGATCCCCATCGTCCGGACCACTGAGGATCTCGCCTGTGTTGGTAGCTATTCCCATATCCTTCTTCTCTCTCTCTCTATCCTTTTATCTCCTTTCTGATCCCCTACTATCACATTTACTGTTTTGGCCCCTAAAAAAGGTGCATTTGTTGTGATTAACTGATAGTCCCTTGTTGTTTGCCTTTTTTGCACTTTTGGGATCAGTGAAAAGAACCATCACAACACCCTGCAATAAGCGGATCGTGTCACCTCGGTAGGTCAGAGAAAGAATGTTATAGATAAGGAAAAATAAACAACCTTGAAAACGCAATTGGACGCATTCCAGACTCCTTTGGCTGCATGAGCTAAGGGAACGAGGACTCTCATAATCTTGGGGTAATTTCAAAGAAAAGCAGACCCCAACATATGGTAGTGTAAGTAAGTGCAAGGTACAGCTTCAAATTAGATTATATACAGATACTGGTTTTAAAGTCTTGCTGAATGTTTAGGGAGAAGACACTTCGTCTTTTAGGTAAAACTAAAGAGTTATTTGACAACAGCTCTTGGAAGAATTTAAAATAGTGAGAACATTTTTTCTAAGTTCTACAGCAGACAGATTTACATGAAAAATGTTGAAAATATTTTTACTTAGGAGAGAAAAAAGAGAAGTGTGATAAGCAGGCATTTCCATCCAATAGTTAAAGGTCACGAGCCACAATATTTCCCAATAGTTTTTTGCTTTAATTTAAAAGAAAAAAGTGTGGATAAGAGAGGAGAAATGGCAGAAATAATGGCAGCATTCAGAACTCTAAAAATCTGCTACGTGCAGGCTCCTATTTAAACTTTCTTTCTCTTTCTTACAATCAATGAAGCCCTGTAGCAGCCACAGGGCCTACAAGGCCTCTGGTGGTCAGTTGCCTAAGATAAAGAAATGCCTAGTCATGATGCCTGGACCAAAGAAGCCCCTCTTCTGCCTTCGGACCTTCATTATCTCTCTGTAAGTCCATAGGTCATATTCACCTCGACCCTTACTATTGGACTGTTTCCCAAAACCCCTACACCCTATATAAACCCCCATTTCTGCGCTGTTCAGCAGAAGAGCTGTCACTGAGACCCTTCGCAGAAGCTGCCAATAAAGATACCTCTGTGGAACCTCATACAATCTTCTCCTCTTCCTCCCTGCGTCTGCCGAGGCGCTTAGCAAGCAAAGAGCTGAAATCACTGAAGGGCTGAATTCACTAAAGACCTGATTTCACTTAAGAGCTAAGCTGCTTGCTAAGATTGCCTGCGGCTGGGAGCTTGCCTGAGGGACCTGGATAGGTTGTGCTTAGCGGGACATTGCTATCCGGGACACCTACGGCAGCCGGGCTCGGAGAGACCCCAAGAACCCCAGGCTGTAATACATGGCACACCAAACTGGCGTCCTGGCATCCTGGCACTCTAGAGAGCAGCATTCTACTTGAATTGTCACTGCCTCGGGTGGCTACAACCTCCTGAAGAAAAGTTCTCCATTATAGAAGTTATCTGAAAAGGCGTCCGACAACCTTCCATATTGACATCTGGGATGAGATCCTGAGGAGTCGGACACGGCAGACTACACACCAGCAGTGTTTGACCCACATGTGGCTGAAGAAGAGTAAGTTTTAAAACAGCCTTTTTTGCACACTTTTACCTTGGGTCCTTTTTTGGGATTTTTTTCTTTTTTTTTTCTTTTCTACTGCTGAGGGGGAACAGGGAATTATACCGGAATGGGATCACAACCTAGTAAATTAAAACGATCCCAGAATGACAGAGACTTATATTTAAAAATCCTAGAAATCCTATCCACTAACAGCTTCTCTTTCTCTACAGGCAATCTTTAAAAAACTAACTTGAAAAAACATATAAAATTGATTATTTCCCAGTTTCCGGACACTAACACACACTCTATCAGTTTAGATTCTTTTTGGGACACAGTAGGGAGAAGAATATACACTCTCCAAACTAATGAAGACTTTTCTGTAACTTGGTTTTTACCTCTTTTCCCTTCTATCACTAAAGTGGTTGAAAAGACAAATATAAAGAGCTCAATTTCTCTGCAGTCTTCCCCTGCTGAGGGCATTCCAACCTTATTGCTCCCAACAGACACTGTCTCTTCAAACGCTAATAAGCCCGATAACATTCCTCTTCTCTCCAAAAAACCTGAATCCTATCCTCCACTTTCTCCGGATCCAAACGCCAGCCCTGGGGCCGATTCACCCTTGGTCCCCCTTTCTGGGACTGCTCCACTCTTGGCCCCCCTTCCTGGGACAGGGAACACAGAAATCGCGCGGCACCCACCCACCCTCTCCACGCCCGTGGGATTCGCAGAGCACACCTATCCTTCAGCTTCCCCCTCGAACGTGACAAGCACGGATTCTGCTCCACGGGTTACGCAATACACGGCACGCTGCTTGCACCCTCCCCCCGCACTACTGTCGGGTGTAACTGCTCCGGTTTTTATCGGGTCCGCCCGGCTTCATTCCAACATCTCCGTGCAGACCACTGTGCCGCCCCAACCCCTGCCGCTGTGCCTCCCACCCCCGCTGCGGGTCTCCCCACCCCCGCTACCATCCCTGCCTGCCTGCCCCTGCCAACCCCACCGCCTCCTCTCCCCCACTTATACCTTGCTTTGCAACCACCCACCCACCCTCAGTGCCCCCCGAATGGCACCTCTGAGACCTCCCATGGTGGCACTCCACTTCTCCACGTGCCTCAGTCCTGCACAGTCTGTGCCACACGTGGCGCTGCCATTGCTGCTCCACTGCTGCCACCCTCTAGCCAAGCTCTGCCATGTGCCCCCTCACACTGTCTTAAGTTCCCTACATCCCTGCAAACTCTCGCTCCAACACACCCAAAAAAGCATAGTACACCTCCTGCTCACTCTCAGTCCTCCTCTGAGGACAGTGAGTCCGATTCTGATACAGAGGACATTGATCCATGGGCTCTAATCAAAATGGAAGCGACTCGGGCAGGGGATTGGGAACTAGCTCAGAGAATTTCTGCCTTCCCAACAATTTATATAAAGGGAAAAAGAGGTGGGGCCACCACTAAAACAACGTGAGAACCTAACACAAATAAAGAACTTGTACAACTACGAAATATAGCCAAAGAACATGGTAGAAGTTCACATATTTTTAGAAATTTCCTGGAAGCTCTCTTCTTGGCACATGTTTTAGTGCCTCACGATGTTAAAAATATTGTCCACTGCCTTCTTTCCCCAGCAGAATATATGCTATGGGAAAGATAATTTAAAACATTATCAGACACCTATGCTCAAGATGCAAATAGGCCAGATTTTACAGTCAAATAGCTGGCTGGAGAAGGGGATTTACAGTAACTGTCTGACCAAGCTAACACCTTACCTAAGGCAGCACTACAAGACTTGGCTATTGCAGCTAAAACCTCCTTACTTCTTACCCCAGATTATTCTATTCCTACCCAACACTTCTCTAATATTAAACAAAGAGTAGATGAACGTTTTATCAAGTTTGTAGACAGAATTAAAGATGCTCTGGAAAAACAGATAGAGAGCACAGAGGCAAGAAAAGAACTACTGTACAAGCTTGCCATGAGTAATGATAATGAACAATATAAAACAATTCTGAGGGCCCTACCTTTGGATACAGAACCTACCATAGAGCAAATGATGGAAAGCTGTACATGTCATATGTCCACTGAAAACACAGTGGCCCAAGCAGTTGCTAAGGGTATTGCAGAAGGAGTTTCTGGTGCATTTGCAGTAGTGACTTCCAAAGACTAGGCCCGCTGCTTCCACTGTAGAGACTTTGAACATTTTATAAAAGACTGTCCAGACAGGTCACTTACCAGAAACCCCCGTAACACCTACCAAAAACCCCAGAATCAGCAGCGCTACCAGCAGCATTCGGGAAACTTCCAGAGGAGTGCGGCCAGGCCCTGTGCAAAGACAATGAATCAAAAGCCATCCAGACTCAACCACGCATCATCCCAGGAGATTACAGGTCACATGAAGAGGATCCAACACATAGAGAGATATATATGGGAACCTGATACTTATCTCTTCGAGCTAGGTCTCATAAGCTCTCAGAGAAAAGTACCACACTTGAGATAGCTCAGCTACCTCAGATGGCATAAAAGTAGCAGGATGGCTCCCGTGACAGTGTTGGAAACAAAAAAGTTTGAATAAAAGGCAAAATAACAAAGCTCTTTACAGAGAAAAACCAAGCCAGGGCAAGAGGTTCTTGCTCCTACTAAAACACTTCACAAAAGCAATTACTTCTTTTGTTCTCTTCTTTTTCCAGTGAATTGCTTAGGTGGGACTTTTTGGCTTTTGTCCAATTGGCTATCCTTAAGTTTGAGGTAAAGTCCCCAAGGTCCTATGAGGTGTCTTTTAACCAAATTGAGGAGAGAAACTTCTGGGCTTTTTTCCTTTTTAAGGAGACAAAGGGTAATCTGTTCACCCTGTCAACAGGGGGCACATTTCTACAGGAACCCAGTGCCAGCTGATTACTGCTCTGTCTATTGACTTTAATAATAAGGATGTTTATCGTGTTCCCACAGGCAAGCATGGGCCAAAAGGTGGTCTTTTTGACATTTTCATTATAGATGACACTCTCCATGCCCCAGAGGAAAGCTTTGTTGCTCCAGAACGACAAACAGTGCACCTGGGACAATAAATCTCTGTCCAGCTGTGCTGCATGGACTTACCATTTTACCTTTCACGGGAAACTCCGATCTCACAAGCCTTTCTACTCCCAAAGAATCACGGGGAGCAGCTTCCTCTCAACCCTTCAGCAATATGGGCACAAGTTGTGGATCCAAGTAAGCCTACCATCGAGTGTGGTCTATCCTGCAGAGGAGAGAAGATCCACCAACCAGGGATGCTGGACACCGGTGCAGACGTGACCATCATCGCTCGCTCAGAATGCCCAGCACACTGGGGACTACAACAGGTAGCAGGAATGATTTCAGGGACTGGTGGAGCCACAGTGTCTATGCGAAGCAACCACAACATCCTCATCGAAGGCCCTGAAGGCAGGTTGACAACCATCTGCCCATTCGTGGTAAGGGCCCCCATCACCCTTTGGGGCAGGGATGTTCTATCCCAATGGGGAGCTTCCCTACGTATTCCCAGTCGGGATTTCTGACTGGGGCCACTGATGAGCGCGCACTACCAGATACCCCTCGGCTCACCTGGAAATGCCAAGACCCGACCTGGACTGATCAGTGGCCCCCCTCTAAAGTAAAACTGCGCACTCTACAAGCCCTTGTGGAAGAACAGGTCGCCAAAGGCCACATCGTCGAGACCACCAGCCCTTGGAACTCCCCAGTCTTTGTACTGCAAAAACCAGGAATGGACAGGTGGAGGCTCCTCCACGACCTTTGCAAAATCAATGAGGTCATCGGGGACATGCGGCCCCTCCAGCCTGGCCTGCCCTCACCATCGATGCTGCCTCGAGACTGGACACTTGTCGCCCTGGTTATCAAGAGTTTTCTAAAGCCTTCTGAGTTTACATTCTTGTAGAGAACTTTCCCACACAACTTTCTGTAAACAACCTATTGTTTTGCATTCTTTCATAGAGGCGGAGAAATTTGATGTACAGGTAGTTTGTCCAGTGTCGTTGGAGAGGCAGCACGTTCACCCTCCAATCCACTAGCATCTTTTGAGAACTATAAAAGCTTGGAGTCAGAAAAAATAAATTAGTCTCTTCATCGTGACCAAAGCTGTGGTGCATCGTTTTTCCTTGTGTCATCTGGTGACAGACACTTGCCATCATAAATATTAAAGACTGTTTCTTCAGCATTCCACTGCATCCCCAGGACGCTCCGCAGTTTGCTTTCTCCATTCCTTCTTTTAACAGAGAGGCTCCACTCAAAAGATATCAGTGGTGTTATCTTCCTCAAGGAATGAAAAACTCGCCTACAATATGCCAGTGGTACATTGCTCACATACTGTGTCCCGTTCGGAACCTATTTCCAGATGCAATCATCTACCACTATATGGATGATATACTGGTCTGTGCATCAGAAAAAACTTACTTAGACAAAGCAGTTAAAAAGACAATCAAAACCATAGAAAAAGCAGGTTTCGAGATCCGTGAGGACAAAATACAGTACACCAACCCATGGACTCATCTTGGATTCCAGATCCGCGAAAGGACCATCGTACCCCAGCAGCTCGCCATCCGAGATGACCAAAAAACCCTGAGAGACTTACACAGTCTGTGCGGATCCATCAACTGGGTACGTCCCCTGCTAGGAATTACAACAGAGGACCTTGCTCCCCTGTTCAGTCTTCTCTGTGGCAACGAAGACCTAGACTCTCCACGCACGCTCACAACAGAAGCCTGAGACACCATCACCAAGGTCCAAGAAGCCCTGTCTTCACACCAAGCCCATCGCTTTGAGCCCAACCTGCCTTTCCCGTTCGTCATTCTTGGAAAAGCGCCCCGGTTCTGTAGACTGATTTTCCAATGGGATCTTCAACTTCGAGACCCTTTATTGATACTGGAATGGATCTTTACAAACAACCAACCTTCAAAGACAATTAGCACCTTCCAAGAAATCATGGGACATCTAATAAAAACAGCCAGAACTCACCTCCGCTCTCTTGCAGGGTGTGAGTTCACATGCATATACTTGCCACTGACCATGGGAGACATGGAGCATTTGCTCCAGACCAATGAAAATCTCCAGTTTGCCCTAGACAGCTATACAGGCCAAATTTCCATCCATATCCCAAAACATAAACTTTTTAATCATGATGCAGCCTATAATCTGACCCCAAAATTAGTCCAAAGTAAAACACCTCTCAAAGCTCTAACAATTTTTACAGACGGCTCAGGGTCATCCCACAAGTCTGTAATGACCTGGAAGGACCCGAAGATCCAAAAATGGGAATCTGACATCCAAATAGTGGAGGGATCTCCACAGATTGCAGAATTAGCAGCTGTTGTCAGAGCTTTTGAGAAATTCAAAGATGAACCCTTTAATCTGGTCACAGATTCCGCGTATGTTGCTGGTATAGCTATGAGAGCAGAACATGCTCTTCTCAAAGAGGTTTCCAATCCAAAGTTACATCAATTGGTTTCGGCATTAACACACTTAATCTCTCACAGAAGGCAACCTTACCATATCATGCATGTGAGGTCACACACCGACCTCCCAGGTATCATCACAGGAGGGAACAGGAAAGCGGACGCATTGACCATGGCAATAGAAACTGCTAACGTCCCTGACATCTTTGCCCAGGCAAAGTTGTCACACACGTTTTATCATCAAAATGTACCTGCCCTTATCAGAATGTTCAAGATCTCAAAAGATCAAGCAAAAGCTATTGCCGCCACATGCCTGAACTGCCAAAATTACCAGATACCATCTATGGGGACAGGAGTCAATCCCCGAGGCCTGAACAGCTGCCAGCTGTGGCAGACAGACATAACTCACTTTTGGAAGGTCAAAATACGTGCACGTGTCAGTCAATACGTTTTCTGGAGAAATATTTGCATCAGCGCATCTAGGAGAAACTACACAGCACACCACCATAAAGCACTTCCTCCTTGCCTTCGCTACTCTGGGAGTACCAAAACAAATCAAAAAAGATAATGGACCCGCCTATACCTCTTGTAAGTTAAAAGAGTTCTTCAGTGAATGGGGAATAGAACACAAGAAAGGCATACCAGCAAATCTCACAGGACAATCAGTCATAGAGAGGACGCATCAAACCCTCAAAAGTGTCCTCAATCAGCAGCGAAGAGAAACAAAAATCATATATCCAGTTGAAAGACTTTGCAAGGCTCTCTACGTCATCAGCTTCCTAAATTGTACAACATTAGAGCCTGACCCCCCCAATACTTCGCCACTTTGCAAATACCACCCAAGCAAAGCTCACTGAGAAACCACCAGTGCTAGTGAAGGACCCAGAAACACATCGAATTTCTGGGCCTCTCCAGTTGAGTACTTGGGGTAGAAGGTACATGTGTGTTCTACTACCATCTGGCCCAAGATGGTACCCAGGAAAACACATAAAACCATACCTAGGCACTGCAAATGCTGCTCCCACAAACAGTGACAAGAATTCCCCTGAGTCAAATACAAGACCTCCTCAAAACCAGACAAGTTCTGCCTGGAGATGAAGGCGTTGCCGAATGTCCACATACTGAAGAAAAGACCTTCCCATCACGCGACAGCAGACAAAACAGAAAGCTGAACATCATTCTGCTGTAACAATCAAGACATATGCCAGACACAGCCTGAACACAAATTGTTCTCTGAATTATTACCCTTTGTTTACCCTAAAAAACCCTATTGTTCCCCTTTCTCAACTCTTACCAAAAAACCCTAACCTTATGCCCACTCCCCCATCCTTAGCTTATAGAAAAAAAAAAAAAAAAAAAGGGGGGGGTGGGAAGGAAAGGAGGAAAGGAACAAAGGAGAAAACTCTAACCCTCCCCTTCCACCATAAAGATAACAAATTTTGCTTATATTCCCTATCAGAATACCCATCCTTGTCCAAAGATGAAAATTATCTCCGTTGGTGCGTTCCTCACTGCTGTCTGAATGCTCCTCACCGTACCGCATGCCTTTGGCTGGATTAGCCCACAGCCCAGCCATAATGTTTGGGTAACCTTAGCAAAGACATTAAACCAGGATAACATGTGCTTATCCATGGGAAGCCTTGATAACCTACTTTCCACGTTTGGTAGGGATTCCATTAGTAGCAGATGACTGGCCTGTCTATAATTCAGAGCTCCTCCGCACCACAGGTAAGAGACCCAACCTGGTAGATACTTGGGATGAGTGGACAAAAATGTTGCCTAATGCTCTAGAGGAACCCCAAGAATTGGACCTGTTGGGGTCCTCCAAGGCAACATACTGTGTAAATTTTACTTTAGACGTCCAAAGAATAATTGGCCAGAAATTGACCAGACAAAAAACACATACAGAAAAGACATATCACCCACTGACAAAGCCTATAACTATCATCTGGATTGGTGAAATTGCACTGCTCGGGTGATCTCCGTAACCTCTCTCCACCCCAAAGTATTACCCAAAGGAACATTTCTCATCTGTGGTGACTGAGTATGGCCTGGGATCTGCTCGCGGCTCCAGGGAGGTCCCTGTACCCTTGGAAAGCTTTCTACCCTCACTCCAAATATCACCTTGTTACATAACTGGAAAAAAGCAAGTGAAATAAAACACCACAAAAGATTCTATGTGGAATTTGATGAAAATTGCGATCCCAAATTATACGATTGGAACAAACCAAAAAAGATTGCAGTCTCCCTATTCCTACCATGGGTAGCTGCCGCTAAAGCTCTTGGTGAAATAAATCACTTAGGGTGCTGGCTCAGCAAGCAAGCCAATGCTACATCTGCCGCCCTAAGCGATCTTTTAAAGGAAGAAGAAACCATGAGACATGCATCACTTCACAATCGAGCAGCAATTGACTTCCTACTGCTTGCCCAAGGACACGGCTGCCAAGACTTCAAAGGGATGTGCTGCTTCAATCTCTCTTCACACTCGGAATCCATCCACGCAAACATCCAGAAACTGAAGGAACTTGTGAAGGACTTAAAAGTAGAAAACAGCCCAGACGGGGTCAATGACCTTTTCTGTCAGTGGTGATTTGCAGGATGGGTTGCATGTTTGGTTAAGGGAATTTTGTGGATTTTCATTGTCATTGTCATTGTATTAGCTATGTTCTCATGCCTTGTCCATTGTTTTAAGAGAACTATTGGGAACGCCTTTTTACTAAATACAGAAAGTGGAGTTGCAGCAGCCAGAGGCCCTGCAAGGCCTCCCTGGCGGTCATTGCCTAAGATAAAGAAATGCCTAGTCATGATGTCTGGACCAAAGAAGCCCCTCTTCTGCCTTCGGACCTTCGTTATCACTCTGTAAGACCATAGGTCATATTCACCTCGACCCTTACTATTTTACTGTTTCCCAAAACCTCTACACCCTATATAAACCTCTATTTCTGCGCTGTTCAGCAGAAGAGCTGTCACTGAAACCCTTTGCAGAAGCTGCCAATAAAGACACATCTGTGGAACCTCACACAGCCTTCTCCTCTCTCTCTCTCTCCCCGCATCTGCCGAGGCACTTAGTAAGCAAAGAGCTGAAATCACTGAAGAGCTGAATTCACCAAAGAGCTTATCTCACTTAAGAGCTAAGCTGCTTGCTAAGATTGCCTGCGGCTGGGAGCTTGCCTGAGGGACCTGGACAGGTTGTGCTTAGCGCTATCCGGGACACCTACGGCAGCCGGGGTCGGATAGACCCAGAGAAACCCAGGCCGTAATAAGAACCGGGATACAGTGGCATCGGATCCAGAAACACTGGATCGACAGCGGTATTGCGGTGAAACTACCGTGGGCAGTGGAAAGCTGCGGTGAAAATCCCCTCGCCAGACAGTGGAGAGTGCTGTGTGGTTTCAAACCCCGTTTTTGTGGATTGGTGTCGCCCGTCGGGACTATGGGGGCCTGGACTTCAGCACCAGAAGATCCCGTTCTGACGGTATGGACTTTCTTCCTTAAAAAAAGAGGGATTAATTATGATGAGCAGGCTCTGCAAGCCCTGCTGATGTTGTGCAAGACCCATGAACTGGATTTTTCTGAAGGAACATCATTAGTCTTATCGCTTTGGGAGCAGGCTGGGCAATGTATTTTTGCAGCAGCCTCCACTGGCGATGACACAGCCATCGATGTTATAAAGCCATGGACAATCATTTTAGATTTCTTAGAACTGTTAAATTATGAGCAGTGAAAGAGGATGGGCGGAGCAGCTGCAGAGTGCCGCAAAACCTCCACGTGGAGCCAGGAAGTCGCCCCATGGGGGGATGATATGCCAACCAGGCATTGTCCCGCCACAGACCTTTTGTGTAGTGCCAGACCCCCATGCTGACGCTGCCTTGGGGGGGAACACTGTGCCAGACCACGTGGCAGCCACTCCGATGCCTCCCTGCACTGCTGAGCTGGGTGAGAATCCCGCGGCCATGGCACCATGCCATGGAGCCACTGGGACCGCCCTCCCACCATCCTCGCTGGGGTTGCCCACACCTCCCATCACCATAGAAACTCCAGGACCACCTCCTCCTGAGGCCGTGTGGCCCAGCCCCAAAGATACAGCCCCAATCCAGCCTACGTCAGGGGGCAGGGCCCTGCCCCCAAGCCAACCTCCGTGAGACACCAAGTTCCTACCCCTCAAAGCTCAACAAAGCTTCACAGCCACCCTGCCTTCTACTGCTTCAACTATACAAAAGTTCTCATATTCCACAGACTCTAATAAACTAATAACATGTTCCAAGGGTAAAAATATAGAAGGAATGTCACACAAGGGTTACAAAAATACACAACTGTTTACTAAATATGTCCTAGAATTCATAGTATAATTTTTATTATTGTTGCTTGCATTTGCAAAAAACTTACTCATAACACTTCTATGATTATTACTTACAATGCTACTAGATTGACCTGGACAACTCAAAGAATTTACTCGTTCTAACATTCTAGATCTGCTAAAGCATGCATAAAAACATTAATTTAGTAATATCATAAGCAAATTTCAGTTACAAAGTCTCTTAACTGAGAATTTACCACCTGTCATAATTTTAAAAACCTAAAAGTCACCTATTAAATCAATAACAAATTTCTAACTTCTAACAAAAGGAAGAAAAGTATATTGCTTGCATTGTTGCCATAATAACTGAAAATGAAAATGCCTGTATTTCTTTAATTATTTATAAGTTGTTCATGTTAAATTTTTTTTTGCACTAGATATTAATAAAAGCTTGTTTTAGAATATAAATACAGAAAACCTCATCCAACCAAGTTCATGGCCCTGATCAAGCCATGAACCTGGCTGGTAAAGAAAAGTATATTAGTAAACCTACATGGTTCTATGTGAACTTTGCAAAAGTTAAACTCTTTTTCCTTTGAGATAAACAAGAAAGCCTTGTCCAGAAGAGGTTCTTTCAAGTCCTCAAAATGAAAAAGAAATCCTTCAGCAACCCTCTAAGTAATAGTAGCTTATTAATATTGTTTTGTTCCTATTTATTAATACAAAGAAAAGGGGAAAAAGGTTGGGGTGAATGTACACCCCCCTTTAAGTTTAAGGTAATATCATGTTCTCATGCTTTCAATCAATCATATAACAGCACAATAATAGTATGATGTTCTGCTGACATTATGTCCTGCTCAGAACCACAGACAGCATCCTGATGTCCCCTCAACAGACATCACAAAGACCTCATGGAAATCTGGGACTCTTGAAGTGACAGTTCATCTAAGGACTTGGTTTGTTCACAAATTATTTTTCTTGTTTACAAGCTTTTTCTGTTTATATATTGTTTTTTCTAGTAGTTGAGGTTTTTTTTTAATGGTTTTAAAAGTTAAGTAATTTCTTCTTTTTTAGAGATAAGCTGTACCTTGTAAGCTCTAAGCATTAAGACTGTGATCAATGAGCCAAAATTCTCGCCTAACACATCCTAGATGTGAATGCTGCAGCTCCAGTGATGCAAATTAAACCCATGCTGTCTTCTGTCACCCTGTTTGCAAAGGGCTCTTGCAGATGGGTGACAGAGAGCAGGTTGCAATTTTATAAAGACAGAAGGGTGATATGTTGCCACATATCACAGCACAAGTTGGTTTGTACTAGGCAAATTAACCAGCCCCTGGGTTGACTGACAGGGGCTTCACCCAATCACATCTTTCCTAAGGCTGCAGGCATTTCACTGGTCCAGAACCTGAGGGGTGTGAAAGATCAAACCAATGAGATATCCAGACCGGGTTTTTGAAATACCCTTTATAAAGAAGGGCTTGAGAATAAACACTCTCTGTTGTCACATGAACATTGGGGTGAGTGGTCTCTCTGTCTCCACCCACTCCCCCATGCACTCACAGGGACAATCCCCTCCCTTGCCTGGCTAGCAATGCTGGGCCTGATTCCCCCCAGGACATGGTGTGCCCTCCTTGCTGCCAAGGCACTGCTGACCCATATTCAACCTGTCATTGACCAGAATCCCCAGGTCTCTTTCCATGGTACTGGTCTCCAGCTTCTCACTCCACAGTCTGTCCAAACATTCAGGGATGCCCCATCCCAGGTGCAGAATTCAACACTTTGTTAAATTTCATATGGTTGGTGATTGCCCAGCCCTCTAATTTGTTGAGGTCTTTCTGCAGGGCACTCTGCCTTTAAGGGAGTCAACAACTTCTCCCAATTTAGCATCCAAGTCATTTATGAAGATGTTGAAGAGCACAGGGCCTAAGATGGAGCCCTGTGGAACCCCACTAGTGACAGGTCACTGGCCTGATGTCACCTCATTCACTATAACCTTTTGTACCTGACTCTTGAGCCAGTTGGTCACCCATCACGTGATGTTTTTATCGAGCTGTACGCCGGGCAGTTTGTCCAGACGGATCCTGAGAGAGACAGTATCAGAAGCTTTATTGAAATCCAAAAAGACAACATCAAATGGCTTCCCTTGATCAACTAGGTGGGTTACCTTGTCATAAAAGGAAATTTTTTCAAGCAGGACTTCTCCCTCATGAAGCCATGCTGGCTGTGACCAATGACTGCATGGTCAAAAACTCCAGGTTTCAATAATTCAATAAATCATAGAATAATCTTCTCCATAACCTTACCAGGCACTGAAATGAGATTGACAAGGCTGTAGTTTCCAGGATCTTTCTTCTTGCCCTTCTTGAAAATTGGGACATTTGCCAGCTTCCAGTCAATTCAGATCTGTCTGGATTCCCAAGACCATTCAAAAAAATCATTGAGAGAGGTCTCACAATGACATCAACCAGCTCTTTGAGGTCTCACAATGACATCAACCAGCTCTTTGAAGATTCTCAGATGAATCCCATCAGGCCCCGTAGACTTACAGGGATCCAGCTGGAGCAGCAGATCCCACATAAGTTCAGGGCTGACTAGAAGTTTATCATTCTCACAGCCATGGTCCTCCGGCTCAGGGCACTGGGACCCCCAGAGCCCAACACCAGTGTTGAAGGGAGAAGCAAAGAATGCATTAAACCTCTCTGCTATGTCTCTGTCCTTGTTTGTGAGGTGACCATCCTCATCAAGTAATGGGCCAATGTAATTTCTGCACTGCCTTTTCCTATTGGCATATTTTTTAAAAACCCTCTTTTATTGTCCTTTACAGTTCTGCCCAGTGTCAACTCCAGTTGAGCTTTGGCCACATAAATTTTCTCCCTACAGCAGTGAGCAGCATCTCTGTATTCTTCCCATGTAACCTGACCTTGTTTCCACCAGCCATACACCTTCCTTTTTTGCCTTATTTCCAAGACAAGACTCCTGTTCATCCAAGCCAGTCTTCTGCCTCATCTGCTTGACTTCCAACATTTGGGAATTGCCTGCTCCTCTGCTCTTAGGAGGTGATGTTTAAAAAGTGACCAGCACTGATGGACCCCAGCACCTTCAAAAGCTTTTTCCTAGGGGACCTTACTGTTATGAATGGAGACAAGAGCTTAGACAAGTCCTGCCTTTGACTCAGATTTCTGGCAGTAGCACTGTTTGAGGCGACCTGCACCCCAAATGGTTCTCACTCACAAATTCTTAATAATGGCCATTTAGGTCTATTACAAAATGGATTATTTATTGAATAGACACAAGATTAACAGACACAAGACTTTAAATTGACTATTTACTACACAGGATAACACAAAAATAACTACTAGTAAAGAAAAAATACAGTGCATGATAAAAGGTACCTATATTACAGGTAGTGAATAAATAGCATAGATTAGAATTCAGTGTATCGTATCACCAAATTGATGATGGAGTACACATAGAGTCCTTTCCCTCAATTTCCAGAAAAGTAACCATGAAATTTGGGTCCAAACTTCGGGGGAAAGCCCCACACATTTCCGGGGTGTGTGTAGGGGACTTCAGCCTCCGTGAAAGTGTGTTGCTTTTATAGTTTGTAAAGTGAAGTGTCTGTCAGTCAGAAATTCCAGCTTATCTCCCCACATCTTGTTCTCAAGGCAAGCCATTCCTTGTCAGCAGGTGTGAAAGCTAACAGCTGGCCTGAAGGCCTCACAGACACAAGTAACCTTGACTTGATCAGCCTGTACCTGTGAGAAAAGGAAGTAAACATCTTTAAGGAAGAAAGCACTGAAAAACGTAAGGACTTAACTGCAAGGAACAGATGCTGGCCAACCTTTGGCGAGCATGTACGCAGGCAGCTATTGGCCAGTGAACTGGGTGGCAACAAGTTACTAGCCAATTGGGATTGAACACACAGTTTTTGAAAACCATATAAATATGAGCTGTGAACAATAAAGATCGCAATTGCCACTTGAACCTTGGAGTGTTGTGTCTGTCTCTACTGTGACAAGCAGGGGCTTCATCCCTCTGGAGCCAGAGATAACTCCTTCACCAGACACATACCCGGCCTGGGTTAACTCATTCATTCATGTGAGGGTGAGAATGCCCGAAACTATCGCATCATCTCATGGACATATAAGCTCTTTGTGGTAGGGGGAATGTCCTGCCACACTTACTAATTCCCTAAGCAGCCTGAAGTGAGCTCTCCTCATGTCCAGAGCTGAGATTTTTCTGAACCTTTTCTTCCTGTCACCAGAGATTTTAAACTTGATTGCTTCATGGTCACTGCAACCAAGATGGCCACCAATCACCACTTCACTCACAAAACCCTCTCCACTAACAAGAAACAAATCAAAGAGGGGCCTTTCCTAGTCAGCTCCTTTAGTGCCTGTACCACAAAATTATCATCCAGGTGTTTTAGGAATCTTCTGGACCTGTTTGTGCCAGCTGTGTGGCGTTCCCATTTACCATCTGGTAAGTTTGAGTCCCCCATAAGCACAAAGGCAGTTGTTTTGTAGGTGCCCCTTTGTTCCTTGAAGTAATGCCTTGAGAAGGCTGACCTAGAACAGAGGCTAGACAGAGTTAAAGAATAAAGTAGGTATTTATTAAAAGGCTTTAATGTATACACCTTGGGCAGTACAAGACCCTGGCCAGGGCTACATCCAAGATGAACCCAAAACGGTCACAAAATGGACGACTGGTCATGAGGTCTCACACTTTTATAAGTTTTAGTCCATTTGCATATTAGGGTTAATTGTCCAATTACAGCTTCAGATTATGAAGTCCCGTCCATCTTGTTTTCTCTCTTCGGTCCACTGTTGTTTATGCTCTTGGGCCTGAAACTTGCGTCGGTTGTCCTTGGTCCCAAGCTAGAAAAGGAATTGTTTTGTCTACCTACTCAGTGAAGACAGCTTACTAACACTTAATATGAAGCTCAGAACTACACGCTAAAGCAGCACAGAATCTGAAAAATATAAAAGCTAAAACTTAAGGCATCAGAAAAATAATTCAATGGCATCATCGTCCTGGCTAGGAGGTCTATAGTAGACTCCCACAATGACACCTGCATTGTTTGTTCCTTAACCCTTACCCAGAGGCCCTCAACTGTGCCATTGTCAACTGCAAGCTCCATACATTCCAGCCCCTCCATTACACACAACTCCACCCTCCCTCCCTCCTGCCTGTGGCAGGACCTTTCACCTCCTGATACAGCAGAAACTTATCTCCCTGCCACATATGGCTAAGTTAGACCGGAATGATTTGTCATGTGACAAATTATCCCATCTGAAAACCTCCTTAGCCAGAAATACACATCCTGTCTTGGTGTGAGAAAGGAAAACCTAAAAATGGTGACTGCAGAACACAAGCACTTTTACAACTATAAAAGACCACTAGGATTTTCATGAAATCAGAAATCTCTTACACAGTATCTGAGTGTGTAGAGCGTTCTCCTCTGTCGCTTTCTCTCTCCGACTTCTTTGTTTCCGCCCGGCTCCTTTTTCCCGGGGCACTGGCCAGGCGCTTCCAGAAGCAGTCAGAGAGAAGCAACAACCACCTTTGGGGTTCGTTTGATACAGACAGAGCTATTTCTAGAGCGCATCTGTGACTGAGATAAAGAGACTCAAGAGATTGGACACTTGTTGTGCAGTCCGAAGTAGGTTGTATTTGCTCGAACGCCGCACGTACAAGTGACCCCGCTCTGGGGTTGGTTACAGTTTTTATAGGGGAAAATAAGAGATATTATTAAGAACTTGCAGGCAAGAATGGATTTTGGGCTGCTGGCCACCTCAATAAAGCTGCTGTCTACTGTCAGAAATCTGGGCAAAGGCAGGGACTTGTCTTAGCTCTCCCCTCTCCATTTGTAACACCACCTCACCTGCCTTGCCTATCCCTCCTGAAAAGCCTGTAAGCATCCAACAGGGCACTCCAGCCATAGGACTCATCCCACCAGGTTTCACTTATGTCAGTGATATATCTCTGGGACTGGACCAAGGCTTCAAGCTCATTTTGTATATTCCTCATGCTGCATATGTTGGTATAGAAACATTTCAAGTGGGGTTTGTTGTAGCTGACACCTATGGATTTCTCGAGGTCAGGATTGAAGGCACTTGAGTCCATGTTCGGACTCAGGTGTTTATTATTTCTTATCTATGTTACAGTCTCACTACTGTGAGTTCGGCAGCTTTTTTGCTAGCAAGGCACAAAATGGCCAACTATCTCTTGTTACAAGGTCTTTTAAAGCTAAAGTATCCAATTAAGAAAGGACACCTAAATTATTTTCCCTTTTAACCCAATAACTGATCCCTCAAAACCCGCAATGCGGACTTTTCTGTCCAATTACAAAGCATCACCCAAATCCATGAAGAAGAAGGAAGAAGAAGGTGAAGAAGAACAACCTGCTTCTGCCCTAAAACCTCCATCTTGCTTCATATTTATTTCTATATTCTAAAATCCCAAACTCTAAGTTTTCCACCCTGTGATATTACAGACTTCTAACCAACTACACACCCGTAATACCAGTGCTATTCATCAATTTTAAAAGCCTTTTCCACAACCTCAGGTCAAATGCAGTGTTCTCTTGTGGGTCTGTGCCTTTAAGCACAAAAAGTTTAAAAATTCTCAGCATCCAGGATTCCAACAGACACCCTGTGGAGCAGATTGAGGGATGTCACTAGCACTCAGTTCCTCAAGTTTTGGCCTGCCATTCCATTGCTTATCACTGGCAAGCTTGGTTTTGTCTCTTTCTCCCTTCCAATCTAGTTTAAAGCTCCCCCAATTAGCCCTGCTAACTCCTGAACTAAGATCTCTGTTCTCCTTTGAGACAGGTGGACCCTGTTTGTTGCCAGCAGGCTCACCATTGTATAAACTGACCCATAATCAAAAAGCTCCAAAATTTTGCTGGGAAAACCAATCTCAAAGCCAGGTATTCATCTGCATGATCTTCTGACGCAACCACTGGAGTCTTTAGCTAGCTCTTTTAGAACACCAGCAGCCACGCCAAGGTGTATGGAACAACTCCAGGATAAATTCACCAATAGCTGAACTTCAGAGCTGTGGCTCCACAGTGGGATTAGCTTTACCAGCATCAGGGAGAAAAGTAAAAGAGTCGACAGATGCTCTCTGCCTGGTATTCCAGAAAGTCCCTAATCCAGAGATTCAGAAGTGAAAGAGAAAGAGCACAGCTCTGCAGTGGTTTATATACAGGCCAAAACCAGTGGGCGCGTACAAACAGCCAGCCAATGGGGTAACCTTAGGGGAGGAGTGAGGGGAGTAGTTTACAGCCAATGAGAGAAAAGGGGAGGAGAAAGAGGAGTGCTTTACATCAGGGGTGGATACAACTTAGGGAGAAACCAACTTGGAACAACATAGGGAGGGCTTTGGAAGCAGCCATTATCAGAGAATCTGGATTACAAAACTGAAAACTGGGATAACACAAACACTAACTGCAACAATCTTCCTGTTCCTTGCCCCATCATTCCCTGCAACTGGCAGGACAGAAGAGAACACAACTTGTGCTCCAGATCCTTTGACCAGTTGACCCAAGGCCCTGATTGTTTGCAGCCCTGTTGTTGGGACTTCATTGGTACCCACCTGGAAAATCAGTAGAGGGTAATAATCAGTGGGCCATACCAAGCGGAGAAGTTTCTTTGTGATGTCCCTTACCTGGACCACAAGGAGTCAACACACCTCCCTATGAGTTGGGTCCAGTCAGCATATTGAGCCCTCCATTCCTCTCAAAAGGGAGTCACAAATGACTACTAGGCTTCTTTTATTCTTAACTGAGGAGGTCATGATGCAGGGGGTAGGCTGCTCTGCCCTGGGTGACACCTCTATCCCAGAAGAAACTTCATCCATGTTTCCCTGGTCCTCAGATTCCAGGGCTTCATACCTATCATATAAGGGTACCTGGGAAGGTGAGGTAGATTGGGAGTAGATTTGCCTGCTACCCCAAGCAGAAACCTGTTTCCATTCCCCTCCATCTCTAAGGTCCCCTCCTTCCACCTGGTGGTGAGAGGGTAGGGAGTGCATTGCTTCCTGTGAAGTGGACGGCAGGTCCCTTTTTCTAAGGCATGGTAGAGTGCAGCTCCACCAGTCAATATCCTCCTCAGAGTCCCTGATACTTTAGTCTTTCTACTTCATCTCTCATCTCTGCCACCAGGCTGACCAGATCGTCCTCCTGATCACACCTCACACTGCTGTTCTCCGTGCTGTCCTCCCTGCTGTCCTCTGAGAGCAGCACCAGGCTCTGGCACTCCCTGCAGACTGAGACCTGGACCCCTGCATGCTTTCGTGGGTGGGTCACCATGTCCTTTCTGGTGTGCACAGAGGAAGCAACTCTTATCCGAGTAGACAACATATCTGAGTTCCCTTGGTGAGGGCAATGACCACCAGCTGAGCTGACTGCTTGTTTGCCCGCTACATTCACTATATTGCAAGATGCTCACGCTCCCTTGCGGCGTGGGTTTTTGCTCTCCCCGGCTGCACGCGGTTCTTGGGAGCCCGGCTGTGGTGTAGCTTCCACGTGCTGCCGGGGTTTGCTGCCACAGGTTCCCGGACACGGCTCCATGTCTCGGGCGCGTGGGCTGGCCAGTCTCTGTTACCGTGTGCTAGGGATCCGGCAGAGAGGAAAGGAATTTGTCCATTTACTCCGTGCTTGGCAGGAATGGTTTATTGGTCACGTATGGCGCGGTTCGATGGAAAGACGCGACCGCTTCCGGCACTCGCATGGGAGAAAATGGCGTCTGGGTGCCGGTGGGATAGGGTTTTATGGAGGGGCGGGGCGAGAGGATCCACAGCCTGCCGGCCAATAGGGGCGGCTGCCGTGGCGGTGACGCCAGCAACAGCGACCAACCAGAGAACCCCGCAGGGGCGGGCACCGAGCCGCAGGCTGAGCGGGATCGTATGGCTTGGGGTGGCCAGCACGGGGTTTCCCGGGGCCGGACAGCAGGGTGCTTACAGGAGCGGCACAGGGGTAAGAATACGGCAGCGGGCAACATGGGGCCAGAAACCGCGGGGGGGGGGGGGCAAGACGGGGGAAACGCGGGATTACAGAACTTATTTTAACATAAATTAAAAACCCTAATCTAAACCCAAACTCCGGGATGCAACATCCGGGATGCAACACTCCCTGGGGGCGGGTTTTGTACGGGTGGAGGTGAGCACTGTCACTGCTGATGCTGCCCACACTGAGTCACAGCTCCACCACTTCCCCCTCAGGACAGGCAGCTGGGGTGCCTTTCTCTGCTCTGGTATCAAGGTATTGCCAAGTAGGAAACTCTCCTCACTCCCTCAGTGTGATCCTTGGCTCTAAAGCACCTCTGTTCGCACAGTTCATCTCGGAGTCTTTGCTGAAATGGTTCCAGGAATCTTTCTCCTACCTCTGAAAAGGTGAACTGCCCACAAGGAAAAATTTAAAATATCTTGCTACAGTTCTGGAACAAAATGGGAAAATCTAAGTGTTCAGCTTCAGAAAGTGGTCAGGGTTCACATAAAAAGGGCAAGATACTCACCAGCCTGTGAGTATTCACTGTTGCACCTGTTAGGCAACCCCAGAGTTTCGGCTTGGTCACACATCACTCTCTGTGAGCTGGCTACGCTGGTTCACCCTTCAGAAAAGGGTGAAAGAGCAAAACAGCAAAACTGATAAAGCTACCTTGCTCCTAGGATAATACTAAAGCTACCTCTTCAGACTACTTTAAACAAGTTTATATTGGCTCAACATGTATGATTGTCCTGTTTTTGTCTGGGATAGAGGTAATTTTCTTCTCAGTAGCTGCTACAGTGCTGTGTTTTGAATTCAGTATGAGAATAATGTTGATAACACACTGACGTTTTACTTGTTGCTAAGTAGTGTTCACCCTAAGTCAAGGACTTTTCAGTGACTCATGCTCTGCCAGTGAGGAGGTATACAAAAAGCTGGAAGGCAACATGGCCAGGACAGCTGACCTGAACTGGCCAAACAGATATTCCATACCATAGAACGTCATGTTCAGTATATAAACTGGGGGGACTTGACAGGGAGTCGCCAGTCACTGCTCAGAGATGGGCTGGGCATTGGTCTAGTGGGTGGTGAGCAACTGTATTGTGCATCACTTGTTTGTCTTGGGTTTTATTCCTCTCTTCTTTTTGTTGCAATTATTACTGTTGTTATCATAATTAGCATTATTATTATTGTATAATACTTTGTTTCAATTATTAAACTGTTCTTATCTCAACCTAGGAGTTTTAATTATTTTTTGATTCTCCTCCCCACCGGGGTGGAGGGAGGGAGCGTCTGCATCGTACTTAGTTGCCAGATGAAATTAAAGCACAATAATGATAGAAACAAGAGACTGAGATTCAGCAATCTGCACACTGAAACTGGATTTATTATATTGCAAAACCAGGCCTTTATTACGGCCTGGGGTTCTCGGGGATTATCCAACCCCGGCTGCCGTAGGTGTCCTGAATAGAGATGTCCCGCTAAGCACAACCTGTCCAGGTCTCTTGGGCAATCTCCCAGATGCAGACAATCTTAGCAAGCAGCTCAGCTATTAAGTGAGTTGTCCTGGCTTGTAAGATAAGCATATATTCTACTTGCCATCTGTCGGAGGTGGGGCAGGTATCTTCTGTTAAGTTGGGCAGTTTTCTTATCTCTTCCAAGAACAATGTCTCCCCTCGGGGAGATATCATCTGTTAATGGCCATTGAATGGCTCACTGCATGACTGATAAAGTTACACCATCCCACTGTGAGATGCTCCACCCAGAGGGAGGAGCCAAACATCCCTACCTGCATAAAATCAGCATTTTTTTGAGATATCAGATCAGCCTCTTCACTGGATTCCCAGAGGAAGACCAGGCCCATCTACTCTATCACCAGACCTTCAGAGAAAACTACACCATTCTAGAGGATCACCACTTCAGCCGCATTTTGTCTGCCACTCCAGGAGGAGAAGGCACCATTTAACTGGACTATCACCAACACGCTGACTCCTCAGGGTGTCAGGTTTCTGACTCTATCGGTAGTTTTGTTTGTACTAATTACACCATAGTCCCGACGGGCGACACCAATCCACAAAAACTTCATATTAAGTGTTAGTAAGCTGTCTTCACTGAGTAGGTAGACAAAACAATTCCTTTTCTAGCTTGGGACCAAGGACAACCGACGCAAGTTTCAGGCCCAAGAGCATAAACAACAGTGGACCGAAGAGAGAAAACAAGATGGACGGGACTTCATAATCTGAAGCTGTAATTGGACAATTAACCCTAATATGCAAATGGACTAAAACTTATAAAAGTGTGAGACCTCATGACCAGTCGTCCATTTTGTGACCGTTTTGGGTTCATCTTGGATGTAGCCCTGGCCAGGGTCTTGTACTGCCCAAGGTGTATACATTAAAGCCTTTTAATAAATACCTACTTTATTCTTTAACTCTGTCTAGCCTCTGTTCTAGGTCAGCCTTCTCAAGGCATTACTTCAAGGAACAAAGGGGCACCTACAAAACAACTGCCTTTGTGCTTATGGGGGACTCAAACTTACCAGATGGTAAATGGGAACGCCACACAGCTGGCACAAACAGGTCCAGAAGATTCCTAAAACACCTGGATGATAATTTTGTGGTACAGGCACTAAAGGAGCTGACTAGGAAAGGCCCCTCTTTGATTTGTTTCTTGTTAGTGGAGAGGGTTTTGTGAGTGAAGTGGTGATTGGTGGCCATCTTGGTTGCAGTGACCATGAAGCAATCAAGTTTAAAATCTCTGGTGACAGGAAGAAAAGGTTCAGAAAAATCTCAGCTCTGGACATGAGGAGAGCTCACTTCAGGCTGCTTAGGGAATTAGTAAGTGTGGCAGGACATTCCCCCTACCACAAAGAGCTTATATGTCCATGAGATGATGCGATAGTTTCGGGCATTCTCACCCTCACATGAATGAATGAGTTAACCCAGGCCGGGTATGTGTCTGGTGAAGGAGTTATCTCTGGCTCCAGAGGGATGAAGCCCCTGCTTGTCACAGTAGAGACAGACACAACACTCCAAGGTTCAAGTGGCAATTGCGATCTTTATTGTTCACAGCTCATATTTATATGGTTTTCAAAAACTGTGTGTTCAATCCCAATTGGCTAGTAACTTGTTGCCACCCAGTTCACTGGCCAATAGCTGCCTGCGTACATGCTCGCCAAAGGTTGGCCAGCATCTGTTCCTTGCAGTTAAGTCCTTACGTTTTTCAGTGCTTTCTTCCTTAAAGATGTTTACTTCCTTTTCTCACAGGTACAGGCTGATCAAGTCAAGGTTACTTGTGTCTGTGAGGCCTTCAGGCCAGCTGTTAGCTTTCACACCTGCTGACAAGGAATGGCTTGCCTTGAGAACAAGATGTGGGGAGATAAGCTGGAATTTCTGACTGACAGACACTTCACTTTACAAACTATAAAAGCAACACACTTTCACGGAGGCTGAAGTCCCCTACACACACCCCGGAAATGTGTGGGGCTTTCCCCCGAAGTTTGGACCCAAATTTCATGGTTACTTTTCTGGAAATTGAGGGAAAGGACTCTATGTGTACTCCATCATCAATTTGGTGATACGATACACTGAATTCTAATCTATGCTATTTATTCACTACCTGTAATATAGGTACCTTTTATCATGCACTGTATTTTTTCTTTACTAGTAGTTATTTTTGTGTTATCCTGTGTAGTAAATAGTCAATTTAAAGTCTTGTGTCTGTTAATCTTGTGTCTATTCAATAAATAATCCATTTTGTAATAGACCTAAATGGCCATTATTAAGAATTTGTGAGTGAGAACCATTTGGGGTGCAGGTCGCCTCAAACAGTGCTACTGCCAGAAATCTGAGTCAAAGGCAGGACTTGTCTAAGCTCTTGTCTCCATTCATAACAGTAAGGTCCCCTAGGAAAAAGCTTTTGAAGGTGCTGGGGTCCATCAGTGCTGGTCACTTTTTAAACATCACCTCCTAAGAGCAGAGGAGCAGGCAATTCCCAAATGTTGGAAGTCAAGCAGATGAGGCAGAAGACTGGCTTGGATGAACAGGAGTCTTGTCTTGGAAATAAGGCAAAAAAGGAAGGTGTATGGCTGGTGGAAACAAGGTCAGGTTACATGGGAAGAATACAGAGATGCTGCTCACTGCTGTAGGGAGAAAATTTATGTGGCCAAAGCTCAACTGGAGTTGACACTGGGCAGAACTGTAAAGGACAATAAAAGAGGGTTTTTAAAAAATATGCCAATAGGAAAAGGCAGTGCAGAAATTACATTGGCCCATTACTTGATGAGGATGGTCACCTCACAAACAAGGACAGAGACATAGCAGAGAGGTTTAATGCATTCTTTGCTTCTCCCTTCAACACTGGTGTTGGGCTCTGGGGGTCCCAGTGCCCTGAGCCGGAGGACCATGGCTGTGAGAATGATAAACTTCTAGTCAGCCCTGAACTTATGTGGGATCTGCTGCTCCAGCTGGATCCCTGTAAGTCTACGGGGCCTGATGGGATTCATCTGAGAATCTTCAAAGAGCTGGTTGATGTCATTGTGAGACCTCAAAGAGCTGGTTGATGTCATTGTGAGACCTCTCTCAATGATTTTTTTGAATGGTCTTGGGAATCCAGACAGATCTGAATTGACTGGAAGCTGGCAAATGTCCCAATTTTCAAGAAGGGCAAGAAGAAAGATCCTGGAAACTACAGCCTTGTCAATCTCATTTCAGTGCCTGGTAAGGTTATGGAGAAGATTATTCTATGATTTATTGAATTATTGAAACCTGGAGTTTTTGACCATGCAGTCATTGGTCACAGCCAGCATGGCTTCATGAGGGAGAAGTCCTGCTTGAAAAAATTTCCTTTTATGACAAGGTAACCCACCTAGTTGATCAAGGGAAGCCATTTGATGTTGTCTTTTTGGATTTCAATAAAGCTTCTGATACTGTCTCTCTCAGGATCCGTCTGGACAAACTGCCCGGCGTACAGCTCGATAAAAACATCACGTGATGGGTGACCAACTGGCTCAAGAGTCAGGTACAAAAGGTTATAGTGAATGAGGTGACATCAGGCCAGTGACCTGTCACTAGTGGGGTTCCACAGGGCTCCATCTTAGGCCCTGTGCTCTTCAACATCTTCATAAATGACTTGGATGCTAAATTGGGAGAAGTTGTTGACTCCCTTAAAGGCAGAGTGCCCTGCAGAAAGACCTCAACAAATTAGAGGGCTGGGCAATCACCAACCATATGAAATTTAACAAAGTGTTGAATTCTGCACCTGGGATGGGGCATCCCTGAATGTTTGGACAGACTGTGGAGTGAGAAGCTGGAGACCAGTACCATGGAAAGAGACCTGGGGATTCTGGTCAATGACAGGTTGAATATGGGTCAGCAGTGCCTTGGCAGCAAGGAGGGCACACCATGTCCTGGGGGGAATCAGGCCCAGCATTGCTAGCCAGGCAAGGGAGGGGATTGTCCCTGTGAGTGCATGGGGGAGTGGGTGGAGACAGAGAGACCACTCACCCCAATGTTCATGTGACAACAGAGAGTGTTTATTCTCAAGCCCTTCTTTATAAAGGGTATTTCAAAAACCCGGTCTGGATATCTCATTGGTTTGATCTTTCACACCCCTCAGGTTCTGGACCAGTGAAATGCCTGCAGCCTTAGGAAAGATGTGATTGGGTGAAGCCCCTGTCAGTCAACCCAGGGGCTGGTTAATTTGCCTAGTACAAACCAACTTGTGCTGTGATATGTGGCAACATATCACCCTTCTGTCTTTATAAAATTGCAACCTGCTCTCTGTCACCCATCTGCAAGAGCCCTTTGCAAACAGGGTGACAGAAGACAGCATGGGTTTAATTTGCATCACTGGAGCTGCAGCATTCACATCTAGGATGTGTTAGGCGAGAATTTTGGCTCATTGATCACAGTCTTAATGCTTAGAGCTTACAAGGTACAGCTTATCTCTAAAAAAGAAGAAATTACTTAACTTTTAAAACCATTAAAAAAAAACCTCAACTACTAGAAAAAACAATATATAAACAGAAAAAGCTTGTAAACAAGAAAAATAATTTGTGAACAAACCAAGTCCTTAGATGAACTGTCACTTCAAGAGTCCCAGATTTCCATGAGGTCTTTGTGATGTCTGTTGAGGGGACATCAGGATGCTGTCTGTGGTTCTGAGCAGGACATAATGTCAGCAGAACATCATACTATTATTGTGCTGTTATATGATTGATTGAAAGCATGAGAACATGATATTACCTTAAACTTAAAGGGGGGTGTACATTCACCCCAACCTTTTTCCCCTTTTCTTTGTATTAATAAATAGGAACAAAACAATATTAATAAGCTACTATTACTTAGAGGGTTGCTGAAGGATTTCTTTTTCATTTTGAGGACTTGAAAGAACCTCTTCTGGACAAGGCTTTCTTGTTTATCTCAAAGGAAAAAGAGTTTAACTTTTGCAAAGTTCACATAGAACCATGTAGGTTTACTAATATACTTTTCTTTACCAGCCAGGTTCATGGCTTGATCAGGGCCATGAACTTGGTTGGATGAGGTTTTCTGTATTTATATTCTAAAACAAGCTTTTATTAATATCTAGTGCAAAAAAAAATTTAACATGAACAACTTATAAATAATTAAAGAAATACAGGCATTTTCATTTTCAGTTATTATGGCAACAATGCAAGCAATATACTTTTCTTCCTTTTGTTAGAAGTTAGAAATTTGTTATTGATTTAATAGGTGACTTTTAGGTTTTTAAAATTATGACAGGTGGTAAATTCTCAGTTAAGAGACTTTGTAACTGAAATTTGCTTATGATATTACTAAATTAATGTTTTTATGCATGCTTTAGCAGATCTAGAATGTTAGAACGAGTAAATTCTTTGAGTTGTCCAGGTCAATCTAGTAGCATTGTAAGTAATAATCATAGAAGTGTTATGAGTAAGTTTTTTGCAAATGCAAGCAACAATAATAAAAATTATACTATGAATTCTAGGACATATTTAGTAAACAGTTGTGTATTTTTGTAACCCTTGTGTGACATTCCTTCTATATTTTTACCCTTGGAACATGTTATTAGTTTATTAGAGTCTGTGGAATATGAGAACTTTTGTATAGTTGAAGCAGTAGAAGGCAGGGTGGCTGTGAAGCTTTGTTGAGCTTTGAGGGGTAGGAACTTGGTGTCTCACGGAGGTTGGCTTGGGGGCAGGGCCCTGCCCCCTGACGTAGGCTGGATTGGGGCTGTATCTTTGGGGCTGGGCCACACGGCCTCAGGAGGAGGTGGTCCTGGAGTTTCTATGGTGATGGGAGGTGTGGGCAACCCCAGCGAGGATGGTGGGAGGGCGGTCCCAGTGGCTCCATGGCATGGTGCCATGGCCGCGGGATTCTCACCCAGCTCAGCAGTGCAGGGAGGCATCGGAGTGGCTGCCACGTGGTCTGGCACAGTGTTCCCCCCCAAGGCAGCGTCAGCATGGGGGTCTGGCACTACACAAAAGGTCTGTGGCGGGACAATGCCTGGTTGGCATATCATCCCCCCATGGGGCGACTTCCTGGCTCCACGTGGAGGTTTTGCGGCACTCTGCAGCTGCTCCGCCCATCCTCTTTCACTGCTCATAATTTAACAGTTCTAAGAAATCTAAAATGATTGTCCATGGCTTTATAACATCGATGGCTGTGTCATCGCCAGTGGAGGCTGCTGCAAAAATACATTGCCCAGCCTGCTCCCAAAGCGATAAGACTAATGATGTTCCTTCAGAAAAATCCAGTTCATGGGTCTTGCACAACATCAGCAGGGCTTGCAGAGCCTGCTCATCATAATTAATCCCTCTTTTTTTAAGGAAGAAAGTCCATACCGTCAGAACGGGATCTTCTGGTGCTGAAGTCCAGGCCCCCATAGTCCCGACGGGCGACACCAATCCACAAAAACGAAGTTTGAAACCACACAGCACTCTCCACTGTCTGGCGAGGGGATTTTCACCGCAGCTTTCCACTGCCCACGGTAGTTTCACCGCAATACCGCTGTCGATCCAGTGTTTCTGGATCCGATGCCACTGTATCCCGGTTCTTATTACGGCCTGGGTTTCTCTGGGTCTATCCGACCCCGGCTGCCGTAGGTGTCCCGGATAGCGCTAAGCACAACCTGTCCAGGTCCCTCAGGCAAGCTCCCAGCCGCAGGCAATCTTAGCAAGCAGCTTAGCTCTTAAGTGAGATAAGCTCTTTGGTGAATTCAGCTCTTCAGTGATTTCAGCTCTTTGCTTACTAAGTGCCTCGGCAGATGCGGGGAGAGAGAGAGAGAGGAGAAGGCTGTGTGAGGTTCCACAGATGTGTCTTTATTGGCAGCTTCTGCAAAGGGTTTCAGTGACAGCTCTTCTGCTGAACAGCGCAGAAATAGAGGTTTATATAGGGTGTAGAGGTTTTGGGAAACAGTAAAATAGTAAGGGTCGAGGTGAATATGACCTATGGTCTTACAGAGTGATAACGAAGGTCTGAAGGCAGAAGAGGGGCTTCTTTGGTCCAGACATCATGACTAGGCATTTCTTTATCTTAGGCAATGACCGCCAGGGAGGCCTTGCAGGGCCTCTGGCTGCTGCAACTCCACTTTCTGTATTTAGTAAAAAGGCGTTCCCAATAGTTCTCTTAAAACAATGGACAAGGCATGAGAACATAGCTAATACAATGACAATGACAATGAAAATCCACAAAATTCCCTTAACCAAACATGCAACCCATCCTGCAAATCACCACTGACAGAAAAGGTCATTGACCCCGTCTGGGCTGTTTTCTACTTTTAAGTCCTTCACAAGTTCCTTCAGTTTCTGGATGTTTGCGTGGATGGATTCCGAGTGTGAAGAGAGATTGAAGCAGCACATCCCTTTGAAGTCTTGGCAGCCGTGTCCTTGGGCAAGCAGTAGGAAGTCAATTGCTGCTCGATTGTGAAGTGATGCATGTCTCATGGTTTCTTCTTCCTTTAAAAGATCGCTTAGGGCGGCAGATGTAGCATTGGCTTGCTTGCTGAGCCAGCACCCTAAGTGATTTATTTCACCAAGAGCTTTAGCGGCAGCTACCCATGGTAGGAATAGGGAGACTGCAATCTTTTTTGGTTTGTTCCAATCGTATAATTTGGGATCGCAATTTTCATCAAATTCCACATAGAATCTTTTGTGGTGTTTTATTTCACTTGCTTTTTTCCAGTTATGTAACAAGGTGATATTTGGAGTGAGGGTAGAAAGCTTTCCAAGGGTACAGGGACCTCCCTGGAGCCGCGAGCAGATCCCAGGCCATACTCAGTCACCACAGATGAGAAATGTTCCTTTGGGTAATACTTTGGGGTGGAGAGAGGTTACGGAGATCACCCGAGCAGTGCAATTTCACCAATCCAGATGATAGTTATAGGCTTTGTCAGTGGGTGATATGTCTTTTCTGTATGTGTTTTTTGTCTGGTCAATTTCTGGCCAATTATTCTTTGGACGTCTAAAGTAAAATTTGACACAGTATGTTGCCTTGGAGGACCCCAACAGGTCCAATTCTTGGGGTTCCTCTAGAGCATTAGGCAACATTTTTGTCCACTCATCCCAAGTATCTACCAGGTTGGGTCTCTTACCTGTGGTGCGGAGGAGCTCTGAATTATAGACAGGCCAGTCATCTGCTACTAATGGAATCCCTACCAAACGTGGAAAGTAGGTTATCAAGGCTTCCCATGGATAAGCACATGTTATCCTGGTTTAATGTCTTTGCTAAGGTTACCCAAACATTATGGCTGGGCTGTGGGCTAATCCAGCCAAAGGCATGCGGTACGGTGAGGAGCATTCAGACAGCAGTGAGGAACGCACCAACGGAGATAATTTTCATCTTTGGACAAGGATGGGTATTCTGATAGGGAATATAAGCAAAATTTGTTATCTTTATGGTGGAAGGGGAGGGTTAGAGTTTTCTCCTTTGTTCCTTTCCTCCTTTCCTTCCCACCCCCCCCCCTTTTTTTTTTTTTTTTCTATAAGCTAAGGATGGGGGAGTGGGCATAAGGTTAGGGTTTTTTGGTAAGAGTTGAGAAAGGGGAACAATAGGGTTTTTTAGGGTAAACAAAGGGTAATAATTCAGAGAACAATTTGTGTTCAGGCTGTGTCTGGCATATGTCTTGATTGTTACAGCAGAATGATGTTCAGCTTTCTGTTTTGTCTGCTGTCGCGTGATGGGAAGGTCTTTTCTTCAGTATGTGGACATTCGGCAACGCCTTCATCTCCAGGCAGAACTTGTCTGGTTTTGAGGAGGTCTTGTATTTGACTCAGGGGAATTCTTGTCACTGTTTGTGGGAGCAGCATTTGCAGTGCCTAGGTATGGTTTTATGTGTTTTCCTGGGTACCATCTTGGGCCAGATGGTAGTAGAACACACATGTACCTTCTACCCCAAGTACTCAACTGGAGAGGCCCAGAAATTCGATGTGTTTCTGGGTCCTTCACTAGCACTGGTGGTTTCTCAGTGAGCTTTGCTTGGGTGGTATTTGCAAAGTGGCGAAGTATTGGGGGGGTCAGGCTCTAATGTTGTACAATTTAGGAAGCTGATGACGTAGAGAGCCTTGCAAAGTCTTTCAACTGGATATATGATTTTTGTTTCTCTTCGCTGCTGATTGAGGACACTTTTGAGGGTTTGATGCGTCCTCTCTATGACTGATTGTCCTGTGAGATTTGCTGGTATGCCTTTCTTGTGTTCTATTCCCCATTCACTGAAGAACTCTTTTAACTTACAAGAGGTATAGGCGGGTCCATTATCTTTTTTGATTTGTTTTGGTACTCCCAGAGTAGCGAAGGCAAGGAGGAAGTGCTTTATGGTGGTGTGCTGTGTAGTTTCTCCTAGATGCGCTGATGCAAATATTTCTCCAGAAAACGTATTGACTGACACGTGCACGTATTTTGACCTTCCAAAAGTGAGTTATGTCTGTCTGCCACAGCTGGCAGCTGTTCAGGCCTCGGGGATTGACTCCTGTCCCCATAGATGGTATCTGGTAATTTTGGCAGTTCAGGCATGTGGCGGCAATAGCTTTTGCTTGATCTTTTGAGATCTTGAACATTCTGATAAGGGCAGGTACATTTTGATGATAAAACGTGTGTGACAACTTTGCCTGGGCAAAGATGTCAGGGACGTTAGCAGTTTCTATTGCCATGGTCAATGCGTCCGCTTTCCTGTTCCCTCCTGTGATGATACCTGGGAGGTCGGTGTGTGACCTCACATGCATGATATGGTAAGGTTGCCTTCTGTGAGAGATTAAGTGTGTTAATGCCGAAACCAATTGATGTAACTTTGGATTGGAAACCTCTTTGAGAAGAGCATGTTCTGCTCTCATAGCTATACCAGCAACATACGCGGAATCTGTGACCAGATTAAAGGGTTCATCTTTGAATTTCTCAAAAGCTCTGACAACAGCTGCTAATTCTGCAATCTGTGGAGATCCCTCCACTATTTGGATGTCAGATTCCCATTTTTGGATCTTCGGGTCCTTCCAGGTCATTACAGACTTGTGGGATGACCCTGAGCCGTCTGTAAAAATTGTTAGAGCTTTGAGAGGTGTTTTACTTTGGACTAATTTTGGGGTCAGATTATAGGCTGCATCATGATTAAAAAGTTTATGTTTTGGGATATGGATGGAAATTTGGCCTGTATAGCTGTCTAGGGCAAACTGGAGATTTTCATTGGTCTGGAGCAAATGCTCCATGTCTCCCATGGTCAGTGGCAAGTATATGCATGTGAACTCACACCCTGCAAGAGAGCGGAGGTGAGTTCTGGCTGTTTTTATTAGATGTCCCATGATTTCTTGGAAGGTGCTAATTGTCTTTGAAGGTTGGTTGTTTGTAAAGATCCATTCCAGTATCAATAAAGGGTCTCGAAGTTGAAGATCCCATTGGAAAATCAGTCTACAGAACCGGGGCGCTTTTCCAAGAATGACGAACGGGAAAGGCAGGTTGGGCTCAAAGCGATGGGCTTGGTGTGAAGACAGGGCTTCTTGGACCTTGGTGATGGTGTCTCAGGCTTCTGTTGTGAGCGTGCGTGGAGAGTCTAGGTCTTCGTTGCCACAGAGAAGACTGAACAGGGGAGCAAGGTCCTCTGTTGTAATTCCTAGCAGGGGACGTACCCAGTTGATGGATCCGCACAGACTGTGTAAGTCTCTCAGGGTTTTTTGGTCATCTCGGATGGCGAGCTGCTGGGGTACGATGGTCCTTTCGCGGATCTGGAATCCAAGATGAGTCCATGGGTTGGTGTACTGTATTTTGTCCTCACGGATCTCGAAACCTGCTTTTTCTATGGTTTTGATTGTCTTTTTAACTGCTTTGTCTAAGTAAGTTTTTTCTGATGCACAGACCAGTATATCATCCATATAGTGGTAGATGATTGTCATGCGATATGCGGAATAAATAAATAGACTCCGCAACCTGGGGTTTTTATGAAGTGGGTATGTATTGTCGGCGCCCGGCACAAGTGAGATAGCTCTCCAAAAACCTGTGCACCGAGCCTCAGTCTGACCCACACCTTTATTCACAAAGGTGTTCCATATGCAATACATAACACAACCTTTATAAGCATATTCAACCCCTGGCCCCACCTGTCCTCGCCTCTCATGCTAAATAGGTCCACGCCCTTCTGGGCATGCGTGGTTTGCTGTGATGGTCATACGGGGTCTCTCGGTGGTCTCTTGAGGCTGAAGATTGTGGTCTTCCTCATGATTGAACTTCTGAACTTTTTGTCTTTGCGTGTGCGCTTTCAGTCCTTTGGTGCTTATCTGAGTACGTCTATCAGTCTTGATAGGTTTGGAGACAGAGGAGCCCCTTTATCTGGGTTCTTTGCCTCCTCTGGTATTGTTCTTTATGCAAGAAGCTTCAGAAAATTGCATTTTCTTATGCCCTTTGTACCAGGCAGAGGTTTCTTAAGTAAAAGGTTAAAATTCAACACATAATTTTACAAGGTAAAATTTAAATTCTTAATTAATTTTCTTAACTCACGTGAACTCCAAAAATCTCTATTTCAGTCCCCCCTTTTCTTAAAAAATATAGTAAATTCGTTTACTACAGCGGTCTTGATCTAAATTCTGACCTACTATCATGACAGTTCTCTTTTAGCAGGATTCCATGAGTTCTAGAGAGTGAGGCTAGAATGTTTATGCATTTTAACATCCTCTAATTCTACATGAGTGTTAAAATAGACATAATTAAACTTATTGTTACTAAAATTAATAAAGCTATACTGGGGTGACGTAGTGTTAATGATCTTAGTTGCAGTTGGTTACCATCTAAACACTGCATCCCACCATTGATGACTTGTGTTTATTAACTGGTGGGATATGATTGTTGCTGAATACACAAAGTCACACCTAGTAACCTTAATACAGTTGCAAACACAAAAATCGGAATGATTCTTAACAGATCCGCAAAAGTCCCCACCCACTTTGATACATTAATTTTGTCTGGGTAAGTTTCAGTTTTAGCTCTCCATCGCCTGGTGTTATTCTCTAAGTGGCTTCTGGAGCTTTCTTAACATGGCTGTGGTGGATTCAAGCATTTTGTCCTTTAATCTTGATTGCAGTGAAGGGTAGTAAGGAGCACTTGCTACGGTCTCTCTCATTGTGGTTCCAGGGCCTTCTCTGTATATACATAGTCTCTAGGTTGTACTGGTGTATTGAGCCCTGTACCCCGAGTTCCAGCCACATATTTTTCAATTGCTCTAAGTTGTTTATTTAGAGCAATCATATCTAAGGAGATTGTGGCTGGGACTCCAAAGTGTGGTATGATTTCCTGTACCAGTACCTTAGTTACTTCTTGAGCTTTAGAAGTCCTGGTGGGGAATGCTTCTGGCCATCCTGAAAAGGTATCTGTTAGCAGCAGTAAAAACTTATACCTCCCTTTTCTGGCAATTCCGTGAAATCGATCTGCCATTGCTGCCCAGGCCCATGACCATTCCCAATCTGGCCAAGTTTTTGTTTGGGAATATTCTTGGGGTTGGTCTGGAGGCAAAGGTCACATTGTCAAGCCACTTGGGTGATAGTGGCTCGTAAATGTCTAGCTATGATCCTTTCATTTAGACATTTATATAGGGCATCAATTCCCTAATGTGTTTTCTGGTGTTACTCCCTCATTAGGGGACCATAATAAATAGAAGGGTATAACTAATTTTCCTTCTATGGTGGCCCATCCCTCTTGGTTATAGTTTCCTTTTTGCTCATGGATCATTTTTTTTCTCTAATTTGTTGTATTTTTGGCTTACCTTCAAGGGAAATTTGCCCGTCTGGAATCAGGGCTGCCTCAGTTATTACCTCAATTTTACCGCTTCTTTTGCTTCCCTATCCGCCAACTCGTTCCTTTCTTCCAATTCTGAGTTTATCTTCTGATGTGCCTTAATGTGCATGATTTCTACTTTCTCTGGCAATTGGACTGCTTCTAGAAGTCGCAGTATTTCAGATGCATGTTTTAATGTTTTCCCTTGAGAGTTCAGAAGTCCTCTCTCTTTCTAAATGGCTCCATGAGCAGGCACTACTCTAAATGCATTGAGTCCGTATATATGTTTATTTCTTTCCCTTTCGCCAATTCTAAGGCCCAAGTTAGAGCAAATATCTCGGCCTTTTGTGCAGAGGTATTTGTTGGCAGGGGCCCAAATTCTATTACTTCCTTGCAGGTAGTAATTGTGTACCCGGAATGTCGTTTTCCACAGATGATATAACTGCTTCCATCAGTAAACCAGACTTCTGCATTCTCGAGAGGGGTGTCCTTCAAGTCAGGGTGGCTGGAATAGGTGGCCTTGATGGTCTCCAGGCAGTCATGTTCCACTGGTTCCCCTTGGTTTCTACTGAGGAAGGAGGCTGGATTGACAGTGTTAGTCACCACTATGTCCACATAATAGCTTGGTATCTCAGAAACCATTGTGGGGAAAGCCCATGCCTGCCTTTCACCTCTAGCACTGCAGACACTACGTGAGACACTAGCACAGTCATTTTCTGGCCCAGGGTGAATTTGTGTGCCTCTTGGATGTTCGGCATGACTGCTGCAACAGATCTGAGGCATCCAGGCCACCCTTTAGCTGCTGCATCCAATTGCTTAGAGAAGTAACTGGTCTCCGGTACGGGCCAAGGTCCTGTGCTAATATTCTCAAGGCGATTCTTTGCTTCTCATGGGAGAACAAAAGGAAAGGCTTACTCACGTCTGGCAATCCCAGAGCTGGAGCTGACATGAGGGCTTTTCTCAGTTGGTTGAAAGCCTGTGTAGCTTCCTTTGTCCATTGGATGTCCCTGCTTTCAGTTGCAATCAGTTCATATAAGGGCTTAACAAACAGTCCTTAGTTATAGATCTATAACTTGCCCCGCCCTGTCATCCCCAGGAAAGTTTGTAGTTCTTTTACAGTCTGAGATTTTGGGGTCTGGCATATTGCCTCCTTCTGGCTTTGGCCCCGGATACGTTGTTCAGCACTGACTTTGTAACTCAGATCAATTCACGTATTACACTTTTAGGTGTTACTGGCCAGTCCCAGTGCTCTTGGATATCCCTCAATCCAGCTGTGTTGTCCAACTCTGGATGCTCTTGGAATGTTAATCCCTCAACCCAGTAGGTTTGAATCCTGAATGCTCTCGGGCACTCTTCTCCCTCAATCTAGCAGATTTTTTAGGGGCCCCTTCTTTGATACTCGGTACCCTTGGAGCCCCAGATAGTTCAAGAGGCTTACCATCCAGGCCACGCATGCTTCCTTTGTCCGTGTGGTTATCAGGATGTCATCTACGTACTGTAGCAGCTTCCCTTCCTCTGGAGGGGCTTCCCAGGTCTCTAATTCCTTTGCAAGTTATTCTCTAAACAAAATGGGTGAGTTTTTTAAATCCCTGTGGAAATCTGTTCTATGTCAGTTGAGTTCTTCGCCCGCTTTTAGGACTTTCCCATTCAAATGCAAAATTTTCTGTCTGGCTTTGTGGATAGGAAGGCAAAAGAAGGCGTCTTTTAAATCTAAAACTGTAAATCAAGTTAGTTCGGGTGTTAAGCAAATTAATAACGTGTAGGGATTGGCTACCACAGGATAAAGATCTTCAGTTACTTTGTTCACAGCTCACAGATCTTGTACTAACCAGTATGACCCATCAGGTTTGTGAACTGGTAGGATAGGGGTATTAAAATAATATCAAACTCAGTATTTCTACATACTTTTGATCATTTACCTCCAGAATCATTTCCCCATTTTTAAATGTAATAGTTGTCTGCAATTGTCCCAGCAAATCTCTGCCCAAAAGTGGCTCAGGGAAGTTGGGCATATATAGAGATTTGTGGATCCCCCACTGCTTTCTCAGCTTGTATCTTAGCGGCCTAAAGAAAAATGCCTTTTCAGTTTGGCCAGTTGCTCTTATAACTATAGCATAATCATCCCCTTTGGGCATCAGGTCTGTATTTAGAACTGAGTACGTTGTTCTAGTATCAACTAGGAATTTTACTTCTTTTTCCATTTCCCCCAGCTTCAGATTTACAACTAGAGGGCCTGCTGGGGTAGTTTCTTCTGGTCCCACTTAAATAACATAAGTTGTAACAAAGTATTATATTCTAATGTACCTGTAGGAGGCTATCTTGCCCCCTCCTCTAGACAATATAATTGCCACCAATAGGGGTAATATTCGATTAAACCTTTTTTTATTTTCCATGCCCCCTTTGCCTGCTATTTCTTTCCAGTGTGCTAAGACGCACCCTAATGGGCTGGCCATGGGTACTTCCTTAGTCTGTTTTGCTCTCATTATGTCTTTGTCTTATAGAGCAAACTTAACTTATTCAGTTTTGAGTGTTTAAATATAATTCACAGATTAAAAAAAAAGAAAAAAACTCTTTTTTGATAAAAAAATATTCAAATATTCAAATTAAAATATTAATAAAGATTTATAGTTAATCAAATAACCAAATTGAAATATTAATAGCCAAATTAATAATCAATAATGGGGATTTATATAGGGTACAGGGGGTTTAGGAAATGGTCCAATAGTAAGGGTTGAGGCCAATATGACCTATAGTCTTACAGAGAGATAACGAGGGTCTGAAGGCAGAAGAGGGGCTACTTTGGTCCAGTCATCATGACTAGGCATTTCTTATCTTAGGCAAGTGATCGCCAGGAAGGCAGTTTTGCGAGCACAAGCTTTTTGCGAAAACAGGGAGCCTTGAGCACAGCAGAGTTATCAGACTTCAAAACAGCACACTTCACCTAAATCCAAAATGGATTTCACTCTGGGGGCGGGGTGAAACCCAAGGAGACAGGCGGAGATGATGACGAACTAGGGCTGGCTCAGGGGATGGAAGAAAGGGGCGGAGACCTAGGTGGAGATCAGGGTGTGGACGAGAGTGAGGTGCCACTGCCCGAGTGGCGACAGCAGCTGTGCGTGCGCGAAGGGCCAACCTGCGTTGCCCAGAGACGACAGCAGAGACCCGTGGGGGGGGGGGGGGAATGGCAGAGGCCACAACACAGACTATGGCTCTGCAGCCTGCAGCAGTCCGTCCACGTCACACTGCTGCGCAGCGATGTCCCCTTCCCTCAAACTCTGATTCGGATGAATCAGAATCCGATCGTTCTGATTTCAATGGTTGCAAAAAGAAGTGGTCGCAGAACAAGATAGTGAAAACAAATACGTTCCAGCACAGAATAGCCAGACTCGCTGACCTTTCAAATCCACAGGTTCAATTAGAAGAATCTGAGCAGCAATTGACAATGCCAGATGCTTTAAAAAATCCAATTCAGTTCTGGTGGGCTTCAGTGGTGAAGAATGCTATTTTAGATGGGGACTGGGAAGCTGCCAAATCTTTTGCCTGCCCTGTCATCATAAGAAATAATAATGCAGTCTGGGAACTTCATGAATGGAAAACTCTCCAATCAGCCAAACAGACAGTCACAGATTATGGGATCAAATCAGAGGCAGCCAGGAACATAATTCAGTGTATATTTACAGCAGATGTGCTTTGTCCCTCTGATTCATCTAGCATTGCATCCTTGTTGCTGACACCTTCACAGTTTCTCATGTTTGAAAGGGAATGCAAGTGTCTTGCAGTTGAAGAAGCTAACAAACATGCAGTGGTGGGAGATCCTTTTTATGGTGTCCAGCCAGATATGCTGACTGGGCATGGACCTTATGCAACAACCAGAGTGCAACTCACCTACCCAATTGAAATACATCAATTGTCTCAGCAGTTGGCTCATCGAGCTTTGATTTCAGTACCAGATAAAAAGAAAACAGCACCTTATACAACCATAAAACAGGGATCTACAGAACCTTATGGACAGTTCATTGACAGGTTGTCAGCCTCTTTAAAAGACGCTCCTGATGTGCCAGCAGATGTGCAGGACCACTTGTTTCCCTCTCTTGCATTTGAAAATGCTAATTCACACACAAGAACTATCCTGGCCACCCTTCCTCAAGGCTGTCCAGTCGACAAGATGCTTGTCAGAGCCACACGGGCAGAACAGAGCAATGAAACTGCCGCATTCACAGCAGCCATCCAGGACGCAATCCAACAACAGGGACACATCACTGCAGCTGCTTTGTCAGGCAACAACGTCAATAACCCTGTCCGATGCCAACAACCCTTGAGTTTGGACCCTTGAACAACAAAGAGTTCTGATTTGAATTTTGAAGGAAAAAAAAAAAAAAAAAGAAAAAGGAAAAAAAAAAGAGAAGCATATAACAACAGCGTTGGAGTGCTCATCACATTGAACATGTGCCGTTGTCACTGTTCCTCTCCAATGCTGATGCTTGTCCTTTTGCCATTGTTTTTCAATTGCAAAAGAAAAAGGGGGAGTCACAACCTGGTTCAGTTGTGATTCTACTTGAATGGCTGTTTTTATTTTAATTTTTACCTGTAGAAATTAAGACCGACAATGCTCCTTCTTATGTTGGTCAACAAATTGCTACATTTATGCAGAAGTGGGGGGTGAAACATACCACAGGGATCCCTCACTCATCTACAGGCCAAGCTATTGTAGAAAGAGCCAACCGTACCCTGAAAAACTATCTAGCCAAACAAAAGCAAAATGATGAAACTGATGTTTTTAATCTATTGTCAAAAGTACTGTTTACCCTGAATTATTTGTGTTTAGCAGAAGGTAGAGAAGAACCTGCAGTTGTGATACATCACCAAGCAGTGAAGGAGGGAAGACCACAAGCAATTCCAGGACTCTATATCACAAGGACATGCGAACAGGTGAATGGCAAGGGTCAAGTCCTGTTTTGTTTACTGGTAGAGGTTATATGTGTGTTTCAACAGGTACTGGTCCAGTTTGGGTGCCAACCAGATTTACGCGTGCGTGTCCACAGGCAGAGATATCTGCCAACAGTGATAACAGTGCTGACGATGAAAATTTACCTGGAACATCCCATGACAAATCTAATTCTCATGAAAATTAATTTAGTAGAATAGCAGAAAATAAGTTAAATAATCATAAGCATAACCTTAAGTTTATCATAAGTTATAGTTTGTATTTAGAATTAAGTTTGTTTTTTGGGGAAATCAAGAACGTGGGAAATATGTGGTGGGTCAAAGTGTTTTTATTAAGTAGTGTTCTAGTAATCAAAGTATTTGGAATCCTTGACATTGATAAAAGACAAAATATGTGGATCACTTGGGCCCAACAAACTAAGCAGGATTCGTTCTGCTTGTCGTTGACCGCACCGTCCAATCCTTTTTGTACTTGTTTAACTGGAGTTCCACTGAGTTCCATGGCAGAGTTCAAAGCCTGGACTCTGGTCAAAATAAATCCAAAAAGTAGCCTGGGAGCGCAAGCTGTTGCTGTTGTGCAAAATCTTATATTTATTAATGTTAAACCTCAAGAATTCGATCTTTTGGGTTCTGTTCCAGGAAATTACTGTTTGATATTTGGACCTCATGCTACTACACCAACACAAAAAGGAAAACAGCCAACAGATGACAACACTTGATTGTCTCCCAGATCTCCATTGTTTTATAATTATTCAGAATATTGTAACAATTGGACTCAATCCATGATACTGCCGAAAAGTGCTCCAAGAAAACTGCCACCAGGAATTTTCCTCATTTGTGGGGATTGAGCCTGGTCTGCAGTGCCTCAAAAACCTATGGGAGGCCCATGTTACGTTGGTAAATTAACCCTGTTTGCTCCCACCATTCATCAGGTTCTAGGATTGCCTCAGAAGCCTCAACGAGCCAAACGGAGTGCTCTCCAACTAGACCCCAATTGTCCAGACGAAGTATCATTATGGGGGCACACATCTATAATACTAGCCTCAATCTTCTCCCCAGGAGTTGCTGCAGCGCAAGCTCTCACACAATAGAAAACCCTGGCCTGCTGGACAGGAAAACAAATTAATATAACATCTAAAATGTTAAGTGAGCTTGCCACAGATGTAGATAGCATTCGTCATGGGGTTCTGCAGAACAGAGCCACCATTGACTTCCTTCTTTTAGCACAAGGACATGGGTGTGAAGAATTTGAAGGCATGTGTTGCATGAATTTATCAGACCACTCTCAATCAATTTATAAACAGTTAATGCAACTGAAAGGCAACATGAAGAAACTTGTCGTGTGTCACGATCCGCTTGTTGCGGGGTGTCGTGATGGTTCTTTTCACCGATCCCAAAAATGCAAAAAGGCAAACAACAAGGTACTATCAGTTAATCACAACAAATGCACCTTTATTAGGGGCCAAAACAGTAAATGTGATAGTAGGGGATCAGAAAGGAGATAAAAGGATAGAGAGAGAGAGCAGGGGGATGGGAATAGCTACCAACACAGGTGAGATCCTCAGAGTCCGGACAATGGGGATCCGTCTGTCGTGTCGGGGGAGTCTCCGAAGTTCTGGTCAACTCAGGGGTCCAGTTATAGTCCACAGAGGAAAGAGGGGGGAACAAGTGTCACAATGAAAGTCCATTGTAATCGCCACGAGGGAACAGGTGAGTCCACAGAAAACACTAAAGCAAGACGAATACAATGAAGAATAAGTCCATTGAAATTACTGAAGGGAAACAGGTCATGTCATTGGTGGTCAGACCACCAATTTCCCCTCCTCCCTATAGTAGGGGTCTCAGTCTCAATCCTTGGGAAGAGGGTTCTCATTCTTTGTATGTCACGGTGGTAATGAGGCAGATGAGGGGTCTTCAATGAAGGACCACGGGAGTCACCCCAAAAGTTCATTCAGCTTAAGAACGGAGATTAGAAGCAGGCCGTGCATCAGGCTGTCCCGTGCTGGGTCCATGTCAGGTCTTTGCCAAGTCCTTGCCAACTCCTTGCCAAGTTCTTGTCAGGCCTTGTTCGGAACAGCTAGCATGACGGTTCAGTGGTTGCACCTGCACTGTGTCCTGTTCTAAGCCGGAACTGCAGTGGGGGAAGGGATTCTTTCTCATGGCAATCGGAAGGCAGAATGGAGAGCAAGGGGGCTTCAGACGGCCTCTTACATTGTGGTAGACTCTCCATTTGCCAACTGGCTCAACTCTTTAGGTTTTACTGGTTGGATCAAAGATTTAGTTCATTTTGGTATTGTAGTTTTTATTATTATTATACTTATTGTAGTTTTTATACCTTGTTTGCTATGATGCATGCAGAAAATGATTACCTGTGCCTTCAAGTCAATCTGGGTAGCTCAAAAAGAAAAAGAGGGATTTGTAGCAGAATTTCTAAGAGAAAGAGAGCATGATTTATATTTAGAAGGTTGAGCTACCCCAGCCTAGGCCTCAGATGCAGGCCTTGGTGAGGCCTTGAAGCCTATGACGCAGTTGGAAATTCAGTCTGTGGCACAGTTAGAAATTATGTTAAGGTAATCACAGTGTAATTGAGCTTTCTGGGTGTGAATTAGTATAGGTCTGCAGTGTGAAACTTTAACCACCTTAAGACAAAGACAAACAATGTTTGCTTGCCAATGAAATTGTACTCACAATTGTAAACTATATTGAAGTGTATATAAACTGCCATCTTACAAACATGTGCGGATCTGTGTTTGTCCTGTCCAGCCTCCTGGAATTTATGAATCCCTGATTCACCCCACCTTGCCACAACCACCTGCGGACTTTTCTGTCCAATTACAAAGCATCACCCAAACCCATGAAGAAGAAGTGTCGGGATCGTGTTGGCAAGACCCCAACAGTGTCAAAGTCCTTTTTCCCTAGCCCGGCAGCCAAAGAAAAGGTCTGGAATGCGTGAAGCTGAGTTTTCAAGGTTGTTTATTTCTTCTTATCCAAAATATTTTCACTCTGACCTGCCGAGGTCCACCTAGTACAGAAGCCATGGCAGTCTGTCCTGAGGCCCGGGTGTCTCCTACATTATATACTCAAAATTACATGTACCATGTTTACAGTTCCCGTACCAATACCTAAAAACTATGTTGGACAGTGTGTCCCTATCCTAGACCAATAGAAAAGTGTCACTATCACACCGAGACATGGAGGACAAGAAGAAGGAAGAAAAGGCTGGGGCACACCCAGATTCCTCCATATTGTACCCCTGAATTACATTCCAAAAAAAAAACCCCAAAATTCTACTTTTTCACCCTGTGTCAATTCCCTTATTACACTACTCGAACCCTTTTGTCTTGTAATTCCTCATATAAGGTTGGCAGCCTCTCCCATGGGCTAAAATCGAAGTCACAGGTGTTTTTGACTTGTTGCCAAGGTCTCTGAGCCCCCTGCCAGGGTCTCGAGACATCCGGAGCAGCCAAACGGATGCTCTGGACTCCGACATCTCCCCTTTCTCATTGCACCAAAAACACCTCTCTGGCAGCCCTATTCATGGCCTGCCACATGCATTGAAAAAGGCATGGTAAAATGAGCAGAAGAATTACAAGCCCTAGTAAAACATAAAAAGCCATTTTCAAAAGTTCCCTCCACAATGGTGAGAGGTCAAAAAAATCAAACACATCATTCAACCAAGACCCAGTAACTTCTCCAAGTTTGTCTATAGCTTCTTGCAATTGCTTTATATTTTCATGAATCGATTTTGAATGATCTGACAAGTTAATGCAGCACATCCTTTCAAATTCTTCACACCTGTGCCCATGTGTCAGCAATAAATAATCAATTGCTGCTCTGTTTTGAAGAGTCTCCCGTCTTACGCTGTTGACATCCGTTAACATGTCACTCCGCGCAAGAGAGACGGCATGAGCGTGTTTGCTCAACCAACATCCCATTTGGTCCAACTGAGTCAAGGCTACCCCTGATGCTGTTTGTGGCAAGAATATTGCAGCCACAATTCTTTGAGCCTTGCTCCATGTATCAACACTATCATCACAATTTGGATCATATTTTTTAATATTTCTTTTCCCCCTATGTTTTTCCTCTCTCAAGATTATCAAATCGGGTGTTACCAATGAAAGTTTTCCAATGCTGCATGGACCGCCTGTGACATTCGCAAGGATAGCAGGCCAAATCCTGTCCCCACAAATGAAAAAGATTCCTTGTGGCAATTGCGCTGGAACTTGGTGGGATGGTCTGTTTGACACCTTGGTGTAATTACACTAAGAAGAGGCATTTCTATAAATGAAATGGTTTGGGGTGACATCTATCATTTTATTCTTTGTTTGCGTCACTTCTGAAATGCCAAATTCTATACAAAAATTCATTTTCACCGAACCAAGAATTTCCAATTCCTAAGGCTCAAAAGAAGCCACCGGGAGAAATTGTGTCCAAACCTCCCATCCGTCCACAGGATTCAAAATGACCTGCGAAACCTTTGGAGGGATGTTCTTTGGAATTGGCCATTCACGCACTGTCAAACCCACCAGACATGTAGAAAACAGTTTTTTCGGTCTTGAATGTGTCAAGCAGATGGTGTCCAAACCTGCTGCATTGGCCAAAGTTTCCCAAACATTTTCTTTTGTTTGGACCATTGTCATGGTTTGACACTGGCGCAATGCCAGGTCCCCTATGAAAATACACCTTCTCAAATAAATGCTGTGAGATGTTATCAGGAACAGAGCAGAGCAGGCCTAAGCTTAATAACAAAGGAAAAAAACTTTATTAAACTACTACTATAAAAGACACGCACACTAAATCCAGGATGAAGGCCGTCTAAAACATCCCTCCTCCTCCTAATTTCTAAAACAACTACCATGAAACATCACCCGGGATTCCTGATCAAATTACTACCTTTCAGATAATCAATACTCAGTCTATCAAGGGAGAGAGGAGTCTCTCTTGTGCCATAGACACCCCCCACTCAGGAAACACAGTTGCTACCTCATGTGTTTCCATGTCACACATGGCAACTGCCTGGAGAAAATCTGCTAGTGTGATACTCTCCTTTCTATGTGCTCTCACCGCTGTGCATGGACAGACTGCCCATAGGATTCTTTTTTAAGGATGCTTTGCTAAGGACTAAAGAAAAACAACAGTTCAGTTTTTCATTTTGGGACCACAGTCCCCCCCATTTCCCCCTGGGGCCGAGGGTCTAACAGCTTCTCCTTTTTGGGACAACAGTCCCCCCCATTTCCTTCCTCCCCTGGGGCCGAGGGTCTAAGAACAGAGATTTTCTTCTCTTCTTCTTCCCTGAAGACAGAGGGCATCACCACACCCTCCTCAACTTTTCTCTGTTCTTGCTATTCTTGTGCTGGTGGTTGCTGAAGCAGGTCTCTTTGGGTCACCACTGCATCCCCCTAAAATGCAGTCTCTATTGTAGGAGAATTTGGTTCAGTCTATGGCTAACAAGAAAAGTCCAGCTAAAAGCTACTCCATCATCTCCTCTCACCTAAATATTTCTTCTTCTAACATCTCAGGTCCCAGACTGTCTCTCTTCTACTATAAATCGAGGAGTAGTAATATTTTACAAAGCCTTCATTTTTTAGGAAAGGGTTAAAAGTTCAGACTCCCTGGACGGCTGAACTCTCTGCTTAGAACTCTCAACTCCTACACTGGGCATCATCCCCCCCTTTCTCTTTCTCCTCTGCCGGCAAATTTCCAGGTGCCGTCAGGCTCTCTGTCTCTTTCCCTCTGGGGGGGGGAACAAAGGCATCTCTGTTTCTCTCCACCCTTTTGTCTGCAGGACCTGGCTCGGTTCCAGACCTTCAGCCCCCTCGGCCTACCTGGACCAGGCCGTGTGGCTTCCCCTCCCCAACCCAGCCCGTGGCTGGGCAGGGGAGAGTCTGCACTCTCTGATGACCGGAACTAAAGAGACAGTTCTCCTGGGAGTTCTTGCTTTTAACCCCCTGTGTTCTCAGAGGCGTGTCCATACTTTCAGTGGTCACTCCAGGTGCCAATATCCAAACCTGACCACTGATTGGTTTGACCCAACTTCCTGAAAAAAATCACTTCCATGTCAAACCACAACAACCATGGGGAAGTCTGCCGAATTACCCAAGGCAATGTAATTGCCTAAGGCAATTGACAACAGAATGAAACACAAAAACAACATTTTGACTTTGCAATGAAATGACACCCAAGTTCCAAAATTCTGCATTGAAGAGATGTTCGTGGACATCTGCTCACGTCTGAATGCTTGCCTCTTTGCTTTCAGATTCAGTGTCTGCTTGCGTCTGAGTCCAATAGGGTTTCACGTATCTCGCCGAAACCCACTTTGGTCCTCGCCCTGTGAAGACACAAGCAAAACCCTTGCCCCAAGTTATTAATTTGAAAGGCCCTTCAATTTACCCCGATTCTGGGTTTTTGATCAAAACTAAAGGATTCTCCCTTAGTTTTGCCTGTGTACTGTTTGAAAAATGCCTACAAATTGGTGGAGTGGGCTCTGAAAAGGAGCTGTTGAGAAAATTCAGCACATACAAAGCCTTGTTCAGCTGCATGTGAGGCATTGCCTCTGCCTCCCCCCTTTTCTGTTTATCCAAAAGGGATTTCAGGGTATGATGTGTTCTTTCAATGATTGCTTGACTTGTGGGAGAGTGGGGAATACCAAAAGTGTGTCTGACTCCCCATTTTTTCAAAAACTTGTCAAGCACCTTCCCTATATAAGTTGGACCATTGTCTGGTTTTATTTCTTGAGGCACTCCCAATGATGCAAATGATTGTAAAAAATTTCAACAGGCATGTTGTGCAGTTTCTCGTGGGTGCAACAATGCAAAAATTGCTCCTGAAAAAGTATCAGCTGAGACATGAACATTTTTGAGCTTCCCAAAAGATGGATATTTTGTGACGTCAGTTTGCCATAACTGGAGACTTTGCAATCCTCTTGGATTGACAACTCCTGTAGATGCAGGTGGTTGCACAAACTGACAGTCTGGACAAGTACTAATAATTTCCCTTGCCTGGCTTTTGGAAATGTGAAAGGATTCCATCAGTGCTTGTGCATTCTGATGAAAAAATGTGTGGCTTGCTTGCTCAAAAATGTCTGGCAAAGTCTGTGAAATGGGCATAGTTAATTTGTCTGCATGAGTATTTCCTTCTGCCAAAAACCCTGGAAGAGAGGAATGTGCTCTGATGTGGGCCACAAAGTACTTATGTTTTCTGTTCTCTAGTAATGTTTTCATGCATAGTAAATATGAATATAAAATGTCATTGTTTGTCTCTCTCAAAAGTGAACCTTCCAGTCTTTTGACCACATTTGCAACATAAGCTAAATCTGTGATCAAATTGAAGGGTTGCTGAAATATTTCAAAAGCTCTGGTCACTGCTGCCAATTCTACAATTTGTGGTGAACCCTGCACAATTTTTATGTTTGATTCCCATTCCCCTGTATCTTTTTGCCACGTAATGACTGATTTGTGAGTTTTTCCTGAACCATCGGTAAACACAGTTATCACATCCAATGGTTCCTCACTTATTTTTGGCTTTTCCCTAAAACTTATTTTTGCATTTAATAATCTATGTTTTGGAAGGTGAATTGAACAAACACCTGGGTATGCTAATAATGCAATTTGTAAATATTTTGATTTCTGTGATACCCAATCAAAATATTTTTTTTATCAAAGGTAGATAGATTGTTGAGAAGTCTTTGCCTGCCATTGTCAGCAACCATGTCCTTGCTTTTTTGATAATTTGAGCTGTCATCTCCAGGTCCGTGAGAATTGTCTTTGGTGATCTGTAAGATAAAAAAATCCACTCTATGATCAAGAGAGGATCTCTTTGAGATGAGTCCCACTGAAAAATCAAGCCATACAACTGAATTTTTTCCCCCAACACTGCTAGATAAAAAGGCAGTGAGGTCACAAAACGATGTGCTTGTTTTTGTTGAATGATGTCTGCAATCTTTTCAAGGGTTTTCTGTGCTTCTGGTGTGAGAGTTCTGGGAGATTTAGTATTGTTGTCTCCTCTCAAAAGTTTGAACAGTGATTCAAGATTGTCATTCGTGATTCCCAAAATTGGCCTCATCCAGTTGATCTCTCCTAGAAGTTGTTGTAAATCCTGTGGGTTGTTGATCTCTGAATTGATTTCTATTTTTTGAGGTCTGATGGTCTGCTCTCTGATCTTCCATCCCAAGTACTTCTATGGTGCAATTTCCTGAATTTTTGAAGTGCTAATTTCCAGTCCTACCTTTTGCACTTCTGCAATCACACAGTCACAAACCTTTTGCAGTTCTTGTTGTGTTGGTGCTGCAATGAGCAAATCATCCATATAATGAATGATTTTTGTTCCCAGATATTTTTCTTGTGCTGGAGACAAAGCTCGAGCCACGTACCATTAGCAGATGCTTGGTGAGTTCTTGAGCCCTTGTGGAAGAACGGTCCAATGGTATCTTTGCAGAGGCTTCTGTCTGTTGATGCTTGGGACGGAAAATGTGAGTCGAGGAGCATCATCTGGATGGAGTGGAATGCTGAAAAAACAATCCTTGAGATCAATGACCACAAGCGGCCAATCTCTCGGAATCATTGAAAGAGAGGGAAGTCCCAACTGAAGTGGTCTCATGTCCTCAAGGACTTTGTTGATTTTCCTGAGGTCATGAAGCAATCTCCATGAGCCTGAAGCCTTTTTGTGAATGACGAACACTGGAGAGCTCCAGGGGCTGTTCGTCGGCTTGATGTGTCCCTTTTCAAGTTGTTCTTTGACCAAGTTTTTCAGAGCACTCAATTTCTTTCACTCAAGGGGTCACTGATCCACCCAAACAGGATTGTCTGTCTTCCAGGTCAGTTTCAGAGTGGTGAGCGCCGCAGTAACCCCGACTAAAAATCCACTTCCAGTTTCATGCCCCATTGTGCCAAGACGTCTCTTCCCCAAACTGTGATGAGCTTTTCCACAACAAAAGGACGAATGATTGCTGTTTTCCCTCCTGGTCCTGAGACGACAATTGCATTTGCACTCTGAAGACATACGGAGCTTCCTCCTATGCCTGAGAGAGAACCCAAGGGTGCAATTAACTTCCATTCCTGGGGCCAAAAGATATATGATATCACTGTAACATCGGCCCCTGTGTCAAGCATCCCTTGGATGATGATTGATTTTTCACCATAGGTCAATTGACAGGCGACGATGGGTCGATCTCGACCTATGTGCTTCACCCAGGAAGCATGAACTTCCACATGGTCGCCAGAAGGAAAGTCCTGATAATCAAACACTGGCATAACTTGTTCTATTGTATGAGGTGGTAGAGCAATAGCTTTAGCTATTGGGGTATTTTCTAGAACGATCAATGGTGGTCGAAGAGGCTTAGCTAAAACTGTCAGCTCTTTGTTGCGATTTGCTGAGATTATCGAAGGATAAATGATGAGTCCAAGGATGCTGCTTCTATCTTTGCCTATTATTAAAAAGTCTTGTCTCTTTGATGCTGTTCCAGTGACACCTGTGTGTATCACTGCATGATTTTCATCCATGAAGCATGTCATTTTGGAAGCTGCCAGGACGCATTGTGCTCCTGGTGGTAATAATTCTGGATCACTGGGGATCCTGCTGATTGTCCTGCTGAGGGAGTCTGCTTGACGCTCTCCAATAGTTGTCCTGTTTGTAGAATCGGAGTCTGAGCCATTGCCATAACTCATGTCGTCGCGTGCTGACGATTCGTGCTCTTTTTTGAGTTTCCCGGATGAGGTAAAGGTCTTCCGTCTATGTCTGTTTGGGAATAGCATTTACTTGGCAGATGCTTCCCTTTTCTGCATCTTTGACAAATGTCTGTTGACTGCCCAGTCTTTGCAAGTTTTGGGCAATTTCTCTTGAAATGTCCATGGGCCCCACACTTGTAGCACTGTCCCTCTGATTTGCTTTTCTTTTGAAGTGTTGAGAGAACCTCTTTGAAGTTCTCATTTTGTGCTTGGATGATTTTCCCCATCTCTTCTCCGACGATGGATGCAACATGTTGAGGTGTTCCCACCTTGCTGCACGCTTCCACCATCTCTGCCAGTGAAGGTTGGCCTGGCATTGCGTTGAGGACTCGCCTGCATTCTGGGTTGGAGTTTGCAAGCGCAAGGCTTCGGAGCAAGTGTGGTTTCACTGCCTCCTCAGTCACTTGTCTGTCCACGGCTTGTGTGAGGCGGTCGGTGAATGAGAAAAAAGATTCAGAAGGACCTTGCCTAATGTCTGTATAAATGGTATCCTGAATTCCTGATGGTGCAATCTGTATGATTGCTCTTCTTGCGGCCTCTTTGATGTCGCTCAGCACCTCACGTGGAAGACGCGCTGCTTGTTGAGCTGGATTATCATCTGGAGGATCACCTGCCAATTGTGCCACAGTGAGAGCTGTGTTTGGTCTGCCCTGGTATCTGGTTCTCAGCTCACCAAGAGCTCTTCTCCATTTTGTGTCCCACACGATAATTTGTGTATCAGTGAGAATCATCGAAACTAGGGATCTGATATCATACGGTGTCATATCATATATATTAAAAGTACTTTTTAGCAGTTGTTTGAAATATGAAGATCCAAGACCATTATCTCTTATCGCTTTGATCAGGTCTTTGACAACCTCATGTTCCAGTTATTCCCATCTTGGATTTTGTCCTTGTGCATCATAATTCACAGGCATAGCAATGTCCCGTATACGAGTCATGTGGAAATCCTTCTCTCTCATGGCCTTTTTCCGGATTTCCATCCAATTTGTCATTGGAAGTGATCTAGGTATTTGTAATTCCTTAAATATCTGGTTGAAAAATGGAGTTAACTGTTGTTCTTGCTGTGGTACAGCAACCTGTTTCATCCTGGGATCTGCTGGCATCAGTGGCATTCCCATACTTTGCTGCGTTGCAGCTGTTGCATCTTCAAAAAATGTTGACAGTTCTGATGTTTTCCTTAATCTTAGACGAGGAGCAGTAGGAACATCTGCAGCTGGAGGCAAAGCATTGCTGCTTTGCATTGAATGAAAAGTCCGTGAAAGTTGAGTCACCAAATCCAGACGAGACTTCAGGGCTGAATCAATAGAATGTAAAAGAAGATGTCTCATGACATCCCCCGATATCAGACTTGACAGATCCAGATGAGACTTCAAAGCTGCATCAATATATTGCAAAAGAGACTGTCTCACAGCATCCCTTGATTTTCGGGTTGACTGTCTCTGGCGATATGACCCAGCAGTTCTTGATGCTGAAACCATCCAGGCTGGAAGACACTCTGAAGCAGTGATGTCATCCTGTTGCTGCTGTTCAGTAGGACGCTTGGCTGGACCTGACTGCTGTAATGCTGCAGTCCTGTCACCAGGTGGCGATGTTGTCCATGGCCTTGCTGCCTCCCGTGGCAACCAGGACTGGGTGGTGCTTTGAGACATGTCTCTGCCCACACCACGCCTCGTCTTTGCCCGCGACGTCACTGGGGCGTGGAAAGGAACGTCCCCCTCATGGCCACGCCCCACATCTGCTCGTTCCAGCATAACCACACCCTCGGGAGCGCCTTCCTCCTCCCCCTCGCTGGCGCTGACGTCGCCTCAATCCCATTCTGGGTCCGACCCGCCTTCTTCCTCCTCGGGATGACCCCCCTGGGTCCCATGGCCACGTCCCGCCCCACCAGGGCTTCCAGTGTATCAACGAGACAGGACAGTATTTTCCCCACATCTTTTTCCCGGTCTGATGTCATCAATGCGCGCCCGTGTTCTGCTGGCGGCGCGGGTGCCACCGCGCGTGCTCCTGCCATGTCTGCGTGTCCCGCGCCCCCCGGCTGTGATAAGTTAGAAAAGACTCTTTGTTCATCAAGACAAAAAGGGGAAGCCTTGTGTAAATAACAGGAAACCAAAGGGGAAGCCTTGTGTAGATAACAGGATTTGAGCTTAGACGCATATAATATATAACCTTATATGGAAAAGACCATTACAGAGCCGTGGACTTCCACCGAGGAAGAAGAGAGGAGCCTTCCTCAAACGACCACCAGAGAGTAAAAGAAGACCCCCCAGCAACAGAGGGGGCAAGCGCAGAGTACACCCAGAGATACAGCGGACACGGAGGAAAGAGAGTATAAAAAGACTGTGGGAAGGGGGAAACGGTGTGAGCCGTTGGCGGAGCGGGGACTCCCCGGCTGCACCCAGTGCTGTTTGCTTGCCATCGCTTGCTGTAATCAATAAATTTCTGATTGACTCTTGAAAGGCTGAACAAATTATTCGCCTAAATTTATAACAATCTGGTGCCGTGACTCGGATAAGGGCTATCTGTTGGAAGCTCCTCACGGGGAGGCGCCCTCGCTGCCTTGGCAGCGAGCCCCGCTCAGGAGTCTCCCCTCTGGGACCCTTACTGATGAACCCAAATCCGGTGGCAAGCAAAGAATAGCTGGCAACCCCTTAAACTTTGTGCACGAAGTCCCGGGCGACGACACAGGACTGTGTAAGTACCTTTCAGTGGTCCTTCGGGGCTACTGAGGTTGCTCCGTTCAGAGGGAACAGGACCCGCTCGGTTGGGGTTGGCATCCCGGAGTGTGATGAGTGAGACGTCTCTGTGAGACGACGTGAGTGTGAACCTCATAGTAGTGCGTTTCCCACACCCGGCGATGGGCTGGGCCACGAATTGAGGGAAGCATGGAGGTGTGTGTGAGAAGGCACTCCGGAAGATGGGACAGAGGAAAAGCAAGCCCTCTGGTCCCATGGGTGGGGGAACCCCTGTAAAGCTTCCCAAGATTCCTCCAGATAGCCCATTAGGACTAATGATTAAAAACTGGGATGCCTTCCCCTCCAGGAAAGGAAAGGACAAGGTGAAAATGGTGCACTACTGCATAGAGGTTTGGGGCGGGAAGCAAATAAGAGGGGACCATTTGTACTGGCCAGTGTTTGGCTCATTTGAGGATTGGATATGTCAGGCTTTAAATATTTACGTGAATTCTAAAGAGCCCTTTAACTTAGAGGAGAGTAAGTACGCCTCCCTCTGGATAATGGGGGAAACTCGCACTAAGTTGTTTGCACTTAGTACTAGGGAGAAAAAGAAAAAATTGAAAGAGGATACAGACCTACCCAATTCCACCCCTCCACCCTACATACCTACTCCCCCTCCATCACCTCCTCTACCACCAGCTCCCCAGAACTTTTACCCTCCCCTGCCTCCACATTCACCACAACATCCTGACCGCTCTGCCCCGGCACAAAATGACTCGGCAAAAGATGACTCGGAGGGGGATGAGTTGAATGCTGAGCTCCAGGGGAATAACCAGCGGGTAACTAGAAGCCAGACTAGGAAAAGGCAGGAGGAATTGGGATTGTTCCCACGCCGAGAAGCAGGAATGGAGATGGTCCCTTACCCTAATGCAGGGCAACCGGGGCAACCAGCCCAAATCTTAGGAGTTGGATATGTGTCCCTTGAACTCGGGAGATGTGAGGGAGTTCAAAAAGGAAATGGGACATCTCTTAGAGGACCCCCTTGGAGTTGCCGAAAGGTTAGAACAATGTTTGGGTCCGAACGTTTATACTTGGGATGAGATGCAATCTATTTTAGGTATATTATTTACCTCAGAGGAAAGGAGGATGATTAGAGATGTAGGGATGAGAATATGGGATGATGAACACCAACAAGGGCCCCTCGCAGACACCAAGTGGCCTATGCAACGCCCTGACTGGAACAACCAGGATCCACAACACAGAGCCCATATGGTAGATTTGCAGAACATTATAATACAAGGAATAAGAAGATCTGTCCCTCGAGGACAGAATATTCACAGAGCTTTTCGAGAACAGCAAAAAAAAGATGAAGACCCCACAGAATGGTTGGAAAGGTTGAGAAAAATCTTTCAGTTATACTCTGGAGTGGACCGTGATACCCCAGTAGGGGAGGCCTTGCTAAAAACACAGTTTGTAGCGAACTCATGGGTGGACATTCGGAAGAAGCTAGAAAAATTGGAGGATTGGCAAGGAAGAGGATTGGATGAATTATTGCGAGAGGCGCAGAAAGTTTATGTAAGGAGGGAGGATGAAACTCATAAAAAGCAAGTTAGGATGATGGTAGCGGCAGTTAAGGAAGGGCAGAAAACTGCTCCCTCCCCTTTACAGAAGGGGGCAGCTGTTTGGGGAAATAAGCGAATTCCAAGGCGGACTGATGGGATTGTTGAGAGGAAGGAGGAAAGAGGAATTACCTGCTTTTACTGTGGGAGGAGGGGTCACATTAAGAGGGAATGCCGACAAAGGATGGCTGATGAAAAACAGTTTCAGGAAGACTAGGGGTGTCAGGCGCTCTATCTGCTGGGGACAAGAGAAAGAACGGAGCCCCTGGTAAAGCTAAAGATAGGTCCCCAGCAGCAAGAATACGAGTTCCTTGTGGACTCGGGGGCGGAAAGATCAACCGTCCAGACCCTTCCCCGGGGGTGTAAAATTTCATCTGACACAGTACAGGTAATTGGGGCAAAAGGGGAGCCTTTTGGAGTACCCATGATAAAAGATGTCCTTTTGGAGACTGATTCTAAATTGGGGGTGGGATCCTTTTTATTAGTTCCCAAGGCGGATTATAATCTACTCGGACAGGACTTGATGATTGAATTAGGAATAGGAGTGGAAGTAATAGAGGAAAAATTGAGCATAAAACTGTGTCCCCTATGGACCACGGATGAAGCTAAAATCAATCCAGAAGTGTGGTACACCCCCGATACTGTAGGAAGATTGAATATCGAACCTTTTGGAGTAACCATCCGAGACCCTGAAATACCTGTGAGAATAAAACAATACCCTCTGTCTAAAGAAGGGAGGCAAGGGTTAAAACCTGAAATTCAGAGACTCTTAAAACAAGGTCTCCTCGAACCGTGCGTGTCTCCTTTTAACACACCCATCTTACCCGTAAAGAAACCAAATGGTAGTTATAGGCTAGTTCATGACTTAAGAGAAATTAATAAAAGAACTGTTGAAAGATTTCCCGTAGTAGCTAACCCATATACACTTTTAAGTCAATTAGGCCCTGAAAATAAATGGTACAGTGTAATAGACTTAAAAGACACTTTCTGGGCCTGCCCTCTTAAAGAAGACTCCAGAGATTATTTTGCCTTTGAATGGGAAGACCCGGATACCCATCGAAAGCAACAATTGAGATGGACTGTCCTCCCTCAGGGATTTACAGAATCCCCTAATTTATTTGGACAAGCATTAGAACAAATATTGGCAGATTATTCCTTAGGTGAAGGAACAGCTTTGGTACAATATGTAGATGATTTATTAATCGCAGGCAAGGAGGAGGAGATAGTAAAAAAAGAAAGCATAAAGTTACTAAACTTCCTGAGTGTGAAGGGACTTAAGGTTTCAAAGTCTAAGCTACAGTTTGTAGAGGAAGAAGTTAAATACTTGGGACATAAGTTCACCGAAGGAACTAAGAAATTGGATGCTGAAAGGGTCCAAGGTATACTCTCATTGCAAGCCCCACAGAATAAGAGACAGATACGGCAGTTGTTAGGACTTTTTAGATACTGTCGACAGTGGATAGTGAACTTTAGTGGGAAAGTTAAATTTCTGTATGAAAAATTAACTAAGAAAGGATTACTCAAGTGGACACCTGTCCTAGTTTAGGGCAAAATTTGGAAGAAGACCTCCGGAAGGAGCCCCCAGAAAGCAAACCTCCCACGGCCCCTCCCCCACCTGGTTCAGGAAAGATTTCCTCAGAAAGAAATGGAAAAAACCTGTTTATTTAACAAGCAAAAACACTCCCCAATACAAAAAAAAAAAAAAAAAAAATCAACACCAGATGACAAAAACCCTTTCACCGTTCTGAAGAGATGACAAATTCAGAAAGTCTCTCCTGGGAGTGGTCGCCCAGCTATCAGTCTCTGGCGCTGGGGATGGCTGCTGCAGGTCACAAAATGCAGACTCTCGGTGTTTCTTGGTGTTTCCCAGGTCCAGGTCCAGAGCAGGTTCAGATGGTACTCAGGAAAGGGAAATGGGAGGGAAAAAAGAAACAGTCCAGGGTAAAAATTGGACTGCCTAGCTAAACTAACTAATAAGCAAAAGCAAAAGCAAGCAAGCAAGAAAGCAAGCAAGCAAGCGAGCAAGCAAGCAAGCTAGCAAGCCCAAGCCAGCCAAGCCTCTCCTAGACACAGACCATGGAGGGAGGTGAGCCGGCTGATAACAAGACAAAACAATCCTTCACTTTCAGAGTCAGTCCTGAAGGCACAGAACATAATATCAGGCATAAACAGAACACACGATTTGGGATACAAACACCCTACCGTCACCCTAGGACATTCCACCCCTTATCTCCAAATCGTCAACATAACTACCAAACATCATGTAAACTTCATCAAGTAAGATTTCCATCTTTCACTTACTCAGACCTTCGACATTTACACATTTCCTTCTGTCTCATGTCTGTGTGGTTTAATGTACAAACAATGGCAGTAACATCCAGCAAATTGAGATGTTTGCATATGAGTCTCACCCCACAATCAGGTCTCCCTGAGGTACACATCATGTTCTTCCATCTTTCTGCATTATCCACCATGTACAACCTGGTCCCTGAGCAAAGACAATCCCACGAATGGGTTTGTCTGTACTCGAGGCAGAATTGATCCACACTGTCTTCCCTAACAAACCTCTGATATGTGCCACTGGGACTTTATCTCTGTCTACTATATTCAGGGACTCAGACTGGGCAGGACCTGCTCGATTGGTGGAACCTCAGCTGTTAACTAACCAGGTGGCCTTTGCCAAATGCTGCTCCCAGTTTTTGAAAGATCCCCCACCCAATGCTTTCAAGGTGGTTTTTAACAGTCCATTGTACCTCTCCACCTTGCCTGCAGCTGGTGCATGGTAGGGGATATGGTACACCCACTCAATGCCATGTTCCCTAGCCCAGGAGTTGATAAGGCTGTTCTTAAAATGAGTCCCATTGTCTGACTCAATCCTCTCAGGGGTACCATGCCTCCAAAGGACCTGCTTTTCAAGGCCCAGGATGGTGTTACGGGCTGTAGCATGAGACACAGGGTAGGTTTCCAACCATCCTGTGGTGGCTTCCACCATTGTGAGCACGTAGCGCTTGCCTTGGCGTGTTTGGGGCAGTGTGATGTAGTCAATCTGCCAGGCCTCCCCATGCTTGTACTTGGACCACTGTCCCCCATACCATAGGGGCTTCACTCGCTTGGCCTGTTTGATGGCAGCACACGTCTCACAGTCATGGATAACCTGAGAAATACTGTCCATGGTTAAATCCACCCCTTGGTCTTGTGCCCACTTATAGGTGGCATCTCTACCCTGATGGCCTGAGGCATCATGGGCCCATCGTGCTAGGAACAACTCCTCCTTGTGTTGCCAATCTAAATCTATCTTTGACACCCCTATCTTTGCAGCCTGATCTACCTGCTGATTGTTTTGCTGCTTTTCATTAGCTCTACTCTTGGGGACATGAGCATCTACATGGCGAACCTTCACAGGCAGTTTCTCTACCCGGGTAGCAATGTCTTTCCATTCTTCAGCAGCCCAAATTGGTTTTCCTCGACGCTGCCAGTTAGCCCCTTTCCATCTCTCCAGCCATCCCCACAGAGCATTGGCTACCATCCATGAATCAGTGTAGAGGTAGAGCTTTGGCCACTTCTCCCTTTCTGCAATGTCTAGGGCCAGTTGAATGGCTTTGAGTTCAGCAAGTTGACTTGATCCACCTTCTCCTTCAGTGGCCTCTGCGACCCGTCGTGTGGGGCTCCATACACCTGCTTTCCACTTCCGATTCATCCCTACGATGCGACAGGAACCGTCAGTGAAAAGAGCATAGCGTGTTTCCTCTGCTGGCAATTGGTTGTAGGGTGGAGCCTCTTCAGCCCGTGTCACTGGTTCTTGTTCTTCATCTGTGACACCAAAGTTTTCACTTTCAGGCTAATTTGTAATCACTTCCAAAATCCCAGGGCGATTCAGTTTACCAATACGGGCGCGCTGCGTGATGAGGGCAATCCATTTGCTCCATGTAGCACTGGTGGCATGGTGGGTGAAGGGAACCTTTCCTCTGAACATCCACCCCAGCACCGGTAGTCGGGGTGCCAGGAGGAGTTGCGCTTCTGTACCAATCACCTCTGAGGCGGCTTGGACTCCTTCGTAGGCAGCCAAAATTTCCTTCTCTGTTGGGGTGTAGTTGGCTTCAGACCCTCTGTAGCTCCGAATCCAAAATCCTAGCGGTCGGCCTCGAGTCTCACCAGGCACTTTCTGCCAAAGGCTCCAGGACAGACCATGGTTCCCGGCTGCAGAGTAGAGCACATTCTTGACCTCTGGTCCCGTCCTGACTGGGCCAAGGGCTACTGCATGAGCAATTTCCTGCTTAATCTGGGCAAAAGCTTGTTGCTGCTCAGGGCCCCAATGGAAATTGTTCTTCTTGCGGGTGACCAGGTAAAGAGAGCTCACGATCTGACTGTACTCAGGAATGTGCATTCTCCAAAAGCCTATGGCACCTAAGAAAGCTTGCGTCTCCTTCTTGTTGGTTGGTGGGGACATAGCTGTGATCTTGTTGATGACATCTGTAGGAATCTGACGCTGCCCATCTTGCCACTTCACTCCCAGGAACTGGATCTCTCGAGCAGGTCCCTTAACTTTACTGTTCTTGATGGCGAAACCAGCTTCCAGGAGGATTCGGATGATTTCCTCTCCTTTCTCAAACACTTCTGCTGCTGTGTTCCCCCACACAATGATATCATCAATATACTGTAAATGTTCTGGAGCCTCACCCTTTTCTAGTGCAGCCTGAATCAGTCCATGGCAGATGGTAGGACTGTGCTTCCACCCCTGGGGCAGTCGATTCCAGGTATATTGCACTCCCTTCCACGTAAAGGCAAACTGAGGCCTGCATTCTGCTGCCAGAGGAATGGAGAAAAATGCATTAGCAATGTCAATAGTGGCGTACCACTGTGCTGCCTTGGACTCCAGCTCGTACTGGAGTTCCAGCATGTCCGGCACAGCAGCGCTCAGTGGTGGAGTCACTTCATTCAATGCTCGGTAGTCCACAGTCAATCTCCATTCTCCTTCAGATTTACGCACAGGCCAAATAGGGCTGTTGAAGGGTGAGTGGGTTTTGCTGACCACCCCTTGGCTCTCCAGCTCTCAGATCATCTTATGGATAGGAATCACAGCATCTCGAGTTGTTCTGTTCTGTCGGCGATGCACTGTTGAAGTGGCAATTGGTACCCGTTGCTCTTCTCCCTTCAGAAGTCCTACTGTAGTTGGATTCTCAGACAGACCAGGCAAGGTGTTCAATTGCTGGATGTCCTCTGTCACTGCAGCTGCTATCCCAAATGCCCACCTGAATCCTTTTGGGTCTTTAAAATACCCCCTTCAGAGGTAATCTATACCCAAAATGCATGGGGCCTCTGGGACAGTCACAATAGGGTGTTTCTTCCACTCATTACCAGTCAGGCTCACCTCAGCTTCCACCAAGGTAAAGTCCTGTGATCCCCCTGTCACGCCAGCGATGGAGACAGGTTCTGCCCCCACATGTCTTGATGGAAGCAATGTGCATTGCGCACCAGTGTCAACCAAAGCCTTATATTTCTGTGGTTCTGATGTGCCAGGCCAACGGATCCACACAGTCCAGAAAACTCGGTTTTCCCTTGCCTCTACCTGGCTAGAGGCAGGGCCCTTCTAAGCCTGGTTATCCTTCTTTCCTTGGGCATATGTCTTAGAGGTTCCTTCCAGGGGATCGGACATGTCATCATCATACCTGGAGGCTTGGCTACGGGCAATTGGGGCTGCTTTCCTTTTGGTGGAACTTCCTCTTTGAGTCTTACCTTCCTTCAATTCATGCACCCGTTGTGCCAGAGCAGCAGTAGATTTTCCGTCCCATCTCCTCATGTTTTCTCCACAATCACGCAAGAAGAACCACAGCTCAGCTCGTGGGGTGTACCTTCTCTCCCCATCTGGGGAACGTCTGCGTTGGATACCATGGCCTCTAATTTGTACTGACGAGATTTGGAGAAGGTCCTCTTTAATCTCCTCCCTGAGTTTCTGGTGATTCTCCTCTATCTTGTCTTCTAATTTCTGTAGACGTGTTTCCACTGCTGCGATTCTGGCATGTGTTGGGCCATGTACTGCATCTGCATATGCTCGGAGCTTCTTTGCCATATCGAGCACGGTCTCATCCCTGTCATGCTGCTTCATTATTGCTAAAGCAGAAGCATATTCATGTGGCCCAAGCCGTACAAGTTTTCGCCACATCACAGATGTACATGGTACCATGTCTGGATTCCTAGTTGTTATTTCATCAGAGAAGATAATTTCTGCCACTGCCATTTCTCTCAGGCGTTGGATCCCTTGTTCTATAGTCTTCCACTGGGTCTGCTGCATGTAAAGATCATCTGCACACAGGTATCTTTGTGCTACACTTTCCAGGACCCGTGCCCAGAGGCTGTGAGGGTTAGCTCCCCTCATCATCCCTTGGTCGATGACAGGATCATGTGACAGGGATCCTAAATGCCTCGCTTCAGTGCCATCCAGGATTGTGGCTTCACCTGCAGCATCCCAAAGATGGACCAACCAACTAATTATAGACTCATCAGGTCGTCGAGTGTAATCCTTTCTCAGGCCACGGAGGTCCTTTAGGGAAAAGGACTCAATATTGGCCTCTGATCTTGTATCAGTTGCTCTGACTCCTGATTTTATGTCAGGAGGCGTTGAGGGTCCTTCTCCTGCATCATACTCATCATTGTCATCCACTGGTCGATCGGTCTTCTCTGTGCACTTCCACTTCGCGTGCTAGTAGCAACAGCCATTGGTTGAGGCTTACAGTCTGGTTTAGCTGCTGGCTTCGAGCCTGGGCTGTTGGCTGCAGCCTGAGTGACTGGGATAGCTGCTGGTTTATTTCCCTGCCCCCCTTCCTCTGTCTGCTGCCCTACAGTATCTAGCAGAGTGCGATAAGCATATGCCAGGGCCCAGCTCACTGCAATGATCTTTTTCTCCTTAGGGGTATCATGGCACTTCTCTTTCAGGTATTTTGCCACCTCAGCTGGGTTCTGAATTTGTTCACATGAAAAGTCCCAGACTATAGGGTCAGAAAACTCCTTTAAGATTTGGGTCATATCCTCCCATTTCCCACACCACTCAGGATTTCTCACACCTGGGTCTACTCCTGGGTCAGGGGTCTCATCAGCCCTTCTAGGAATCTCAGCCCTCATCCTAGAGAAGCTGCAGACTGTATAGAGAAAGCTTACCAAATTAAATACCAGAAAGATGGTCTCTTTAACATTCAGGGGAAACTGAACATTCTCCAATAGGGATGTAACAGATTCAGAGGAGAAGAAGGAAAGCAAAGGCTGAAAAGCCTCATCTCCTGCTTCTCCTCTAACAAACTGGGTGCACAACCATAACCACGAACCATACATTCCTGGAACAGACTCCAGCACCTTTATAAACCTCCTGCAAGCCATTACAACCAAACCCAGCCCGATGGATATTCTGGTCAGTGCCCCTCTACTGCAAAAACTACGTATTAGGGACAATACTGAAGCTACTTCTGGATAAGAAAATAAACCTAAGGACCATAGAGGTATTAAGACCTCAAAAAAACCCTAGGGACCAGAAACACATGCAGGCCTGCACCCCAAGAGACATTATGAATTCACACAACATAGCCAGTAACTGCTCTCTACCAGCCCAGAGTAATTGCAACCAAAATATGATCAGAACAGGGTTTTTTCCACTCTCTCGAGCCACGAGTTGGGCGCCAAAATATTTGTCCTAGTTTAGGGCAAAATTTGGAAGAAGACCTCCGGAAGGAGCCCCCAGAAAGCAAACCTCCCACGGCCCCTCCCCCACCTGGTTCGGGAAAGATTTCCTCAGAGAGAAATGGAAAAACCCTGTTTATTTAACAAGCAAAAACACTCCCCAATACAAAAAAAAAAAAAAAAAAAAATCAACACCAGATGACAAAACCCTTTCACCGTTCTGAAGAGATGACAAATTCAGAAAGTCTCTCCTGGGAGTGGTAGCCTAGCTATCAGGTGGGCGTATCCCCTATCTGCCGTTCGCAAGACGGAATTCTCCCCACCCCCCTGGTGGGAGTAAGTCCCGCGGGTTTTCTGTTTGAAGTTGGTCCAGCATAGTTCTTGCTGCAGCTAAAAGTTTCACAGCTGTTTTATCTTTTTGTGTTGCTAAATGATATAGTCGTATATTAACATCCTGCCAAAATCCTGGCTCAAAAATCACATGAGATTCAGTGTGAGGATAATTACAGTGGACCCATTGCAAAAGATCTTTGAGTTCCCTGTTGGCTAAGGTCACAGGATATGTGGCCGCCACATGCCTTAGAGTGGATAAGATACTAAGTTGGTCCTGGGAACAAGCCCCCTGCATGTTCTTAATTTTGACCGGTCTCACCAATTTGCTGAGTTGTCTGCAAAATCGGTCCGGAAGCTTTTCCTGGTCTCTGGCCAACAGATAACAGGAGGAGAACACCCAGGGCCCTTGGATCTTCTCCTTTCCGGGTCGAGTTTGAAGAAGCTTGCTCTCAGCAGGGGTTCAGGCTGTTCTCTTCAGGAATTTTTCTTCTCGGGCTAGGGTCAGATGTCTGATGCTCTCTGCACCACTAGTGAGCGGAAGCCCTCCCAGGGATGCCAAATCCTCCCAGGGATGCCAAGGTCCCTGAGCCCCCTGCCAGGGTCTCGAGGCATCTGGAGCAGCCAAAGGGATGCTCTGGACTCTGACAAAGAAGGAAGAAGAAGGTGAAGAAGAACAACCTGCCTCCACCCTAAAACCTCTATCTTGCTTCATATTTATTTCTATATTCTAAAACCCCAAACTCTAAGTTTTCCACCCTGTGATATTACACACTTCTAACCAACTACACACCCATAATCCCAGTGCTATTACTCAATTTTGGAAGTCTTCTCCACAGCCGCAGGTCAAATGCAGTGCTCTCTTTCAAGTCTGTGCCTTTCAGTACAGAAAGTTTAAAATTCTCAGCATCCAGGGTTCCAACATCTCCCCCTCTTGTCCGAACCATGAACACTGCATTGACAACTTTGTCAATCCTCTGTCAGACACACATTGGATCGAACCTCATGTTTCGCTTAAGCTATCATCTAATAAAAATCCTACAACACCACTGATTCCCACACCCATGAAGAAACCTGTGGTGGTGCGTGGCTACGCAGAAGGAACAGAAAGCTTTGTGAATTTGAAATGGGAGTTTCTGTTTCATAAATATGAGGTTGGAGTTTCTATTCTGTATTTTTACGTGTATTTACCCTTCCCACTGAAGCTATTCCCATTGGATTTCACCTGAAATGTATTCATACTAGGCATTGTTTTATTGGTCTCACCTTATCTCTTATATTCCACTATAAAAACTGTAACCAACCCCAGACCGGGGTCACTTGTACGTGTGGCGTTCGAGCAAATACAACCTACTTCAGACTGCACAACAAGTGTCCAATCTCTTGAGTCTCTTTATCTCAGTCATGGTAGCGCTTTCAAAATAGCTCTGTCTGTATCAAACAAACCACAAAGGTGGTTGTTGCTTCTCTCTGACTGCTCCCGGAAGCGCCTGGCCAGCGCCCCGGGAAAAAGGAGCTGGGCGGAAACAAAGAAGTCAGAGAGAGAAAGCGACAGAAACCCAAAGTCCACAATCTTCTGTGGGCGAAACACTAGGGTTGGAATCTCTGTGCAGTCCACATCTGTGTATCTTCTTCTCTGCTTGTGGAGAGGTCAGCGCTTTCTTGCATTTGGTAGAATTTCACATTCTTCACTGAAATCCACCTGGACTTTGCACCTACTAAAACACAAATCCACGTCCCCACAGGGACTGGAGGATTTTCTCAAAATCCTGGAAGTGAAGAATGGGCCCTGATGTGAAAATAAAACATTGATCAGTTCTGTTTTGCAAAATTGTATAAAGACATATAAGATAACAACATAAGTTGCTATTACTAACATTCTTTGGTTATGAGCATGAGAAAACATCAAGAGCAAAACAATGCATGTAGTAAAGAAGAAACTAACAGCAGTTAGGAATCAATCAGATAATACCCGTAATCAATAACACATGTGAAATCATACAATTACCAAGCACTACAACACTGAATTGTCATCCTAGAGTCTGCAGCAGCTGATAAACCTTAAAACAACAGAAAATTGGAGAAACCATGTCCAGATTCATGTTTCTCCAAACTCCCTTTGAAAATAGGCTCAGCTGTCATATATGGTCAAATTGCCAAGCCAAAATTACTTGAATAGTTTTTCATGCAGAAAACATATGGGTTGATTGTCAATCATCCCATCCGAGTAGAGCTAGAGCTTGGCCAGAACCTGAACTCTAATTGGTGGGTGTCACTTAACACATTTTAAAACAAGACTCTCAAAAATAACAGTTATGAGTAAAAAACCTTAGGGTTAAAAACCAGTCAAGTAATTGAATCCCTCCGAAGTTTCCTTTGGGATAGAGATTCTTCGAACACAGCAAACCTCTAAACCTCTTCTTAAAAGATCTGAAAGTGGTCACAGGCAGGATTGTGAGCCAGGATCTGGACACTGAGAGTGTGAAGGTGGAGGAAGTGCAGAATGAGTCTCTCTGAATGAGAGACTGATTGCCTAGCACGAAACTGAAAACCAAAAAAGAAGTTAATGTTACAGCTGGACTCTCTGCTGGAGTACTTCTGTAATAATAACTGAAGAAAGTTACGAGACTAGCAGTCTGGATGAAGAAAACATATGAGTAGTTAAGAAACAAAAAGGCAGGATCCTGAAGAGACGTGTCACACAAAGAGATAGTAAAACACATGAAAGCTGGCTGTAAATACTACAGTACCTTAATAATAATTCTTATCACAAAAATCAGAGAATTCACATTATATAATCAACTTATCAATAGGAAGTGTTTGAAGGGGTTAAGACAACCTTTTTTAAGCATTCATATAACATTAACAACAATTACTATTTATCAGTATTACTTATAGAAAGCAAAAATAGCAAAGGTTACAAACTCAATACCAACAATCCCCAAAACTCTGACCCCATTAGGGAATCAACTGATGACCCTACAGATAGGATCTGATTGACGTTTCCCAAATACTCTGTCTTCAGAGACATCTTGGGTAGTTAAATCATTACTAATACTTTTATCTTTACACAGTGGTTTCCCTCCCTGGGAAGCATATTTCACGGCAAAAGATTTCCATCTATATCATATTTGGACTAACATAACAATTTGCATAGTGTTCCCCTTTTCTGCATCTTGGGCAATGACTTGGTGCTGCTGCATTTTTTGTGGAGTTGCCCTGTTGAAAAATTGGATAAAGTGCTGTGGGAGTTCTTGAAAGTTTTTCATCCTGCGCTTAGAGGAGTTTCCCGACCTGTTCTCCCCAAACGCCTTCTTGAATTGCTGCTATGTGTTGAGGTGTGCCCACCTTACTGCATGCCTCTATCATTTCAGTCATGGTTGGTTGACCAGGCATGGCACTAATATATGTTTGCACTCTGCATTGGCATTTGCAAAAGCGAGACTTCAAAGCAAGTGTGGCTTTGCCGCTTCGCCACGTACTTGTCTGTCCACTGCTTGCGTGAGATGATCGATGAATGAAGTGAAGGGTTCAGAAAGACCTTGCCTTATTTCTGTATAAATGCCTTCTGGAGTTCCAACTGGTGGGATTTGCAAAACTGCCTCTTGTGCTGCCTCTTTGATGTCTGCAATCATGTCTTGAGGCAACTCTGCTGACTGATCTTCAGGTTTGTCATGGGGTTCATCTCCTGCTAATTGGGCCAGCGTGTCGTGGTTTGACATAGAAGTGAATTTTTTTTTCAAGAAGTTGGGTCAAACTAATCAGTAGTCAGGTTTGGATATTAGTATCTGGAGTGACTACTGAAAGTATGGACACGCCTCTGAGAACACTGAGGGTTAAAAGCAAGAACTCCCAGGGGAACTGTCTCTTTAGTTCTAGTCGTCAAAGAATGCAGACTCTCCCCTGCCCAGCCTCATGCGGCCTTGTCCAGGTAGGCCGAGGGGGCTGAAGGTCTGGAACCGAGCCAGCTCCTGTGGACAAAAAGGTAGAAAGAAGCAGAGATACCTTTGTTCCCCCCCCCTCAAAGAGAAAGAGACAGAGAGCCTGACGGCACCTGGAAATTTGCCGGCAAAGGAGAAAGAGAAAGGGGGGGATGATACCCAGTGTAGGAGTTGAGGGTTCTGAGCAGAGAGTTCAGCCGTCCAGGGAGTCTGAACTTTTAACCCTTTCCTAAAAAATGAAGGCTTTGTAAAATATTAGTCCTCCTCGATTTGTAGTGGAAGAGAGACAGTCCGGGACTTGAGATGTTAGAAGAAGAAATTTTTAGGTGAGAAGAGATGATAGAGTAGCTTTTAGCTAGACTTTTCTTGTTAGCCATAGACTGAACCAAATTCTCCTGCAACAGAGACTGCATTTTTAGAGGGATGCAATAGTGAGCCAAGACACCTGCTTCAGCAGCTAAGAGTGACAAGAGTAAAGTGAACAGAAAAAAGTTGAGGAGGATGTAGTGATGCCCTCTGTCTTCAGAGAAGAAGAAGAGAAGAAGATCTCTGTTCTTAGACCCTCAGCCCCAGGGGAGGAAGAAAATAGGGGGGGCTGTTGTCCCAAAAAAGAGAAGCTGTTGGACTCTCAGCCCCAGGAAGAAATGGGGGGGGGGACTGTGGTCCCAAAATGAAAAACTGAGCTGTTGTTTTTCTTTAGTCCTTTGCAAAGCATCCTTGAAAAGAAACCCTATGAGCAGTCTGTCCATGCACAGTGGTAAGAGCACTGTGACATGAAAAAGAGAGTGTCACACTGGCAGATTTTCTCCGGGCAGTTACCATGTGTGACATGGAAACACAAGAGGTGGCAACTGTGTTTCCTGGGGGGGGGGGGGGGGGGGGGCGTCTATGGCACAAGAGAGACTTCTCTCTCCCTTGATAGACAGAGTATTAATTATCTGAAGAGTAGTAATTTGAGCAAGAATCCCAGGTAATGTTTCATGGTCGTTGTTTTAGATATCGGGAAGAGGAGGGGTGTTTTAGAAGGTCTTCATCCTGGATTTAGTATGTGTGTCTTCTGTAGTAGTAGTAGTTTAATAAAGTTTTTTTTTCTTTTGTTATTAAGCTTGAGCCTGCTCTACTCTGTTCCTGATAACATCTCACAGCATTTATTTGGGAAGTGTCACCTTCTGCTGAGAAGGTGGGCGACCTGGTTTCAAGACACAGCACGGCGACCCGGCCTCTCCCGGGTCACTCAGTCCACTGACATGCACAGACACCAATGTGGTGGATGGTCAAATGGCGTTTATTATCTCATCTCGTGAGGTTAAATAGTCAAGGGGGTCTTATTACGTCAAAGGGGGACGGTGGGTCCGGCTAGGGTTAGTAAGGAGTGGAAAACTACTGGAGTTAGGAGGGGCTGCATGCTTCAGGGGTGATTGATTATCTATAGCAGGATGAGGGGGAAGGGTCTTGCTTTCCGTCACATCCCGAGATTTTCCGTTCGCCTGTCCCTATCTACCACAGGGAAGGTGTATTTTCATGGGGGCGCTAGCATTGCACCAGTGTCAAACCATGACAGAGATACATGTGGCCCTCCCGCATAACTATTTCTCAGTTGAGTGAGGGCTCTCCGCCATCTTGCGTCCCACAGCAGGAGTTGGGAATCTATAAAAATTGTCGAGGCAATGCACCTACAGTCAAAAGGCACCAAATCATAATTGTTGAATGTGCCTCTCAAAAGCTGTTTGAAGTATGGGGAACTGAGGCCATTAATTTTTACTGCTTTCATTAAACTTTTCACGACATCATGATCCAGAAGTTCCCATCTAGGATTTTCATTTTGTCTTTCATATCTCACTGGCAATGCAATGCGATCTGTGTCTGCTATATCAAAGTCTCTTTCTTTCAGTGCTTTCTTCCTGATGTCTGCCCAGTTCGTTGAACCGGACATGTCTTTTGAGAAATTTCTGTTAAATGGAACCAAATCCATGGCCGTATTCAGTGGATTTGTAGTTTGCCAGGATGCACCTTCTTCTAACCTGAAGGTTGCAGGCATCCCATGCACCCCTCTCCCTCTTGTTTGAGGCATGGGGAGGAACATCTGTGGTTGTGCACACAGGGGAAATGAGGGTGCAATGGCTGAAGCTACCATCGGTGGCACTGTAGATGGCATCGAGGTAGACATATAGGGAGTATTTACGGAGACTGCAGAAAGGGTGTTGCCATCTTGCACTGTAAAGAAGGTTTGAGGAAAGTGTGCATTATGTCGTGGTAGGAATTCCTGAGCACATTCCCTAAGTTGGAGGAAGAGTTGTCGTAAAAAGTCTTTTGAAAATGGAAAACGTGGGTGAATCGTGGCGCTGGACTGTTGCCCTGGAAACCAAACTCTTGGGGCAAGCAGGTGAGGTGCTGGAGTTTTGCCTGTTGCAGGCCAAAAGCAGGGTGGGATCTGTAATGGTATAGGAATGCCTTGTCCAGCTATGATGGTTTGATGGTTATAGTATTTTCACCATTGATATCTTGGGGTGGTGGGTGTTGTGCCCCTGGATCACCCGTGGCTTGAGCTCTGTTTTCCTGATCAGTCTTTGGAAAGTGTGCTGCAGCTGCTGTGTCTTGTTCCGACACTTCCCATTCACCTGGGAATATATTCATTGTATTCTGTTCATCTGAAAAGGGAACTGGAAAAGATGCTTTGAAACTTCTAAAATGTGGTTGAATTGGCTGCAGTGTTGCTGTTTTGTCCACTTGATGGCGCTGTTGCTGAATGGTGTGGGCACTGGATGCCATCCCACTCGTACCAGGCTGCGCCACTTCCTTATTTTTCTCTTTTTGGGGTGGCTCTTGTAATTCAAGGGGGACAGGGGGGCAGTCTCTCCCCCTGTGGGGGCCACAGGTCCCTGGTCTCCTGCCTGCAAGGAAACGCCCTGGAGCTGCTGAGATGTTTGCAAAGCAGCTTCTGCAGAGGGCTTTTTGCATTTTCTCTCATGTATAACTTCATGCATAACTACAAACGGAAATCAATCACATAGCATTTTTGTCTTTACGCGTAGCCATGTGGTAAAGCTTAGTATTAATATCTTCCCATAGATTTGGATCAAATAAGTCATTAACAGAGATATTTGGGAACACCTCCCTCACCCAGGATAGCAAAAGTTCCAGTTCCTGTCTTGAGACTCGAATTGAATGCTGTTCCATCAATATCTCTAGATTATTAATGACATTCCATTCAGTTTTTGAGAGGTTACCCCTCATTCTGATTTCTTGACAGCTTACCGGACCCTAATGGGTTTGCCGTTCTCGGGTCTGGTCTGTGCTGTGACCTGCATGTCGCAGGAATCAGCTCCTTCCACTGGGTTCTCTGACTGTCCAAATGCCGAGATGTTCATCTGCAGAGGAATTTTCCTGGGTCTTGGTTTTCGTCAAGGGTTCCTGGCACAGTTTCTTCTTGCTGAGCTGCCACTTTTACATAGAGGCACCAGTTTGTGGGTTCTCTGCTTGTTTTTTCTACCTCTGTTGGGGTCAGGATTGAAGGCACTTGAGATGGTGTTTCATGTTCGGACTCAGGTGTTTATTATTTCTTATCAGTGAAACAGCCTCACAACCATGAGTTCTGCAGCCTTTCATTAGCAAGGCACAAAATGGCCAACTATCTCTTGTTACAATGTCTTTTAAGACTAAACTATCCAATTAAGAAATGACACCTAGATTATTTTCCCTTTTAACCCAATAACTGATCCCTCGAAGCCTGCAATGCGGACTTTTCTGTCCAATTACAAAACATCACCCAAACCCATGAAGAAGAAGGTGAAGAAGAACAACCTGCCTCCACCCTAAAAAACTCCATCTTGCTTCATATTTATTTCTATATTCTAAACCCCCAAACTCTAAATTTTCCACCCTGTGATATTATACACTTCTAACCAACTACACACCCATAATCCCAGTGCTATTAATCAATTTTGGAAGTCTTCTCCACAGCCGCAGGTCAAATGCAGTGCTCTCTTGCGAGTCTGTGTCTTTCAGCACAGAAAGTTTAAAATTCTCAGCATCCAGGATTCCAACAAGAACTGGCCCCAGCACAGATTGCTGAGGGACACCACTAGTGACTGGCAGATGGGCGGATGCAGCACCGTTCACCACCACCCTCTGGACCCAGCCATCCAGCCAGTTCTTAACCCAGCAAAGAGTGCTCCTGTCCAAGCCGTGGGCTGTCAGCTTTTCCAGGAGTATGCTGTGGGAGACAGTGTCAAAGGCCCTGCTGATGTCCAGGTACACAACATCAACAGCCTTTCCTGCATCCACCAGGCGTGTCACTTGGTCATAAAAGGAGATCAGGTTGGTCAAACACAAGCTACCCCTCCTAAACCCATGCTGGCTGGGTCTGATACCCTGTCCATCCTGTAACTTCTGTATTATGAGACTCAGTATAAACTGTTCCATAACCTTACCGGGTACTGAGGTCAGGTTAACCAGCCTATAATTGCCAGGATCCTCCTTCCCACCCCTTTTATGAATGGGCATCACATTGGCCAGTTTCCAGTCATCTGGAACCTCACCAGTGAGCCAGGACTGCTGGTAAATGATGGAGATCGTCTTTGCAAGCTCATCTGCCAACTCCCTCATCACCCTGGCATGGATTCCATCTGGTCCCATGTATTTATGAATATCCAAGTGTCTCAGCAGTTCTCTGACTGCCTCCTCTTGGATAACGAGGGGACCATTCTGCTCCCTGATACCACTGACCAACCCAAGAGGACAGTTATCCTGAAGGCAAGTTGTCTTCTCACTAAAAACTGAAGCAAAGAAGCTGTTAAGCACCTCTGCCTTCTCCTCATCTGCAGTTACTAAGCTCCCTTCCGCATCTAATAAAGAACAAAGGTTGGTCTTACTCTTCCTTTTGCCATTAATATATTTATAAAAACATTTTTTATTATCCTTTACAAAAGTCACCATTTTAAGTTCAAACTGAGCTCTGGGGCTGTAAAATCTTTGCTGTCACCTTTGCTTTTGCCTTTTCCTCATCCCTTCTTACATAGACTTGCTGTATCTTTCTAACCAGTTCATCCAGTGACTTATTCTGTTCTTCCTCTAGTCCCCCCCGCTACTGCCTATGGGTACTCATTTTCTCACAGCTCAAAACCATTCATTTTTCCAGTGAACCAAACAAAATCATTAAAAGAAAAACCTAATCCTTCCATGTACAATCTGCATTTCCCAGATAAGTCTTCCTCCTCCTCCTTGTGCTCGTTCTCTTTATCACACAGCATACACCAGAACTGGTCTCTGTCCTGCTGCAGTTTCCAAATACAGCTCCCCAGTGTGAATGGCCTGCAGCACCACAGGCAACCGGGGCATCCCACAGCCTCATGAGCCCTGTGGCCACTGTTGCCCCTGCCCTGGGGGTGGTGGGGTCAGGCACTACCTGGCGCTGAACCCTGGCTGACCCACAGCCCCCACAGGCCCCCAGCCCATGCTCCTGGTCCTGCACCTTTGCACTCAGTCCTGCCACTCCTTGCCTCAACCATATTTCTCTACACTCCCCTTCAGCTAATCTTTTCTTAACATACTGTGAGAAATGACGCTGACTTTCAAAATTTTAAAGGTTTATAAAACCTTAAAAAAATACAACAAAAGACTGAATAAGGAAAAATTATAGCACTGGGAGTCTCTGTGACCAGCAGCCATGTACTCGGTTACAAAATGGATGCTCTTCTTTTTATACCCTTGGCCCCTCCCAATGTCTTGTTAGTCAATTCTTTCTCTGACATCCATTGGTGGAGATCACTTTCTTACAACTTGATTGGAGGTCAGATGTTGCCATGCTGCACCTCCTAGTAACAAGATTGCCCTCCCCTAAATGCCCCAACTAGTGACTACAATGCAAGGGGGGAAGGGAAAGAGGACTATGGGAAGAACATATCACAATAATATAACTATGCATCTATAAAACTTCTCTTAACGTACACATAATATCAACACTATTTGTCCATCTCCTGTTGTCAGGACTCCTTCTCCACTCTCCTTATTGCCCCCCTGGGCATGGATTGACGAGAGCCCTTCTCGACTTTCCCTTATTTCCCCCTTTGGGCATCTCTGTCCCTAATTACCTCTGGGAGAATGTGCAAACCAATTCAACATTCTTCCAAGGGATTCTTTGAACATATTTCGGGGTCGTCATCCCTTTTGCCGGGGCCCCTTCTCAGTGTTATAGATAAGTAATGAGATGGTTGGCTCTCACAATTAAGGAGTGAACATTATATGTATGTTAAGAGAAGCTTTGTAGATGTATAGTTATGTTACTGTAATATGTCCTCCCCCCCTGCATTGATATCACAGGATGGCCTTGGTAGTCAGGGCATTTGGGGAGGGTTGGCTTGTTACTATAGTAATACCTGACCTCCAATCGAGATGTAAGAAAGTGATCTCCACCACTATATGGAAAGGAAGGAGTCGACTGACAAGACTTCAGGAGAGGCTAGAGGTATAAAAGGCGGAGCATCCATTTTGAAGACAAGTATGTGGCTAATAGTCACGGGGGCTCCCAATGCTGTATTTTTTCCTTATTTAGTTCTTTTGTTGTATTTTTTGTTAAGGTTTAATAAACCTTTAAAATTTTAAAAAGTGAACAGCTGTTTCTCACACCGGCTTTCCCTTTGCAACCCTCCATGGGTGCCCTCCCAGGTTTACTCTCTTAAGATCCCATTTTACTGACAGATTTTCAGTGGTCCTTCCCTGTGGACTCTTCATGGACCCCACTGGTCTGCCACTCATCTGTCTCCTGGACAGTCTTGGGAACCCAATCTATCACTCAGTGCCAGCCACCTCCAAGGGGAGCTGATCACCAAAATTGGTGAGGCACGCCTTCAGCTCCACTTGCTGCCCACTGCCCCTGGATGGTGGAAATATCCTGGACAAGAGCTCCCAAACTGTCAGGAAAATTAATCCACAAACACCAGAGGTTTATGTCCAAAAAGGAGACAGAGGAGTCCTGTAACTTTATTCAAATAAAGGGAGAGGCCATGGGCATTTCCCATGGGCTCTCTCAAATTGTTAGAGGACGCAGCCTCCTTTTTATCCTAAAATCCCAGCTGCTTTTGCCTCTTTCTTTCCCCATTGGCTGAGATACTTGAGAGGTACAGACTTCCCGAATTGCTTAACACAGACCCCCTTCTAATGTGTACACCCCCCCCTCCTTTTCTTTTTCCTCATGTGTCTCTTCTTTTTCTCTAAATCCAGAGATTTATTACAGTCTTGAGTGAGTAACAGTCTGTGTGAATTAGTGGAATTCCTATGGAATTTATGATTTCTCCCATTGTTTCTTTCACCTGTCAGTATCTGGCCTTATCTACCATCAGGCCTACAGTTTGTTTGTAAAGATACCTTCTTCTCATTCCTTTCAATACTGTGTAGTAAGTAACTCTGAGGCCTTTTATCGGTTATTTCCTGTCTATTCAATAAATAACTCATTTTATAATAGACCTGATCTGCTATTCTGTTTTGGGTTTGGATTTTTTCAGGGAATTTTGTCCCATTCAAAAGGAAGAACTGTGGGGGGAGGGGGTTGTCCAGGAAACAAATAGGGGTAATTAAGAAACAAAAGACGTGGCCAAGCAGTCTTACATACCATGGTAATGACTCAGCCAAGGGAAATGAGTATTTGGGAGTCATGCCTGGGAGACTGGGGGGGTTTTGGGAGTCAGGTAATGCCGGGAGAGGTGGTGGGGGCTGGCTCTTTTTTCCCTTCTTCAGCCCCGCGACTGGGCAGAGCGGTCCTGTGTGTTATTGTGAGCAGGTGCCTGTTTTTCCCAAGGCAGTGCTATGTTGTAGCTTGCTGCCCAGGTCTGCCTTCTTTTCACCATTTCTGCTGGCTGCCAGTGCGTGGTATGGAGATTGACTGCTGCCGATCGAATCTGCCTGCTTTCACTGTTTGCTGCCTACTGCAGAGACCGATTGCTGCTCATGAGTTTACTGATGGAGCAATTTTCCCCCTCTCCCCACCTCACCCAAGACTCCATTACCACTTAGAGAGATTGGCAAGCTCACATCGGAGTGCCCCCTGCAGCCGAGGGGGAAACAGCACACCTTCCCTGCCTCAACAGGGCCCACTAGCACCATCTGCTGGTTGTAAGAGAGTCCCTCAGCAGTCACCTTGCCAAGAGCCAACAGCACCCCTGAAGCCCCAGGGGAGTCACTGCAGTCTCTCTGCCTCTACATGAGACAACCACGCCCCCTGCCAGTTATGGTCATAACTACGCCAAAGGGGAAATTGCTTGACAGGTGGCTAAAGGCTCTTATTGTTTTCCCCCCATTTTGTTGTTGTTGCTGTTGTTTGTCTGCCTTGTTTTATATTTATATTCTAGTAAAGAACTGTTATTCCTTTTCCCATATCATTGCCTGAAAGCCCCCTAATTTCAAAGTTGTTATACTAAGGAGGAAGTGGGTGATCTTTTCCATTCCAGGAAAGTTCCCACCTTCCTTGGCAGACACCTGTCTTCTAAACCAGGACAGTTTTTTAAAACCTGTGAGCTGGAGAGATTTTAGGTACGGGCCACCTAAATTTAAGCTGCTGCCAAAAATCTAAGGCAGGGCTTGTCTGAAGCTCCCATTCGATCTATAACAACAGATATAATGCATCCAGAGAAGAGCAGGGCGAGAACATATGAGAAGAACTGTCACTATAGAGCCCCACAAGGCGCAAAGCACCAGGGCTCAGTCAGAAGGCTGTATAGACCTTTTATTAAAGCAACATGTTGCTTTTATAATCTTACAAGATGCTTACATTTACTTAATGAAAACATACACTACCCATTGGTTATAAAGAAGAAACAAAACTTTTGATAGGTAAAAGGAGCCACATCACTGTGTGAGCCAACCAAAGTCCAGGTCTTTTTATTTTCTCTCTTTCTTCATGTTGTCATGGTGATAACCTAGGTGACTTCCTCGAGAGAGATATGAGACTTTCCTTATCTTCAGGAAGCCTCCTGGCTAGCTCACAAGAATGGCACAGAAATGTCTTTCCTACAATTCTCCCTTTTTGTATTTGACCCGCAAACACAACTGCTAAGTATTTCTGCAGGGCCCTTGCAAAAATCCAAGCAGACAGAGGATCCATTCTTCATTCACTTACAAATAACCAACTTCTACCAAATCCACAACACATACCCTCACAATCTTCACATTCATATACAAACAAGGCACATAAAAAATAGATATTCAAATACTGTTATAGACCTCACAATTTCTGAATGACACATTTGTAGCAGAACAACACGTTCACCTCTAGTCAAATAAATTTCTCCCACACAGAGTCAGAGACCATGTCATCTGCCTAGTCACCACTTAGAACAAAGTAGCATCCACTTAACTTTACAACTGGTTGCTGCTATCATAATGGGCAACCAACCTAGTTGCTCAAAGTGTGGACTTTAGCTACTGATTCAACTGCTATGCAAAGGCAACGCTTCTCCCTTAGGTATATCAAATTCCCCTATTTTTGGGACCATCTGTACCCTGCAAAAGGAAATGGTACAAGACACATTTCTCAGCACTACCAACCTCTCTGCAAGAGAATTCAAAGAACAGAAGCAAAAGTAACATCCACTAACTTAAATTTAGATTTTCAGCACAAGTCAATAACTCCCTTTACTCTGCCTTGAATTAACATCTTTACCACACATTCTTTGAGGGTCCATGCTTCCATCCACCTAATAGCCAATTCCATTACCTACTCATTTTACTTCTGCTGTGGAACTGAAACATAAACTTTATGGTGTCCTGTCCTTTCCTGTGTGCTCCAAATAAAGTTTAACACAACGAGCAGAGACACAATGAGGGCCATTCTCTGTTAAAACACATGCATTTCCTCTTCCCCATGTTACTAATTCTACTAGGCTAGTTCACTTTCCCATGATTAAATCTTTTACCCATACCTTAATACCTTTCTGAAAGTTTGGCTGTTTCGAATTCAAAGATGAAAAATGATAGAACATAGGAGACAATTGCAAGTCTGGTAAAGGACGCAAAAAGTTTAACACATAAACGGCTTTATCTAATCTCACTTGAGATGACTCCCTCTGCATTCCCCCTTTTTGTTTTTGTACCTGATGCTTCAGTACACCATGGGCACGTTCAATAATTGCTTGGCATGTCAAAGCACGAGAAATACCAGTGGAATGACCAACACCCCAGGCACAAAAAAATACCTGCAATTTCTTTGAAACATACACCAGGCCGTTATCCGTCTTTACATGTGATGGAATGCCTAAGATGGAAAAGGCGTGGCAAAAGTGATGAATAACATCCCTTGCTGTTTCACCTGCCAACGCTGAGGCAACCATGGCATGAGAAAAGGTGTCAATTGTAACATGAACATACTTTAGACGGCCAAATTCAGGCATTTTTGTAACATCTGTTTGCCATTCTTGCAAAGGGAGTAAGCCTCTAGGATTAGTTCCGTAATATTGAGAAACATGAGACATATGACAATCAGGACAAGAAGAAATAATTGACTTTGCTTCACTATGTGATAATTTAAATTGCTGCCATAGTGCCTGAGCACCTTGATGAAAAAATTGATGAGATAGAACCGTTTTTACAGCTGAGGTAGCCACAAGGGAATCCACATAGGCATTACCTTCAACAAAAAATCCAGGTAGTGATGTATGGCTACTGCTATGCATAATAAAATAAGAATGCTTTTGATTACGAATAACAGTCCACAATTTCAACAACATAACAAATAATGATTTCTCCATTACATTATACAACACAGCTTGATCCATCTGTTTTACTAAATTAGTAACATAAACAGAATCAGTAACTATATTTACAGAACTAGGAAACAAGGTAAAGGCCAAAAGTACAGCACAAAGTTCAACTAATTGAGAAGACCCTTGCTGAACCATCACTTCATATTCCCAGCGGTCATTCTTCTTCCAGGCTACAGAAGCTTTTCCAGTTTTCCCTGATCCATCTGTAAAAACTGTCGCACCTTCCACTGGAACAAAAGAACAAGGTTGTTTCCCCTGAAAGGGAATCTCCTTAGTGAAATTCAAAATAGGATGGGAACGTAAATTATATGCTATTTGACCTGTAAAAGAAGATAAGGCAGATTGCAAGTCATGATTGTTTTGAAAACACCACTCAAAATACCATTGTTGTACGGGTATGACAATAGTTACAGGATCATGGCCTAAGATTTCATGGCAGCATCTGCGACCTTTGATAATGATGTCTGCAAAAAGCTCATAAAGACCTGGAACTGTTTTTTGGGACCTGAAAGATAGAAATATCCGTTCCAAAATATGCAATTTGTCTTCCCATTTATCATTCCATTGACACAACAATCCACATGGTATTTCATCATCTCTCAAAATAAATAATTGCACATCAATAGAAACATCTATCCTGGTAGCAAATTTAGATGTCAAGGCCAATTCAATTTCTTCTACAGCCTTTTTTGCTGCAGCGGTCAAATGTCTCTCATCAGTAGAGGAAGTAATCCCTGACAATAAGTCAAACAAAGGTTGCAGTTGATGATTAGCAATCCCCCAAGTATGGCCTAAGCCAACCTATTGCACAAACCTATTTCTGTACATCAGTAACAGTTTTAATTTCAATGTCCAATTTTACAGGTTGAGGCACAATTTGCATGTTGGTGATTATCAACCGCAAATATTTCCAAGGCATCTGTTTCTGAACTTTCTCCGGGGTGATAACCAAACCAAAGGCTTCTAAATTTGCCATAGCACATTGTTTAAGAGCTGATAATTGTTTCTTTTTGGATGCCAACAAGATATCATCCATATAATGATAGCAATAACAGTTGCTAAATTGCTATCGGACCTTAGATAAGGCCTGTGCCACAAACCATTGACAAAGACTTGGAGAATTTCTCATTTCTTGAGGCAGAACTGTCCACTGATATCTTTGGCCCGGTTCATCATGATTTAAAGAAGGCACAGTAAAAGCAAATTTTTCCTTATCCTGATCAGCCAATGGAATTGTAAAAAAGCGATCTTTCAAATCAATGATAATTATTTCCCATCCTTGTGGAATCATTGTGGGTGTTGGAAGACCTGATTGCAAAGCACCCATTGCGGCCATCACAGCGTTTATCCGCCGCAAATCGTGCAAAAGTCTCCATTTACCTGATTTCTTTTTTATTACAAACACAGGAATATTCCATGAGCTAAATGATTTTTCAATATGTCCAGCTTGCAATTGTTCTGCCACTAAACCTCGCAGGGCAAGAAACCTTTCAGTAGGCAGGAGCCACTGATCAATCCAGACAGGCTTATCTGTCAACCATGTCAAGGATACAACTGGACGTTTAAGGCCCTGCATCCCAGTGGCCCCAACTAAAAATCCATAGTAATTTTAACACCCCATTGGGTTAAACAATCACGTCCCCATAAGTTAGCTTGAGTGTTAGTAACATAAGGTCTGATGTTAGCTTGTTGGCCTTCAGGATGTGTTACAGTGATCACAGTAGCAGATAAAGCACCAGCAGCTGACCCACCTAACCCAACAACTCCAAAGGCTGATTGAGTGAGGGCCATGTTGAAGGCCAAAAAAACTGTGAAATTATAGTTACATCTGCTCTTGTGTCAAGTAAACCTGATATTGTTGTGGTTTCCGGATGACATCCCTTAGCGGTGACCAAACATTGTATTTCTGGATGCTCATCTGTCACCTTTTGAGTCCAAAAAACCTGAAGCAGTCCTGTAGATCCAAAACCTCCAGTGCCACGACTCCATTCCACTACAGTTGGAACAGAACTCATAAAAGGAACAAGTTGAGCAATACAAGTGCCTTTTTGGATAATAACAGGAGGTTCACTAACAGACACCATAGCATGAATTTGTCCCACATAATCAGAATCGATAAGACCTAAATGCACATTAATACCTTGAATAGTGCTACTAGATCTTCCCACTGGAAAAGCACTCAAACCTCAGCCTATAGGACCATGGGCATCAAGAGGCACTTTACATATACCTCTTGTCAAAATAGTGTCGGCTGTCGGTATATCAATCCCTGCAGATCCTCTTGTGGCCCCTGTGTATCACTCACAAATGGAGAGCTTTGCAGTGCTGGCAGGGCTCGTGATTGTCGTTGGGGTATTTGTGTCTCCACATGCCCCTTCATGTTCTTCTTCCAGTTTCCCTGCACTTGTCGACCACTTGAAAAAGATCGTAACTTACAAAATTTAGCAATATGGCCAAAGTTACCACAAAGACAACAAGGCACTTTATTGGTCCAGATTACCCTAGAGTGTACAAACCGTCCAGCAGTTTGAGGGCATTGTGCCTTCACATGTCCTGATTCTTCACAAGCAGAACATCTGGGTGAAGACGTCAAGACTCTTGCCAGAGCAGTCATTTTATGCTCAGCTGAACCAACCTTTGAGCAAGCAACTACAATATCATACAGCGAAGGATGTCCTGGTAAAGAATCAATAATTCTCCTGCAATCTTCATTCGCGTTGTCCCGGGCTAATTGTCTGCATAAAATTTGCCTCAACTTATCATCTTCTACTTGCTTCTCAAGGGCTGCAGCAACCCTTTCCACAAACTGCAGAAAAGTTTCCTTTAGCCCTTGCTCGATGGTAATATACCTCATTTTAGGAGCTGCCATTTCCATTGTCTTAAGTAAAGCACTCATACCCAGCTGCTGAACCTGTGCCAGAACCAGGGGGTCCCATCTTGCCTGCAAATCCGGGTTAGAGAATGGTCCATTGCCCAGCAAGGCATCAACTCCCACAGCATGACGTGGATCGTGCTAACTGCATATTGTCCAACGCTACTCTTTCAACCATTTGTTTTCAGGTAGCTTGAAACATACCATACTGCACTGGCTGAAACAGAATCGTAGCAAGGTGAACAATATCATAAGGAGCAAGTACATCAGCATTTAGAACACAAATCAATTGCATCACTTGCAAAGAATTAACACCATACTGATCTACTTTTGCCTGGACATCCTGCACAACCCTCCATGCAAAAGCGTGATGGCTATCCCATTGTCCTGAATTAGGAGTAGCTTTGAAAACAGGAAAAGCCACAGGCCCACCAGAAGCAGCAGCAGCCATCTCCATCCTTTTAGGTGGACCTATTTTCTCCAACAAATTCCAATCTCCCACTTTAGCTGCTTTCATTCTCACATGCTCCCAAAATTGCAAAGGCTGTTGAGGAGTCACAGCCACCTGCCAGGGAGGTAAAGTCCAAGAAACAGCAGACCTGGATCTGCTACAAGGTCTAGCAGAATCAGATCCCTGCAACATTTTAGATGTACTTATCACCCGCAGTTCATCGTCAGAAGTATCACTAGACGAAGAAGGACACAATGTTAAAGACTGCATTTGTTCAATCAGTTCAGAAGGGGGAGGGGGGCAGATGGCTCAAGGGGGGGTGGAGATGAGGCGGACAGCTCAAGGGAAGGCGGGGGGAGAACAAGCGAACCACGGGAGAGCAGGAGAGGAGCAGTCGATGCCCTACTGGGAAATTCTATTCCTGTGTAGGCACGTGTCTCCATGGATACACATGTCCCTGCCAGGAGTTTGCTCCAGCATAGGCCTTCCATGGGTTCACAGCCTCCTCTCAGGCATCCACCTGCTCCAGCATGTGGCTCCTTCATGGGCAGCAAGCAGGTGGATCTCTTCATCCCTGTGGTCCTTCATGGGCTGCAGAGGCACAGCTGCTTCACCATGGGCTGCACCATAGGCTGCAGGGGAATCTCAGCTCCTGTGCCTGGAGCACCTCCTCCCTCTCTTTCTCCACTGATCTTGGTGTCTGCAGAGTTGTTCTTTGTAGGAAAGACATTTCTGTGCCATTCTTGTGAGCCAGCCAGGAGGCTTCCTGAAGATAAGGAAAGTCTCATATCTCTCTCGAGGAAGTCACCAAGGTTATCACCATGACAACATGAAGAAAGAGAGAAAGTAAAAAGACCTGGACTTTGGTTGGCTCACACAGTGACGTGGTGATAGGTAAATCAAAAGTTTTGTTTATTCTTTATAACCAATGGGTAGTGTATGTTTTCATTAAGTAAATGTAAGCATATTAATTGGTCACTGGTGATGGTGTTTGGATTCAATTGACCAATCTGGTCAAAGCTGTATTGGACTGTCAGCAAGGGTGATGGGTTTATCTTAATAGTATAGTAGAGTATAATGTCGCATTACGACACGAAATAACTCACGCACACACACTAAGATGCAAAGAACAAAAGGAAGCTAACTTTATTCCTGACCTCGCTATATATAGAATTCCAAAAGTGACAGTGGATTGGAGGATGAAATTGCCACCTCTCCAACCACACTGGTCACACCAACAGTCCATCAGTTCTCTCCTTCCACAAAGAAGAATGCAAAACAATCATTATTTACATGAACAGTCTGTGAGAAACTCCAGTAGAAATATGTAAGCATCAGAAGGCATAGAAAACTTGTAAAAGAACTTTAAAACTTTCAAAAGAACAGGGCGACAGTATAATAATAATAATAATAATAATAATAATAATAATAATAATAATAAAGCGATTGATCAGCCTTCTGCAATCATGGAGTCAATGCTAATTATTACCTGGCAGGGACACATGCTACAATAGTGTGGGACCTCCCCAGTTAGCCAGAACTGGTGACAAATGATGAAGAGCAGCTTAGCGAGCTCTTCTGCCAGCTTCCTCAGTACCCTTGGATGAATCCCATCTGGCCCCATAGACTTGTGAGTGTCTAAGTGGCTCAGCAGCTCACTAACTACCTCCTCCTGGATTACAGGGGGGCTATTCTGCTCCTCATCCTTGTCTATCAGCTCAGGGGGTCAGTTGTTCTGAGGATAACTGGTCTTACTGTAAGACTGAGGCAAAGAAGGCACCTTTGCCTTTTCCTCATCCTTGGTGACAATGTTCCCCTCCCGCATTCAATAAGAAATGGAGATTCTCCCTGCCCCCCCTTTTGTTGTTAATGTGTTCATAAAAACACTTCTTACTATCTTTCACACCAGTGGCCAGGTTGAGTTCTAGCTGAGCTTTTGCCTTTCTAATTTTCTCTCTACATGACCTGACAACATCCTTGTACTCTTCTTGATTTGCCTGCTCCTCCTTCCAAAGGTCATAAACCCTCTTTTTCCCCCTGAGTTCCAGTGAAAGTTCCCTGTTTGGCCAAGCTGGTCTTCTTCCCTGCCAGCTCATCTTTTGGCACATAGAAACGGCCTGCTACTGCACCTTTAAGGTTTCCTTTTTAAAGTATTTCCAGCCTTCCTGGACCCCTTTGTTGTTAAGAACTGTTTCCCAGGGAACTTTCTAAATCCGTGTCCTGAACAGGACAAAGTCCACCCTCCAGAAGTCCAAGGTAGAGGTTTTGTTGACGTCCTTCCTTATTTTACCAAGATTTGAGAATCTATCATTTTGTGATTGCTGTAATATCAAGCTCCTCAAGATTTGAACCAAACTTTGCATTTTTTTTAGTTGTTAATCAGTAGCTATAGCTGGAAAGTTATGATGAAGCAATTGCATTGTGAAACTTTTGATTAAGCAGTTGCATTGTGAACACTGTATGCTTGGCTAATCTTTTGTTTTAAGGAAAAGAGAAGACAAACCCAAGATGAATGGGCTGTCTGGATGAGAGCCACCAGGAGTGAAATCAGCAGGACTGAGCAATACCTGGGGAAAGGTAATTCTGGCAGGGGAGATCCTGACCATCAACCCATTGACCACCTACTCAGAATGGACCCCTGACTCAAATGGAGGGTATAACTGAGCCTGCAGACTAGCATGAGAAGTGAGAGAGATAACTAGCAAATAGAGATTTGCATACTAATTAATAGAAGAGTATCGTAGCAGTGGTCCCTGCCAGGTAATAATTAGCATTGACTCCATGATTGCAGAAGGCTGATCAATCACTTTATTGTGCTATACTATATTATACTACACTACTAAGAAGCACACTTCATTGTTACAGACGGTCTGATACAGACCTTGAAAATCCAAACACCATTACCAGTGTCCAATTAAGAAATCACCCTTTGGTAAACAAATCTCCATAACACATTCCACATGTGCACAACAAGTGCAGCAAATGAAGATAAGACTTGTTTCTCATTATTTTCTCTGAGCTTTCTCACAGCTTCTCACAGCTTCCCAGAAAAATCCTGGGAAAGCTATCTCTTTCTCTGTTCAGAGGATATGTGATTACCACAGAAGACTAATGTAATTTGTAACCAATGAATGCTGATGCCTTTGCTAAAATATATAAATAGTGTAAAGTTTTGATGATTGGGGAGCCAGCCCAGCTTCCGACTTTGCACAAACTAGAATAAAATACAGAAATACCTCGCCTTGGTGTGTGAATTGGTGCCAGTCTGCATTTAGGACAACAGCTGTGCCCAAGACAGCCTCTGACCACGTCTCCCACCAGCCCTTCTCTGTTTGTAAAAAGCAGGTCTATTGGGGCACCACCTCTGGTAGGCTCACTCACCAGCTGTGTCAGGAAGTTCTCTTCACCATACTCCAAGAACCTGCCTCCTCTCCGCTGTGTTGAGTTTCCAGCAGACATCTGGCAAGTTAAAGTCTCCCACAAGAACAAGGGCTGGTGACCGTGAAACATCAGCTAACTGCTTATAATTCATCTGCCTCTTGTTGCTGTTGAGGCAGGATGGGAATAATGTGACTCCAAATCAGAAGGTAAGAATGAACTCTTTATTAACAAGTACATCAGTCTTTTATAGAGAACATCACGAGGACCAGCTTCATTGGTCCTAGAGTAAAAACATCTCACACCATTGGTACACTATGAATAGCACACAGTGGTAGAACACATCTATAAACAATATGAACAGAAAGAGAGATAGTAATTATTTGCATACCTCTCAGACTTTTCCCCAGGCTTAGCCTGGTAGAAACTCTCTCCTTGTCTCTCTGACTGAACTGAGAATATCTATAGCCTCTTCATCCTGGTTGAGTGGTCTATGACAGACTCCCATCAGGAGATCTGCCTTGTTGGCCTTCCCCCTGATTCTGACCCATAGGCACTTGACCTTATCATCACTATCCTTGAGCTCTAGACAGTCAAAATATGTGGTAGCCTGTTATTTTACAGTTTGTTCTTCTGCTGTATGTTTTGATAATCCTAGTTATAAGTTTGTAATGCTTCATTCTATGTACCCCATTTGGCTTCCTTAATGGTTCAGTCCTGAGTTGTTCACCACAGTTTTCTCTGCCAAAATGTATGTCAATCCACATGTCAATCCACCTGTATACCTCCCTTGTTCCTTGTCTTACCCCTGTCTGTCAAAGATAGCACACTCCTTTGGTTCTGGAGTGTTCCCTGTCTTTCATCCCTTCCTCGAAACAGAATTGGATTGTAAGGTTTGCTCCCTTCCCATGTTGGCTTCTATTGGGGAGCCCTTACCCTGCACCCCTCTCCTAATGCCTTCCTATTGGTCAAAGGTTGTGTCCTCCCCATGTTCCCTCTACCCTATAAAAGTAGTCTGTTCCGGTTCAGATTTGTCACTTGCTCTGCCCCACTTCGAGATTAAATCTTTGGAGACTCAGACAAGTGTCCTTCCCTTATTCTTTTGCCTCGGTTTCCTCGTGCTCTGTGCCTCTGCTGTGCTACCCACGCCACAGCTATCACCACTACCCGCAACAGTCTCGGCAGAGACTCGGGAGCGGCCACTCTCATGTCTGCCCTCCGGCCACAAGCGAGACAGCAAGTCGGCAAACCTCCATCTCGTGGCTGCTGAAAGCCAGGCGCAGGTGGCGCCAAATGTGAGGCTTCTTTGCTTCCACAAGGCTTTCTCCACGCATCTTCGCTGCCGCGAGGATTGCCAGCACCGGAACTGCATGTCACCGCGGTTCAGAAGCAGAAAGCGGCACTGCGCTTTCAGCACGAAAAAGCAGCGGTGGGAAGCGGCGCCACAGTTTCTGCGTGAAGAAACCCGACGGACGGACGGGCTGTGCTGCAGGCAAACATGCCCTGGATTTATAAGCCGTGCTGTGCCATTGCCTCCATGTGAGCATGCTGCGTTTTAGTCAGCGGTGCTCCCGGAGGAAAGAGACATAGCCTTCTCGTCGGCGTCCAGGAAGGTGTCTCTGGGATCGAGGACCCATTCTGCAACTTTATTTCCTGAAGTCGATGGTTTGGTGAGTTCTCTGGGGGTCTGAGAGGGCCCTGGCCAGGGGCTTGGGAGGTGAGCGGCTGTTTCCTGAGGCAAGGGGACATGCAACGCGTGGCGTGCTTGGTTCATCCCCGTCAGCTTTCAGGACCCTTTTCCTTTTTTGTCTCCTTTTTCCTGCAGAGGGTGGGTGGAAGCTAAGCTAGGTAGACAGGATGGGCACCAGGCTGCCTACCCAGCAAAGGAAAGTTTATTACCAAATTACAGAGTCCCTGGGAGAGGTAGGTGTTGTGTTTTCAAAGTGCATTGTTAAAAAGTTCGTGAGGTGGTTGTTTTTAACTTTCCAAATATTACTTTGTGAGATGTGCAAAATGTTGTATTTTGGAAGCAAGTAGGTGCTAAACTGAGTGATTTAACAAAGAGAGGTGACTCCCCCGTTAAAGAGGGATTTTTGCAATTATTTCTATTGATTTGGGATGTGCTAAAAGTGAAAGAAAGGGGAGTTAAAAAACAAACTGCAAGTTTACCCCCACTTTTCACCAGAATCCCCTCTTCCCCACCTTCTTTTCCCATTCCCTCTTCCCCCACACCAGGTAGACAGGGGGGATGAGCCCATCCTCAGAAGACGCAGGGCTGCTACCGTCTCCCTGGCTCCCCCAGGTCCCCTCAGAACCCCTGCTCTGATAGTGATGGCCACACTGTGCAGGACCTCACCCCGATCCCTCAATCCAATCCCTTTGTCCCTGTTAGAAATCCTAGTTCTGAGTTCCAAGATGGTTCCTTCTTTCACCCCACCAAAGCAGCACAAAATGGCCTTGGCCTCATGGCAGATGCTTCTTCTTCTTCCCAGAACCCCTTTCTCCCTCTTCCCGTCCAGACCCCTGATCCTTCCCTCTCCCTGAGTCCCTCCTCCTCCTTTGAGGGGGGAAGTTTCACCCCACCCACGGTTCCACCCACTGCTCCTCCCATTGATGTGTCATCCCCAGGCCCCTCCTCCTTCTCCTCGGCTGCCTCCGCCCAGGTTTCTGCCCACCAGCCTCCTGTTTCCCACACTCCGGCTTCTGGTTCCCACAGCAACAGGGGGACCGGGAGTGCAGTGCCAGGGAGACCGGAAGTGGTGGAAAATAACAACTCACCTTTCCTAGTGAATTGCGGTGAAAAATCAAGACCCCACAATTCCAATAGATATTTGTAGGGAACGGTATGTTTTTATTTACAGCGCTGGGCGCACGCAGGGATTTCCCTTCAAAAGGCATGCGCGCCCCTGAGAACTCCCGATCCTTTTTTATTACTCTAGCTAATTTACATATTCTTAGAATTTCACAATAGGTTCATGCATATTCATTCTGCTGATTTTGCGTTACACTTACAGCTAGTTACACTTGTACTCAGTTTTTGTCAGAAAGTACAGAAAGAACTCCTGGGTCACTCTGCACTGTCTTTTTCAAGGTCTGAGGAGTCTTTCTTATCTCTTACCTCTTTAGCTTGGAAATTTGCATTCTTTCTCCTTAGCTGGGGCAGTTTTGCTAGTGCTGCAGTTACCAGACTAAACAGCATATTTTACTTATGTTAGCAAACTCAAAGCGACACATTTCACCTAAATCCAAGTGGATTTTCTACCCCGTTACATTTTTACTCTGTTTCAACCCCCCCTTTCCTACATATAAGTAAATTCTTTTACTTAATGCAAATCACTACAATAATAAGTGTCCCTTAATGCTTTACCATGTACATTTGATAAGGAGGTTAACACAGCTACTTGTTGTAGTATTCTCCAATTCCAAATTAACAATATGAAGGATAATCCTAAACTTCAATAACAAAATTGCGAATACAAAAATTAGAATGATTTCTAGTAGACAAAATAAAATCACTGTTATTGATTTTTTACAACATTACAAGCAGTTCTCAAGCATACACAACCTTTACTAGTATATACAAGCAGTTTTCTGATCAGTGACTGGATGAATCTCAAAGCGGCAAATACTTTGTTCAGTGTCGAGACACACATCTTGAGCATTAATGCTATTGCCTTCACAAATGAATCCTAGTTGTTGTCCAGGAATACAAGATTCTAAGTTTACTGTTTGCCACTTTTCATTCACCTTTTGTGCCCACACCCTATGTTCTGAAGGGTAGAGCACTGTTTTTTATGATTTAATCCTAGTGCAATGATGGGGTGGATCGCATGAACAGTGGCATTGCATATAGTAAGCACAAAGGCAGTGGCCACATTAGAAGCAGGATCATAGGTAAAATTTACCATAGTCCACCAGGACTGAAACTTTCTTTTGAAATCAATCGCATTATCGCAGACAATCTTTTTAATTTCAGCTGGAAAATCACTTTCACTTCCTTCCCGTATGATCAGAGCTGCTGTTGCCCGCATCCATAACTGTGCTTGTATACAGCTGAAAGCTAAAGACACATTATCTTGAACTGTACAAAGCTCTTCTACTATTAACTTGTGCTCTTGGTCCCTGGCCTTTTCCCACTTTGGCAGTACCTTTGAAATCTGCTACTGGCTGGTTCCTAATGCCAATAGAGATGACTGTCTCAATTTTGTTAAACTACTTCTTGCAGTGGCTAGCTTGTTCATCAGTATTTCTGAATCAATTCCATTTAAAACTCCTAATCCTGTCCCTAATATCCCAGTTAGATCCCTTTTTATTTTGCTCCTGAGGTGTATTTGTCTTTGTAACCACATTGTCCAGCCCTCAAAGGATGTTCTTAGGAAAGAGGAGCAGGCTGGCTGGATTTCTGAGATGTTAATTTGCATTAGCAATTCAACACATTTGAGAGACCACTCTGGATTGAACAACAGTTGTTGTTGACCCATATTTTTCACTACGTATGGGCCTATTTCATATACCTTAGGTTCAAGTGTGGTTTGGGTCTTAGCTGCTTGAGTACTGGTGTGAGATGTATGTGGTTTTGCCATTGTAACAGGTATAACATCTATTTTAAATTTAAATGAGAGTCCGACTTCATCATGAGCCCACAGACAAATCACTTCCACAGGCTGAATTAATGTGAAATTACACCAACAATCTAATTTACTTGGGCTATCACAAACCTCCTGTTGCATGCTGGGTTTTGGGTTCAGATTTAGGGTTCTGGTCTTTGTTAGCTTACAGGTTCCATGTATCCTCGTGTGTCCCCCGTGTCTTCTCCCCCCCCCCCCCCCCCGGAAGTTAGCCCCAGGCTGCTGGCCATTAGGTCTCCTCCCGTGCCACTCCCCCATCCGGTCGCCAGCAGTTCCGTGCTCGTCACCTCATTCCCGCGGTCCCACTGGTCCTGAACCCCCGTGTCCACTCTCTTCGTGTGCCCATTGGCCGTTGTGGCAACGTCACAGCCACGGCGTCTGTGTTCATTGGGCGGAGAGCTCCAGTCCTCCCCTGTCTCACCCCTATATCCCTCTGCGGCACCCCAGCCTCGAGGCCAGATTCATCCAAGCGAGGCTGGGAGCGGCCGCGGCTTCTCCATTGCAGCTCCTGCGACCAATAAAGCGCCCAGCCGTGACGCGGACGGATTTGGACAATTCCCTGCCTCTTCGTTTCCTTCCCTCACGCCGACGACGAAGCGCAGCCAGCCTACCTGGACCGCAGCCGCAGAAGCACCAGGAAGTAGCAGCAGCATCGACCCTGACGAGGAGCCGAGGTGCCAAGCAGCGTTCTCGGGAGCCAGTCGGGGCGGGAAAAGTGACGCGCCACCGGAAGTGGCACCCAATGTGGGGCCACGGCCAGTTCAGAGTCGTAGCCCAGGTGGAGAGCCACCACAGAGCACCCAGGAGCTGCGCGGAGAAAGTGCCGCAGCCGCGAAGCCGCGCCGCCGCCAAGACCAGCGAGCGCCGCTGCCGAGACCAGCAAGCGCGATCCGTGCAGAAACCTGCCGCGACCATAGAGTCGCAGTCTATGGAAAAAGTGCTCCATGCTGGACTGAAAACGGGAAAAGAGCCCCCAAAGTAAGTCAGTGACGTCTCCACCACCCACAGGGAAACACGCTGTGTTTTCCGCGTGCGACTGGAAGCATAACCATTCGCAGCCACGGAAAGCCGAAGAATGGACGCTTCCCGGGCAAGAAAACCTTGGTAGCAGGTTTTTTTGCGAAGATTTCAGTTTGGTGAGTACCTAGAGTGGGAGGGTACCCGGGCTATACTCTCCATCACTTGGGTGGGCTTTACCACGCTTCCGAGGGTACGGAACACGCAGCGTGCAGTGTGAGTGGCAGCTGCCGGGGTCTTTCGCATTTTTTGGGGTTTTTTTCCCTCTTTTTCTGCACCAGGGGTGAGGTTGTGGGTAGAAATAGCATGGGGACCATGCTATCTTCCCAACAAAGGGAATTTTATGCCCAAGTTAAGGGGATTTTATCAGTGAAGGGAGCCTACCCCAAGAGTTCGGTAAAGCAGTTTGTGCGATGGCTGTTTTTTTTCCTTCCCATGCTTAACCACAGAGGATGCCCACAAGGCAGAGTTCTGGAAGCGTGTAGGGGCCAGGCTAGCAGAGGGAATCGACAGAGATCCCTCCACAAAAAGCTGCTTCCCCAAGCTCCATTTATTAATATCGGAGGTTGTAAAAACAGAGTCCACATGGAACGTGAGCTGGGAAGGAAAAAAGCCATCAAGAAAATCCGTTGCTTTCCCTGAAACCTCTTCTCCATCCTCCTCTCCTACCCCTTCTTCCCCTAACCCGGGTGGGCGGGGGGGGGGGGGGGTACCCCGTCGATATGAGACGCAGGGCAGCTCCAGAAACGTGGACCATGCTCCTGGCTCCCCCAAGCCCCCCTGGCGTCCTCGCCTCGGCGAAATTGGCTACTTCGCTGAGGAACTGACCCCAAACCCTTTTCCCAATCCCTTTTTCCCGGTCAGGAATCCCAGTTTCAGCGCTACCCCATGCAGTTCGGTTTCCCTGAACCCTTTTCTTTGCTCCCCTGAGGAAGCCACGGCCACGTGGTTTGGGTCTTTGTCTTCCCAAGATGGAGGGCAGCCACATGGCAGGGCTTCCCTTCCCACAATCCCTTTGTCCCCTTTGTCCCCACCTTTGACCCCACCCCCTCCTGCTTCCCTGTGGGTGTGGGCACCACCCACTCAAGGCATCGGGTTGCCACCCCTTCCCCTGTTCCCCCTCGGGTGGGCGTTCCCTCCTTCCACATCCTGCCTGCTGCAACATCAGCCCCACCCTCCCCTGACAGGGAGGGTTCTCTCACCTCCGAACCATTGTCCCAGGGAGAAGATTCTCCCCGCCCTGTCCGCCCTGTCCCACGCACTCCGCCCCCACGTCCTCCTGCTCCTCGGATACCCGGGGCGGGGGGGGGGGAGGGGATGGGGCCCAGTCTATGAAGTCGAGCAGTCGCTCCGCACTCCAGCCTCCTACGCCAGGGGAGGGGAGAACCCTACATGGGCACCCCTTCCCTATGAATCAGTGAAAGAGGTCTGCAAAACATTACGTGAATTCGGCAGAGCAAGCCCTTTCTTTAAGGGCATTCTAAAAGCGACTTTAACATCCAGAACCGTAGTGCCAGCAGACCTTAAGCGTCTGTTTAACTGCCTGCTTCTCCCATCGGAATACAGCCTGTGGGAGAGGAGGTGGAAAAAACTGGCAGCAGACCTGCTTCCCAAAATCCGAGAAGGGCCTTACAGCCTGGATTTTGTGGAAGAACCAATCACTCTAGACCGTCTCGTGGGTGAGGGAGAATGGAGTGAAGGGCAACTACAGGATCAGGGAATTCCAACAGCCGTGCTGGACACGTCCAGGGGTGCAGCAGAGCGTGCATTCCTGGGCATGCCCACCAAGGATCTGGTGGTACCCTATACTGCTATTAAACAAGGTGTTGCAGAGCCTTTTGTAGATTTCATAGACAGAGTCCGGGCAGCAGTCGAGAGAAGGGTGGAGAGACCTGAACTCTGAGACAGACTGGTCCTAGAAGTGGTGCACATGAACGCTAATTCAATGTGCAAAAGAATCATCCTATCACTGCTGGCCTCACCACCGCCAACCCTCGACCAGATCATCGAGGACTGCACCCTGAAAGTACACCTGATGGAGGAGGAAGCCCCAAAGAGACCAAGAGACAAGCTGGTCGCATCAGCTGCTGCTCCTCCAAGGAACTCCGCTCCAAGGCGGTTTCCATCCACGTGCCGGTGCTTCCACTGTCATCAGGAAGGACACTTTCAGGATTGCTGCCCACTTCTAGGGACTGCACTGTCCGGGACTGTGGGAGGAGGGAGGGGGGACAGGAACCCCACAATTTCAAAAAACTAGGAAATGAATGCGCACTTGCCTCGTGTGTTGATAAAAATGAGGCAAGTCGCGGTGCCGCGAGGGGAGCTGTGATTCACCATCTAGTTCCATCTGCAAGCGGCTGCCTCTCAACCACTGACATCAGGAAGCCTTATCGGCTCCGACTCACTAATTCTGTACATTTTCGTTCCCAGGACTGGCAGTTCTTCATAGCAGATGCAGAGCTTCTATCACACATCTGCCGCTGTGAAACCAGGAGGAAAGAAGACCTTCTGAACTGCAGGTACCTCGTGGGTGGAGACACAAAAAGCACCCCACTAGAGATAGCAGTTCCTCCGGTGATTTCCACCCTTAATCCGAGGCTCTTCTATCTCGCGGCACGCTGTGTCCACCCCCCTGCTCTTCCTACCAAAGGGCCAGGTTATTGCACAGGCAATTCCTGTTCAATGACTTGGAACTCTCAGTCTTTTATGCTGGGAAGTTAGGAGAGGAAAAACCCCTTGTGTGGTGTAAACTCAAGTGCGAGGGGCGTTCTACCTATCTTCAGGGGATGTTGGACACAGGGGCAGACGTGACGGTCATCCCACCACACAAGTGGCCATCACACTGGGAGCTGCAGAGCGTGGCCACGCCAGTTTTAGGACTAGGCGGACCACGGCCTGAAAGGCAATCCAAAAATATTGTCCAAATTAAGGGTCCGAACGGGCTGCTGGCCTCAGTATGTCCGTTCGTGATCGATTGCAAATTTACATTATGGGGAAGAGATGCCATGGCTCAGTGGGGGGCCAAATTGGAATTTCCAGCCCCCCAGCATTTTTAGGTGCGGCTACTGAGGAGCACCCCACTCAGAAGTTAACATGGCTCATAGATAAGCCTGTCTGGGTGGAGCAGTGGCCGCTGAGTAAACAGAAACTACAGGCGCTCACAAAATTAGTGGAGGAAGAATTGGCAAAGGGTCACATAGTAGAAATAAACAGCCCCTGGAACTCTCCGGTGTTTGTAATTAAAAAACCGGGGAAGGACAGGTGGTGGCTCCTCCACGATTTAAGAAAAATTAATGAAGCTGTAGAAGATATGGGTTCTCTCCAACCGGGTATGCCATCTCCATCGATGCTACCCCAAAATTATAATTTGGCTGTAATTGATATTAAGGATTGCTTCTTTCAAATCCCATTACATCTGGATGATGCTCCCCGTTTTGCCTTCTCTGTACCCTCTATGAACAGAGAATCCTTCATGAAGCGCTACCACTGGACCGTACTACCTCAGGGGCTTAAATGTTCCCCCACTATATGCCAGTGGTATGTACCAGGGTTCTGTCCCCCATGCGTGCCAAGTGGACATTCTGTATTTTCTATCACTACATGGATGATGTGCTGATTTGTGCCCCTGACAGCGAGGTCCTGCAAGCAGCTCTGGAGGACACTGTTAGGGCCTTGTCGGCGGCCGGATTTGAGTTGCAAAAAGAGAAGGTACAGTTGCTGCCACCCTGGAAGTACCTGGGCCTGGAAATTAATAATCGAACAATTAGGCCTCAACAAATTCAGATAAGCAACAACCCCAAGACGCTGAATGACATCCAGCGCTTGTGCAGATCATTGAATTGGATCAGGCCTTGGCTGGGACTCACCACGAGGGAACTATCCCCTCTTTTTGACTTATTAGCAGAAAGGGAGGGGGATGAGGGTTTAAGTTCCCCAAGAGTCCTGACCCGGGAGGCCAGAGCCACACTTGAGAAGGTCCAGACCACCATAATGAACAGGCAAGCCCATCGCTGTCAACCAGGGCTGCCTTTCCGCTTCATCATCCTAGGTGAGTTACCCCATTTATATGGCATGATATTCCAGTGGGACAAGGGCCAACGGGACCCTCTCTTGATAATAGAGTGGGTGTTCCTTGGCCACAGACAGTCCAAAAGTATCACCAGGCCACAAGAGCTGATGGCGCAGCTCATAATATGGGCCAGGGCTCGTCTGCAAGTACTAGCTGGCTGTGACTTCACATGTATCCACATCCCCATCAAAACATCCACGGGGAAAATGACCAAGGAGACCTTCGAACATCTTTTAAGGCAAAATGACAATTTGCAGTTTGCGCTAGACAGTTTCTCAGGCCAAATTCAAATTGGACATCCTGGCCATCATCTGTTCAACACAGAATTCAAATTGTTACCAAAAGAATTACAAAGTAAAAAGCCACTCCGAGCACTAACAGTGTTCACAGACGGGTCAGGGAAGTCCCACAAATCAGTGGTGACTTGGAGGGACCCAGAGACTCAGCTGTGGGAATCTGGTGTTAAGGTAGTGGAAGGCTCCCACCAAGTAGCTGAGTTGGATGCTGTCGTGAGGGCTTTTGAAAAATTTAATCAACCTTTCAATCTGGTAACGGATTCTGCATATGTAGCAGGAGCAGTGTCTAGAGCAGAACATGCAGTCATCAAAGAGGTCCCAAATCAGGTAATCTTTGGGTTTCTCACAAAATTGGTACACCTGGTTTCTAACCGTGAGCATCCCTTTTATGTGGTGCATGTGAGGTCACACACGGATCTCCCAGGCTTTATTGCTGAGGGGAACCACAGAGCAGACGCCCTGGCAGCCCCAGTACAGATGGGAGGCCAGCCGAGTATAGTCGAGCAGGCCAGGCTGAGCCATCAGCAGTTCCATCAAAATGCCCCAGGTCTGGTATGCCAGTTCCATCTGCGGCGTGACCAAGCCAGGGAAATTGTGGCCTCATGCCCCAACTGTCAGGAGGCAGCTTTACCAACACTGGGAGCAGGTGTGAATCCCAGAGGTCTCCGCAGTTGTGAGGTATGGCAGATGGATGTCACAAAAGTCCCCGAATTTGGGAAACTCAAGAATGTCCATGTAACTGTGGACACCTTCTCGGGGGCAGTCTTTGCCTCAGCCCATATAGGGGAAAGGGCCTCAGATGTGAGCAAACACCTCATACACGCCTTTGCCGCCCTAGGGGTCCCAGCCACAATTAAAACTGATAATGGTCCAGCTTATACTTCCAGGGTGTTCAGTAACTTCCTGCAGGAATGGGGGGTCCAACACAAGACCAGGATTCCTCACTCCCCCACCGGCCAGGCCATAATAGAAAGAACACACCAGACACTGAAGCAGGTCCTCCGGAAGCAGCAGGGGCATGTGCGAGTGCTGTCACCGCACGAGACACTCTGCAAGGCACTGTTTACCATCAATTTTCTAAACTGCTCTTTTGATAGACCAGAACCGCCAGCCCTGAGACATTTCAAACAACATCAGGAGCTCCAACTGGAAGAGAGGCCTCCAGTGTTAGTGAGGGATCTGGACTCTAAAGAAATCCAGGGTCCATTCCCACTTCTCACCTGGGGACGGGGATATGCCTGCATATCCACGCCTTCAGGAGTCAGGTGGATCCCCAGGAGGCATGTCAAACCTTACATTCCAGGACAGTCTGTGAGTCAAAGCGATGCAGTGCCAGTGGATGCAAACGGTGATCCCACCAACCAAGGGGTTGCATCCAGTCGCAGGCGCCACAGAAAGGAAAGAGACTCAACATCCCCCTAAATAGCATCCTTCATACAACTACCTCAGTCCAGTTATGTCCCCAATTCACATGTTTATAATAAAGTTGTTGCCCCAATTCCCCTATCCCCAAACACCCAGGGAAAAATCAGCTCCAGCATCATCTCCAGGCCCTCTCCACCTGCAAAGCAGGCACCACAGTCACCGCAGCAAAAGAAGCTGGGAGAAGAGGCCACCGCTTGAAGACCCAAGTCAAAGCAACTGTCTTTTTTATATATTTTAAAGCGGGGAATTGTTGCATGCTGGGTTTTGGGTTCAGATTTAGGGTTCTGGTCTTTGTTAGCTTACAGGTTCCATATATCCTCGTGTGTCCCCCGTGTCTTCTCCCCCCACCCCGGAAGTTAGCCCCAGGCTGCTGGCCATTGGGTCTTCTCCCGTGCCACTCCTGTGACCACTCCCCCATCCGGTCGCCAGCAGTTCCGTGCTCGTCACCTCATTCCCGCGGTCCCACTGGCCCTGAACCCCCGTGTCCGCCCTCTTTGTGTGCCCATTGGCCATTGTGGCAACGTCACAGCCACGGCGTCTGTGTTCATTGGGCGGAGAGCTCCAGTCCTCCCCTGTCCCACCCCTATATCCCTCTGCGGCACCCCAGCCTCGGGGCCAGATTCATCCAAGTGAGGCTGGGAGCGGCCACGGCTTCTCCATTGCAGCTCCTGCAACCAATAAAGTGCCCAGCTACGACATGGACGGGTTTGGACAATTCCCTGCCTCTTCGTTTCCTTCCCTTGTGCCGACAACAAAGTGCGGCCAGCCCACCTGGAGCGCAGCCGCAGAAGCACCCAGAAGTAGCGGCGGCATCGACCCTGATGAGGAGCCGAGGTGCCAAGCAGCGTTCTCGGGAGCCGGTCGGGGCGGGAAAAGTGACGCGCCGCCAGAACTTCCCGGTGCTTGTATACAGGAGAGGCGGAGACACTAATTTCCACAATTCTTTTTCCTGCCACTCCTGCTTTTCATTTACTTGATTCCCATGGATTACTACAGTAGATAGTTTTCAATCTTTTATCTCCAAAGGTTCCCCCATGGATCCAGTATACTGATTAAAAGTCTGGGACCAAGGCCATTCAATATCAGTTTGGATAGAGGTACTTTCTAATTCCGAGACTCCAATTATGATTATATACAAAACAATTCTGTAAATGAAATTACAAGCTACCCCCGGCCGCAATACACTCATTTTGCCCGAGTAAGTTTTAGTCTCAGTTCATTGTGTCTTGGTGTCAATTTTCAAGGGGCTTCTGGGGCCTGCTTCCTTCAAGTGTGGTGGATCTGGGTATTCTGCTTCTTAATCTTGATTGCGGTGAAGGTGGTGAAAAGCATCTAGAATGGTCCTTCTCACTGTGGTTCCAAAGTCTTTTCTGTAAGAGACTTAATGTATACTTAATTTCCAGGCTGTATTGTACTGGTTCACTTAGCTCCCTGCTCTGAGCTCCGGCCATATGTCTTTTCATTTTCTTTGACTTGTCTACTTAAAGCCACCATATAGATCTCTTGCACTATTCTGGAAATAAAATGTGATCCTTTGTCTGGGAATATTGTGACTGGAACTCTGAAAGCGATATTATTTACTCTGGTCACCTTGACAGTTCTGGTGGGGAATGCTTCTGGCCACCCTGAAAATGTATTTGTAAATACTGATACCCCCCTTTCCATGGGGGTTTTGAAAAGCCAATTTACCACTGCTGTCCAGATCTATGGCCCCTCCCAATCTGACCAAGTTTTGTCTGGGAGTATTCTTGGGGTTAGTTTGGAGGCAAGGATCACACTATCAGTTCACTTGAGTGATAGTGGCATATAAATTCCTGGCAATGATCCTTTCAATCAGATATGTATTCTAAAAAGCCTGTGAAAGCTACCACTTAAAAGTCAATACTTCATTTTGATGCACTCTGTAACACTGGCAGCCTTGGTCATTCTGGGAAAGGAGCCGCACTTTGTAAAAGCTTTTAAGTAGTTAGGCCCCAGTGTGTTTTCTGGTGCTCCTCCCTTACTAGTGACCACACGTATGGGAAGGGATTACCAGCTCCCTTTCAATGGTAGCCTACCCCTCTTGGTTATATGTCCCTTTTGATTAGTATTATTATATTCTGGCTTACCTTTAAGCGAAATCTGTCCAAAATTACCTCACCTTTCTCTGCTTTCTTTGCCTTTCCATCCACCAGCTCATTTCTTTTCCCAGTTCTGAGCTCACTGTGTGGTGTGCTTTAATATGCATACTTCCAATATCCGGATTCTCTCTTCAGCAGTCCCCTTTCTTTCCAGATAGCTCCATGTGTGTGCACAACTCCGAATGCATTTCCAAGGCACGGGTCAGTGTGATAATCTCGGCCTTCTGCACAGAGGTGCCTGTTGGTAAGGGTCCAGATTCTATTACTTCTCTGCAGGTAGTGACTGCATATCCATCATGTTGCTTTCCACTGGCAACATAGCTACTCCTGTCAGTGAACCAGGTCTCTGCATCGTCCAAAGGAGTGTCCTTTAAGTCTGGGCGGCTGGAGTAAGTAGCTTCAGTAGTCTCTGGGCAATCGTGGTGTACTGCTTCTCCCTGATTTCCACTGAGAAAAGAAGCTGGGTTGACAATGTTAGTTACCACTCTCTCTATATCATCTTGTTCTACCATGATGGCCTGGTACTTCAGGAACCTCTGTGGTGAGAGCCAGTGGCCGCCCTTTACTTCCAGTACTGCGGACACTGTGTGGGACACTAGCACAGTCAATTTCTGTCCCAGGGTAAACTTGTGTGCTTATTGACTATTCAGCACGACTGCTGCTACAGCTCTGAGGCAACCTGGCCATCCTTTGGCATTGCATCTAGTTGCTTGGAAAAGTAAGCAACTGCCCTCTGGTATGAATTCAAGTCCTGAGCCACATGGGAGAATAGAAAGAATAGTTTACTTACATCTGGAAGTCCTAAAGCTGGAGCTGACATGGGGGCACTCTTTAGCTGGTGAAAGGCCTGTGTGATTTCTTTTGTCCACTGGAGATCTCTATCTGACAAACAGTCCATAATTATAAACCCACAGCTGACACCACCCTGTCATGCCTGTGCCTTTTCTTTAATACTCTGTATCCTTGGAGTTCTAGGAAATTTGAAAGGCTTCTTCTTTCTTCCTGTGGAGTTTCCCAGGATTCTGGATCTTTGCAAGTTGTTCTCCAAACAGAGTGGGGGAATTTTGAAGCCTTGAGGCACATGGACCATGTGAGCTGGGTTTTGCACCCGTTTTTAGGGCTTTTCCATTCAAATGTAAAAATTTTCTGGCTGGCTTCGTGGATAGGGAGGCAAAAGAAAGCATCTTTCAGATCTAAAACAGTAAACCAGGTTAGTTCAGGTGTTAAACAAGTTAGTAAAGTATATGGATTTGCTACTGCAGGATATAAATCCTTTGTTATCTTATTGACAGCCTGCAATCCTGTATTATCAATTATTGGGCTGATTTCTCCCCGTCTTCTTTTTCAGGGGGCACTGCTTAATTCTCACTGGTTGTGTCCCTTCCTTAAGATTGATTAGCATGGGGGACATTCTTCGCCCTCCCTGGTTCATTAGAGGCCCATACCCCTGAAAAATACTTGTCCTAATATCTCTTCACTAATTTCCTCCTTATTTTCAATGGCTGTTAATGTTAAACTTAACACCTCTATGTACCTTTGATCATCTACCTCCAAAGTAACCTCCCCATTTTTGAATGTAATGGTTGCTTGTAACTGCTACAACAAGTCTCTCCCTAGAAGTGCCTTTGGAGAATTGGGCATATACAAAAACTTGTGAATACCCCATTGTTTTCCCAATTTATACTTCAGAGGTTTGCAAAAATATGCCTTCTCAGATTGGCCAGTTGCTCTCCGCACCACAACATAATAAATTTCCACAGGTATTAATGCTTTATTTAAAAGTGAATATGTGGCCCCTGTACCCACTAAAAATTCCACCCTTTTCCTTTCCCCTGGTCCCACTGCCTCTCGCAGAGGGGTCTGTTACCTCCTAGTTCTGGATGAGATTGGACTGCCAGGATGGGGATGGGTTTGAGTGGGTATACCTTTGGAGCCTGAGTCCTCTTCCCTTTTGAGGAGGTCCTCCTCATCCTCCATTACCTTAGGAGGAGCCTATTACAAATCATGTATGTTTTTGTGTTTCATGATGATAAGCTTTGTCCGATTTCATACATTGCTGCCTTATACAGCATGGTGAACAACACATTTGATTTGCCTTCTCTTTGCTCTGTTTTCTTTTTCAAGAGCTAACACCAGTGGGTCAGAGGGAACTCTGAACCCACAGTTAGTTACTCTGCCATTCTGGGTGATTCTTTAAGGTGAAAAACATATCAGCATACAAGACCTCACCTTATTTGCTTTCCCATCTTAAAACTGCATTGATTGCAATAAGGTATTATAAATCTTTTTATTTTCCAGGCCGCCCCTACTGGTGGCTTTCTCCCAGCAACCCCCCCCCCCCCCCGCCCCGCCAAAAGGGGCTAGTTCGGGTTAGTTCTCATTCCTTATACTATTTTGTTTCCACCCAAGCCTCACAGTCTTTTCTCAGTTTTTCTCACACACAGACCTCTGGGCGGCAGATATCAGATACAATCCTCCACACATAAGCTTTAAGATCTCAGGTTCTGAATCAGCTTGATCAGGAACCTTCAATTTACACTTGGGGCATAGAACAGCAATACCAGCCCCTTTCACAAACTCTGCATTGCAATAGTACTCACGCAAGGTGCCAGCCTCTTAATACACCAAAAACTCCCGGGAATTGCCTGCAGGCTATTCTGTTTATCACTTCTCCCGGGAATTGCCTGCAAGCTATTCCGTTTATCACTTCGGCATTTAGCACTTAACCTCTACGGCGGGTTGTTTTCAGTCCAGACTTACTGTATTACCAGCTGAAGTCAAATAAAGCCCCTTTATATAAACTCATTTGTCTCCTTTATTTACAAAATCTCAGTCTTTTCCAGTTCTCTTCCCTCATAATCTAATTAAAGCATTGTTTCTTGTGGAAGGGGCTAACAGCGGGCCTGTTAGCTAAAGGAGAGAGAAGAAGATGAGAAGCGAGAAGAAGCTGAGAAGCAAGAAGAAGCTGATAAGGAGCTCTCTTCAAGGCTGTTACCAAGGAGACCAAGAGAAGAGAGGAGTTGAAGAAAGATAAGGAGGGAACTTTGCAGCTGGACAAGAAAGTTAGCTGAAGTCACTGTTACTTTTCACTAATGGTGTTATGTTGAATTATTGTGGCCAATAGTTTGGGTAGAAGAAGTATAAACAATTAGAAAGTGCATAAAAGGTCAGCCATTTCTGTAATAAAGAGTTGCCATCAGAAGACTGCTTAATGTCTCTGCTTTGTGTCATGACCGCCTCAACAACGACAGCAGGGGACTATCAGTTTAATCACAATAAATGTACCTTTTATTGAGTGTCCACAGTAAATGCGATAGAAGGATTAGAAAGTAGATGAAGGATAGAGAGAGAGAGAGAAAGAGGGGAAGGGGGATATAGCTACCAGCGGAGAGATTAAATCCTTGTGGTCCGGCCAATAGATCCGTCGTGTTCGTTGTGGAGAGTCTCAAAGTCTTGGTTAACTTAGGGGTCTTTTATAGTCCTCTGCCGAGGGGAGGAACAGGTAAAAGACAATGGAGAAACGAGTCTATTGAAAAACGGGTACAGACAAGTCCATGTTCCAAAACAGGGCAAGTCAATTTCAGCAGTGAGCAGGGTCCATTGTTTTGGGACTGCTTACCATGCGAAACCAGTCTTGGTAGACATCCCGCTTCAGTCGGGCCAGCGCCCCTGTGTTAGGATTATAGGGGTCTCATTCCTTGGGAGGGAGCTTCAATCTCCATCTGTCACGGTCGTCGTGAGGCAGATGAGGGATCTTCTGTGGGAGATCACCAAAGTTACTCCAGAAAGTTCATTTGGCCAAGAGGTAGGAAAATTCATGGGTTATTGTGATGAGTGGGTATCGTGAAGCAGGTGTAAGCGTATAGAGCAAACTGCTCCTTGCCAGGCCCTGCTCGAAGCAGTGTAGCATGGCGACACAGCAAACACACCTGCAAACAATCACTTGGCGAGCATCCACCTCAGTCAGGCCAGAACTCCATCGGGGTCTTCAGGTTCTTAGTCTCTGCCATTGTGACGATCGTGAGGCAAAATAAAAATATGGGGAACTTCAGACTGTCTCTTACAGTCTGTCATGTAGATGCCCACGTACCCAAGAGTTGGGCTAATGAGGAGCACGGAAACAATGAGCAGGTAGATCAGGCAGCAAAGATAGAGGTGTCAAAGATAGACTTAGATTGGCACCATAATGGGGAGTTGTTCCTAGCTCAATGGGCCCATGATTCCTCAGGTCATCAGCACAGAGATGCCACTTTTAAGTGGGCACGAGGCCGAGGGGTAGATTTAACCATGGACAGTATTTCTCAGGTTATCCATGACTGTGAGACGTGTGCTGAGATCAAACAGGTCAAGCGAGTGAAGCCCCTATGGTATGGTGAGCAGTGGTCCAAATATATGTATGGGGAGGCCTGGCAGATTGACTGCATCACACTGCCCCTGACACGCCAAGGCAAGCGATATGTGCTGACCATGGTAAAAGCCACCACTGCATGGTCGGAGACCTACCCTGTGCCTCATGCTACTGCCTGAAACACCATCTTGTGTCTGGAAAAGGAAGTCCTATGGAGACATGCCACCCCTGAGAGAATTAAGTCAGACAACGGGACCCATTTCAAGAACAGCCTTATAAACGCCTGGGCCAGAGAACATGGCATTTAGTGTATATATCATATCCCCTATCATGCACCAGCTGTCGGGAAAGTTGAACTGTGCAACGGACTACTTAAGACTACCATGAAGGCACTTGGCAGGGGGAACTTTTAGAAATTGGGAAATGAACTTAGCAAAAGCCACCTGGATGGTCAACACCGGAGGGTCCATCAGTCAAGCTGGTCCTGCCCAGTCTGAACCCTTGCACACAGTGGATGGAGATAAAGTCCCTGTGGTACACATGAATGGTATTTTAGGAAAGACTATTTGGATTAATCCCACCTCAGGCAAAGGCAAAGACAAATTCATCCGTGGGATTGTTTTTGCTCAAGGATCTGGTTACACTTGGTGGGTAATGCAGAAAAATGGAGAAAGCCGTTGTGTACCACAGGGAAACCTAGTCTTAAGTGAGAACTGTGTGTAGGGTCTCATTGTGATGCAGATGGAAAGAGAATAAGGGGTAGATAATGTCCTAGACTGCAAGGCAAGATGTATTCTATTTGCCTGTGGCTTTTTCTCTCCGACTTCCTTGTTTCCGCCCGACTCCTTTTTCCCGGGGCGCTGGCCAGGCGCTTCCGGGAGCAGCTGGAGAGAAGCGACAAGCACCTCTGTGGGTTCGTTTGATACAGACAGAGCTATTTTGAGAGCGAGATCATGACCGGGATAAAGAGACTCAAGAGACTGGACACTTGTTGTGCAGTCCGAAGTAGGTTGTATTTGCTCGAACGCCGCACGTACAAGTGACGCCAAGTCTGGGGTTGGGTTACAGGTTTTATAGGGGAAAATAAGAGATAAGGTGAAACCAATAGAACAATGCCCAGTATGAATACATTACAGGTAAAATCCAATGGGAATAGCTTCAGGGGGAAGGGTAAATACACGTAAAAATACAGAATAGAAACTCCAGCTTTAGGTTTAGGAAACAGAAACTCCCATTTCAAATTCACAAAGCTTTTTGCTCCGTTTGCGTAGCTGTACACTACAACATTTGCCATCTGTTAGAGGTGTGGCAGTTTTCCTTATCTCTTCCACAAACCAATCCTTCCTCCAGGGAGACATCTGCTGTTAATGGGCCATTGAGTCTCACTGCATGACTGATAAAATTACAGCATCCGATTGTGAGATGCTCCGCCCAGAGGGAGGAGCCGAGCATTCCTATCTGGATATAATCTGAGATTTCGGGACAGCAGAACAGCTTTTCCACTGGATTCCCAGAGGAACAGCTGCCTCTTCCACTGGATCTTCAGAGGAAGACTACACCTTTCTACAGGATCACTGCTCCAACAGAACCACACCTGACACTCCAGGAAGACTGCAGCCACAATTCTAATTGAACTGCTACCAACACCCTGACTAACAGGGTGTCAGGTCATATTCCGACTCTGTCAGTGTTGTTTTGATTTACTGCATTGTTCGTTGGGTTTTTTTTCTTCACTAATAAAGAACTGTTATTCTTGATCCCATATTTTTGCCTGGGAGCCCCCTCTTAATTTCAAAATAATAATAATTCGGAGGGAGGAGGTTTACATGTTCCATTTCAGGGGAGGCTCCTGCCTTCCTTAGCAGACGCCTGTCTTTCCAAACCAAGACATTCGCAAATATTAAAATGCATACTATATGTGTTATGTTGGAAAGTTATGCTGTATTAATCTCTTTTAAGTAGTGCTGTATTAATATCTTTTAAGTAGTGTGGTAAATATAGTTTTTAGGCTATAGCATAATATTAAAATAGAAACTATGTGATGCAAGATACTTTTTGTAACTAGCTCAAGGAATGGATAAGATAATCAAGAAATTCTTCACATAGAGATAACAACAAAAAGACACTGAGATCCCAAGAGAAGAATTACTGCCTCCTTATTGTGAAGACCCAGACTTCGAGGGACCAAAATGATTGATTTACAAGATGAGGGGGGGAGTTGAAATTAAGCAGAAACACCCTTAGTTTGAAAAGGCATGTTTGAATCATGTATGAGATATATGAATATGCAATAGGCTATTGCTTTTAAGGGCTGATGCTTTGTTAGCAAGGTGTGCTTTGTGGCAGAGTGCAAGGCACCCGGACATCCATAATTCTTTGCTTTTCAATTTCTCTTGTTATCCTAATTTTTATTACTATTTTCATTACTATTAAACTTCTAAAATTTTAACACAAGTGAATGGCGTTTTTCACAGTTACAAAGAAACTTGCCAGGGGAGGGAGGCCTTGGGCTGTACATCCCTTCCAGAGATGCCAGGTGGATTTTACTGAAATGCCTCGAGTGGCAAGGTTTAAATATATTCTGGTAGTAGTATGTCAGTTAACTGGGTGGTCAGAAGCATTTCCAGCTGTTTCAGCAACTACAGGATCAGTTATTAAATCATTTTCGGAACAAATAATTCCAAGATATGGGATTGTGGAAGCAATAGACTCAGATAGGGTGTAGTAGTTTTGATTCGCCAATTTAAGATTTCCCCAATTTGAAATTTTCCCGGCCAATGCACCAAAGAATGTGATGGGTTCGGTGCTGGCCCATCACCAATACACTCACTTCCTGCTGTGAGATAGGATTAGTAGAAAGGCAAAGCAGGCTCAATACTTTAAAAGGGTACAAAAGAGAGTTTTATTAAAAGTAACTAGAAGGAAAAAAAAAGGTAGTAAGAATCAAAACAACCCTTCAGAACACTTCTCCTCCCCCCCCCCCCCCAACCTTTTCTTTCCCACTGGCTATGTAAAGAAACCAAACCTGAGATTTCCAGTCAGTTTACCACCTCTAAAATAGTCTTTCTCCAGTTCACTGAGGGAGAGAAGTCCCTCTTGTTAAGGTTATGGAGACTTCTCCACAAGAGGAAAAAAACAGTTCTCTCGTGGTTCTCAATTTCGTTATGAATGGTAGCTGCCCAGGGAACCCTGCCATAGTGAAATCCTTCCCATTTCCACAAGCCTTTCCCACAGCTTGTCGATGGGCCATGTCTACTTATGGGGTGTGAAAAATGCCAATCACTTGTTTTTTAAAATTTTCAAAGTTTATTAGTAATAAAATAGTTATAAAAATAGAAATAAAATTAGAATAATAAAAATTTGGACAATGAGGATTAGGACACCACAAGACAATAAAAAGCAAAGAATTACGGACGTCCGGATATTTTTTGGGCACTAAGCTGCCAAAAACATGCCTTGTGAACAAAGGAATAACCTTTAAAAGCAATAGCCTGTTGCATATTCATATATCTCATACATGAGGCATAAATTCCTTGCAAATTAAGAATTTTTCTGGTTTTTGTCAACTTCTTTCCCTTAATCCTGGTGGTTCCATAAAGACAGAGAGAAGGTGGAAGAATGTTTGTCTTTTCTGATAAGGAGGCTGTAACTCTTTGGGTTTCCTGTTGCTGTTATCTCTGCGTGAAGAGTTTCTTGATTATCTTATCCCTTTTCTTGAGCTAGTAAAAATATCTTACATTGCATAGTTTCTATTTTAACCTAAAACTATATTTAACACACTACTTAAAAAGGATTAATATAGTATTACAAAATAACCCTCCATAATACATATAGTATTCAATTTAATATTTCCGTAGAGCCAATCATAAAATGCAGTGTTCACTCTTTCTCCCGGGTCTGGGGCAGTTCCAGCACCCTCCGGCACCGCCTCCCCCGTGGACTTCCGGGGTCCGCCGCTTCTCTCCCGTGTGCCGCTGGCACCGGCACGCGGGTCGGGGTCTGCCAGGTTCTGTCGCCCGCGCTACGGGTCTGAGGTAAAGAGTGAAGGAATGTCCAGATCACCCATGAGGAAGGCAGGAAGGCTTTATTCTCGCTGAGAGCTGCAGTGGGGGGGGAGCGACCCACGCTTCCCACTCCACGTGGGGGAAGTGGCCGTGGGACCCAGGAGGGAGCGGGATGATATAGGGGATGTGATAGGGAGGGCAGACGCCGCCCCCCAATCCGTGCGGGTGACGTGATGATGACGTAGGACAGTGACCAACCAGAGAACCCCGCAGGGGCGGACACCGAGCCTCGGGCTGAGTGGGATCGTGGGGATGGGGTGGCGGACACGGGGTTTCCCAGGGCCGGACGGGGGAGTGATTACAGGAGCAGCAGGGGGGAAGGAAATCCAATGGCAGGCAGCATGGGGCCAGAAACCGCGGAGGGGGGGGGGAACGACATGGGGGAAGTGCGGGGGTACACAGGACTCGGCTAGCTAACACAAATAAGAACGCCTAAAACCCAATCCCAGGATGCAACAATAAAATACGCCTTTTTCACATGGGGTATTGTTTTAAAAGCGAGCTGTTCAAAGGCAAAAGTTCTCATTATCTCTTTCTAAAATCATCTTCATCCCTGGGAATAGAGATCTTCTTCTCTGGGAAGCACAGGACTACTCTCTCTGTTCAAACTTCTCATGGGATTACAGCTATTTCAACACCTGCTTATCTTAGCATGGAGGCTTTTGCTCGATATCAGTTTGAACACTTTCATCTCCCTATAGTTTCATGCGTTATAAGAGGGAAAAAGTATTTTCTCCATAGCTTACAAGAGGATTTCAGCTCCAAAAAAAAAAGCATCTCCTCACCCCTCCCATCTCGGACTTAACTTCTTCCTCACTGACCTCCATGTCTTCATGTTGTTCCTTTACATGCTTGCATCTTCTTCTGTTGTCTCACTCGAGGGAGGATTGAAGCACTGAAAGGGTTAACATCCATGCCTGGGCTCCTCAAATTGTTACCTGACCCCCGGTTGAGCTGGGTGCTCTAGATGGCAGCTGGGGGAGACGGCTCAGATCTAATCAGCCAGGCCAGGACTCGGCAACAGCACGTCAGGATTGGGGGGGTGGGGTGGCCTTCTCTTCCCCCCTGCCCGATGGTTGCTGGCAACTTACACGGGGGTAAAATCCTGGCACCGACCCGGGGCTGCTCCCGGAGCGGAGCGGGTGCGGCCGGCCCCCGGGCTGGGGAGTTGTAGCAAGCAGCTAGATGTTAGCAAGGCCGGCTCCATTCGGCCCACGGCACCTCCTCTCCCTGCCCGGGAGCAGATGGGGAAAGGGAGGGGGAGCCAGCAGGCGGCCCGGGGAAAGGCAGCCCAGCCTCGCGGCAGGGCCGGTGGGCCCGGCCCGAGACGGGACCCGTCCAGCCATGTAACCTCGTTCCTGACCAGAAGGGAAAGAGAGAGTTCCCGGGTTTTTTCATCATTAACATGTGTGTTTCACAGAATCGTGTCCAGCTTCTCAGTGGTTCAACATACTATCAGTTACACAAAAAACTTTGCATCACTTCCCTGCTATGACATAGGGGAGCTCATCTTACAGGAAAAATTCTTCAAGGAGTTATGACTGCTTTAGGGATACAATGGAACTTCCATACTCCCTGGCACTCACAGAGTTTGGGCTGGGTTGAAAGGATGAATAGAGAAATAAAGAAACACCTCCTGAAGCTGGTGATAGAAACTAAGATGCCGTGGGTATGGCTCTTGCCACTGGCTTTGGCAAGAATAAGGGCCAGACCCAGGGGAGATATTCAATTATCTCCCTTTGAATTGATGATTGGAATTCCTTACCCTTGAAATTCTCAGCCTCGTGGGGCGGCGGGGTAGAGATAAGTGCATATGGGATGATACATGCATTTGGGAAACTATAGGAAGAAAGAGGTTTTATTAACCTGCAGGGGAAAGACGTTAGCTCATGAGAGCTTAACCTCCCGCCTATTGGAGGTGGTGAATTTACAAAAAAAAAGTCAGGAGCAATAGACATCAAGGGGCACCAGGCAGGGTGCTCGGAGGAGGTAATAGGAAACCGACTGGCTGATGAAGAAGCTCAGAAAGCTGCATTGTTGCCAAAATCTCTAATATCCTCCCTTTGCTCACAGTGACTACCCCGCTGTCAGAGAAACTGTCCTTTCCACCAGAGGAACGTGAGATAATTAAAGAGTGGGGCAGAGGAAAGAGGGGATAATTGGTTTACAAGGGATGGTAAGCAGTTGATACCAAAAGATCTGGCCTTACAATTGTTGAAACAACTTCAAGAAGGGAGTGTGAAAAACGCCAGTCACTTGTTTTTTTAAAATCTTAAAAGTTTATTAGTAATAAAATAGTTATAAAAAAGAGTAATAAAATTAGAGTAATAAAAATTTGGACAACGAGGACTAGGACGCTACGAGACAATAAAAAGCAAAGAATTACAGACATCTGGATGTTTTTGGGCACTAAGCTGCCAAAAACATGCCTTGTGAACAAAGGAATAGCCTTTAAAAGCAATAGCCTGTTGCATATGCATATATCTCATACATGAGGCATAAATTCCTTGCAAATTAAGAATTTTTCTGGTTTTTGTCAACTTCTTCCCCTTAATCCTTGTGGTTCCATAAAGACGGAGAGAAGGTAGAAGAATGTTTGTCTTTTCTAATAAGGAGGCCCTAACTCTTCAGGTTTCCTGTTGCTGTTATCTCTGCGTGAAGAGTTTCTTGTTTATCTTATCCCTTTTCTTGAGCTAAAAAGAAAATATCATACATCACAGAGTTTCTATTTTAACATTATATTATAACCTAAAATATATTTAACATGCTATTTAAGAGAATTAATACAGCATAACTTTCTAACATTACACATACAGTATTCATTTTAATATTTGCAAAACGCCAATCATAAAATATGCATTATTCACAGGGAGTCATTGGGGCTCCCGAGGACTGGCAGAAGCCTTCCTCAAAACGTATGCTTCTGTGGGTCTTTTTATTCTGGCAAAACGAGCTATTGAGTCTTGTTTGATTTGTGCTAAAACCAATAACAGAGTTACAAAGAAACTTGCCAGGGGAGGGAGGCCCTGGGCTGTATGTCCCTTTCCAGAGATGCCAGGTGGATTTTAATGAAATGCCCCGAGTGGCAAAGTTTAAATATCTTCTGGTAGTAGTATGTCACTTAACAGGGTGGCCATAAGCATTTCCAGCTGTTTCAGCAACTACAGGATCAGTTATTAAAGTATTTTTGGAACAAATAATTCCAAGATATGGGATAGTGGAAGTAATAGACTCAGATAGGGGAACTCATTTTACAGGAGAAATTCTTCAAGGAGTTATGACTGCCTTAGGGATACAATGGAACCTCCATATGAAGCGATACGCGGAATAAATAAATAGACTCCACAACCTGGGGTAGTTATGAAGTGAGTATTTATGTCAGCGCCCGGCACAAGTTTTGGAGAGCTATCTCACTTGTGCCGGGTGCTGACATACATACCCACTTCATAACTACCCCAGGTTGTGGAGTCTATTTATTTATTCTGCGTATCGCTTCAGTTGGCGACCACGAAGGGACTGCTCTGCTCACCCGCGGGTCCAGTTGAGAGCAGACACCCTCAGGCGCCACGGGGCTTTTTCCCGGAGGGACTCTGCGCCTCGGCTGTACACTGCGGGGAGCAGACCACGGCCCGTCAACAAGCGGATGAAAGCGGTATGTATTAATTTCTTTTCTTAAGGTTGGCACTGATAAGTCGCAAAAAGACGTTTTTGCGCGCAGGTTTGCCCAGGGGCTTGCAAGCAGAACACCACTGGGGGAGAGACCGGCGGCGGGAGGACCTCCCCAGCTGATAGCGTGGCTCGGGGAGGGAGAAATCGCGATTTCAGTGTGTTGTGTCCCGATTGCAATGTGGTGTGTCCCAGTTTCGGTGTGGTGTGTCTGTTACGTCCGGACGTGCGTGCTTGTGTGTGTGTGTGTATGTGTGAGTGAAACGGTGAAGCGCGGTGAGGCGTTACTAAGATACAGAGATGCGGCCCGGCGGTGCTAGAGAGCGCATGCGCGGGGCAGCTCTCAGCCCACACTGCCTGATCAAGCAGGCACAGCGCATGCGCGGGGCAGCTCTCAGCCCACACTGCCTGACAGAGCGGGCAGTGCGCATGCGTGGCACGGGCTGTCCCTGGCGAGCGGGGGGAGCGCAGCGCGGGGCTTAAGTCGGGGCTTGCAAAGGTGCTTTAGGCGCAACCTAGCTGATAGCGCAGTGGGCGCGCGGGCACAAGCTTAAAAGCATCATAACTACCCCAGGTTGTGGAGTCTATTTATTTATTCATTCCGCGTATCGCTTCATATGAAGTGGGTATGTATGTCAGCGCCTGACACAAGTGAGATAGCTCTCCAAAACTTGTGCCCCGAGCCTCAGTCTGACCCACACCTTTATTCCCAAAGGTGTTCCATATGCAATACATTGCACAATTTTCCCATGCATATTCAACCCCTGGCCCCGCCTGTCCTCGCCTCTCATGCTAAATAGCTCCACGCCCTTCTGGGCATGTGTGGTTTGCTGTGGTGGTCTTATGGGGGTCTCTCGGTGGTCCTGAGGCTGAAGATTGTGGTCTTCCTCATGACTGAACTTTTGAACTTTTCCTCTTTGTGTGTGCGCTTTCAGTCCATTGGTGCTTATCTGAGTACGTCTATCAGTCTTGATAGGTTTGGAGACAGAGGAGCCCCTTTATCTGGGTTCTTTGCCTCCTCTGGTATTGTTCTTTATGTAAGAAGCTTCAGAAATTTGCATTTTCTTATGCTCTTTGAACCATGGCAGAGGTTTCTTAAGTAAAAGGTTAAATTTCAACACATAACCCTACAAGCTAAAATATAAATGCTTAATTCATTTTGAACTGCAAAAATCTCTATTTCACATACCCCCTGGCACCCCTAGAGTTTGGGCCGGGTTGAGAGGATGAATGGAGAAATAAGAAACACCTCCTAAAGCTGGTGATAGAAACTAAGATGCCATGGGTATGGCTCTTGCCACTGGCTTTGGCAAGAATAAGGGCCAGACCCAGGGGAGATATTCAGTTATCTCCCTTTGAATTGATAATTGGAATTCCTTACCCTTGAAATTCTCAGCCTCGTGGGGCGGCAGGGTAGAGATAAGTGATGTATATTTGAAACAATATGTGGCCAGGATACCATCTCTTGTGAAATCTCTTTGACAGGAAGTTCAGCTGGCACAGACCCTGCCTTTGGACTTTGCTGTTCACAACATCCAGCCAGGAGATTGGATCCTAGTTAAGGAGCGCAAAGAAGCACCCCTGGTGGCCAAGTGGCGTGGACCTTTCCAAGTGCTACTGTCCACAGAAACAGCCATCAAGACAGTTGAACACGGGTGGACCCATCACACACTGGTCAAGGTCTCTGAGGCCCCGGAGATTTGGGCATCTCAGCTGGAGGAGAAGAATGGGAAGCCGTGACTGGCACTCCGCAGGAGTGGACTGGAGCAGCAGCCAGTGCATTGACATCGGGGGAAGCCCTGTGTGCCTACCCACAGACTGCCTGCTGAAATAGTCTGTGTGGACAGCCCTCCTCTCGGATCCCCAGTCATTGGGGGTCAATCCTCGCGGTCATTGTTTTCTTGATGTTAAAGCTGTTTCTGTGCCTTATCTAGCCACAGGTGGTGTGGAAGACAACGTGAAAGTTAAAATTAGGTTAGGAGATTAGTGTACACTGTTAGAATGTTTCTCATAATAATCTTACCCTTATACTGTCGATTAGGTTGGGACCAAAAGTGGGAAAATAATTTTTTAACCTTGGGAGAAGAAGTAGCAAAAACCTTTAACCTTAGCAATTGGTGGATCTGCGGAGGGCCAGGGGGATCTGAAAGCTGGCCATGGGTGGCCAGCCCAGTCGAGCCTAAATAGTGGGTTAGCACCCTGAGTGAGGTCCATAATGGAACAGGATTTTGGGATGAAGAAGGAAATCCATGGCAGCTTCAGTCTTCTGAAAGAGACATTTATTGTCTAAATAGAACATGGAACATATATGTGGGAAAAAGTGTTTGCAACTGGACTTTATCTTTGGGTTTAGATTGTTGGACCCCCAACTGCTCCCCTTATGATTGTTCCAGATATCAAGGCAGATGGAATCAAATGCATGTTAAGTTCACTAATGGTTGCTGGGTAAGGTGTTCCTTCCATAATTACCAAAAGGATTTTGAAGGCTGTAAAGCAGTGGGGAAGGATAAGTTTTTTGACCCCTTATTTTTAAGCTGCCCCCAAGATAATTCCAGAAGTAGGACACATGTTGTCTGTAGCTATCAGTGGAAGTGGCAACATCGGAACGGAACTCTAACCCTTTTAAATAGGTTCTGGTCCGGATCTAAAAAAACAGGCCTGGAATGTAACTGCTGGTGGAAACCTCAGGTGGATGCTTGGAAATGCAAATACTGTGATTCTTATGGTGGGGCAACTATTGTTGGGGGACCACTAGGCCCCGTAATCAAGCTGTATTTTGACCCACCCATTGATGATGAAAATTGGAAAGGTCCCTTTGCCAATGGGACCTGGGCTTTAAAAGGGCATTACTGGATTTGTGGCCGATATGCTTACCGCAGGTTACCCCCAAACTGGTCAGGGATATGTTATGTAGGGTATATTAGACCATTGTTCTTTCTGCTACCACAAGTTCCAGGAAATCAGTTAGGAATCAAGCTATATGATGATCTAACTAGAGAAAAGTGTTCAATTGATCTGTCCCTGTTTGGAGGGAGCACTCAAAAGTGGGGTGAAGATGAATGGCCACCTGAACAAATTATACAACACTATGGACCAGTCACTTGGAATCCTAATGAATTGATATCAGGTGCCTGAGAACCCATTTTTAATTTAAATCGGATAATTAGGTTACAAGCTGTCTTTGAAGTTATAATGAACCAGACACGTGCAGCTCTTGACCTCCTTGCTGACCAATCTACTCAGATGAGAAATGCAATATTACAACATTGGATGGTATTAGACTATTTATTAGCAGAAGAAGGGGGAGTGTGTGGCAAATTAAATGACTTAGACTACTGTTTGCAAATAGATGACAATGGAAAGGTGGTGAAACAATAACAAAAGAAATAAGAAAGTTAGCTCATGTACCGGTTCAAACATGGAAAGGATGGGAATGGGAATGGCACCTGTTTTCATGGTTACCTGGTGGACTATAGGTTAAACAAATGCTTTTTTCCTCTTATGTGCTGTAGCAACTCTAATCTTTTTGCCATGCATGATCCCTTGCTTAGTACAACTTATTAAACATGTTATCCAAGGGATGCAAGTAATAGCCGTGCCTACTGATCCAGAGATGGCTACAAATGGACGGAAATTGCTGTCACTGCAAATAATTGCAAAACCAAAAAAAGACCCAGGAAGAGGAAATTAAGTCAATGTTAACTAAAGTTTGTAAAGAAAATTATTAAAAAAATAAAAGAGGAGGGATTGAGAGGAATGGCCAATTTGTCTTTACAAGCAAGCTGTGAGTCGACTGGTAGATAAAACTAGAACTGAAAGATAAAAGAAACAATGGGAAGGATTCCACTGATTGATGAATGGAAAAAGATATTTGCTTTTGCAAATAAACTTTAGGGTTGCTGATAAATTAAATTGGACATTGAAAGATGAGAGAAACAATGGAGAAAACCCCTAAATTCCCTAAGAATTAAAAATTAAAAGGGAGGGTTAAACATTAGAGGGAAACCTCTGGTATCAGACGTATTGGGAAGTCTGTACCTCTCAAGTGCCTCAGCCAATGGGGAAAGAGAGAAGGGAAATGCAGCCGGGAAATTAGGATAAAAAGGAAGCTGCCATCCTCCAAAAATTTGAGAGACCCCAGGGGAATGCCCCATGGCCTCTCCCTTTATTCTAATAAAGTAGAAGGACTCCTCTGTCTCCTTTTTGGACATAAACTTCTGATGTTTGTGGATTAATTGTCCTAACAATCCCGATACAGGGCGAAAACAACAACTTAGATAGACAAGATTACCTCAAGGATTTATGGAATCCCCTAACTTATTTGGACAGGCCTTGGAAGAAGTCCTACATCTTTTCCCTATTGTACCAGGAATAAAACTTATTAAATAGGTCGATGATTTACTTCTCTCAGGAGAAGATGAGAAACAAGTCAGGGAATTCACTATATTACTACTAAATTTCTTGGAAAAGCAAGGGCTTTGGGTATTGATTGGTGGAAAAAAAACCTGTACAACTCGTAAAAGTCGTGAAGTAGGTATGCATCTTTATTCAGGGCTGGGTGCAGAACTCCGAAGCGTGGTATTATTTATTGTAATAATACCCTGATCACCTCTCGAGCTTTGACAGTCCTGGTGGGGAATGCCTCTGGCCACCCTGAAAATGTATCTGTCAATACTAATAAATACTTAGACCCTCCTTTCCTTGGGAGTTCTGTAAAGTCAATTTGCTACTGCTTCCCGGGTCCATGGCCCCTCCCAATTTGGCCCAATTTTGATTTAGGGATATTCTTAGGGTTAGTCTTGAGGCAAAGGTCATACTGCCGGGTCACCTGAGTGATGGTGGCATATAGATTCCGGGCAACAATTATTTCAGTTAGATAGGTGTTCAGGGCATCAATTCCCTAGTGGGTTTTCCGGTGTTCCTTCCTCACCAATGACCACAACAAATGAGAAGGAATAACTAGCTTCTTGTTAATAGTAGCCCACCCTTCTTCATCATATATCTCTTCTTGATCCTGGATTAACTTTTTGTTTTTCTTATTATATTCTAGCTTACCTTCAAGGGAAATTTGTCTTTCTGGAATTAGGGCTCCTTCAGTGGGAACCTCACTTTTTGCTGCTTCTTTTGCTTCTCTGTCCGCCAGCTTATTTTCTTCTTCTAATTGTGAGCTCACTTTCTGGTGTGCCTTAATGTGCATAATTGCTACCTTCTCAGGCAGCTGAACTGCTTCTAATAGTCAGATTATCTCCTGTGCATGTTTAATGTTTTTCCCTTGTGAGGTCAGCAGTCCTCTCTCTCTCCAAATGGCTCCATGTGCATGCACAACCCCAAATGCATATTTCGAGTCTGTGTATACATTTATTTTCTTCCCTTCTGCTATTTATAAGGCATGAGTTAGGGCAATTATCTTGGCCTTTTGTGCAAAGGTCCCTGTTGGCAAGGGTCCAGATTCTATGCATATAGTTACCGCATACCTAGCATGTAGTTTTCTACTGATGACGTAGCCGCTCCCATCAGTAAACTAGGTCTCTGCATTGCCTAAAGGAGTGTCCTTTAAGTCTGGGTGGCTGGAGTAATTGCTTCAATAGTGTCTAGGCAGTCATGATGTACTGCTTCTCTCTCTCTGGTTTCCACTGAGAAAAGAAGCTGGATTGATAATATTAGTTACCAATATCTCAACATTATCTTGTTCTACCATGATGGCCTGGTATTTCAAAAACCTTTGTCATGAAAGCTAGTGTCCACCCTTTACTTCTAGTACTGCAGACACTCTGTGTGACACTAGTACAGTCATTTTCTGTCCCAGGGTAAATTTGCATGTTTCTTGGATATTTAGCACAACAGCTGCCACAGCTCTGAGGCAACCTGGCTATCCTTTGGGCATTGCATCTAGTTGCTTGGAAAAGTAAGCAAGTGCCGTCCGATATGGACCCAAGCCATGGGCTAATATTCCTAAGGCAATCCCCTGTTTCTCATGGGAAAATAGAAAGAATGGTTTACTCACGTCCGGAAGTCCTAAAGTTGGAGCTGACATGAGGGTACTCTTTAGCTGGTGAAAGGCCTGTGTGGCCTCCTTTGTCCACTGGAGATTTCTATTTCTATGAGCAATAAGAGCATATATGGGTTTTACAAACAGCCTATAGTTATAAATCCATAGCCGGCACCACCCTGCTATCCCTAGAAAGACTCGGAGTTCCTTTATTGTCTGAGATTTTGGGGTTTGGCATATTGCTTCCGTGCGAGCTTGTCCTAAAGTCTGTTGTCCAGCACTAACGTCGTATCCCAGGTAGATTACCTTCTGTTTTACTATCTGTGTCTTTTTCTTTGATACTTTGTATCCTTGGAGTCTTAGGAAATTTAAAAGGCTTACCATCCAGGCTACACATGCTTCCCTTTTATGAGTGGCTATTAAAAGATCATCCACGTACTGCAATAGCCTTCCTTCTTCCGGTGGAGCTTCCCAGGACTCTAGGTCTTCTGTAAGTTGTTCTCAAAACAGAGTGGGAGAGTTTTTAAAACCTTGAGGCAATATGGTCCATGTGAGTTGAATTTTGCACCCACTTTCAGGGCTTTCCCATTTGAATGCAAAGATTTTCTGGCTGGCTTTGTGGATGGGGAGGCAAAAGAAGGCATCTTTCAGATCCAAAATGGTAAACCAGGTTAGCTCAGGTGTTAAGTGGGTTAGCAAAGTATATGGATTCACCACCACAGGCTATAAATCCTCTGTTATCTTGTTGATAGCCTTTAAAATCCTGTACTATTCTATATGACCCATCAGGCATTCGAACAGGTAAAATGGGAGTATTGAAATCAGGTTGGCATTCCTTTAGCAATCTTAACTGTAAAAAGTTCTAAATTATCGGGCTGATCCCTTCTCTGTCTTCCTTTTTCAGGGGGTACTGTTTGATCTTAACTGGTGGTTTCCCTTCTTTAAGTTTGAGTACTATGGGAGGGGAATTTTTCACCCTCCCTGGTACATTGGAGTCCCATACTCCAGGAGACACTTGGCTCAATACCTCTACACTAATTTCCTCTTTGGGTTCAATAGCTGTCAGTATTAAACTTAACAACTCTATGTACTTTTGATCATTTACCTCCAGAGTAACCTCCCCATTCTTGAATGTGGTGGTTGCTTGTAATTGTTCCAATAAGTCTCTCCCTAAAAGCACCTTTGGCAAATTGGGCAGGTATAAAAACTTGTGGACGCCCCACTGTTTCCCCAGTCTATATTTTAGAGGTTTGCAAAAATATGCTTTTTCAGATTGGCCAGTTGCCCCCTGCACCACAACATAATCATTCTCCTCAGGCAATAAAGCTTTATTTAAAACTGAATATGTTGCTCCTGTGTGTCACACTACGACACGAAATAACTTACACAAACAGGCTAAATGTAAAAGGAAAGAAAAAGAAACAAAAAAAAGCAAACTTTATTTTCTGACTCCACTATATATAGAATAACAAAAGTGACAGTGGATTGGAGGGTGAAATTACCACCTCTCCAACCACACTGGTCAAACCAACAGTCCATCAATTCTCTCCTCCCACAAAGAAGAATGCAAAACAATCATTGTTTATATGAACAGCGTGAGAAAGATTCAGTAGAAATATGTAAACATCAGAAGGCATGGAAAATTTTCAGAAGAACTTTAAAACTCTCAAAAGAACAGGGTGACATCTCACCCTTTTTCCGTTAAAAAGAGAAAAAGAAAAAAGAAAAATGAACAATGTTAAAAGAGAAAAATTTTGAACAATGTTCAGTGTCCACTCGTGGAGGAATCATTGGAGTCACCACTTGCATCGTCTGCATCTGAGTCATCACTCAATGATTCATCCACTTGATGACTTTCAGTTTGGTCACAGATTCCATTTTGCCTGTCGGCCGGATTCTGTCTCTGCAGTCGCAGGTCAGGACGAACACACTTCGAAGGTACCCAGCGTACCCCAGTATCTGTGGATACGCACGCATACCCATGCCCCAAAGCGATAAGGTCATAGGGACCTTCCCACTGTTTGGTGACTAAATTCCGCACCCGAACCTTCGCCCGAGGCAGATGTGACTCGTCCGAAGCCTGCAACGAAAGGTGATGATTCAAAATGACAGGGTTATTTGAATTCTGCGGCACAGTAAGATGATTGATGGTATACAAAGCTTTTGCCAATTGGCTGTGTGGGGTTTCACCCTGCTTTCCCCATTTTTGTTTTTGAAAAACCTGCTTCAGAGTACCGTGAGCGCGTTCTACAATAGCTTGACCAGTCGGAGAATGAGGGATACCAAACTTGTGTGACACACCCCACTACTGCAGGAACTGCCGCATCTTCTGTGATGCATAAGCAGGACAATTGTCGGTTTTCACAGCAGAAGGTATGCCCAGAACGGCAAGGGCCTGCCTCCAGTGGGTAAGGACATCACGGGCCTTTTCTCCAGTGTGAGCAGAAGCCCACGTCACAGAGGAGAACGTGTCCACAGTGATATGCACATACTTGAGCCAGTCAAACTCGGCAATCTGGGTGACATCGGTCTGCCAAAGCTCCAAGGCCCTAAGGCCTCTGGGGTTTATCCCTGCTGGCAAAGGCACAACAAGCACGTGACAGTCATCACATGACTTGACAATGTCACGAGTCTCATTTGGCCGTTAGCTGAAACTGCTTCCGCAAGGTATGTGCGTTCTGATGGAAAAACCCATGCGATGCCTTGGCCTGCACGAGTGTGTCTGGCTGAGGTGCTACCCACGCTGGGTTAGCCAACTTGTCAGCCCTCGCATAACCTTCTGCTACAAACCCTGGCAAATTGGTGTGACTCGTTACATGCAGAACGTAGTATGGATGAACCCGGGCCTGAATGGCACACCACAAGGTCTTCAGTCAGTGAAACAAGGCAGGATTACTGACCTCCTTCAAAACTGAATAACCCAACCGCTGTGCGATGTCGGCCACATAGGTGGAATCCATGACCAAATTGAAAAGTTCCTGGGAAAATTTCTCAAATGCCATGACAGCGGCCTTCAATTCAACCAATTGGGCAGACTCATGCTCATGACCTTCCAGGACCTGCCACTCAGATCCATCCCTCCAAGTAACAATGGCCTTCCCTGTCTTCCCTGAACCGTCAGTGAAGACAGTGGGTCCTTGCACTGACTCCTGACTATTGTTGGGCCGCAAAGAGATTTGTGCGAATTTCGCCACCTGCAGTAGCTTGTGGCTGGGCAAATGATAAGTGATCTGCCCTGAAAAGTTTTCCAGAGCACTTTGCAGGAACACACTGTGTGCAAAGCTCCAGTCAAAATCCTCCCGCTGTACCGGGAGTATGATCTTTGCGGGATCTGCACCCATCAATTGCAAACACTGTTGCTGGCATTTGATTATCAAGCGAGCAATTAGCTCAAACAATGCGGTTGCCGTCTTCTGCGGCTGATGGGGCAGAAAAGCCCATTCCAAGATGTGCAAAGAATCGGACCATTTGTCACTTCATTGGCCAATGATGCCTGTGGGATGCGAATCTGGTGTGGTAATGAACACAGTGACATCAACGGAAGGATCAATGCGATAAACCTGGTAAGCAGAAACAGCTTGCTGAACCTCCTCCAGCACCTGATGTGCCTCAGGGGTCAATGTGCAAGGCGACTTTAAATCAGAGTCTCCCTTTAACAAATCAAACAGAGGAGACAGTTGTGCATTAGTCAGTCCCAAGTACGGATGTAACCAAGTGATGACACCTACCGATTTCTGGGCATCATTCAGTGTCTTCACTGAATGCACAAATTGCACCTCCTGGTGTCGGATTGTTCGTTCCAGAATTTTGACCCCCAAATACTTCCAAGGACGTTGTTGTTGAACCTTTTCTGGAGCCACCTGCAGCCCATGAGAATGCAATGCATCGAGCAACTGAGGCTGTATCCTTAGCAGCTCATCCTGGGTGGACGCAGCCACCAAAATGTCGTCCATATAGTGATAAAGATGGGCATCAGGAAACTACTTGCGAACTCCAGACAAGGCATGGGCATTGGCATATGGCAGGAAAACTTTGCATGCCCTGGGGCAAAACATTCCATTGATATCACTGTGCAGGCTAAGCATTGTTGATTGCTGGCACTGAGAAGACAAATTTTGGTCTGTTATCGGTATGCAAAGGAACTGTAAAAAAACAATCCTTCAAATCCACAGTGAGGATTGGCCAATCTGCGGGAAGCATGGTAGGCAATGGCATGCCTGCCTGCAATGTTCCCATGCTTTCCATCATGACATTGACCTTTTGGAGTGGCAGTGGATTGGGGGGTGAAATTACCACCTCTCCAACCACACTGGTCAAACCAACAGTCCATCAATTCTCTCCTCCCACAAAGAAGAATGCAAAACAATCATTGTTTATATGAACAATGGAGGGGCCGTGGGGGTTTGCTTTCTGGGGGCTCCTTCTGGAGGTTTTCTCTGAAATTTGCCCTAAACTAGGACACCCAGACTGGGGAGACATCCAGTTGTTACTGGATGTTTTCACTGAAACAGAAAAGCAGTTGTGATAAAAACAGCAGAGACTTTAACAGAGGATCACTGTAAAAGCCAGCGATTGGATATAAGAGAATTTTTCCCTCTCCAAGACCCAAAATGGGATCCAAACATATCGGCAGAATTAAAGAAATTTGCAGATGATCAAGACTGGATAGCAACAGGAGTGAGGAGAGCTATTCCAAAGACCATAAATTGGTCTGCCCTATATTCAATTAAGCAGGGGCCTTCCAAGACTCCGTCCGAGTTTCTAGAGCGTCTGAGGGATGCTATGCATCGTCATACACCATTAGACCCAGGATCTGAGATAGGAATGAATCAGTTAGTTAATTCATTTTTGGAACAGTCTACTGGTGTAAACTTCAGAAAATCCAAGGGCCAGAAGGGAGGAACCTTGAGGCCTTGTTAGAAGAGTCATGGAGAATATTTAGTAACTGGGAAGAAAGATACAAACAAGGACTGAAAAAGCTAGTGGCAGTGGTACAGGAGGAAAAGCAAGAGAAACACAAGCAGGGACCACCCAGACAAGGTCCACCACGGTTGGGCAGAGACCAGTGTGCAATTTGCAGGAGGACTGGTCACTGGAAAAACCAATGCCCAGAGTGGAGACAAGGTGACCATCAAGAGAAAGGGGTGGTGGTCACTCATGTGCAGGATGACTGAGGAAGACTGAGGGACTCCATCCCAGTGGATCCACTGGTTATAACAACGAAGCTGGGGGAAGAGAAGAAAGTGAAATTTTTGGTTGACATGGGTGTCACCCTGTTCTTTTGAGAGTTTTAAAGTTCTTATAAAAGTTTTGCATGCCTTCTGATGTTTACATATTTCTACTGAATCTTTCTCACGCTGTTCATATAAACAATGATTGTTTTGCATTCTTCTTTGTGGGAGGAGAGAATTGATGGACTGTTGGTTTGACCAGTGTGGTTGGAGAGGTGGTAATTTCACCCTCCAATCCACTGTCACTTTTGTTATTCTATATATAGTGGAGTCAGAAAATAAAGTTTGCTTTTTTTTGTTTCTTTTTCTTTCCTTTTACATTTAGCCTGTTTGTGTGAGTTATTTCGTGTCGTAGTGTGACAATTGGTGACCGCCGTGTGTAGGACAGCCGTGGGTGAGGTCTTTTAATTCTCTTTCCCTCTCTTTTTTTTCTCTCTCTCTGCCTGCAGGCTTGTGGTCAGGGCAATCCCTGGGCTTTCTATGAAGGTTTTCCTGGTCTTGGATGTCTGGGAAGCTCTTCTGGAGCAAAAGAGGGCTTCTGTTCTTTGGGATGGCTTTAAGCAGCTGTTTTACTGGGGCAAAGATCATGGGCTCTTTTCAGTCCCTGAGGAGGTGTTCTCCAGGGAGGCGTGGGGTCTCCTGGGAGAATACCTCATGAGCTCTCTCTCTGTTGATTATAGTGCAGGTGTGGTGGCAATGCTCTTGAACTGGAGACGGATTGATAAACATTGGCAGGACTCCAGTGCTCCAGCCTCTGAACTGGGTGGCGCTGAAGTCTTTTCAGAGGCAGAGGTGAATGTTGAGTCTTTGCGTGGATCGGTGCTGACCCCGTCCCTTTCTGCTGCCGGGGGCGGTGGAGCAGGGTGGAAGTGCCCCCTCTCCATGCCTTTCCGGCATTCGGGGGCTGCGAGGAGCCCCTGGCTCAGCCTCCGCCTCTGCTGGGGCCTGATTTGGTGACAACACTTTGTCCGAACGGTGGGGTTTCCACAACGTATCCCTTGGGGGTGGCAGGAGTGGGGTTGGCTACTCCCCCCCGCGTGGTCCCGTTGGGGTCGGCGTGAGCAGGCGGAGGAAGCTGCCGGAGGCAGGACGTTGGTCGACTCTCTGTTGGACCCCGCCCTGGTGGGCGGGCGGCCCAGCCCACTCCAGCCCCGGGAGGCAGTGTCCGCTGTCAGATTCCGCATTCCGGGCAGGACTCTTTTGGGTGCGGTGCCTCACAGCCCCGTCCCCGCGCAGCCTGTGCCGGGTCCCGTGGACAGGACGCGGAGCGATGGCGTGGCTCTGCGAGCTGCGTCTCTCTCTGCGCACCGCTCTTCTCCGGTGCAGGGGGGCCCCGGCAGGAGCTGGTCCGTCTCAGCCGCCCATCCCTCCTGTGGATATCGGGGCTGCAGCAAGTGCGGGCACTGCGGTGTTTACCTTTGCCGTGAAAGGTGACGCGGCAGGCGGGACACTCGTGTTTCCCCGGGGCCCTGGGACTTCTTCGTTGGCCTTGTGGATATTTCCGCCGTGTCAGGGGACTGTACGTCTGAGGGAGCAGTTTTGGAGTGAGGAACTCCGTGATAAGGTTGGAAAATATGGTCTGGCATCTGTGGAAGTCATGCAGATGCTTCGAGTATTTGCTGCTGATTTACTGACACCTTATGATATTCGAAGCTTGGCTCGTGTTCTTTTTCAGCCTGTAGAATACGACCTTTTTGAGTCTAAATGGACTCAGCTGGCAGCTAGAGCAGTGAAGCGAAATGCTATGCTGGGCCAACGGGATCCCAGACGTGTGATTGGTACTGATGTGCTGCTAGGCACAGGCAATTATGCTGATCCTCAGGGGCAGGCTGGCTTTGGTCCCCTGGTGCTGGATCAGTGCCAGACAACAGGCATGGCAGCATTGATTCAGACCATAGAAGTGGCTGCTCCAAAGGAGTCATTTGTGACTGTTGTCCAGGGAGCTGATGAGTCTTTCCTACGATTTGCAGACAGTCTGTCTGCCTCTGTGGAGAAGCAGGTGGGAGATCCTGAGGCAAGGAAGCTTTTGCTTAAACACCTTGCAAGAAGTAACTGCAATGCCGATTGTAGGAGAATCATAGAGGCTCTTCCTGGTGATCTGAACCTAAAACCCAGGATGCAACAAGCGACGGCAGGGGAATGCTCAGGCCAGTAAGAAACAGAGAAAGAAGGTACAGCAGGTCACAACTCCCTTTTTTTTGTGTGGTTGGTGTGGAAGGACAAACCATACTGCCAATGTCTGCAAGGCGACTGTGCATGCTAATGGCCAGGCTTTGCTGGGCTCGGGAAACGGGAAGCAGAGCGCGAAGGGGAGACGCGCCCAGACACAAGCTTCTCTCTAAGCCCCAGAGCTGATGGAGGTCTGCTTAGCCGGCTTGCAGCCAGCACCCGTGGCTCAGCAGGTCTTGATGTCTGCACAGCAGCAACAGTTGTCATAGATTCTGGCAAAATACACAAGGTTCTTCTGGATGCCGTTGGTCCCTTGCTTGGGTGAGGGCATGAGTGGTCTCCTTATGGGGAGGTCTAGTGCCACCCTTCAGGGCATCATTGTGCACATTCTTTCCTTTTACATTTAGCCTGTTTGTGTGAGTTATTTCGTGTCGTAGTGTGACACACAGGAGCAACATATTCAGTTTTAAATAAAGCTTTATTGCCTGAGGAGAATGATTATGTTGTGGTGCAGGGGGCAACTGGCCAATCTGAAAAAGCATATTTTTGCAAACCTCTAAAATATAGACTGGGGAAACAGTGGGGCGTCCACAAGTTTTTATACCTGCCCAATTTGCCAAAGGTGCTTTTAGGGAGAGACTTATTGGAACAATTACAAGCAACCACCACATTCAAGAATGGGGAGGTTACTCTGGAGGTAAATGATCAAAAGTACATAGAGTTGTTAAGTTTAATACTGACAGCTATTGAACCCAAAGAGGAAATTAGTGTAGAGGTATTGAGCCAAGTGTCTCCTGGAGTATGGGACTTCAATGTACCAGGGAGGGTGAAAAATTCCCCTCCCATAGTACTCAAACTTAAAGAAGGGAAACCACCAGTTAAGATCAAACAGTACCCCCTGAAAAAGGAAGACAGAGAAGGGATCAGCCCGATAATTTAGAACTTTTTACAGTTAAGATTGCTAAAGGAATGCCAACCTGATTTCAATACTCCCATTTTACCTGTTCGAATGCCTGATGGGTCATATAGAATAGTACAGGATTTTAAAGGCTATCAACAAGATAACAGAGGATTTATAGCCTGTGGTGGTGAATCCATATACTTTGCTAACCCACTTAACACCTGAGCTAACCTGGTTTACCATTTTGGATCTGAAAGATGCCTTCTTTTGCCTCCCCATCCACAAAGCCAGCCAGAAAATCTTTGCATTCAAATGGGAAAGCCCTGAAAGTGGGTGCAAAATTCAACTCACATGGACCATATTGCCTCAAGGTTTTAAAAACTCTCCCACTCTGTTTTGAGAACAACTTACAGAAGACCTAGAGTCCTGGGAAGCTCCACCGGAAGAAGGAAGGCTATTGCAGTACGTGGATGATCTTTTAATAGCCACTCATAAAAGGGAAGCATGTGTAGCCTGGATGGTAAGCCTTTTAAATTTCCTAAGACTCCAAGGATACAAAGTATCAAAGAAAAAGACACAGATAGTAAAACAGAAGGTAATCTACCTGGGATACGACGTTAGTGCTGGACAACAGACTTTAGGACAAGCTCGCACGGAAGCAATATGCCAAACCCCAAAATCTCAGACAATAAAGGAACTCCGAGTCTTTCTAGGGATAGCAGGGTGGTGCCGGCTATGGATTTATAACTATAGGCTGTTTGTAAAACCCATATATGCTCTTATTGCTCATAGAAATAGAAATCTCCAGTGGACAAAGGAGGCCACACAGGCCTTTCACCAGCTAAAGAGTACCCTCATGTCAGCTCCAACTTTAGGACTTCCGGACGTGAGTAAACCATTCTTTCTATTTTCCCATGAGAAACAGGGGATTGCCTTAGGAATATTAGCCCATGGCTTGGGTCCATATCGGACGGCACTTGCTTACTTTTCCAAGCAACTAGATGCAATGCCCAAAGGATAGCCAGGTTGCCTCAGAGCTGTGGCAGCTGTTGTGCTAAATATCCAAGAAACATGCAAATTTACCCTGGGACAGAAAATGACTGTACTAGTGTCACACAGAGTGTCTGCAGTACTAGAAGTAAAGGGTGGACACTAGCTTTCATGACAAAGGTTTTTGAAATACCAGGCCATCATGGTAGAACAAGATAATGTTGAGATATTGGTAACTAATATTATCAATCCAGCTTCTTTTCTCAGTGGAAACCAGAGAGAGAGAAGCAGTACATCATGACTGCCTAGACACTATTGAAGCAATTACTCCAGCCACCCAGACTTAAAGGACACTCCTTTAGGCAATGCAGAGACCTAGTTTACTGATGGGAGCGGCTACGTCATCAGTAGAAAACTACATGCTAGGTATGCGGTAACTATATGCATAGAATCTGGACCCTTGCCAACAGGGACTTTTGCACAAAAGGCCAAGATAATTGCCCTAACTCATGCCTTATAAATAGCAGAAGGGAAGAAAATAAATGTATGCACAGACTCGAAATATGCATTTGGGGTTGTGCATGCACATGGAGCCATTTGGAGAGAGAGAGGACTGCTGACCTCACAAGGGAAAAACATTAAACATGCACAGGAGATAATCTGACTATTAGAAGCAGTTCAGCTGCCTGAGAAGGTAGCAATTATGCACATTAAGGCACACCAGAAAGTGAGCTCACAATTAGAAGAAGAAAATAAGCTGGCGGACAGAGAAGCAAAAGAAGCAGCAAAAAGTGAGGTTCCCACTGAAGGAGCCCTAATTCCAGAAAGACAAATTTCCCTTGAAGGTAAGCTAGAATATAATAAGAAAAACAAAAAGTTAATCCAGGATCAAGAAGAGATATATGATGAAGAAGGGTGGGCTACTATTAACAAGAAGCTAGTTATTCCTTCTCATTTGTTGTGGTCATTGGTGAGGAAGGAACACCGGAAAACCCACTAGGGAATTGATGCCCTGAACACCTATCTAACTGAAATAATTGTTGCCCGGAATCTATATGCCACCATCACTCAGGTGACCCGGCAGTATGACCTTTGCCTCAAGACTAACCCTAAGAATATCCCTAAATCAAAATTGGGCCAAATTGGGAGGGGCCATGGACCCGGGAAGCAGTAGCAAATTGACTTTACAGAACTCCCAAGGAAAGGAGGGTCTAAGTATTTATTAGTATTGACAGATACATTTTCAGGGTGGCCAGAGGCATTCCCCACCAGGACTGTCAAAGCTCGAGAGGTGATCAGGGTATTATTACAATAAATAATACCACGCTTCGGAGTTCTGCACCCAGCCCTGAATAAAGATGCATACCTACTTCACGACTTTTACGAGTTGTACAGGTTTTTTTTCCACCAATCAATACCCAAAGCCCTTGCTTTTCCAAGAAATTTAGTAGTAATATAGTGAATTCCCTGACTTGTTTCTCATCTTCTCCTGAGAGAAGTAAATCATCGACCTATTTAATAAGTTTTATTCCTGGTACAATAGGGAAAAGATGTAGGACTTCTTCCAAGGCCTGTCCAAATAAGTTAGGGGATTCCATAAATCCTTGAGGTAATCTTGTCTATCTAAGTTGTTGTTTTCGCCCTGTATCGGGATTGTTAGGACAATTAATCCACAAACATCAGAAGTTTATGTCCAAAAAGGAGACAGAGGAGTCCTTCTACTTTATTAGAATAAAGGGAGAGGCCATGGGGCATTCCCCTGGGGTCTCTCAAATTTTTGGAGGATGGCAGCTTCCTTTTTATCCTAATTTCCCGGCTGCATTTCCCTTCTCTCTTTCCCCATTGGCTGAGGCACTTGAGAGGTACAGACTTCCCAATACGTCTGATACCAGAGGTTTCCCTCTAATGTTTAACCCTCCCTTTTAATTTTTAATTCTTAGGGAATTTAGGGGTTTTCTCCATTGTTTCTCTCATCTTTCAATGTCCAATTTAATTTATCAGCAACCCTAAAGTTTATTTGCAAAAGCAAATATCTTTTTCCATTCATCAATCAGTGGAATCCTTCCCATTGTTTCTTTTATCTTTCAGTTCTAGTTTTATCTACCAGTCGACTCACAGCTTGCTTGTAAAGACAAATTGGCCATTCCTCTCAATCCCTCCTCTTTTATTTTTTTAATAATTTTCTTTACAAACTTTAGTTAACATTGACTTAATTTCCTCTTCCTGGGTCTTTTTTTGGTTTTGCAATTATTTGCAGTGACAGCAATTTCCGTCCATTTGTAGCCATCTCTGGATCAGTAGGCACGGCTATTACTTGCATCCCTTGGATAACATGTTTAATAAGTTGTACTAAGCAAGGGATCATGCATGGCAAAAAGATTAGAGTTGCTACAGCACATAAGAGGAAAAAAGCATTTGTTTAACCTATAGTCCACCAGGTAACCATGAAAACAGGTGCCATTCCCATTCCCATCCTTTCCATGTTTGAACCGGTACATGAGCTAACTTTCTTATTTCTTTTGTTATTGTTTCACCACCTTTCCATTGTCATCTATTTGCAAACAGTAGTCTAAGTCATTTAATTTGCCACACACTCCCCCTTCTTCTGCTAATAAATAGTCTAATACCATCCAATGTTGTAATATTGCATTTCTCATCTGAGTAGATTGGTCAGCAAGGAGGTCAAGAGCTGCACGTGTCTGGTTCATTATAACTTCAAAGACAGCTTGTAACCTAATTATCCGATTTAAATTAAAAATGGGTTCTCAGGCACCTGATATCAATTCATTAGGATTCCAAGTGACTGGTCCATAGTGTTGTATAATTTGTTCAGGTGGCCATTCATCTTCACCCCACTTTTGAGTGCTCCCTCCAAACAGGGACAGATCAATTGAACACTTTTCTCTAGTTAGATCATCATATAGCTTGATTCCTAACTGATTTCCTGGAACTTGTGGTAGCAGAAAGAACAATGGTCTAATATACCCTACATAACATATCCCTGACCAGTTTGGGGGTAACCTGCGGTAAGCATATCGGCCACAAATCCAGTAATGCCCTTTTAAAGCCCAGGTCCCATTGGCAAAGGGACCTTTCCAATTTTCATCATCAATGGGTGGGTCAAAATACAGCTTGATTACGGGGCCTAGTGGTCCCCCAACAATAGTTGCCCCACCATAAGAATCACAGTATTTGCATTTCCAAGCATCCACCTGAGGTTTCCACCAGCAGTTACATTCCAGGCCTGTTTTTTTAGATCCGGACCAGAACCTATTTAAAAGGGTTAGAGTTCCGTTCCGATGTTGCCACTTCCACTGATAGCTACAGACAACATGTGTCCTACTTCTGGAATTATCTTGGGGGCAGCTTAAAAATAAGGGGTCAAAAAACTTATCCTTCCCCACTGCTTTACAGCCTTCAAAATCCTTTTGGTAATTATGGAAGGAACACCTTACCCAGCAACCATTAGTGAACTTAACATGCATTTGATTCCATCTGCCTTGATATCTGGAACAATCATAAGGGGAGCAGTTGGGGGTCCAACAATCTAAACCCAAAGATAAAGTCCAGTTGCAAACACTTTTTCCCACATATATGTTCCATGTTCTATTTAGACAATAAATGTCTCTTTCAGAAGACTGAAGCTGCCATGGATTTCCTTCTTCATCCCAAAATCCTGTTCCATTATGGACCTCACTCAGGGTGCTAACCCACTATTTAGGCTCGACTGGGCTGGCCACCCATGGCCAGCTTTCAGATCCCCCTGGCCCTCCGCAGATCCACCAATTGCTAAGGTTAAAGGTTTTTGCTACTTCTTCTCCCAAGGTTAAAAAATTATTTTCCCACTTTTGGTCCCAACCTAATCGACAGTATAAGGGTAAGATTATTATGAGAAACATTCTAACAGTGTACACTAATCTCCTAACCTAATTTTAACTTTCACGTTGTCTTCCACACCACCTGTGGCTAGATAAGGCACAGAAACAGCTTTAACATCAAGAAAACAATGACCGCGAGGATTGACCCCCAATGACTGGGGATCCGAGAGGAGGGCTGTCCACACAGACTATTTCAGCAGGCAGTCTGTGGGTAGGCACACAGGGCTTCCCCCGATGTCAATGCACTGGCTGCTGCTCCAGTCCACTCCTGCGGAGTGCCAGTCACGGCTTCCCATTCTTCTCCTCCAGCTGAGATGCCCAAATCTCCGGGGCCTCAGAGACCTTGACCAGTGTGTGATGGGTCCACCCGTGTTCAACTGTCTTGATGGCTGTTTCTGTGGACAGTAGCACTTGGAAAGGTCCACGCCACTTGGCCACCAGGGGTGCTTCTTTGCGCTCCTTAACTAGGATCCAATCTCCTGGCTGGATGTTGTGAACAGCAAAGTCCAAAGGCAGGGTCTGTGCCAGCTGAACTTCCTGTCAAAGAGATTTCACAAGAGATGGTATCCTGGCCACATATTGTTTCAAATATACATCACTTATCTCTACCCTGCCGCCCCACGAGGCTGAGAATTTCAAGGGTAAGGAATTCCAATTATCAATTCAAAGGGAGATAACTGAATATCTCCCCTGGGTCTGGCCCTTATTCTTGCCAAAGCCAGTGGCAAGAGCCATACCCATGGCATCTTAGTTTCTATCACCAGCTTTAGGAGGTGTTTCTTATTTCTCCATTCATCCTCTCAACCCGGCCCAAACTCTAGGGGTGCCAGGGGGTATGTGAAATAGAGATTTTTGCAGTTCAAAATGAATTAAGCATTTATATTTTAGCTTGTAGGGTTATGTGTTGAAATTTAACCTTTTACTTAAGAAACCTCTGCCATGGTTCAAAGAGCATAAGAAAATGCAAATTTCTGAAGCTTCTTACATAAAGAACAATACCAGAGGAGGCAAAGAACCCAGATAAAGGGGCTCCTCTGTCTCCAAACCTATCAAGACTGATAGACGTACTCAGATAAGCACCAATGGACTGAAAGCGCACACACAAAGAGGAAAAGTTCAAAAGTTCAGTCATGAGGAAGACCACAATCTTCAGCCTCAGGACCACCGAGAGACCCCCATAAGACCACCACAGCAAACCACACATGCCCAGAAGGGCGTGGAGCTATTTAGCATGAGAGGCGAGGACAGGCGGGGCCAGGGGTTGAATATGCATGGGAAAATTGTGCAATGTATTGCATATGGAACACCTTTGGGAATAAAGGTGTGGGTCAGACTGAGGCTCGGGGCACAAGTTTTGGAGAGCTATCTCACTTGTGTCAGGCGCTGACATACATACCCACTTCATATGAAGCGATACGCGGAATGAATAAATAAATAGACTCCACAACCTGGGGTAGTTATGATGCTTTTAAGCTTGTGCCCGCGCGCCCACTGCGCTATCAGCTAGGTTGCGCCTAAAGCACCTTTGCAAGCCCCGACTTAAGCCCCGCGCTGCGCTCCCCCCGCTCGCCAGGGACAGCCCGTGCCACGCATGCGCACTGCCCGCTCTGTCAGGCAGTGTGGGCTGAGAGCTGCCCCGCGCATGCGCTCTCTAGCACCGCCGGGCCGCATCTCTGTATCTTAGTAACGCCTCACCGCGCTTCACCGTTTCACTCACACATACACACACACACACAAGCACGCACGTCCGGACGTAACAGACACACCACACCGAAACTGGGACACACCACATTGCAATCGGGACACAACACACTGAAATCGCGATTTCTCCCTCCCCGAGCCACGCTATCAGCTGGGGAGGTCCTCCCGCCGCCGGTCTCTCCCCCAGTGGTGTTCTGCTTGCAAGCCCCTGGGCAAACCTGCGCGCAAAAACGTCTTTTTGCGACTTATCAGTGCCAACCTTAAGAAAAGAAATTAATACATACCGCTTTCATCCGCTTGTTGACGGGCCGTGGTCTGCTCCCCGCAGTGTACAGCCGAGGCGCAGAGTCCCTCCGGGAAAAAGCCCCGTGGCGCCTGAGGGTGTCTGCTCTCAACTGGACCCGCGGGTGAGCAGAGCAGTCCCTTCGTGGTCGCCAACTGAAGCGATACGCAGAATAAATAAATAGACTCCACAACCTGGGGTAGTTATGAAGTGGGTATGTATGTCAGCACCCGGCACAAGTGAGATAGCTCTCCAAAACTTGTGCCGGGCGCTGACATAAATACTCACTTCATAACTACCCCAGGTTGTGGAGTCTATTTATTTATTCCGCGTATCGCTTCATATGGAGGTTCCATTGTATCCCTAAGGCAGTCATAACTCCTTGAAGAATTTCTCCTGTAAAATGAGTTCCCCTATCTGAGTCTATTACTTCCACTATCCCATATCTTGGAATTATTTGTTCCAAAAATACTTTAATAACTGATCCTGTAGTTGCTGAAACAGCTGGAAATGCTTATGGCCACCCTGTTAAGTGACATACTACTACCAGAAGATATTTAAACTTTGCCACTCGGGGCATTTCATTAAAATCCACCTGGCATCTCTGGAAAGGGACATACAGCCCAGGGCCTCCCTCCCCTGGCAAGTTTCTTTGTAACTCTGTTATTGGTTTTAGCACAAATCAAACAAGACTCAATAGCTCGTTTTGCCAGAATAAAAAGACCCACAGAAGCATACGTTTTGAGGAAGGCTTCTGCCAGTCCTCGGGAGCCCCAATGACTCCCTGTGAATAATGCATATTTTATGATTGGCGTTTTGCAAATATTAAAATGAATACTGTATGTGTAATGTTAGAAAGTTATGCTGTATTAATTCTCTTAAATAGCATGTTAAATATATTTTAGGTTATAATATAATGTTAAAATAGAAACTCTGTGATGTATGATATTTTCTTTTTAGCTCAAGAAAAGGGATAAGATAAACAAGAAACTCTTCACGCAGAGATAACAGCAACAGGAAACCTGAAGAGTTAGGGCCTCCTTATTAGAAAAGACAAACATTCTTCTACCTTCTCTCCGTCTTTATGGAACCACAAGGATTAAGGGGAAGAAGTTGACAAAAACCAGAAAAATTCTTAATTTGCAAGGAATTTATGCCTCATGTATGAGATATATGCATATGCAACAGGCTATTGCTTTTAAAGGCTATTCCTTTGTTCACAAGGCATGTTTTTGGCAGCTTAGTGCCCAAAAACATCCAGATGTCTGTAATTCTTTGCTTTTTATTGTCTCGTAGCGTCCTAGTCCTCGTTGTCCAAATTTTTATTACTCTAATTTTATTACTCTTTTTTATAACTATTTTATTACTAATAAACTTTTAAGATTTTAAAAAAACAAGTGACTGGCGTTTTTCACACTCCCTTCTTGAAGTTGTTTCAACAATTGTAAGGCCAGATCTTTTGGTATCAACTGCTTACCATCCCTTGTAAACCAATTATCCCCTCTTTCCTCTGCCCCACTCTTTAATTATCTCACGTTCCTCTGGTGGAAAGGACAGTTTCTCTGACAGCGGGGTAGTCACTGTGAGCAAAGGGAGGATATTAGAGATTTTGGCAACAATGCAGCTTTCTGAGCTTCTTCATCAGCCAGTCGGTTTCCTATTACCTCCTCCGAGCACCCTGCCTGGTGCCCCTTGATGTCTATTGCTCCTGACTTTTTTTTTGTAAATTCACCACCTCCAATAGGCGGGAGGTTAAGCTCTCATGAGCTAACGTCTTTCCCCTGCAGGTTAATAAAACCTCTTTCTTCCTATAGTTTCCCAAATGCATGTATCATCCCATATGCACTTATCTCTACCCCGCCGCCCCACGAGGCTGAGAATTTCAAGGGTAAGGAATTCCAATCATCAATTCAAAGGGAGATAATTGAATATCTCCCCTGGGTCTGGCCCTTATTCTTGCCAAAGCCAGTGGCAAGAGCCATACCCACGGCATCTTAGTTTCTATCACCAGCTTCAGGAGGTGTTTCTTTATTTCTCTATTCATCCTTTCAACCCAGCCCAAACTCTGTGAGTGCCAGGGAGTATGGAAGTTCCATTGTATCCCTAAAGCAGTCATAACTCCTTGAAGAATTTTTCCTGTAAGATGAGCTCCCCTATGTCATAGCAGGGAAGTGATGCAAAGTTTTTTGTGTAACTGATAGTATGTTGAACCACTGAGAAGCTGGACACGATTCTGTGAAACACACATGTTAATGATGAAAAAACCCGGGAACTCTCTCTTTCCCTTCTGGTCAGGAACGAGGTTACATGGCTGGACGGGTCCCGTCTCGGGCCGGGCCCACCGGCCCTGCCGCGAGGCTGGGCTGCCTTTCCCCGGGCCGCCTGCTGGCTCCCCCTCCCTTTCCCCATCTGCTCCCGGGCAGGGAGAGGAGGTGCCGTGGGCCGAATGGAGCCGGCCTTGCTAACATCTAGCTGCTTGCTACAACTCCCCAGCCCGGGGGCCGGCCGCACCCGCTCCGCTCCGGGAGCAGCCCCGGGTCGGTGCCAGGATTTTACCCCCGTGTAAGTTGCCAGCAACCATCGGGCAGGGGGGAAGAGAAGGCCACCCCACCCCCCCAATCCTGACGTGCTGTTGCCGAGTCCTGGCCTGGCTGATTAGATCTGAGCCGTCTCCCCCAGCTGCCATCTAGAGCACCCAGCTCAACCGGGGGTCAGGTAACAATTTGAGGAGCCCAGGCATGGATGTTAACCCTTTCAGTGCTTCAATCCTCCCTCGAGTGAGACAACAGAAGAAGATGCAAGCATGTAAAGGAACAACATGAAGACATGGAGGTCAGTGAGGAAGAAGTTAAGTCCGAGATGGGAGGGGTGAGGAGATGCTTTTTTTTTTGGAGCTGAAATCCTCTTGTAAGCTATGGAGAAAATACTTTTTCCCTCTTATAACGCATGAAACTATAGGGAGATGAAAGTGTTCAAACTGATATCGAGCAAAAGCCTCCATGCTAAGATAAGCAGGTGTTGAAATAGCTGTAATCCCATGAGAAGTTTGAACAGAGAGAGTAGTCCTGTGCTTCCCAGAGAAGAAGATCTCTATTCCCAGGGATGAAGATGATTTTAGAAAGAGATAATGAGAACTTTTGCCTTTGAACAGCTCGCTTTTAAAACAATACCCCATGTGAAAAAGGCGTATTTTATTGTTGCATCCTGGGATTGGGTTTTAGGCGTTCTTATTTGTGTTAGCTAGCCGAGTCCTGTGTACCCCCGCACTTCCCCCATGTCGTTCCCCCCCCCCTCCGCGGTTTCTGGCCCCATGCTGCCTGCCATTGGATTTCCTTCCCCCCTGCTGCTCCTGTAATCACTCCCCCGTCCGGCCCTGGGAAACCCCGTGTCCGCCACCCCATCCCCACGATCCCACTCAGCCCGAGGCTCGGTGTCCGCCCCTGCGGGGTTCTCTGGTTGGTCACTGTCCTACGTCATCATCACGTCACCCGCACGGATTGGGGGGCGGCGTCTGCCCTCCCTATCACATCCCCTATATCATCCCGCTCCCTCCTGGGTCCCACGGCCACTTCCCCCACGTGGAGTGGGAAGCGTGGGTCGCTCCCCCCCCACTGCAGCTCTCAGCGAGAATAAAGCCTTCCTGCCTTCCTCATGGGTGATCTGGACATTCCTTCACTCTTTACCTCAGACCCGTAGCGCGGGCGACAGAACCTGGCAGACCCCGACCCGCGTGCCGGTGCCAGCGGCACACGGGAGAGAAGCGGCGGACCCCGGAAGTCCACGGGGGAGGCGGTGCCGGAGGGTGCTGGAACTGCCCCAGACCCGGGAGAAAGAGTGAACACTGCATTTTATGATTGGCTCTACGGAAATATTAAATTGAATACTATATGTATTATGGAGGGTTATTTTGTAATACTATATTAATCCTTTTTAAGTAGTGTGTTAAATATAGTTTTAGGTTAAAATAGAAACTATGCAATGTAAGATATTTTTACTAGCTCAAGAAAAGGGATAAGATAATCAAGAAACTCTTCACGCAGAGATAACAGCAACAGGAAACCCAAAGAGTTACAGCCTCCTTATCAGAAAAGACAAACATTCTTCCACCTTCTCTCTGTCTTTATGGAACCACCAGGATTAAGGGAAAGAAGTTGACAAAAACCAGAAAAATTCTTAATTTGCAAGGAATTTATGCCTCATGTATGAGATATATGAATATGCAACAGGCTATTGCTTTTAAAGGTTATTCCTTTGTTCACAAGGCATGTTTTTGGCAGCTTAGTGCCCAAAAAATATCCGGACGTCCGTAATTCTTTGCTTTTTATTGTCTTGTGGTGTCCTAATCCTCATTGTCCAAATTTTTATTATTCTAATTTTATTTCTATTTTTATAACTATTTTATTACTAATAAACTTTGAAAATTTTAAAAAACAAGTGATTGGCATTTTTCACACCCCATAAGTAGACATGGCCCATCGACAAGCTGTGGGAAAGGCTTGTGGAAATGGGAAGGATTTCACTATGGCAGGGTTCCCTGGGCAGCTACCATTCATAACGAAATTGAGAACCACGAGAGAACTGTTTTTTTCCTCTTGTGGAGAAGTCTCCATAACCTTAACAAGAGGGACTTCTCTCCCTCAGTGAACTGGAGAAAGACTATTTTAGAGGTGGTAAACTGACTGGAAATCTCAGGTTTGGTTTCTTTACATAGCCAGTGGGAAAGAAAAGGTTGGGGGGGGGGGGGGAGGAGAAGTGTTCTGAAGGGTTGTTTTGATTCTTACTACCTTTTTTTTTCCTTCTAGTTACTTTTAATAAAACTCTCTTTTGTACCCTTTTAAAGTATTGAGCCTGCTTTGCCTTTCTACTAATCCTATCTCACAGCAGGAAGTGAGTGTATTGGTGATGGGCCAGCACCGAACCCATCACATTCTTTGGTGCATTGGCCGGGAAAATTTCAAATTGGGGAAATCTTAAATTGGCGAATCAAAACTACTACACCCTATCTGAGTCTATTGCTTCCACAATCCCATATCTTGGAATTATTTGTTCCGAAAATGATTTAATAACTGATCCTGTAGTTGCTGAAACAGCTGGAAATGCTTCTGACCACCCAGTTAACTGACATACTACTACCAGAATATATTTAAACCTTGCCACTCGAGGCATTTCAGTAAAATCCACCTGGCATCTCTGGAAGGGATGTACAGCCCAAGGCCTCCCTCCCCTGGCAAGTTTCTTTGTAACTGTGAAAAACGCCATTCACTTGTGTTAAAATTTTAGAAGTTTAATAGTAATGAAAATAGTAATAAAAATTAGGATAACAAGAGAAATTGAAAAGCAAAGAATTATGGATGTCCGGGTGCCTTGCACTCTGCCACAAAGCACACCTTGCTAACAAAGCATCAGCCCTTAAAAGCAATAGCCTATTGCATATTCATATATCTCATACATGATTCAAACATGCCTTTTCAAACTAAGGGTGTTTCTGCTTAATTTCAACTCCCCCCCTCATCTTGTAAATCAATCATTTTGGTCCCTCGAAGTCTGGGTCTTCACAATAAGGAGGCAGTAATTCTTCTCTTGGGATCTCAGTGTCTTTTTGTTGTTATCTCTATGTGAAGAATTTCTTGATTATCTTATCCATTCCTTGAGCTAGTTACAAAAAGTATCTTGCATCACATAGTTTCTATTTTAATATTATGCTATAGCCTAAAAACTATATTTACCACACTACTTAAAAGATATTAATACAGCACTACTTAAAAGAGATTAATACAGCATAACTTTCCAACATAACACATATAGTATGCATTTTAATATTTGCGAATGTCTTGGTTTGGAAAGACAGGCGTCTGCTAAGGAAGGCAGGAGCCTCCCCTGAAATGGAACATGTAAACCTCCTCCCTCCGAATTATTATTATTTTGAAATTAAGAGGGGGCTCCCAGGCAAAAATATGGGATCAAGAATAACAGTTCTTTATTAGTGAAGAAAAAAAACCCAACGAACAATGCAGTAAATCAAAACAACACTGACAGAGTCGGAATATGACCTGACACCCTGTTAGTCAGGGTGTTGGTAGCAGTTCAATTAGAATTGTGGCTGCAGTCTTCCTGGAGTGTCAGGTGTGGTTCTGTTGGAGCAGTGATCCTGTAGAAAGGTGTAGTCTTCCTCTGAAGATCCAGTGGAAGAGGCAGCTGTTCCTCTGGGAATCCAGTGGAAAAGCTGTTCTGCTGTCCCGAAATCTCAGATTATATCCAGATAGGAATGCTCGGCTCCTCCCTCTGGGCGGAGCATCTCACAATCGGATGCTGTAATTTTATCAGTCATGCAGTGAGACTCAATGGCCCATTAACAGCAGATGTCTCCCTGGAGGAAGGATTGGTTTGTGGAAGAGATAAGGAAAACTGCCCAATTAACAGAAGATAACTGCCACACCTCTAACAGATGGCAAATGTTGTAGTGTACAGCTACGCAAACGGAGCAAAAAGCTTTGTGAATTTGAAATGGGAGTTTCTGTTTCCTAAACCTAAAGCTGGAGTTTCTATTCTGTATTTTTACGTGTATTTACCCTTCCCCCTGAAGCTATTCCCATTGGATTTTACCTGTAATGTATTCATACTGGGCATTGTTCTATTGGTTTCACCTTATCTCTTATTTTCCCCTATAAAACCTGTAACCCAACCCCAGACTTGGCGTCACTTGTACGTGCGGCGTTCGAGCAAATACAACCTACTTCGGACTGCACAACAAGTGTCCAGTCTCTTGAGTCTCTTTATCCCGGTCATGATCTCGCTCTCAAAATAGCTCTGTCTGTATCAAACGAACCCACAGAGGTGCTTGTCGCTTCTCTCCAGCTGCTCCCGGAAGCGCCTGGCCAGCGCCCCGGGAAAAAGGAGTCGGGCGGAAACAAGGAAGTCGGAGAGAAAAAGCCACAGGCAAATAGAATACATCTTGCCTTGCAGTCTAGGACATTATCTACCCCTTATTCTCTTTCCATCTGCATCACAATGAGACCCTACACACAGTTCTCACTTAAGACTAGGTTTCCCTGTGGTACACAACGGCTTTCTCCATTTTTCTGCATTACCCACCAAGTGTAACCAGATCCTTGAGCAAAAACAATCCCACGGATGAATTTGTCTTTGCCTTTGCCTGAGGTGGGATTAATCCAAATAGTCTTTCCTAAAATACCATTCATGTGTACCACAGGGACTTTATCTCCATCCACTGTGTGCAAGGGTTCAGACTGGGCAGGACCAGCTTGACTGATGGACCCTCCGGTGTTGACCATCCAGGTGGCTTTTGCTAAGTTCATTTCCCAATTTCTAAAAGTTCCCCCTGCCAAGTGCCTTCATGGTAGTCTTAAGTAGTCCGTTGCACAGTTCAACTTTCCCGACAGCTGGTGCATGATAGGGGATATGATATATACACTAAATGCCATGTTCTCTGGCCCAGGCGTTTATAAGGCTGTTCTTGAAATGGGTCCCGTTGTCTGACTTAATTCTCTCAGGGGTGGCATGTCTCCATAGGACTTCCTTTTCCAGACACAAGATGGTGTTTCAGGCAGTAGCATGAGGCACAGGGTAGGTCTCCGACCATGCAGTGGTGGCTTTTACCATGGTCAGCACATATCGCTTGCCTTGGCGTGTCAGGGGCAGTGTGATGCAGTCAATCTGCCAGGCCTCCCCATACATATATTTGGACCACTGCTCACCATACCATAGGGGCTTCACTCGCTTGACCTGTTTGATCTCAGCACACGTCTCACAGTCATGGATAACCTGAGAAATACTGTCCATGGTTAAATCTACCCCTCGGCCTCGTGCCCACTTAAAAGTGGCATCTCTGTGCTGATGACCTGAGGAATCATGGGCCCATTGAGCTAGGAACAACTCCCCATTATGGTGCCAATCTAAGTCTATCTTTGACACCTCTATCTTTGCTGCCTGATCTACCTGCTCATTGTTTCCGTGCTCCTCATTAGCCCAACTCTTGGGTACGTGGGCATCTACATGACAGACTGTAAGAGACAGTCTGAAGTTCCCCATATTTTTATTTTGCCTCACGATCGTCACAATGGCAGAGACTAAGAACCTGAAGACCCCGATGGAGTTCTGGCCTGACTGAGGTGGATGCTCGCCAAGTGATTGTTTGCAGGTGTGTTTGCTGTGTCGCCATGCTACACTGCTTCGAGCAGGGCCTGGCAAGGAGCAGTTTGCTCTATACGCTTACACCTGCTTCACGATACCCACTCATCACAATAACCCATGAATTTTCCTACCTCTTGGCCAAATGAACTTTCTGGAGTAACTTTGGTGATCTCCCACAGAAGATCCCTCATCTGCCTCACGACGACCGTGACAGATGGAGATTGAAGCTCCCTCCCAAGGAATGAGACCCCTATAATCCTAACACAGGGGCGCTGGCCCGACTGAAGCGGGATGTCTACCAAGACTGGTTTCGCATGGTAAGCAGTCCCAAAACAATGGACCCTGCTCACTGCTGAAATTGACTTGCCCTGTTTTGGAACATGGACTTGTCTGTACCCGTTTTTCAATAGACTCGTTTCTCCATTGTCTTTTACCTGTTCCTCCCCTCGGCAGAGGACTATAAAAGACCCCTAAGTTAACCAAGACTTTGAGACTCTCCACAACGAACACGACGGATCTATTGGCCGGACCACAAGGATTTAATCTCTCCGCTGGTAGCTATATCCCCCTTCCCCTCTTTCTCTCTCTCTCTCTATCCTTCATCTACTTTCTAATCCTTCTATCGCATTTACTGTGGACACTCAATAAAAGGTACATTTATTGTGATTAAACTGATAGTCCCCTGCTGTCGTTGTTGAGGCGGTCATGACACAAAGCAGAGACATTAAGCAGTCTTCTGATGGCAACTCTTTATTACAGAAATGGCTGACCTTTTATGCACTTTCTAATTGTTTATACTTCTTCTACCCAAACTATTGGCCACAATAATTCAACATAACACCATTAGTGAAAAGTAACAGTGACTTCAGCTAACTTTCTTGTCCAGCTGCAAAGTTCCCTCCTTATCTTTCTTCAACTCCTCTCTTCTCTTGGTCTCCTTGGTAACAGCCTTGAAGAGAGCTCCTTATCAGCTTCTTCTTGCTTCTCAGCTTCTTCTCGCTTCTCATCTTCTTCTCTCTCCTTTAGCTAACAGGCCCGCTGTTAGCCCCTTCCACAAGAAACAATGCTTTAATTAGATTATGAGGGAAGAGAACTGGAAAAGACTGAGATTTTGTAAATAAAGGAGACAAATGAGTTTATATAAAGGGGCTTTATTTGACTTCAGCTGGTAATACAGTAAGTCTGGACTGAAAACAACCCGCCGTAGAGGTTAAGTGCTAAATGCCGAAGTGATAAACGGAATAGCTTGCAGGCAATTCCCGGGAGAAGTGATAAACAGAATAGCCTGCAGGCAATTCCCGGGAGTTTTTGGTGTATTAAGAGGCTGGCACCTTGCGTGAGTACTATTGCAATGCAGAGTTTGTGAAAGGGGCTGGTATTGCTGTTCTATGCCCCAAGTGTAAATTGAAGGTTCCTGATCAAGCTGATTCAGAACCTGAGATCTTAAAGCTTATGTGTGGAGGATTGTATCTGATATCTGCCGCCCAGAGGTCTGTGTGTGAGAAAAACTGAGAAAAGACTGTGAGGCTTGGGTGGAAACAAAATAGTATAAGGAATGAGAACTAACCCGAACTAGCCCCTTTTGGCGGGGCGGGGGGGGGGGGGGGGGGTTGCTGGGAGAAAGCCACCAGTAGGGGCGGCCTGGAAAATAAAAAGATTTATAATACCTTATTGCAATCAATGCAGTTTTAAGATGGGAAAGCAAATAAGGTGAGGTCTTGTATGCTGATATGTTTTTCACCTTAAAGAATCACCCAGAATGGCAGAGTAACTAACTGTGGGTTCAGAGTTCCCTCTGACCCACTGGTGTTAGCTCTTGAAAAAGAAAACAGAGCAAAGAGAAGGCAAATCAAATGTGTTGTTCACCATGCTGTATAAGGCAGCAATGTATGAAATCGGACAAAGCTTATCATCATGAAACACAAAAACATACATGATTTGTAATAGGCTCCTCCTAAGGTAATGGAGGATGAGGAGGACCTCCTCAAAAGGGAAGAGGACTCAGGCTCCAAAGGTATACCCACTCAAACCCATCCCCATCCTGGCAGTCCAATCTCATCCAGAACTAGGAGGTAACAGACCCCTCTGCGAGAGGCAGTGGGACCAGGGGAAAGGAAAAGGGTGGAATTTTTAGTGGGTACAGGGGCCACATATTCACTTTTAAATAAAGCATTAATACCTGTGGAAATTTATTATGTTGTGGTGCGGAGAGCAACTGGCCAATCTGAGAAGGCATATTTTTGCAAACCTCTGAAGTATAAATTGGGAAAACAATGGGGTATTCACAAGTTTTTGTATATGCCCAATTCTCCAAAGGCACTTCTAGGGAGAGACTTGTTGTAGCAGTTACAAGCAACCATTACATTCAAAAATGGGGAGGTTACTTTGGAGGTAGATGATCAAAGGTACATAGAGGTGTTAAGTTTAACATTAACAGCCATTGAAAATAAGGAGGAAATTAGTGAAGAGATATTAGGACAAGTATTTTTCAGGGGTATGGGCCTCTAATGAACCAGGGAGGGCGAAGAATGTCCCCCATGCTAATCAATCTTAAGGAAGGGACACAACCAGTGAGAATTAAGCAGTGCCCCCTGAAAAAGAAGACGGGGAGAAATCAGCCCAATAATTGATAATACAGGATTGCAGGCTGTCAATAAGATAACAAAGGATTTATATCCTGCAGTAGCAAATCCATATACTTTACTAACTTGTTTAACACCTGAACTAACCTGGTTTACTGTTTTAGATCTGAAAGATGCTTTCTTTTGCCTCCCTATCCACGAAGCCAGCCAGAAAATTTTTACATTTGAATGGAAAAGCCCTAAAAACGGGTGCAAAACCCAGCTCACATGGTCCATGTGCCTCAAGGCTTCAAAATTCCCCCACTCTGTTTGGAGAACAACTTGCAAAGATCCAGAATCCTGGGAAACTCCACAGGAAGAAAGAAGAAGCCTTTCAAATTTCCTAGAACTCCAAGGATACAGAGTATTAAAGAAAAGGCACAGGCATGACAGGGTGGTGTCAGCTGTGGGTTTATAATTATGGACTGTTTGTCAGATAGAGATCTCCAGTGGACAAAAGAAATCACACAGGCCTTTCACCAGCTAAAGAGTGCCCCCATGTCAGCTCCAGCTTTAGGACTTCCAGATGTAAGTAAACTATTCTTTCTATTCTCCCATGTGGCTCAGGACTTGAATTCATACCAGAGGGCAGTTGCTTACTTTTCCAAGCAACTAGATGCAATGCCAAAGGATGGCCAGGTTGCCTCAGAGCTGTAGCAGCAGTCGTGCTGAATAGTCAATAAGCACACAAGTTTACCCTGGGACAGAAATTGACTGTGCTAGTGTCCCACACAGTGTCCGCAGTACTGGAAGTAAAGGGCGGCCACTGGCTCTCACCACAGAGGTTCCTGAAGTACCAGGCCATCATGGTAGAACAAGATGATATAGAGAGAGTGGTAACTAACATTGTCAACCCAGCTTCTTTTCTCAGTGGAAATCAGGGAGAAGCAGTACACCACGATTGCCCAGAGACTACTGAAGCTACTTACTCCAGCCGCCCAGACTTAAAGGACACTCCTTTGGACGATGCAGAGACCTGGTTCACTGACAGGAGTAGCTATGTTGCCAGTGGAAAGCAACATGATGGATATGCAGTCACTACCTGCAGAGAAGTAATAGAATCTGGACCCTTACCAACAGGCACCTCTGTGCAGAAGGCCGAGATTATCACACTGACCCGTGCCTTGGAAATGCATTCGGAGTTGTGCACACACATGGAGCTATCTGGAAAGAAAGGGGACTGCTGAAGAGAGAATCCGGATATTGGAAGTATGCATATTAAAGCACACCACACAGTGAGCTCAGAACTGGGAAAAGAAATGAGCTGGTGGATGGAAAGGCAAAGAAAGCAGAGAAAGGTGAGGTAATTTTGGACAGATTTCGCTTAAAGGTAAGCCAGAATATAATAATACTAATCAAAAGGGACATATAACCAAGAGGGGTAGGCTACCATTGAAAGGGAGCTGGTAATCCCTTCCCATACGTGTGGTCACTAGTAAGGGAGGAGCACCAGAAAACACACTGGGGCCTAACTACTTAAAAGCTTTTACAAAGTGCGGCTCCTTTCCCAGAATGACCAAGGCTGCCAGTGTTACAGAGTGCATCAAAATGAAGTATTGACTTTTAAGTGGTAGCTTTCACAGGCTTTTTAGAATACATATCTGATTGAAAGGATCATTGCCAGGAATTTATATGCCACTATCACTCAAGTGAACTGATAGTGTGATCCTTGCCTCCAAACTAACCCCAAGAATACTCCCAGACAAAACTTGGTCAGATTGGGAGGGGCCATAGATCTGGACAGCAGTGGTAAATTGGCTTTTCAAAACCCCCATGGAAAGGGGGGTATCAGTATTTACAAATACATTTTCAGGGTGGCCAGAAGCATTCCCCACCAGAACTGTCAAGGTGACCAGAGTAAATAATATCGCTTTCAGAGTTCCAGTCACAATATTCCCAGACAAAGGATCACATTTTATTTCCAGAATAGTGCAAGAGATCTATATGGTGGCTTTAAGTAGACAAGTCAAAGAAAATGAAAAGACATATGGCCGGAGCTCAGAGCAGGGAGCTAAGTGAACCAGTACAATACAGCCTGGAAATTAAGTATACATTAAGTCTCTTACAGAAAAGACTTTGGAACCACAGTGAGAAGGACCATTCTAGATGCTTTTCACCACCTTCACCGCAATCAAGATTAAGAAGCAGAATACCCAGATCCACCACACTTGAAGGAAGCAGGCCCCAGAAGCCCCTTGAAAATTGACACCAAGACACAATGAACTGAGACTAAAACTTACTCGGGCAAAATGAGTGTATTGCGGCCGGGGGTAGCTTGTAATTTCATTTACAGAATTGTTTTGTATATAATCATAATTGGAGTCTCGGAATTAGAAAGTACCTCTATCCAAACTGATATTGAATGGCCTTGGTCCCAGACTTTTAATCAGTATACTGGATCCATGGGGGAACCTTTGGAGATAAAAGATTGAAAACTATCTACTGTAGTAATCCATGGGAATCAAGTAAATGAAAAGCAGGAGTGGCAGGAAAAAGAATTGTGGAAATTAGTGTCTCCGCCTCTCCTGTATACAAGCACCGGGAAGTTCTGGCGGCGCGTCACTTTTCCCGCCCCGACCGGCTCCCGAGAACGCTGCTTGGCACCTCGGCTCCTCATCAGGGTCGATGCCGCCGCTACTTCTGGGTGCTTCTGCGGCTGCGCTCCAGGTGGGCTGGCCGCACTTTGTTGTCGGCACAAGGGAAGGAAACGAAGAGGCAGGGAATTGTCCAAACCCGTCCATGTCGTAGCTGGGCACTTTATTGGTTGCAGGAGCTGCAATGGAGAAGCCGTGGCCGCTCCCAGCCTCACTTGGATGAATCTGGCCCCGAGGCTGGGGTGCCGCAGAGGGATATAGGGGTGGGACAGGGGAGGACTGGAGCTCTCCGCCCAATGAACACAGACGCCGTGGCTGTGACGTTGCCACAATGGCCAATGGGCACACAAAGAGGGCGGACACGGGGGTTCAGGGCCAGTGGGACCGCGGGAATGAGGTGACGAGCACGGAACTGCTGGCGACCGGATGGGGGAGTGGTCACAGGAGTGGCACGGGAGAAGACCCAATGGCCAGCAGCCTGGGGCTAACTTCCGGGGTGGGGGGAGAAGACACGGGGGACACACGAGGATATATGGAACCTGTAAGCTAACAAAGACCAGAACCCTAAATCTGAACCCAAAACCCAGCATGCAACAATTCCCCGCTTTAAAATATATAAAAAAGACAGTTGCTTTGACTTGGGTCTTCAAGCGGTGGCCTCTTCTCCCAGCTTCTTTTGCTGCGGTGACTGTGGTGCCTGCTTTGCAGGTGGAGAGGGCCTGGAGATGATGCTGGAGCTGATTTTTCCCTGGGTGTTTGGGGATAGGGGAATTGGGGCAACAACTTTATTATAAACATGTGAATTGGGGACATAACTGGACTGAGGTAGTTGTATGAAGGATGCTATTTAGGGGGATGTTGAGTCTCTTTCCTTTCTGTGGCGCCTGCGACTGGATGCAACCCCTTGGTTGGTGGGATCACCGTTTGCATCCACTGGCACTGCATCGCTTTGACTCACAGACTGTCCTGGAATGTAAGGTTTGACATGCCTCCTGGGGATCCACCTGACTCCTGAAGGCGTGGATATGCAGGCATATCCCCGTCCCCAGGTGAGAAGTGGGAATGGACCCTGGATTTCTTTAGAGTCCAGATCCCTCACTAACACTGGAGGCCTCTCTTCCAGTTGGAGCTCCTGATGTTGTTTGAAATGTCTCAGGGCTGGCGGTTCTGGTCTATCAAAAGAGCAGTTTAGAAAATTGATGGTAAACAGTGCCTTGCAGAGTGTCTCGTGCGGTGACAGCACTCGCACATGCCCCTGCTGCTTCCGGAGGACCTGCTTCAGTGTCTGGTGTGTTCTTTCTATTATGGCCTGGCCGGTGGGGGAGTGAGGAATCCTGGTCTTGTGTTGGACCCCCCATTCCTGCAGGAAGTTACTGAACACCCTGGAAGTATAAGCTGGACCATTATCAGTTTTAATTGTGGCTGGGACCCCTAGGGCGGCAAAGGCGTGTATGAGGTGTTTGCTCACATCTGAGGCCCTTTCCCCTATATGGGCTGAGGCAAAGACTGCCCCCGAGAAGGTGTCCACAGTTACATGGACATTCTTGAGTTTCCCAAATTCGGGGACTTTTGTGACATCCATCTGCCATACCTCACAACTGCGGAGACCTCTGGGATTCACACCTGCTCCCAGTGTTGGTAAAGCTGCCTCCTGACAGTTGGGGCATGAGGCCACAATTTCCCTGGCTTGGTCACGCCGCAGATGGAACTGGCATACCAGACCTGGGGCATTTTGATGGAACTGCTGATGGCTCAGCCTGGCCTGCTCGACTATACTCGGCTGGCCTCCCATCTGTACTGGGGCTGCCAGGGCGTCTGCTCTGTGGTTCCCCTCAGCAATAAAGCCTGGGAGATCCGTGTGTGACCTCACATGCACCACATAAAAGGGATGCTCACGGTTAGAAACCAGGTGTACCAATTTTGTGAGAAACCCAAAGATTACCTGATTTGGGACCTCTTTGATGACTGCATGTTCTGCTCTAGACACTGCTCCTGCTACATATGCAGAATCCGTTACCAGATTGAAAGGTTGATTAAATTTTTCAAAAGCCCTCACGACAGCATCCAACTCAGCTACTTGGTGGGAGCCTTCCACTACCTTAACACCAGATTCCCACAGCTGAGTCTCTGGGTCCCTCCAAGTCACCACTGATTTGTGGGACTTCCCTGACCCGTCTGTGAACACTGTTAGTGCTCGGAGTGGCTTTTTACTTTGTAATTCTTTTGGTAACAATTTGAATTCTGTGTTGAACAGATGATGGCCAGGATGTCCAATTTGAATTTGGCCTGAGAAACTGTCTAGCGCAAACTGCAAATTGTCATTTTGCCTTAAAAGATGTTCGAAGGTCTCCTTGGTCATTTTCCCCGTGGATGTTTTGATGGGGATGTGGATACATGTGAAGTCACAGCCAGCTAGTACTTGCAGACGAGCCCTGGCCCATATTATGAGCTGCGCCATCAGCTCTTGTGGCCTGGTGATACTTTTGGACTGTCTGTGGCCAAGGAACACCCACTCTATTATCAAGAGAGGGTCCCGTTGGCCCTTGTCCCACTGGAATATCATGCCATATAAATGGGGTAACTCACCTAGGATGATGAAGCGGAAAGGCAGCCCTGGTTGACAGCGATGGGCTTGCCTGTTCATTATGGTGGTCTGGACCTTCTCAAGTGTGGCTCTGGCCTCCCGGGTCAGGACTCTTGGGGAACTTAAACCCTCATCCCCCTCCCTTTCTGCTAATAAGTCAAAAAGAGGGGATAGTTCCCTCGTGGTGAGTCCCAGCCAAGGCCTGATCCAATTCAATGATCTGCACAAGCGCTGGATGTCATTCAGCGTCTTGGGGTTGTTGCTTATCTGAATTTGTTGAGGCCTAATTGTTCGATTATTAATTTCCAGGCCCAGGTACTTCCAGGGTGGCAGCAACTGTACCTTCTCTTTTTGCAACTCAAATCCGGCCGCCGACAAGGCCCTAACAGTGTCCTCCAGAGCTGCTTGCAGGACCTCGCTGTCAGGGGCACAAATCAGCACATCATCCATGTAGTGATAGAAAATACAGAATGTCCACTTGGCACGCATGGGGGACAGAACCCTGGTACATACCACTGGCATATAGTGGGGGAACATTTAAGCCCCTGAGGTAGTACGGTCCAGTGGTAGCGCTTCATGAAGGATTCTCTGTTCATAGAGGGTACAGAGAAGGCAAAACGGGGAGCATCATCCAGATGTAATGGGATTTGAAAGAAGCAATCCTTAATATCAATTACAGCCAAATTATAATTTTGGGGTAGCATCGATGGAGATGGCATACCCGGTTGGAGAGAACCCATATCTTCTACAGCTTCATTAATTTTTCTTAAATCGTGGAGGAGCCACCACCTGTCCTTCCCCGGTTTTTTAATTACAAACACCGGAGAGTTCCAGGGGCTGTTTATTTCTACTATGTGACCCTTTGCCAATTCTTCCTCCACTAATTTTGTGAGCGCCTGTAGTTTCTGTTTACTCAGCGGCCACTGCTCCACCCAGACAGGCTTATCTATGAGCCATGTTAACTTCTGAGTGGGGTGCTCCTCAGTAGCCGCACCTAAAAATGCTGGGGGGCTGGAAATTCCAATTTGGCCCCCCACTGAGCCATGGCATCTCTTCCCCATAATGTAAATTTGCAATCGATCACGAACGGACATACTGAGGCCAGCAGCCCGTTCGGACCCTTAATTTGGACAATATTTTTGGATTGCCTTTCAGGCCGTGGTCCGCCTAGTCCTAAAACTGGCGTGGCCACGCTCTGCAGCTCCCAGTGTGATGGCCACTTGTGTGGTGGGATGACCGTCACGTCTGCCCCTGTGTCCAACATCCCCTGAAGATAGGTAGAACGCCCCTCGCACTTGAGTTTACACCACACAAGGGGTTTTTCCTCTCCTAACTTCCCAGCATAAAAGACTGAGAGTTCCAAGTCATTGAACAGGAATAGTAAAGAAACAATCTTTCAAATCAATGACAACTATTTGCCATTCCTGTGGAATCATTGTGGGTGTAGGAAGGCCTGGTTGTAAAGCTCCCATTGTTGCCATTACAGCATTTATCTGCCGTAAATCATGTAAAAGTCTCCATTTTCCTGATTTTTTTTTTATTACAAAAACAGGGGTATTCCAGGGACCTAAAGATTCTTCAGTATGTCCCACTTGTAATTGTTCCGTAACTAATTCATGCTGGGCAGTAAGCTTTTCGGTAGTAAGGGACCACTGATCAACCCAGACAGGTCTATCCGTCAACCATGGCAAGGCTACAACTGGACGTTCACCTCCCTGCATCACAGTGGCCCCTATTAAAAATCCATTTGTAATTTTGACACCCCATTGAGATAAGCAATCTCATCCCCACAAACTTTGAGGAGCCTTGGCAACATAGGGTCTGATGTTAGCTTGTTGGCCATTGGGATGTTTCACATTAATTACAATGGCTGACAAGCCACCTGTTGTAGCACCACCCAACCGCATGGGTTCCAAAACTTGCATGAGTGAGAGGTCACGACTGAGGCCAACAAAGTTGCGAAAGTATTGCAACATCTGTTCCAGTGTCAATCAAACCTGTTACCAATATGGTTCCTGGACAATATCCACTGGCTGTGAGGATGCATGTCTTTTCTGGACCGTTTTCCGTTACTTTCTCAGTCCAGAACACTTGAAGTACTTCTGGTGATACAAAACTTCCTGTGCCGCGACTTCGGTCCACTGTATTGGGAACAGAACTCACAAAAGGTACTAGTTGAGCAATGCAAGTTCCTTTCTGAATGGTGACAGGGGGGTCATCAATTGATACCATAGCATGAATCTGTCCTAAATAATCAGCAACAATAAGTCCTAAATACACATGAATACCTTTAAGTGTAGTACTTGATCTTCCTATCAAAAATGCACTTAATCCCCATCCTATTGGGACATAGGCATCAAGGGGCACTTTGCATATTTCTTTTGTCAAAATAGTTACTGTGTCGGCGGTGGGTATATCAATCGCTGTGGACCCACTTGTTGCCCCTGAGTATTGTTCGCAAATGGGTAGCTTTGCAGTACCGGGAAGGCCCGTAATTGTTGTTGTGGTTGTCGGGGTACTTGTGTCCCCACGTGCCCCTTTGCACTCTTGTTCCCATTTCCCTGCAACAGCTGACCATTTGCATGATATTTCTCCTACATTGTTTAGCATAGTGCCCAATTTTTGCACAATGATTGCACGTAACATTGCTGCTTGCATTTGACTTAGATGTTATTTTCTGGGTATTGCACTGTGCCCTTACGTGCCCTTGCTGTCCACAATTATAACATTTTGATGGAGGCCTTAGAACTGCAGCAAGAGCTGCCATTTTATGCTCTACTGAACCAACCTTTGAGCAAGCAGTAACCATTTCAGGCAATGTGGGTTCCCCAGGCAAGGTATCAATAATCTTTCTGCAGTCTGGGTTTGCATTTTCTTTTGCCAATTGTATACACAATCTATATCGCAAAGGTTCATCATCTACCTGTTTTTCAATAGCTGCAGCAAGCTTTTCCACAAATTGCAAAAATGGTTCTATCATTCCTTGTTATATAGTAACGTATCTCTGTTTTGGAGCTGCCATTTCCATTGTTTCAATTAAAGCACTCATGCCAATTTGCTGAGTTTGTGCCAAAATTGAAGGATCCCACCTTGCCTGTAAATCTGGGTTGGCTAAAGGCCCAGTGCCCAATAAGGCATCAACACCCACAGCATGACGAGGGTCATGTTGAGGCAGCTGCATATTTGTTAAAGCTGTACGTTCAGCCCCTCGTCTCCAAGTTTCTTGAAACACGCCATACTGTACTGGTTGGAATATTGTAGCAAGATGCATGATGTCATAAGGTGCAAGCATATCTGCATTAATTACACATATGAATTGCATTACCTCTGAGGAATTAATACTAAACTGAGCCACTTTCGATTGGAGATCTTGCACAACCTTCCAGGCAAAGACATGATGACTATCATTCTGCCCTGTTAAAATTTTAAAAGTTTAATAATAATAAAATGGTTAAAAAATAGTAATACAATTAGAGTAATAAAATTTAGAGTTAGGACAATTACAAGACAAAAACAAGCAAAGAATTACAGACTTCCGGATGTTTTTGGACACTGGGCTGCCAAAAACATGCTTTGTGAACAAAGGAATAACCCTTAAAAACCATACACTGTTACATATTCATACAAACGTAATGGTTATGCATGCATTCTATTTAAAACAAGAAACTCTGTCTGGTATATGTCAGCTACTTCTTCTAATCCCCACGGTGTCTTTGAGTCTGAGTAAGGCCTGAAGAAATTAGCTTCTTCTGATGAGAAAACCATAAATTCCTCTTCTCTTGAAGATTTAGGTGTTCTATGACTGTTATCTCGAAGCGAGTATATAATTTATTTTCTTGAGCTAGTAAAAAAATATCTTATATTGCAGAGTTTCTATTTTAACATTGTTATCACCTAAAACTATATTTAACACAATACTGATATATTAAACTTTCCACAAACACCCCCTTCTTTAGCCAGCAAATAGTCTAAAGCCAACCTATTCTGATACACTACAGTTTTTGTTTGGCTTTGCTGACTCGATATTAATTCTAATGCCTGAGCAGCTTTGTTATCTTCTCTATGACTGCTTGGAGTCCTATAATACGATTCAGTATATAATTTGGGGTCAATACGGAGTTAGATTGCTGTGCTGGTTTCACCTTTTTGTTTACCAATTGCCTTTCTACCGAATCTTGGACTACTACGGCTTGGTGGTCCCCAGGGGTCCGTCTGGCCCCGGGGGCAGCAACCGCCATAGGTGTCCCGGATAGCACTGTGCTGATGAGGCGCAGCCTGTCTGGGCCCCCCAGCTAGCTCCGAGCCACTGGCTACTTTGGTGAGCACTTGTGGAGTGATTTCAGCTCTTAGTGATTTCAGCTCTTAGTGATTTCAGCTCTGTGCTCGCTATGTGCCTCAGCAGACGCAGGGATGGAGAGAGGTGAAGGCTGTGTGGAGTTCTGCGGAGATGTCTTTATTGGCAGCTTCTGCAAAGGGTTCCAGTGACAGCTTTTCCGTCTGAACTGGGCAATGGTATGGGTTTATATAGGCTATTGAGGGATCAGGATTTGTCCTATGGCTGAGGTTGAGGAACATACAACCTATAGCTTTACAGAGAGATAACAGGGGTCTGATGTGCGGAAGAGGGGTAGCTCTGTTCCACTCATCATGACTCTGCATTTCTTATGTTAGGCTAGTGACCACCATGGAGGCCTTGCAGGGCCTCTGACTGCTACATTGGACTATATCTCTAAGATCAAATGTAGAACAAATCCATCTCTCTCCTTTCAGACATTCAATGCCCCATCTATTACCAGTTTTTCTTAAGTTCCTTGTAATCCAATATTTTTCCCCATTTTGCCTGCAGGTACTTAATTGGGATGGGTTATAACAGCGGCTGTTGACATGGGTGTGTGTAACAAAAAAGGAACTTTGGTTTCTTTCCATGTAATACTTTTTGTAGCATTTGTGACACGATCTTGCTGGTATCTCGAAAGGTAAAAGGCAACGAATGAGTGACAGAAACAGGAATAACAGAGGTCTGGTACGGCTTACACCCCCACCTCCCCTGCCTATGGAGTTGCTTCCCATTGCAGGTATATGTGATCTTCACAGTGGCAAGTACAGTGGTCAATCCAGGCTTGCTCTCTGTTTCCCTTGTCACTCCTTTTGACTAATTTTTTTTTTAGGCAAGTCGTTTTCGACACTCCTTAACTGTGGTTTCCCACCATTCCTCCGGTACCTCTCAGTCAAAAGGCGCTAATAATTCCCATCCACAAAACAAAGTTATTACTTCAGTTGTTTTGAGTTCAATCTGTATAGCGGATAGATTCAGTGCTCAATACTTCTTGCAACGAGAACACAGATTTGGTGAACTGTTGTGGTTTGGTTTTATTTAGTCAGTTGTTTTATTAGTTAGGTTTGTTCCTTGTACTCCCCCATTTTTCCCCTCACAGTGGTTTGTTCCAAGTTGTTTACCCCGAGAGTTCCCGCCACTTGGATCGCCAGTTACCTGTCAATCTTTTCACCTCTCCCTGTTTTCTACTTACTTGGTCCCATCAGTCAGGGTTTGTTCACTCCCTATCGGGTGTCAATCCTGTAACCACCCCCAGCTTCTTCAAGAAAGTTCTGTATCAGTCACCCCACCATAGCTTTTCTATTTGTCCCCGGACGTTGTGCCCACCTCTGTTATGTTACCATTGGTTGTTATAGTCGATGTCATCTCTCTTTCGTTTGTCCCCACTGGGTGAAGCAGGTTTCCACCCCTGTCCGCCCACTCCCTATTTAATCTGCTGCCATCTTTTGTTTCCCCGGTATTTTGTCACTGCATCCACCCCAAGACTGTCTTTGTTCCTGCCCCGCCTGGGGGAATAAAGACTCTTTGGGCTCACAAACAAGTGTCCTTCTCTCATCTCTTCATCTCCTCTCAGCGTGTGAAGCTACCAAAGCTGCGTAACCCACGCTGCAGCACTCAGCACTACCAGGGTGGCAGACACCATTTCCCCGGAGTGCCCACACACGTGGCGGCCACCCAGCCTCACACAGTCAGTGCTAGCCGGCTCATCTCATCTGCTTGAGGTCGTGGCAGGTAGCCGCCACAGTGAACTGCAATACCAATTATTCCCATAATTTAAACATTTACTAATAACACAGCTAGCGTGTCCAGTATTGGGATGAATCAAATAAAGTATACAGTACAGTACTAATGGTAATTTCCCTTTGTTCTGGTTTGAAAGCAAAACCAGTGAGAGACTCCAAGTCATAAATACAATTTATTGGGAAAAGGGAAAAGAAACAAAATACATGCAATAATACAGAAGGAAAACCACTGACAGAGTCAGAATACAACCTGACACCCCTTTGGCCAGCGTGTTGGTAGCAGTCCAAATTGGAGTGGCTGCAGTCCTCCTGGAGTGGCAGATGTGGTTCTGTTGGGGCAGTGGTTCGGTCGAAAAGGTGTAGTCAGTCCAGTGGAAAAACCCCAGCTGTGTCCTCTTGATCACCTGTTAAACAGAAATGGCTCCTGGAGGGAGTTATCTCTGAGTCATGTGGCAAGACACTGATGGGCCCATTAACAGGAGATAAGGAAAACTGCCCAGAAGACAACTGCTACACAGATGGCAATAGAAAACCTCCTGCTTCTCAATTTCGGACACCCTTCTACCCTGTACAAGTCACAGGCCAAGGCCAGAATATAAGAACTCTTTGACTAAAACAGTCCCATACCTCCTGTTTGAAGTGGCAGTATTCCTCTCCCCAGGAGGTGTCAGAGGCGTCTCAGGGCTTATTCAGGCAGTGCTTAAAACCAGTGATGCAAGCTTTGCCTTATTTCTCAGTTAGGTGTTATTCTTTGTACCTTCCTTGGATCATTTGGGTCTTCCCAAACCATTACCACCCAGTCCCAGTTGAAAGTCAATTTGGTATCACCCAGTTTTAATATGATAGTCCATTCATCAAGTTTCTTCACAAGTCCTTTGATTTTGCTGGCTTGAATTCACCCTCTTTCCGTGGTTCGGATTGCTGCCTTAGTAGTACCTGGAAAGGACTTCTTAATAACATAGTGATAAAAGAAAGACAATACTGCATTAACTTTTACCATTAGTTTTCTTCAAAACTTTCTGGGTTTAACTAAAAGCTTTTTCTACAGCCGCTTCTTCTTCTTGTATCCAGCTCTGTTAATAGCTGCAGAGTCAAATTCTTCTTCCTGTGAGCTATAATTCGTTAAATAAGAAAGACCAGGCCAATTTTAACACAAGATGTATCACATCTCTTGCTTTTTACGTTTTGGGCAAATTTAACTGTTTTAGCCTTACAGACCCATTCTTCAGATCAAAAGCCTCCTCATCTTAACAAAACAAACAAACAAACAAACAAACAAAAAAAAAAACAAGAAAAAAAAAAACAGAAAGAAAAAAGAAATCTTGCTAAAAAAACCTACTTTGTGAGGTTTTGGGGTGCCAGCTATTTTTGCTTTGATCCTTATCTCTTCTTTTTCACAGCTTTGCGTTTAACTCTGTTCTTGACCTCTCCCCCCACAGTTGTCACTCTACCTAGCGGGAATGGGGGGAGAACTTACAGACAGCCACGGGCATGGGGACCCTGGGGGCTTATTTTGCTCTCCCTTTCGCTCTCTCTCTCTCTCCCTTTCTCTCTCTTTCTCGACTTACCTGCTGGGGCAGAGGCTGCCATCCTGGACTTGGGACCCTGGCAGGCTGGGAGCCGCTCCCAGCAGCTCTGCCACTGAACCAGCCCGCTCCTGGGCAGCAAACCTGCGCAATCCGCACCCAGCCCCACTACTGGGCCGGTGAGCGCCTCCGGCAACCCCTCGCTCTCTGGGACCCTGGCACAACCCATCCAGCCCCAAACCCCAGCGGCACCTCGCCCTGTGCCACTTCCACCAGGTGGATGAAACACTGGGAGTTGCTGTGCTGGGGAACCCGCATGAATCAGCTCCTGCCACAGCCCCTGAAACCCTACCGCTCGTACGAGAGCAGCCAAACACTTCCCAACTTTGACGACTCTAAACCTGACGTCCCCAGGTGCTTTTGACATTCTATTTCCTTAGTCTACATATCTTCTTTTCCCTTCAAGGAGGGCCCGTTCTGCTACATTTTTTCCGGACTGCAGTTTGGCATTGAACAACTTTCTAACAACCATGTCTTAATACACTTCTCTGCCCATTATGCAGAAACTGCATTCAAACCCTTGCCCTCTTCTAGCACCAAGACATCATCACTCCATGTTGCAGTGTACAGCTACGCAAACGGAGCAAAAAGGCTTTGTGAATTTGAGATGGGAGTTTTTGTTTCCTAAACCTAAAGCTGGAGTTTCTATTCTGTATTTTTACGTGTATCCATCCTTCCCCCTGGAGTTATTCCCATTGAGCCGTCAGCGCCAGAGTCTGCCCGGCGGGAAAAGCCTCTTGGACCACGGCGAGCCCGAGGGGGCTTCCGCTCCTTCCGCTCAGCCCCAGCAAGCACTATCACCGCTGAGAAACTCTTCTGGCTCCTGCCCGGATCCGGGTTTCCAGCGGAGCGAAGACACAGCTTCTGCACACCCCAGAAGACGACTTCAGACCGGGAACCGCTGTTGTTTTTTGTTTTCTAAGGGTCGACGGTTCGGAAAGATGGCTGTGGCCGCGTGGCGGGGGTCTTTGTCTCATCACAAGATGGACAAAGAAGTGTGGCGGGAACTCCTCCTTCCCAGGTACCCCCCCCCACCAATCCCTGACCCTCCTTCCCTTTGTCCTGGCCCCTCCTCCTCCTCTCTTGCGGCAGACGAAACCCCTCCCAAGTGCTATTGCAGGCCTCCACCCACAGCACCACCCCTCCAGGTGGTTCCTCCAGCTCCACCCCTCAAGGTTCCATCACCCGATCCCACCCTGCTCCACACGGCATCACCAACCTCAGCCACTCCCACAGAAACAACCACCCCCGAGCCTCCGGACCCTGCCCCCGCTCCTCCAGTTTCCCAAGGCCCGGCCTCTGGTTCCCATGGCGACGGGAAAGGCGGGGAAGCCGAAGCCAGGACACAGAAAGCAGGCAAGGATTCAAACTCCTTGTTTCTCGTGCCAGTGTTGTACAACGCGAGAGGGCAAAACCCCAGGTGGGAACCACTTTCATACGAAAGCATAAAGGAGCTCTGCAAAACAAAACGTGAATTTGGGCAAAAAAGCGAATTTTTAAGAGCATGTTAAAAGCAACTGTCAATTCTAACACCTTAGTTCCCACTGATTTAAAACGCTTGTTCAGTTGCTTGCTCCCTCCATCAGAATACAGAATGTGGGAAAGAACTTGGAAAAGGTTTGCAGGAGACCTTCTTCCAGGAATTTTGCAGAGTCCCAATTATGCAACAGATATAGAGGATGATGAGATCACCTTCGAACATCTTGTGGGTGAAGGGGACTGGAACCAAGACCAAAAACAAGCAGCAGGGATTCCAAAACCAGTGTTAGATCTCACAAAAGACACAGCAGAACGGGCATTTCTTAGTATGCCCTCAAAAGAACCTATAATACCTTATATCGCTCTCAAGCAATCTGTTTCAGAGCCATTCATGGATTTTGTTGATCGAGTGAGAGACACGGTCAAGAAAAAGGTGGAAGGGCAAGAAGCACGAGATGAAATCACGTTTGAAATTGTCACCACAAATACCAATGATGCCTGTCGGCGAGTCATCATGGGTCTTCCAGCGTCACCTCCACCTACGCTGGATCGGCTCATCGAGGAGTGCACAAGGAAAGCCACCCTGATGGCAGAGGACTTGGTGGAAAGTCCTCAGGAAAAAGTGGTTGCTCCGACATCAGCAACCCCAGAAACTCCAACATCAAGTTCTCCTCCTCCCAAACACAGGTGTTTTTACTGCAATCAGGAAGGCCATTTCATCAGCCAGTGCCCCTTTCGGGGGACAGCACCTCCTCGGGGGTGGGGGGGGGGAGAATTCTCCAACCAACAAAAAAACCAATTGGGGAGCGCAGATCCACCCCGCGTGGTGATACAAATGGGGTGGGTCAGAGGGGTGTTGGAGACCCCACAGATGACGCAGTTGCATCAAAAAGGAAACGCCGCAAGGGAGGAAGAGAGCCCTAATTCCTTTTTTTCCTTTATACTGGCAGAATTTTTATAGTTAGTTTACCCTGTTGTATGGTTTCATTTTTCTTTCAGATTAGCAGGATGTCAATTTCTACGTTCCTGCTCCTCGTTTGGCTCCAGAAAATGACCTTCTCCCTGTCCACAGGGGACTCATGGATCGTCCCTCAGCCACGGAAAAATGTGTGGGTCACCCTTGCCCAAGCTTTGAAACAAGAACACCTGTGTTTAGCCACTGCCTCAGCAGAAAATCCGATGTCCACATGCCTGATAGGGATTCCAAGCAAGGGGCAAGAATTTCCAAAGTCCTTGATCCATTTGCAAACTGAATTAAATGAAAACAATCCACCAAATATTTGGGCAGAGTTCTACAAGCACAAGGATGTTGTAGAACGTGTTAAAATACTGTTCAGAATCCCCTGCTCCTGTGGCAAAAGTTTGTTCTAGACTTGCCCGCTGCTGATGGGGAGCCCCAGGAATTAGAACTACTGGGCTCCACAAAAGCTGAATTTTGCGTTCAATTTAATTTTTCACCAGATAAAGAAATAAAACTATATGCACAGGTCAGACAACACAAGATGGAATTCAGAGCAAGCCAATGGTGCGCAGCTGTTGCTGTTTTAGAGGTCCCTAGCACCACAGATTTCTATCCCCGCAAGCTGGAAAAGGGAATGTTTTTCATCTGTGGGGATAGAGCATATCCAGGAATCCCTTCTCGTCTGGTTGGAGGTCCATGCACTCTGGGGCGTCTTTCCCTTGCTTCCCCCAACATGACTCAAATTCCAATCAGGCAAACAAAAGGTGAAACAAAAATTACTAAACGGAGTGCAAGTCAATTTGATGAACATTGTGACGCCGAAATTTACCATTGGGCAAAATCGAAAAGGGTTGCCGTCTCTGTGTTCCTACCATGGGTAGCGGCAGCCAAAGCATTGAGTGAATTAGGCAATTTGGAATGCTGGGTGACGAAGCAGGCAAGTTTAACATCAGCAGCCTTGAGTGACCTGCTTGCAGACGAGGAAATTACCAGGAAAGCCACCCTGCAAAACAGGGCAGCTATCGATTTCCTGCTGTTGGCACATGGGCATGGATGCAAAGAATTTGAGGGATTGTGTTGCTTTAATTTGTCATCAAAAGGCCAAAGTGTTCAATCATCCATCCAGGAAATGAGAAACCTCAATGGCAGTGTGAAGCAGGAGAATGAGGACTGGTTCAAGGGCATGTTTAAGGGCTGGGATCTGTCTGGGTGGGTGTTGTCCCTTCTAAAGGACATTTGTTATTTTGTAGTTGCAATCTTTTTAGTTTTGATATTATTTGGGATTTTTAAGCGAATCATTTTTAGCATTGCTTCCTCCAAGTTTGCAGCCTCCACACCTGTTGTAGTTGCTGCTGCCACCACGGGAGGAGAATGGTGGGAAGATGGAAAACAAGACAACACTGCAGTTTGATAGCCGCAGTTTCTCCTTCCCCCAAAGCTCTGTTCATTTTATTAAACTAAAGAGAGGGAGATGTTGCAGTGTACAGCTACGCAAACGGAGCAAAAAGGCTTTGTGAATTTGAGATGGGAGTTTTTGTTTCCTAAACCTAAAGCTGGAGTTTCTATTCTGTATTTTTACGTGTATTCATCCTTCCCCCTGGAGTTATTCCCATTGGATTTTACCTATAATGTATTCACACTGGGCATTGTTCTATTGGTTTCACCTTATCTCTTATTTTCCCCTATAAAACCTGTGTCTGGACCCCAGATCGGGGTCACTTGTACGTGCGGCGTTCGAGCAAATACAACCTACTTCGGACTGCACAACAAGTGTCCAATCTCTTGAGTCTCTTTATCCCGGTCTTGATCACGCTCTCTAAACAGCTCTGCCTGTATCAAACGAACCCACAAAGGTGTTTGTTGCTTCTCTCTGGCTGCTCCCGGAAGCGCCTGGCCAGCGCCCCGGGAAAGAGTAGCCAGGCGAAAACAAGGAAGTCGGAGAGAGAAAAGAACAAAGCAACAACTCCACATTCCAACATCCACATTCCAACATCACTCCACATTCCAACATCCACATTCCAACATCACTCCACATTCAAACATCCTGGAGACGTGAGTCTGCCAATCACCCCTCCCCCCTTTTTGAACTTCTTTACAAATTAAATTACCTTTGTTATGTGTGTTCTGCAAGCGTGCAATTCACTGCACCCTCCAAGGCTACCAGCCACTCACAGCTGACACAGTGCCAAAACTAAAGAACTGCTTTGCTATCACAAATTTTTGCCATTCACAAGCTTGAAAAGGTGGCAGGAACAAGGTAAACAACAACTTACTTCCAAAGTGACCCTGCCTGCACCAAAAAATTTAAGGCAATGCTAGTTAGTGCAATGCAATTTGCAACCGGAGTTTTTCCATTCACAGACCTCCAGGCACAGCTCTCAAGAAATACCTCACTACCTCTGTTTTACTGAAACAGAGGAATTCAAGGAACTCCATCACCAAAAGGCAAAAGAAATGGTCAACAACAGAACAAGCACCTCTTCCATCACCAATTGCTCAGGACACCATGAACTCACCCCTGGGCAGAAACACCAGTTCTGATGACACACTTACATCAACATCCCAGGGCCTCTGAGGTAAAAAGGTACTGTGGCACCAAATTCAATGGATTGAAAACATCCCTCCATAAGACATGGAGTGGAGTAAGTAAGCAAAGGTTTGATTTGGGAAGGGCATCTGAGGACACAGAGCATGAGTTTTACAAATCCATATTTTGAAGAGGGAATGGACAAAATATGAATACAGTGGAGGGGACAGGAAGTAAGGAATTTGTCTTTGTAATAGTCTCCCACTGACTGCCAGGAAACACTGTCCAAAGAGGCTCCTGTGGTACAAACAATAACTGGATGGGAAGAGGCACTCCTGAATTCAAGCCCAAATGCCACAATAGGAAACAGTACCTGAGCACTGCAGTGGTGAAGCACCCTGCTTGCAAACTCACTAGAGGCAAGCCACTGCTACCACGCTGCAGGGCTACCTGCAGCAGAGAGGGAATCATGGCCAAGCCCTCCCTGTAGGCCTGGATAAACCAAACAAGGAACCCACAACTTCCTCACAGGTCTCCAACTCATTCAAGAAATAAAACTACAGCAAGCAGAGATCCCCCCCACCATCTTTGTCATGTGTGTGTGCCACACACCCACAGTGATGCTGAAGGTAACAAATTAACAGCTTACATTACAAAGGGACAAAAAGCAGGATAAAAAAGAGGAATCTGACCCACTGAATTGATGCCGCTCCACCTGGAATATGAAAAGTGCTTATTATATGGCTCTATGCAGATATTTACTATATGTATTATATTATATTGATTAGTAGTGCTGTATTAACATTTTAATAGTATGGTAAATGTAGTTTTGTAGTTAAAATGGAGCTTTTGTAGTTAAAATAAAAACTATGTACATGGGAAGAAAGGAATGAGGTACTTGCATCGAGATAGCAGCCACAGGACACCTAAATCTTCCAGAGAAAAAGAATTTATGGCTCCCTTATCAGAAGAAATTAACTTCTTCCTGCCTCACTCAGCCCTGAAGACGCCACAAGATTAAGAGGAAGATGTTGACACTGATCAGAGTTCTTTGTTTCGACAGAATTTATGCATCATGTATGAGATATATGAATATGCAACAGACTATTGCTTTTAAGGGTTAATCCTTTGTTCACAAGGCATGCTTTTCGTGGCTTAGTGCCCGAGAGCATCTGGACATCCATAATTCTTTGCTTTATTGCCCTTTATTGTCCTAACTCTGATTGTCCAAATTCTTATTGCCCTAATTTTTATTACTGTTTTAATAACTATTTTATTACTATTAAACTTCTAAAATTTTAAAACAAATTATTGGCGTTTTTCACATGGAACATCGGGGACATCACTGCTCAGAAGACCCAGCACCAGCGCTGCAGTATCTTCAACAGGAACACTCCTGCTCAGCCCACGGGTCCCCTTGCTTTAAGCCTTTCTTTTTAATATGGTAAATGCTGAAATAGCTTTTAGTACCGGGAGTGTGGTCCCGTTTTTAACAGCTTGGGGGCTTCACCAAGATACGACCTTGCCCCAGACCAGAGGACGGGACGGCCGCCTGTCCTTCATGGAGGGACCTGCGTCAGTATCTGGGGAAAAAGGCCTGAGGCACACGTGAGGCACAGCGGACCTGGTAAGTATCACCCATGCATGAGCAGGGGGAGGGCCCAAGGGGACAGGGGAGGTGAGTGTGTGTGTGTGTGTGTGCGTATTTGAGACAGGGACAGCAGCTCAAGCGGGGCTCGAGGCACCCCCCACACCCAACCCTCCTTGTTCCGGCACTCGGGCAGGCCCTGTTAAAGCCTGACAAGCCACTGTTCCCCGGGCAGGTGGGGGTTGTGGCAGAAAGCTATAAGTGACCTGCAAATCAGCTTCAGCTCCCCGGGTGAGTGGGAACTGTGGCAAAGGTTTGAGTGACACGCAGACAGCCTCACAGGTGAACTGACACCAGAGCAACCAGATTCTGGGTCCTTCCCGACGGCCCGGCAGTACTGAAGCACAGAGGCTGACCCCAAAGCAAGGGGGGGCTACAGTATTGTAGGACCTTTTAGCACCACGGCTGCGAGGGGTAGTCTTGAGACCCATTCCTCAGGGTATGGGGATGGGAAGTTCAGCTTGGGGAAGGTGCGGGGGTCCGAACCCCTGACTCTGAGACTATCTCTAGGGAAGATGGATAGCCAAACCTCGGGGGAGGCGGAAGGCATCAGGGTGGGGGCCTACACGGACCAGGGATTCTCTGGCAACAGGAATCTGCTTTGTGTAAGTCTAAGAGGTTTGCTAACGTTTCCTTCCTCTGTCCAATAAAAGAAAAGGGAAATTCCAGTGTGCTGAACCTAGGTCAGTGGGGAAACCTAATGGTATCAGTACTTAAGGTTCTGACGTGTCAAAAAAAGTACCCAACAATCCTGGAAGCCCCCTTGGTAATATACTGGATGACTATAATAAGTGGGAAACAACTAAAAAGTTAGATCAAGTGAGGATAGTTTATTATTGTGTGGAATATTGGCCAAAGAGGAAATTACAACAGAAATCCTTAAAGTGGCCCTGGTATGGAAGTAGAGATAAGTGGTTATGTAATTTATTATATCAGCAAGTGTGTTGTAGGAATGTGCCCCCTGTTGATGGAGTAAAAAAGTTACCCTTTGTCTCCTTAAAAAGGAGAAAAGCCCAGAAGTTTCTCTCCTCAATTTGGTTAAAAGACACCTCATAGGACCTTGGAGACTTCACCTCAAACTTAAGGATAGCCAATTGGACAGAAGCCAAAAAGTCCTGCCTGAGCAATTCAGTAGAAAAAAAGAGAACAAAAGAAGTAAATCGCTTTTGTGAAGTGTTTTAGCAGCAGCAAGAACCTCTTGCCCTGGCTTGTTTTTTCTCTGTAAAGAGCTTTTTTATTTTGCCTTTTATTAGAACTTTTTTGTTTGCAACACTGTCACAGGAGCCATCCTGCTACTTTTATGCCACCTGAGGTAGCTGAGCAAGCAAGGGTATAATACTTGTCTCTGAGAGCTTATAAGACCTGGCTGGAAGAGACAAAGTAATAGTGTGTAACCAGGAAAACCCTAATTCAGAAGAAGGAGAGTATGTTACTTGCTGGGTCAAATTCTTAGAAGGAGATTCTAAGGTATACAAACTAAAAAAAGATAAAGGGTAGAAATCAGAGGAAAAGGATAAAGAAAACAAAGGTGTTATTCAAAAAAGGTGGGATCCATTAGACTATGTAGCCCCACCAACTCTCCCCCCAAACTATCAGGACACACCCCCACTCAACACCCAGCTTCCTGCTTCTCGAAACCTACCTTTTATCCCCTCCAGTGCTCCCCGCCTCTCCTCTATCTCCTCAGGGAATCTCCATGTCATTTCCCCCCCCTCCAACAACCCCACTCCCTCGTATATATCCACCCCTTGATGCTTTTCCCCTGCCACCTCCTACACCCACTAACCTGCAGCATGCTCCACCTGTAAGTCAGAATACAACACCTTTCCCTGAGAAAAAACCTCTGGATATATCCTCCAACCTAACAACTGAACCCTCCCAAAACGATAACAAAGACTTAGTGAGCCAGTCAAATAACCCTTCAGATACTGGGCCTTACTGTAATACCAGATCAAAAAGTGGTGTAAGGCCAGAGGTAAATCCAGACAGGCTGTTTCCCCTGAGGGAAGTTCCACTAGGAGGCAGGCTAGGAGGAATAGGTTTTGTAAATGCACCCCTAACAGCTTCTGAAGTAAGAACATTTAAGAAAGAGCTAGTTGGTTTAATAGAAGACCCAATTGGCACCGCACAGCAAATAGATCAGTTCCTGGGTCCCAATATGTAGCAGTTAGAGGCCCTGCAAGGCCTCCATGGTGGTCACTAGCCTAACATAAGAAATGCAGAGTCATGATGAGTGGAACAGAGCGGCCCCTCTTCTGCACATCAGACCCCTGTTATCTCTCTGTAAGGCTATAGGTCGTATGCTCCTCGACCTCAGCCATAGGACAAATCCTGATCCCTCAACAGCCTATATAAACCCATACCATTGCCCAGTTCAGACGGAAAAGCTGTCACTGGAACCCTTTGCAGAAGCTGCCAATAAAGACATCTCCGCAGAACTCCACACAGCCTTCACCTCTCTCCATCCCTGCGTCTGCTGAGGCACATAGCGAGCACAGAGCTGAAATCACTAAGAGCTGAAATCACTAAGAGCTGAAATCACTCCACAAGTGCTCACCAAAGTAGCCAGCGGCTCGGAGCTAGCTGGGGGGCCCAGACAGGCTGCGCCTCATCAGCACAGTGCTATCCAGGACACCTACGGCGGTTGCTGCCCCGGGGGCCAGACGGACCCCCGGGGACCACCAAGCCGTAATACGAATATATATACCTGGGGGTGAAATAGATATTTTTGGAGTTCACTTGAGTTAACAAAATGAATTAAGCTTTTAAATGTTAGCTTGTAAAATTATGTGTTGAATTTTAACCTTTTACTTAAGAAACCTCTGCCTAGAACAAAGGGCATAGGAAAATGCAAATTTCTGAAGCTTCTTGCAAAAGAACAATACTAAGGGATGCAAAGAACCCAGATAAAGAAGCTCCTCTGTCTCCAAGCCTATCAAGACTGACAGATGTACTCAGATAAGCACCAAAGGACCGAAAGCGCACGTGCAGAGGGGAAAAGTTCAAAAGTTCAGTCATGAAGAAGACAGCAATCTTCAGCCTCAGAGACCCCTAAGAGCCCCCCGTATGACCACCACAGCAAACCACGCATGCCCAGTAGGGCGTGGACCTATTTAGCATGAGAGGCGAGGACAGGTGGGGCCAGGGGTTGAATATGCATAGAAAGGTTGTGTAATGTATTACATATGGAACACCTTTGTGAATAAAGGTGTGGGTCAGACTGAGGCTCGGGGCACTAGTTTTTGGAGAGATATCTCACTTGTGCCAGGCACTGACAATACATACCCACTTCATAACTACCCCAGGTTGTGGAGTCTATTTATTTATTCCGCGTATCGCTTCAGGGGGAGCTGCATTCTCTTATGAACATCCTCTTCTCCCCAGAGGAGATACGCCTCATAAGGTCAGCAGGGATAAAGACCTGGGAGAAGGAAAATCATATGGGACCCCCGGGTGAGCAAAAACTCCCTGTAGTAGACTCAAACTGGAATCCTAACCAGGAAGAGGGCTGGAGAAATATGCAAGAAAACAGGACCCTAATTATAAGAGGCATAAACAAATCTGTACCCAAAAGCAGCAATACAAAATTGGCATTTGATGGGAGTCAGGAAGAGGATGATTCCCCGGGGGCCTGGCTAAATCGATTAAAATGAAATTTTCAGTTACATTCCAATATTGATCCTGATGGACCAGAGGGCCAAGTATTATTTAAAGTACTGTTTGTTACCAAAGTTTGGCCTGTCATATAGACAGAAATTAGAAAAATTAGAAGACTGGCAAGAAAGGGGAATTAATGATCCGTTAAGGAAAGCTCTAAAAGTTTATTTAAGGAGAGATGAGGAGAAGAACAAAACCAAAGCAAAAATTATGGTGGCAGTAGTGAGAGAAAGTGTAAGAATGGGAAGAGGGTAGCCAGAAAATAAAGAGAAGCTGGGTAAATGTAAAAAAACCACCATCAGATGATGTGTATTGCTATTACTGCAGCAGAAAAGGGCACGTTAAGCGGTTCTGTAAAAAATGACAAATGGATGAGGCAACTGAGAAAGAACAGGACACCCTGGAGAAGATTCTGCAAGGAGATGATGATTAGGGGTGTCAGGGGCTCTATGCTCTGGGGGATGGGATCTTACACCAGATAGAGCCCCGGTAAACTTAGAAATTGGCCCCCAGAGTGAAGAATATGAGTTTTTAGTGGACACAAATGCTGATCGTTCCTGTGTGACGAAGCTCCCCAGAGGGGCTCAGCTAAGCAAAAAGATCTGCCAAGTGCAGGGAGCAAAAGGGGAACCCTTCGGAGCCCAGGTTATAGAGAGCATAATTATAAAAGGCAACTCAAAGGATTGCAGGGCTGACTTCCTTTATATCCCAAAACTAGGTTGTAACTTATTGGGGCGGGACCTGCAAGTAAAGATGGGAATTGGAGTAGTGCTAAAGGAGAGGAGGATGGTACCCCAAATAATGTTATTAACTGAACGGAATATGGGAGAAATTAACCCAATAGTCTGGGCAGAAGGAGGAGGGCAAGGGTTGTTAAATATCCCACCAATTAAGACAGAAATGCAGTCAGAAATTCCCCCTGTTCAGGTAAAACAATATCCCATCTCCCCCAAGGGCCAGAGAGGACTAACACATGTGATACAGGGACTCGTGGAAGAAGGCATTCTAGAACCATGCATGTCACCACATAACACACCAATTCTAGCTGTCAAAAAGGCTGATGGAACCTATTGATTGGTGCAAGATTTGAGGGAAATTAACAAACTATTTCCAGATATCCAATAGTATCAAATCCATATACTCTTCTCAGTCAAATTCCACGAGAGCATGCATGGTTCTCAGTAACAGATTTGAAAGATGCTTTCTGGGCCTGTCCGTTAGAGGTGGGGAGCAGGAATTGGTTTGCCTTGGAATGGGAAGACCCGGACTGCCAACGTAAACAACAACTTCGGTGGACCCACCTCCCACAGGGATTCACAGAGTCCCCTAACCTATTTGGACAAGCCTTAGAGGATCTTTTAAAGTCCTTTGTACCCAGGGAAGGAATACAAATTCTACAATATGTGTATGACCTACTGATATCAGGCAAAGATCAAGAACAAGTCCAACAGGCCAGTATAAGCTTGCTAAATTTCCTGGGAGAAAAAGGATTAAAAGTATCAAAGAAAAAAACTCCAATTTGTAGATGAAGAGGTAAAATACCTGGGGCATCTAATTGGAAAAGGGTACAAAAAGCTCAGTCCTGAAAGGGTTGTGGGGATCCTGTCAATTCCACCACCCAAGACTAAAAGAGATGTAAGAAAGCTATTAGGTCTAATGGGCTATTGTAAATTATGGATTGATCAGTATACTCAAACTGTAAAATTTTTGTATAAAAAATTAATAAGCACAGAACCTGTAGCCTGGACTCTGGAGGATACTGAAGAGTTCCAAGACTTAAAGGCTCGATCAACAAAAGCCCTGGTTTTGAGTCTGCCTAATCTAGTAAAACCATTTGATCTGTTTGTTAATGTTAATGAAGGGATAGCATATGGAGTAATAACCCAAGACTGGGGGGGAAGCAGGAATCCAGTGGCTTATCTGTCAAAATTATTGGATGCGGTTGCAAGAGGGTAGCCAGCCTGTATTCAAGCTGTGGCAGCCACAGCTACCTTATTAGAAGACACTCTAAAGCTTACATTCAATGGGAGGATTCGAGTACACACACCCCACAACCTGAGGACAGTGTTAAGCCAAAAAGCTCCTCAGTCGCTAACAGACAGCCGAATCCTGAGGTATGAAATAACCCTGATGAATATCGAGAATCTAGAGATTGTCACCTCAAAATGTTTAAATCCTGCTCAATTCTTAACCGGGGAACCAATGGAAAATTTAGAACATAATTGTATAGAGTTAATTGAGATACAAACAAAAGTAAGAGAAGACCAATGAAATTAATCCGCATGATGTTCTCCATATATAGAGCGGTGCATTTGAAATAAATGGGAGTTCATTCTCTTTGCCTTCTGATCTGGAGTTCTCTGCTCCCGTCCTGCTCAACGGCGTCATCTGGTGACCCCTCGTGGAATTGCAGCCTCAGCATGAAGCCCCGAGCCCCAGCGTCTTGTGGGGAGGGGGGGGGTTCTGCGGCCGCGGCTCCACGCCAGTAGCCTGGAGGCTCTGGCCGGACACCTTTGGCCTCCTGAAAGAGGTAACGCTGAAACCGCACGCCTTCTGGAGAAGGCTTGGTCCTGTATGTACCACGGGTCGGCTCTTAGAAGCCGAGAACTGAGTGGGACGGTTTTTCCCTGAAGTAGTGGACTGTCTGTCTCTTGAAGTGGACGTGTGCTAAGGGAGGGTTTCCTAACAGTGGGGAACCAGCCATCTACAGCTGAACGGTTGGTCTTGAGCGCTTGGCAAAGCGTTGTCCCTCACCTGGGGGTTCCGATCTCTGAGGCCGAGCTCGTTCTCCTCCTGAGTTGGGCTCGGGACCATGGATTTCCTGCGGATCCTGGACGCGCCTTTGATCATAGAGTTTGGTGCGATTTGGGACGCTGCCTCATAAAGCAGTTGGACAAGGGGGACGCAATACTGCCCGAACTGTTTGCAGCCTGGGCGGGCATTGATGTAGCCCTGCCGAGCAAGACCCAGACAGGCAGCCGTTCTGACCGGAACATTTTGGGATTCTGGACACAGACTGCGCCGCAGCCCGCGCCACGACCGGCCGGGCAGACGCACCTTGCCTTCAGCGCGGTGCCGGTGACATCATCCGCCTACCAGGCGGCGGGGGGGCCTTTGCCGCAACTATCAGCTTTGGCACACCCAACATTGCAAGGTCTGCACGGGGCGGCCCCGGACCGGTGGCTGCCGCCACCGCCCGTGGCTCCGCAGCCCCCCGCCCCCGCTTTCCAGACTGCATTCGTGAGGGGGCCGGCGCCGCCCGCAGTCCATGGCACAGTGGGGGCTGGAGCCCCCCCGACTCCTTTGCTGATGGAGCCTGCGCAGATGTACCGGTCCCACCCTCTTGTACTGCTGGGACCGGCAATGCAGCCTCTGATCCATCCCCTGGCACGCGCCCCGCCGCACTCGGGGGCTTCGACTTTGCCAACGGGACAGGAGCAATTGCCTCCCAGTCCACTTCCCTGCGCGCCGTGCGTGTTATGAACAGTTTCCAGGTGTTCCCCAGAGACGCGGGCAGGGCTTTCCTAGTTCCCATGGCAACACTAAAGAAAACTACTAACTCTAGCTAAGTACTGATATTGAAATGCTAATTAGCTAATTGCTCTGTTTGTTTTCTCTAAACTACCTTGCCTCCCACCCCTCCACGCTGCCATTCTGGGACTAACATGCAAATAAAAACCCCTTAGGATCATGGGAGTATTTTTAGGAGATAAAAATGAATATAAATCAAAAACTGAACACAATAGAGGAGTCTAGACAAATGCCCTAGCTGAGGAAGAGGGAAACACATCCCCTGACTGGCTTTTAACCGTCGCCATCACCTAAGAAAGAACAGACTATATTAGGCTCTGAGAAGCTGGGAGATAGAGACAGAGAGCCCTGGTGCTGCCACCACGGAAGGAGCGGGGACAGCTGTTGTTCTGGACTTCAGCAACAGACTCTGCACGCCACACCTCCTCATCCTCGGGCCACCGGTGTGCCACAAGGAAAGGAGAAAGGACAGCTGCTGCTCGGGACTCCAGTGACCGACTCTGCACGCCTCCTTCCTTTCGGCTGCCTGGGAAAGCTACGACCGCGGGGGTGAGCTTTGCGTCGAGCCCCCTGCCCAGCTGATCTTTTTAATAAAGAGCTGAACATTAATAAAGGCATTAGCCCTGTTCATTTCAATTTGGGGGCTCGTCCGGGACAGCCACGCTCGAAGAGGACCCCCGGACAGCTGGACAGCTTGACCACCTGCTTCGAGGGACCCTCGGGAGTCGCTGGCTACCTTCGGACCCTAGGATCAGCGTGAGACAAGCAATGCAGAGGAGCGTCGGATTGGTAAGAAAAACCGGGAGACGAGCGAATGAGTGAGTGAGTGAGTGAGACGGGGGCTGGCAGCTCGGACCCCCGAAGTGAGAGGGACCCACTAGTACCGCGTTTCCGGACTCCTGTGAAGGGGCCGGCCGGGAACGGGGGAAGCGAGTGGAATAGAGGAGCAACTGAGGCGTCTCCTTAGAAGTAAAGCAGGCCCTCCTCCGAGCGTGTGGAGGTGCCCTATGGGCAAAGTAAGTCCCTGGCAATCAGGGAAAGGGGAATATCCCCAGCAGGGCAGGTGGGATGTGGAGGTCCAAGAGGACATGTCCCTGGCGCCGGCAGGATGGGATAGGACGGCAGGTGGGATGTCCCTGGCAGGTAGGGCGGGGTGTCCTAGCAGGCAGGAGTGGCATGTACCTGGCAGGTAGAGGGCTGTCCTGGTTTTGGACAAATTAGGGGAAAACACCTCCAAAGGAGCCCCCTATAGGAAACCAAACCCTCCGCAACCTCCCCCCCACCACCGGGTTCGGGAGGAATTCCTTCAGAGGGGAAGTGGAAAAAACTTGTTTATTAAGGCACAACAAAAAACACTCCCCAGCACAAGAGAAATAGCCCAAGATGACCACAGATGTTTTCACCAGTCCAAGAGGGTTGAGCTGTATCTCTCTTCGCCGCAGAGGGTACGCAGCTTCTTTCGCAGACCTCGGGGGAGCTCCTGCCCGGAGTAGGTCCGATGTCTTGGGGGCGGGGGGGAAGGGAACAACGGAAACCGGGAAAAAGGAAAAAAAAATGGCAAAAAAGCAAGCCAGCGAAAAGCAGAGAAAAAAAGAGAGGAAAGCAGAGCCAGCAAAGCATGCAGCCAGCAGCAAGCAAAAGCAGCAAGCAAGCTAAGCGGCAAGCCAGCAGCCAGCCGGGGGGGGGAAGGAAGACAAAACAAACTGAGGACAGGGAACAGAAACCACGATTGGGATAATGAGCATGAAAATGTCCTGTCCCCACGACAAGGGCATGTACCTGGCAGACAGAGAGCATGTCCCCACAGGGCAGAGGGCATGTCCCCGCCAGGCAGGACAGAATAACAGGGCATGTAGGGCGGGATGTCCTAGCAAGCAGGAGCAGCAAGTCCCACCAGGCAGAGGGCATGTCCCCATCAGGCAGGACAGGATAACAGGGCAGGTAGGATGTCCATGGCAGGCATGGATGGAGGTCCCCGTCAGAGCAGATAGGGGAATGTCCCTGGAAGGCAGGGCAGGATGTCCCCGTCAGAGCAGGCACTAACCCGAGCAAGCAGAAAGGCAAGAAGGCAAGCAAGCTAAGCCTAGTAGGAGAGTCAGGCAAGGGGGTTTGGCTGGAGTTCGAGTGTAAGGCTCGGCAGGACGTTCGACCTTACCTCGGCAGGGAGACCAAGCTTCCCAAGCCTAGTAAGAAGGTTAGGCAAAAGGCCAAGTAAGAGTTTGGGCAGGACTTAGCAGGGGTACAAGCCTGGAAAGTCCATCAAGAAGTTCAAAACTTAGGCCAAAGAGATAAAAGAACAGAAGACAGTAGATGAGATTGTGATTAGTGATTGTCCTGGCCAAGAGACAATGTAAAATGCCAAGAGGGTAGGGCCAAGAGTGGGAATTTAGTTAAAAGAGCTTAAGTTTAGTCAAGTGATTCAAAATACGAAGTTGGGAGGGGCCAGATGAGCTTTAGCTGCCGGTCAGTATATTCCATTTTAGATAGAAGCACCATTTAAGGTATATACTTTTTTGTTTTTGAGGCCTGAAAATGGGAAGAGGTTATAGCAAAGGAGCAAATCCTTCCAAAGCAAAGAGAATTCCCCCTAACAGCCCCTTGATATAGAACAACTATCTCATGCAGCTTGCTGGCTGGAGAATTCTATAAATAATGAGACTGTGAGAATATGCAAGTTACAAAGAAATAGAGAGGAAGACAAAGGGAATAGAGAGGGGGAGACTAGAAAAATAAAGGAATGGGACCCCCTCGATTGCCTGTCCCCTTCTGCTCCTGTTACTTCCCCAACAGTTTCCCCAGTTGGTCCTTCAGCCCCTCCTATTGAGTCCCTGATTCCTTTCCCCGTTTTCCCACCTCTGTTTCATTGTCTCTTCCCTTAGTTTCCTCAACCATCTCCCCAACTCCCTCTTCCCCTTCTCCAGCTGGAGTTTCCTTGCCTCCTCCCACTTGGGAGCTGAGGCCACCTTTGCCCAGGGTTGGTTCATCACCTGGCATGCCCCCTGGCCTCCAGTGGCTGTCTCCACTACTATTTCCCTGCCTGGTGTCTTAGAAAAAGGGCCGTATTTTAGCACCCCATCCAAAGCACCAAGGGTGGAGGGGCTCTTTCCCCTTAGAGGAGTTCCTATGGGTAGAGCAGCTGGGGGAGTTAGGTTTGTGGATGCACCTTTGGCAGCTTCCGAAGTCCGGGGATTTGGGAAAGAGCTAAGAAATTTAGTGGAAGACCACGTTGGAATATCTAGCCAGTTGGACCAATTTCTAGGGCTGAGTATTTGTACCTGGGGAGACCTGAGCTATTCTAAGCATTCTGTTCTTTCTGAGAAAGGTCCAGATGATCTGAGCGGCAGGGGTGAAGATATGGGAAAGAGAGGGTGGATTGGGGCCCCCAGGGAACCAGGGGATGCCCTTGGTGGACCCCAACTGGAGTCCCAGCCAACAAGAAGGTAGGCAAAACATGAGAGACTATAGGTCCCTCATGATAAGAGGGATCAAAGAGTATCCCTAGGGGAAGCAACACGAAATTGGCCTTTGATGGTACTCAGGAGAAGGATGAGACCCCCGGCAATTTGGCTTAACCAACTAAAACGAAATTTCCAGTTATATCCAAATATAGACCCAGATAGCCCAGAGGGTCAAGTCCTCTTAAAGGTCTAGTTTGTCACCAAATCCCGACCCGATATTAGACAAAAACCAGAAAAGATAGAGGACTGGCAAGCAAAGAACATCAATGAGTTGCTCAAAGAAGCCCTAAGAATGTATTTAAGTGGGAAAGTAATCGCAGCAGCAGCAGCTATCCTGATAAAAGAAGCCCAAAAATTGATCCTGCAAGGGAAAATTAAATTACAAACATATACTAGTGATCGTAGATCACCTCACTCACTAGGTGGAGGCTTTCCCAACCAAAAAGGAAACTGCAGGAAGTTGCAAGAATAATCTTAGAAAACATCATACCACGATATGGGCTAGTCAATAACATTGACTTGGACCAAGGTCCACATTTTGTCGCTCAAACTTAACATCAAGTAACAAAAGCCCTGGGGATAAGGTGGAGATTGCACACCCCATGGCATCCTCAAAGCTCTAGAAGAGTGGAAAGGATGAATAGAACTCTTAAAAATGTGTTAACTAAATTAATTGAAGAAACAAAGATGAATTGGCTCAGGTGTTTACCTCTCGCTCTCTTGCACATCAGAACCAGACCTTGGTCTGACACAGGGTTCTCTCCCTATGAAATAACGTTTGGACTCCCTTTTTTTTTTTAATCACCCCTTTCAGTACAGCAGATTATCTGGAAGGGGAGGCAGCAACTCAGAAATATTTAGAGGTCATAGGAAAATCCCTAGAAGGCCTCCGAAAGAAGGGGTATCTCTCCCAAACTTCCCCTCTGGACCCCAATGCCCACATCAGTCCTGGGGATTGGGTGTTGATAAAGTCCTGGTACACTACCACTCCATTAACCCCCAAATTCGAAGGACCTTTCCAGGTACTACTCACCACACACACTGCGGTACGGACCCAAGAAAAAGGCTGGACCCATGTCACCAGAGTTAAAGGACCAGTGCCACCCCCAGACGCCAGACCAGACCAAACAGTGTCATCCGCCTCCTCTTGTGCATGAACAGTAATTAAGAAACCAGAGGACTTAAAATTAACTTTAAAGAAGACTTGCTAGAGGCTGATATACAGTAAGGTGTTAATAACTGTTTTCTGAGTTAAAGTACCATAGAAAAGGTTTAAGTACTTGGTAATCGTTTAATAAGACTTAAGTGTCCTTTAGCCAAAGGAGTTACCTAAAAAAACTTGGTTTCTAAAGAACACTAGAATTACCCTCAGGCCTGAGTAAAAGCATACAAATGCCAAAAGAAGTTAGCCCTAAAAAGCCAAAGAATGTAAGTTGATGCGGGCTTAAGCCCGATCAAAGAAGTAGAGGAGGGATTTGTTATGAACAGTTTCCAGGTGTTCCCCAGAGACGCGGGCAGGGCTTTCCTAGTTCCCATGGCAACACTAAAAGAAAACTACTAACTCTAGCTAGGTACCGATATTGAAATGCTAATTAGCTAATTGCTCTGTTTGTTTTCTCTAAACTACCTGGCCTCCCACCCCTCCACGCTGCCATTCTGGGACTAACATGCAAATAAAAACCCCTTAGGATCATGGGAGTATTTTTAGGAGATAAAAATGAATATAAATCAAAACCTGAACACAATAGAGGAGTCTAGACAAATGCCCCAGCTGAGGAAGAGGGAAACACATCCCCTGACTGGCTTTTAACTGTCACCATCACCTAAGAAAGAACAGACTATATTAGGCTCTGAAAAGCCGGGAGATAGAGACAGAGAGCCCTGGTGCTGCCACCACGGAAGGAGCGGGGACAGCTGTTGTTCTGGACTTCAGCAACAGACTCTGCACGCCACACCTCCTCATCCTCGGGCCACCGGTGTGCCACAAGGAAAGGAGAAAGGACAGCTGCTGCTCGGGACTCCAGTGACCGACTCTGCACGCCTCCTTCCTTTCGGCTGCCTGGGAAAGCTACGACCGCGGGGGCGAGCTCTGCGTCGAGCCCCCTGCCCAGCTGATCTTTTTAATAAAGAGCTGAACATTAATAAAGGCATTAGCCCTGTTCATTTCAATGCGGACGGACGGATTTGATATCCTTTGAGATACCAGCGCCTGCCGTGGCGCCACACCTGCCGGCAGCGGGGTTCGCAGCCCTGCCTGCCGCTCCACCCACCGCTCCGCCTGGAGCGAGCCCGCCGCCGCTGCCGCCGCCGTTGCGGCCTCCCACCCCGGGACCGACATCGCCGCCGACCCCGGGACCAGCAGAGTTGCCGCAGCCGCACCTGGGACCGCCAGAGCCAAGAGACACCACCGAAGCCTCTAGAGCTGACGGCGTGCCACGCCTCGGGGGAAACTACCCCCGCGCTGCTTGCTGCAGGCGGGCAGCGCCCGCAGGGCGGGGCGGCTCCTGCCGGTGCGCCGCCTGAAGCCGACTCACGAGCAGCGACTTCGCTCTGTGATCTGCCGCCAGCAGCGGCAGGCAGCCCTGTGCTGGACAACACATCCAGCCTGTTTGTTTCAGAACCTGCATCCAACCCACCACTCCCTCCGCTTCCCTCAGACTGCCCCGAGCTGTGTCTCACTGAGGCAGAGGCAGCGGGAGGGAACACCGGCTTGGTCCGCAGCAGCTACACTGCTGCTGGTACCAGGGCTGAGGATGGGGGTGGGGCGGCGATTCAGTCCATTGTATCCCGCGGCAGGACAAACACACTGGGAGCGAAGAACAGCCCCTTGTACTGGGCAGGCATGCGTGGTGCCAAAATCCCCAAAACCAGGGTGGAATTTTATATTCCCGGGAAAACCTTCCCTGCCCGCGCCCTGCGCGTTCTGTTTCTGTTCGCAGAGCGGGATGCTGAGAAGCTGTGGCATGGTCCACGGCCGAGTGGGGTGGGCGAAGGGCGAAAAGCCGGAGGAATTGTCGGGTTTCCCGCAGCCTGGTGGGGGCGTGCACCGAAATATAAGGTTGGAATGGGTCGCCTATCTGCGGGTGGCCGTGGAATGTCCCAGGGACCCCAGATTCAGCGGCCCCAAGAGATACCGATGAGAAGCTGGGGACATGGGCCGAGACGAGTGGATCTTGGCTCGGCAGAGAGCCTGGGCTCCCTGCCCCCCCTGCCACATTTGAGACACTTGGTCCGGCCCCCTGGGCCGGGTTGTCCGCCTCGCTGAGCACCGCAGGGTCCTAAAACCTGCAGGTGCTGTTGTTTGTTTTGGGTTTTTTTTTTTGAAAAAAAAAAAAGGTGGAAAGAGCTGTGTTTTACTGACAGCTCAAAGTACTGGAAAGCCACAACAGCCTCAGCCCAAGTGATTGAATTAAGGGCTGTGGCCATGGCATTTCAGAGATTTCATGGCATTTCAGAGATTTCTCATGTGTTTTGAATTTGGTCAATTTCTGAATTGGGTCAATTTCACTCAATTGCTTTGAAAGCTTTGAGGATGCAATTTGGACCTGATTTCAAATTTGTCACTCAAGTGGTTCATTGAGGACATGACTGCATGGGCCAAAAGCCTTGCATGATTCTTCTATCAAGTGCACACACCTTGCAAAAGCAATTTGATGAATGCCAACCAAGGCTTGACCTGCTGCACCTTACTGGCTGGGATAAATCCCAGAGGCCTAAAGGCTTTGCAGCTGTGGCAAACAGATATTACTCATCTTGCCAATTTCTGAATTTGGCTGATTTGGGTATGTGCACATGTTTGTTAATATCTTCTTTTCTTTCATGTGGCATCTGCTCACACTTGGAAATGGGTTTTGACAAGCTGGACTGCCAGTCCTTTGGCATACTGACAATGAGTTGTTGCTATCCTAGAGTTGGTAACTGATTTCTTGAAATTTATAATAAGAGTTTGGAATCTCTTCGACCATTCTGAGTCAATATCCGAATTGAGGTTTTGAACTGGAGTTGATAAAACGCTCAAGCTGTGTTTGTTCTCTTTCCTACAAGGGCCCTGCAGGAGGGCACAAACACCGCCTTTTTCTTTTCTTTTTTCTTTTTTTGTAAACAAAACTGAGGAAAAATGGGTATTCTCTGTTCAGTCAGAGAGAAAAAGAGAGGTTTTTCTAACCAGGCAAGAGCCTGGGAAACAGTTGGGAAAGGAATGTAAATAATTCACTATCTCTTTTGTTGTTCACATTGTTATAGATAGGTTCTGCTACCATGCGTCATTCACTGCACACCAATGGTGTGAGATGTTTTTACTTTAAGACCAATGAAATTAATCTGCACGATGTTCTCTATATATAGAGCGGTGCATTTGAAATAAAGCAGTTCATTTCTTGCCTTCTGACTTGGAGTCATTCTGTTCCCATCCTGCCTCAACAGCAACAAAAACCCACTACTAACTGCTCGCTTTGAAGGCCCCTTCCAGGCGCTGCTTACAACAAACATCGCAGTAAGAACAGAGGAGGGGGGCTGGACTCATGCAAGTCAAGTGAAGGGTCCAGTACAACCCCCAGCTGAGGCAAGTGAATGGACTATAGCCAGCAGAGACGATAAAGACTTCAAACTGGTCCTGAGCAAAATACCGAAAGAAGTGCAACCCTGAATACAACCCCTCCACAGGAAACCTCTACATTGTTATCCTTATATCCTTAAAGCTTGTTAATGTTTGTTATAGTCATAGTATAAGTTTAAGTTTTGTTTAGCTAAGAATTGACAATCAGAATAATATCTCTGTTTCCGGTACTGTTCCATAGAGCACTCTCCTTTCAACCCTAATTGGGACCAAATTGAGGGAAGTAAGTCGGTACGATAAGGATCATGGCAGAATGCCTCCAGAAGAAGGGAAAACCAGAGGTGGGAGGCAAGACTGGATCAGGAACTACCTCTGGGAAATACTCTCAGGGCACCGAGAAAACTATTGTGGATCGAGAGGTGAGGAGGCCAGCCCGTACCAGACTCCCACTCGTAGCAATGCTACTACTCATCCACTTTGGAGGAAGTGGAGGAAACACTTGTGAGAAGTGTTACTATCCCTTGCATAGAGGAGATACAGTAAGTGTATTAATCAGAGTACACACAAACATGAATCCCAAATGTATCAATCACTCCCAGTTAACAACCTGTAAAGAGGATAATAAAATATACAGGCTAGCTATAAATATTGCAAACCCAAGCCAGAGGTTGTCAGGGGAGTGCCCTATGAAAGAAAGATGGGTATGTTTTGAACAAGAAAGTGAAACCAACTTAGAGGATACATTCAAAGAGAAAGAAGTGCAATTGAAAAGACAAAGGGATAGAGAGGGACAAATATATGGTAAGAATATTTTTAGCGATATGGTGGAAAAGATTACAAGAGAATTTAATTTGACTGATTGCTGGGTGGGCGGGGGGACACACTTAAGTGAGATTTGGCCATGGGACGGTATCAGTTTGGGTCCCCTAGACATTTTTAAATGGATTACATCAAGAAAAAGCATAGTAGTACCCAATAGAAGGGAAGGAGAGTGGAAGCTAAAATCCACAGTAATAGGGGATGTGTGTTAATCAAGAAAAGGGAAAATGTATACTATAGAAGTAGGAGAAATGCCATGTAAAAGATATCTAGCAGCAAATGACACACACACCAGGTGGATCCCAGAAACCCTCCATTCATATTGGTCAATAGAGAAAACTGAAAGTAGATGTGTATACAGTGAAAAAGAAAAAATGTTTGAATGCTTCGGAGATTATATTAACCCTTTCTGGGCAATAGAAACCCTATCTAAATATTGGAAACTTATAACAAATCAAGATTCTAATTTCTGAGATGCACCTAAAAATTTATTTTGGATCTGTGGTAACACGGCTTATGTGAAATTACCGGGACGGTGGACCGGGAGTTGCACAATTGGAGCTATAAAACCATCCTTTTTCTTACTGCCTAAGGATGCAAAATCAAACTTGGGAGTCCCAGTATATGATGATCTGGCCAGAAAAAAAAAGGAGTTTATTTGGCAGAACCCAAAATTGGAACAATGAAATTTGGACCCCACAAAATATTATCGATACTTATGGGCCGGCTACCTGGGCCCAAGATGGATCCTGGGGGTACAGAACCCCAGTATACATGCTCAATCGACTCATCCATTTACAAGCAGTACTTGAAATAATGTCCAGTCAAACAACTCTGACCATTGATCTCTTAAACCAGCAGCAACAGCAAACATGATCAGTAATTTACCAAATTTGATTGGCAGTGGACTACCTCCTCGCAGAGGAAGGAGGGATCTGTGGGAAATTTAATACTTCAGAATGCTGCCTAGAGATCGATGACCATAGTCATGTAATTTAAAACATTACTCAAAATATTAGGAAACTAACCTATGTTGGAATGCAAAATTGGACCCCCTTGTTTGGAGAATCTGATTGGTGGGACAACTTGTTCACCTGGAACAGTAAATGGTGGAAGAAATTGGTCTTATTTGTAACATGTACACTAGTGAAGCGATACCCAGAATAAATAGACTCCATAACCTAGGGTAGTTATGAAGTGGGTATGTAGGTCAGCGCCCGACACAAGTGAGATAGCTCTCCAAAACTTGTGCCCCGAGCCTCAGTCTGACCCACACCTTTATTCCCAAAGATGTTCCATATGCAATACATTACACAACTTTTCTATACATATTCAACCCCTGACCCCGCCTGTCCTCGCCTCTCATGCTAAATAAGTCCACGCCCTTCTGGGCACGCATGGTTTGCTGTGGTGGTCGTACAGGGGTCTCTCAGTGGTCCTGAGACTGAAGATTGTGGTCTTCCTCATGACTGAACTTTTGAACTTTTCCCCTCTGCACGTGCGCTTTCGGTCCTTTGGTGCTTATCTGAGTATGTCTGTCAGTCTTGATAGGCTTGGAGACAGAGGAGCTTCTTTATCTGGGTTCTTTGCCTCTTCTGGTATTGTTCTTTATGCAAGAAGCTTCAGAAATTTGCATTTTCCTATGTCCTTTGTACCAGGCAGCGGTTCCTTAAGTAAAAGGTTAAAATTCAATACATAACTCTACAAGTTAAAATAGAAATGCTTAATTCATTTTGTTAACTTAAGTGAACTCCAAAAATCTCTTTTTCAGTCTGAGACACAGCTGGATCCGATTGGTCATTGAACCCAAACAACTTTCACCAGAATCCAATCAAACAATCACTTCAGGTAAATAATCTCCATACTAAATTCCACATGGGGAAAACAAAGGAGCAGAGATAAAGATTGTTTTCTCTTCTTCTCTCTGTGCTTCTCCTGAGAGACAGAATTATGTCTCTCTGCCCAGAGAATGTGAATGTCACAGGGTTTCTGATACTTTAAAGATTTTTATTCTCCTAAGATCTCCCACCCAGCATGCAGCATATTCTCTTTCTTCTGGATTAAACGGCTCTTTTGAATTTACAAATAAATTTAGAGCCTGACAAATCTAAATTTCTACTTGGATACTTTAAAATGGTCAAAGAGTTAACTCACGGCCTCCTAATGTTGTTTTTCTCATCGCCTTTGTATTTATCTTTTGGCAAGTTATATATCTTTCAGTTACTTGTTTTGCTAATCTAAAAATCTCAGTACCCATAGTTCTTAAAAAAATTATCACACAAAGCCTGAATACCCTAGTGGGTTTTCTGATGCATGTCTTCTAATTTTTCCTAGTAAGTGTTTTATTAAGCAATTGTCTTCCATCAGGAAGTTTCCATTTCTCAGATTCATCTTGCTCTCCTCCTGTCTTGCTTAATTCTTTTTCCTCTGCTTCACTAAACTTTGGAATTTCCAATTTCTCCTTATTTGGATTTAAAATTAACATAACTCTTTTGGCCCCATTTTCTGCTGTATCTTTAGCTTCTTGATCTGCCAAATTATTTCCTCTTATTTCTGGGTTAATTCCCTTTTGGTGTCCCTTTATATGTACTATAGCTATCTCTTCAGGTAATTTTAATGCCTCTAAAACCTCTGAAATGAGTCCCTCATGTACTAATCCCTTTCCTCTTGAATTAAATAATCCCCTTTCTTCCCAAATTTTTTCCAAAGGTATGTACTACTCCAAAGGCATACCTTGAATCAGTATATGGTTCCTTTCTTGTGTGCTAAATATTCCAGTACTCTTTTTAGAGCATATAATTCACAGGTTTGAGCTGACCAGTTTGAGGGTAATTTCTCTTTTTCAATAGTTTGTATGTTTTTCCCATCAACTACTGCACACCCTGTATTTTCTCCTTGTACAAGGATTTGTATCCCTGTTAGTTAACATAAATCCCAAAGGGCTGCCTTGGAGTATATCTTCTGGTACCCTTTTACTCATTTTTTTTTTCTTTTCCTGTACCCAGCTTACTGGTTTTCTTTCTGATTTTTCAAGATCTTATCTATTCGTCCCCTGCCTCTATTTCTCACTTTCTCTAACAACCTGAATACCACCTTCTTTCAACTACCCACACAAAAAATCCTTTTTCTCACAATACTGTTCAATACAATACACCTCCCTCCAAGGAGTTAAAGTAAAGCTTAAACAATCTACATTACATATACTTTCATTTATCTCTATTTACCTTTATTTCTCACTCACTCTCACACACATTCTCACCCTCAGGCCTGTTCATTCATACTTCTCGACTTCTGCTTAGCTGAGTTTTGGTTCTTGTATCTCGCCCACCTGGCCTGTGTAAGGTTTTATTCGATGCCCCAGAACCTTAAGTACTGACACCCCTAAGTTTTTCCCACTGACCTAGGTTCAGCACTCCGTACATTTCCCTTTATTTTATTGGACAGAGGAAGGAAAGATTAGCAAACCTCTTAGACTTACACAAAGCGGATTTCTGTTGCCAGAAAATCACTGGTCTGTGTAGGCCTCCACCCTGACCCCTTCCACCTCCCTGAGGTTTGGCTATCCGTCTTCCCTAGAGATAGCCTCAGAGTCAGGGGTTCGGACCTCTGCACCTTGCCCGATCTGGACTCCCCACCCCCCCTACCTTGAGGAATGGGTCTCACGACTACCTCTCGCAGCCGCAGTGCTAAAAGGTCCTACGATACTGTAGCCCCCCTTGCTTTGGGGTCAGCCTCTTGAAACACGGAGAAAAATCAAAACCCCACAGTTCCTATAAAGATTTGTAGGGACGGTATGTTTATTACAGTGCTGGGTGCCTGCAGAGACCGTTCCCCTTCAAAGGACATGCTTGCTCCTGAGAACTCCCAATCCTTTTTTATTCTCCCTTATTAGTTTACATATGCATAGAGTTTCACAATAGGTTCATGCATATTCATTCTGCTGATTTTGCGTTACAATTTGCCATTAGTCCTTGTACAGAGAACTCTCTAATCCCTTTGTCCATCTCTTGCAGACTTAGCTTTGGTTTTCTCTTCTTCGTTTCAGAGTTCAAGGGGCCTCTCTTATCTCTTCAGCTTGGAAAGGGGCCTCTCTTATCTTCTCAGCTTGGAGATTCACATTCTTTCTCCTTGGCTGAGGCAGTTTTACAAGCACAGCAGAGCTAGCAGACTAAAGAGCATATTTTACCCATGTTATCAAGCTACTACTAGTTCAAAGCAGCACATTTCACCTAAATCCAAATGGATTTCGACTACATTAAATTTCTACTCTGTTTCACTCTCTGGCCTTCAGTACCACTGCCAGGCTTCTGGGAAGTGCCCTGAATTTGGTTGCCTCTGGTGCCAGTTCACCTTTGAGGCTGTCTGCATGTGACTCACACTTTGTAGTCACAGCTTCCCCCTCACGCCCGGGGGAACAAGGCTTGTTTTGCGGGTTTTGCCTCAACCCCCACCTGCAGGGGAAACGGCTTGTTGGTGCGGGACCCACCCTCAACACACACAACAAGACAACAAGGTACCTTTCAATTCACCTATTACACTTTTAGGTGTTCCTGGACAGTCCCGGTGCTCTTGGATATCCCTCAATCCAGCTGTGTTGTCCAACCCCAGATGCCCTTGGGCATTTTTATTCCTCAATCTAGCTGTGTTGTCCAACCTCAGATTCTCTTGGGCATATCCTCAATCCAGCAGAATTTTGCTCAACCCTGGATGTTCTTGGGAATTTCAATCCCTCAACCCGACAGGTTTAATCCTGGATGCTCTCAGGCATTCTCATCCCTCAACCCAGCAGAATTTTTAATTTTTAGGGGCCCCTTCTACACTTTTTGCTTTATTTTATTCTGCTTTCCCAGTGGATTATGCCAGGAAAACCTTTGGCTCCCTCTCTCCAAGGGGTCCCACCACTTCCCTGAGACCCAGTCCCCGTTTCCCTGGGGAGGGTTCTCTCATTCTTTTTATCACTCACTTCATCTCTTTACTGGCCGCTTTTCTCCAAAAAGACGAAACCGCAGCATGGGAGACTCATCACTCACTTGGCAGGTCTGGGATAACCAGCCCACCTCTCATTCACACACATTCACCCCCGCCCCCATCCACCCTGTCCAAACAAATACTTACCTATCCTTTATCCTCAGGTCTTTGTCTTTGTGCACACTTTAGTCTTAGGGGCCAATTACCGTGGTTTTAGGGAATCTTTTCCCTTTTCTTTGTTTTATTGTCTCTTTTTGTCCACTGGTTGCAACCTGTGTCTGTCAGTCACCCAGAAGATGCAGAGTGGGGCTGCCAAATGGGCAGGGTGCGCCTCCATCACTCGGAATCACCTGGGGCCCCGGCAGCAATGTCTTATTCCTGGGTTTCGGCACCAAAATTGTGAAAAATGCCAATCACTTGTTTTAAAATTTTTAAAGTTTTATAGTAATAAAATGGTTATAAAAATAGGGTAATAAGAATTTGGACAATCAGAGTTAGGACAATAAAGGACAATAAAAAAAACACATATAGTGTTCAATTTAATATTTGCGAAGAGCCAGTCATTTAATATGCATTTTTCACAGTCTGGAAAAGCCAAGACTTTGCTCTCCTTCTGGTGTTCACACCACGACACCAGGACTATCCTGGGTTAAAAGTCACACGAAGGTCTGGCCACAACAGAAAAATCCTCAATCCATGCTCTGCAGCACCCCACCAACCCCCAAAACCGCCATAACTCCTTTCCTTGCAAAGCTTGCTCCAACAAAATCCCCAAAAGAAAATCCCAATCCTTCCATGTATAATCCGCATTTCCCAAATATCCCTCTGTCTTTTCCCCCACCCTTATGGGATCATCCAAATATGGGGGTAATTTTTTTTTTCAACCCTCTTATATCCTGGGTAGTAAGTGGTACAATTACAAACCCAAACCCTCCCCCTTGATCTCCCAAAGGAACTTGGAGTAGTGGCATCTGGTGTACCCCTGTCTCTTGGATCCTGGAGGCTTCTGATGTCCTAAATTGAGTTCCTCTTCTGGTTCTAGGGGGAGATACAATATGCTGCTCTCCTCCCCCCCACACCATCATTATTCCCAGGTGGGGCCATAAGAACTGCATTTCCCTGCTCTCCTTGCTCCAGGAGGTGAGGATACAGGGGACCTGCATCCCAATCCTCACCATTTCCCTCTTCCTCCCTTTTTTTCTTAACACATAGATTTCTCCTGTTGCTTGTCTGATCCCTCTGGGAGGTGAGGATACAGGACACCTGTATTCCAATCCTCACTGTTTTCCTCTTCCTCCCTTTTTTTGTTTTTTTAACACATAGATTTCGCCTGTTGCTTGTCTAATCCATATCAATCCACATTCCCTTTCAATCCATCTTTTCCAATTCTCCTCTAAATACCTCCACAAAATTGGACACAAATGAATTCTATCTGTTCCAGAAGGTGGCCATATAAGCCCCATCAGCAGCTTATACTCTGGCCACACAAAATAACAATATTTTACCATGATCTCCATAGTTACCTCTGGGTGAATGTATAATCTGTTCCAAGACCTCAGCAATCTCTCCAAGGGGCCCTCCGGGGGTATTATGGGATCGTCATCCCTTTTGCCAGGGCCCCTTCCTGGCTTTACCCCTGCAACCCTCCATGGGTGCCTTGTTTCACCTGTGCTACCCTCCATGGGTGCCCTCCCAGGTTGCTCCCCAAAGATCCCATTTCACTCACCAGTGAGATTTTCATTGTTCCTTCCGTGTGGACACTTCATGGACCCCCCTGGTCTGCCACTCATCTGTCTCCTGGACAGTCTTGGGAACCCAATCAATTGCCCAGAACCGGCTGCCACCAAGGGGAGTTGATCACCCAAACTAGGTGAGGCGCGCCTCCAGCTCCACTCACTGCCCACTGCCCCGGGTGTTGGAAAGATCCCGGGCGAGTCTCCAGCTTGTCAGGAAAATTAATCCACAAACATCAGAGGTTTGTGTCCAAAAAGGAGACAGAGGAGTCCTTTTACTTTATTTGAATAAAGGGAGAGACCCCAGGGGAATGTCCCATGGCCTCTCCCTTTATTCGAATAAAATAAAAGGAGTCCTCTGTCTCCTTTTTGGACATAAACCTCTGATTGTGGATTAATTTTCCTAACAGGATCTTCCCATTCAAAGGCAAATATATCTTTACTTACTTCTGCTAGGGAACATGCCCAAAAGGCATCTTTGAGATCTATCACACTAAACCACCAGTGTGATGGAGGAATTTTACTTAATAGTGTGTAGGGGTTAGGTACAACTGGATATCGATCTATAGTCCGTTTGTTCACTTCTCTCAGGTCTTGGGCAAGCCTGTATGTCCTGTTTGATTTTCTTACTGGTAATATGGGGGTATTGTGGGGAGACATGCATGGTTCTAAAGTTCCATCCTTAATTCCTGAATTACTGTTTGTAACCCTTTTCTTCCTTCCAAGGAGAGCGGGTATTGCTGTACTCAGATCGGGCAATTTGTGTTAGTGATTTTAATTACTATAGGAGTTAAACATAACTTTCCCCTATTCCCAGGCTTAACCCATACTACTTCTTGAATTTGCTTTTGATCCTCCTCTTTTAACAGGAGGAGTCTGACTACCATTTTATCCCCTTCTGGAAGCACCCCGATGCCTAACTGTACTTGTAAATCCCTTCCCAGCAAATTGTATCCTGCCCCCGGTACAAGTAAAACATCCCCCATTTTTATTTTGTTAATTCCTTCAAATATCTCATGTTTTATAACCAACACTTTAAATCTTTCCCCTTTCATCCCTACTACTTGAATAGTATTCTGGCTTTTTTCACACCCTTTTGGAATCTCACAAATACATGTCCTCCCTGCCCTCGTAACTACTAAAAATTCAAGTTCCTCCTCCTGGGGACCTACTTTTAAAGTTATCAAGGGCTCCTGCTGATGTTTTGACCCCAGGAGGATAGAGCCCCTGACCCCCCTATTTGTCTGTTTCTCGAGCCTCACAAAAAACTTTCAGATCTTTTTTTCTCTGTGGGCAACTTCGCCTTAAGTGTCCAATTTCCTTGCAATAGTGACAAATTGGGCCCTGGATGTTCACTTCCCTTTTTTCCTCCTTAAGACCCCTTTCCCAGGGAGCTCTGTTCACCTTAAGTTCCTCCTGCCCCGCCCTTGTTTTGACTCAATTGGGGCCTTACCTCCTTAAAGGAGTGGGTCTTAGTCCTGTGGTTTCCTTCAGCTATAGCGGCTGCCATTACCTTAGCCTTTGGCTTTGCTTTCTCTATGTCCCTTCATACACATACCTTTTGGGCTTCTTTTAACAGGTCATTCAACCCTCTGTCTTGCCAATCATCTAATCTTTCTAGCTTCTTTCTTATATCCGGCCACAAGTAACCACAAAGGTTACTTCTAGCAGTGTTTTTCTAGCCTCCGTATCAGTGTCCATTCCTGAGTACTGCCTCATATTCTGTTTTAACCTCTCCAGCCATTCAGCTGGAGTTTCCTCCTTTTTTTGTTGCTCTGCAAACGCTTTGTGGATGTTCTGATTATGGGGAGCTGCTTCCCTAATTCCCCTGATAAGTAATGCTCTGTACTCTTCCATGTTTTGCCTTCCCCTGAGGTTATTGTGGTCCCCCATCGGGCACTGTAATGGCATTTTGTCCTCCCCAGGGGGTCCATTTACATGTTCCCTCTCCCATATTTGCATACCTGCAGCTCGAATAATCTTTATTCGAACGTAAACAAAAGGTTTAATATAGATTGCATTTCATCCCAAGTATAAATATTAGGTCCTAAAAACTGGTCTAGTTGTTCTGCTAATCCAATAGGGTCTTCTAGTAGACCTCCTAATTCCTTTTTGAATGCTCTCACTTCAGAGGAATTGAGTGTGTTATAGTTACATATTATAATATTGGCTTTTCGCAAATATTAAAATGGATTTTATATGTGTGACGTTAAAGTAACTTTGCTATAAAGATATAGTTTTATTTCTGTTGTTAATTAATCTTAGACATAGTAGTGAAATAGCTTGATATAAGTATGCTTGTGTTAAAATGCCTGCTTGGATGGGATAACATCCAATGAACATAGGATGAGGACACCTGCTACAGTGTCTTCGTTTGAAAAGACAGGTGTCTGCTAATGAAGGCAGGAGCCTCCCCTGAAATGGAAAATGTCAACCCCCTCCCTCCAAATTGTTATAATTTTGAAATTAGGGGGCTCTCAGGCAAAGGTATGGGAGCAGGAATAACAGTTCTTTATTAGGGAAGAAAATAAAAATAAAATAAAATAAACAATGCAGTTATACAAAACAACACTGACAGAGTAAGAATACGACCTGACACCCTGTTGGTCAAGGTGTTGGAAGCAGTCCAATTGAAATGGTGGCTGCAGTCCTCCTGGAGTGGCAGATGTGGTTCTGTTGAAGCAGTGATCCTGTAGAAGGGTGTAGTCTTCCTCTGAAAATCCAGTGGAGAAGACAGCTGCTCCTCTGGGAATCCAGTGGAAAAGCCTGATTGTGGTCTTCCAGATCTGTGATTATATCCAGTTAGGAATGCTTGGCTCCTCCCTCTGGGTGGAGCTTCTCACAATGGGATTACGTAATTTTATCAGTCATGCTGTGGCACTCAATGGCCCATTAACAGAGGATATCTCTCAGGAGGGAGGATTGGTTGTGGAAGAGATAAAGAAAACTGCGCAATTAACAGAAGATAACTGCCCCATCAGATAGGAATAGAATACACACCCATATTTCCAACCTAAGACATACAGATATGCCAACTATCAGCATCTACCATCTGAAGAAAGTATGGACCAAGGCCCAAATTGGAAGTGATAAAGAGAAGGAGCCAAAACCACAGCCAAGAAACACCCATGCTCTAAAAAGGCGGACCCAAGGAGGGGCCATGTAAAATAGTTCCTGGAATATGTAAACTAGTTTATGGATATGCATATGGGTCTATGAATATGCAACACGTTGATGTAAGGGAAAAGGTACTTAAAGGGTATCCCCAAAGGTGACAGGGTGGTCTTGGCTCAGTGCCAAGATGCACCCAGCCGTAATAGTCTTTGCTTTATGGTCCTTGTCTCCTATTGTCCTTTATTAAACTTTTTAAATTTTCACAGGAGAGTGAACGTGTTTTTCACAAGTGGGACAGTGACAAACCCAATCCTCCCCTGTGCCCCTCCCAATGGAACTTCCCAGAGGGGCTATAGTGATACTGCTTGGTCTTCCTTTTTTAATTAGGATTTCTGCAGTCGAAATTACAGGCAATTCCTCTCCTCTTCAGTCCCTTAATTCCTGTCTTAACCCTAAAGTGGCTAAAGTTTCCCTTAGTCCAGGTTCTTACTCAATCTACATCATTCATGTTGTCTCGTCACTGGCCGGACCCCTCGCGGCGAGGCGGAAATGCGGTTAGATCTCACTTCGCAGATCGGGGACTGTTCAGTCCGTGTCTCACACACCCACACACACACTCCCAGATTTTTCACGATCCCTTTTTTTTTTTTTTTTTTTTACAATATACTCACCCATCTAGGTTTGTCATGCACCGGTTTAGGAGTTGCCATAGTTTCTTAGGGAGTTTTACTCGCCTTTCTCTTTTTGTCCTTTTTATCCTATGGACCGAGGGTTAACCTTTGGTCTCTTGTAGCAGCAGGAAAAGCCTAGGTGAGCCACTGTAATTTCAAGTGGGGTGCCTCCCCCCTGGGACCCCTGGAGCCACAGAGACTCGAGGTATACCTTGGTGGAACCTCCAAATTGTGAAAAAACAGAGTTCACTACTTAGAGTTTTTGAAGGTTTAATAATAATAGGATAAAATAAGGACAATATTTCCAGTGCTGAGGTGCTACTGGCCAACAGCCAAAGAAGACACAGGTACATACAAATAGTGTTATCTTTATACTGTTAAATTGCTGAGGTGCATGCATATTCATGTGTTTCATACATTATTCAAACATTCTTGCAAACTTTCTAATGTTTTAGGAACTCCTATGTTTGGCTTCTTCACACTCTGGCTTATCTGCATTACATCCTGTGTGTCAAGTCAATATATTTTATTTCTTCTTGTGTCTCCATCCTGCTGTTTCACATCCTCTGATAAGGATTTAGTATGCCCTCCTTAATTTTAACATGGTATTCACTAATTGTCCTCCAGTGCTCTGGTTTGTATCATGGTTATCTCATCACTTGGACAGGTCAGTCAGTGGATGGCCTTACACTGTTCTTCTTAGTTACAAAAAGCCTTTTCACATCTTATGTTTTGCTAAGGTCTATAGTACAATGCATTCATCACAATACTATTTCCATAAGCAGTACATAGATACTGTATTCATTACACTACTATTTCTATGAGCAATACAGGACATACTTTAGCTGATTATGTTATATTAACAAGCAGCTAAAAAGAATTATAATTTGTACTATATCTAAATATTTATAATCAATAACAGCATGTAAAAGCTAATGCATAAATGCAAAAGCCAATATTATCTGGTCATTTTTAACAATCATGATAGATCCACTTGTGTTCAGCTGTACTGACTGCTGTCTCTGCGGTCCTGGCTGGATGTCATGAACAGCAAAATCCAAAGGCAGCGTCAGTGCTAACTGGGCTTCCTGTCAAAGAGATTTCATGAGACACTGCATCCTGGCCACATACTGGTTTAAATATGCATCTTCACCTCCCCACCACATTGAAAATTAACAGAGTAAGCATCCCAAACAATTCAAAAGAGAATAATTGAATATGCCCTCGGGGTTTGGCTCTTATTCTTGCCAAAGCTAATTGCAAAAGCTGTACCCATGTCATCTTAGTTTCTGTCACCAGCTTCCAAAGGTTTTTCTTTATTTCTCCATTCATTCTTTCTACTTGACCTGAATTCTGAAGGTGCCAGGGGTTATGGAGGTCCCACTGAATTCTCAAAGTAGCCATAATCCCTTAGAGGATCCCCTTGTAAAATGAGTTCCCTTGTCTGAGTCCACTGCCTCCACAATCCTATATCCTGGTGAAAAGAATGACAAGGAGGTGTCTTTACAAACAAACTGTGTGTCTGATGGTAGATAAAGACAGATACTGAGAGGTGAAAAAAGCAATGGGTGGAACCATAAATTCCATGGGAATTCCACTAATTGATGCAAACTGTTATTTACCCAAGGCTGTGCTCAATCCTTGGATTTAGAGAAAAGGAACAGAGACATAAGGAAAAAAAAAGGGGAGGGGGGTACACATTAGAAGGGCATCTATGTTAAGTGATTCGGGAAGTCTGTACCTCTCAAGTTCCTCAGCCAACGGGAAAAGAAAGAGGCAAATGCAGCCAGGAAATTAGGATAAAAAAGGAGGCTGTGTCCTCCAACAATTTGAGAGACCCCATGGGAAATGCCCATGACCTCTCCCTTTATTTGAATAAAGTTGTAGGACTCCTCTGTCTCCTTTTTGGACATAAACCTCTGCTGTTTGTGGATAAATTTTCCTGACACTGGAATTATTTGTGCCAAAAATATTTTAACACCTGATGCAATAGTTGCTGAAATGCCCAGAAATGCCTCTGGTCACCCTGACAGCCAGCATACCACTACCAGTGGATATCTAAGCCCTCTTGCCCAGGGCATCTCAGCAAAATACACCCCACATCCTTGGAAAGGATGTATAGCCCAAGGTCACTCCTCCACCTTGCAATCTCCTTTGTAGTCTGGCCATTAACTTTAGCCAGGTACCCCTCAATAGCTTGTTTTGCTAAAACAAAAAGACCCAAGGCAGTACATCTTGAGGAAGGTCTCTGCCAATCCTTGAGAGCCCTAATGACTCCCCCCATGGAGTTGTTTTAATATTTGCAGGGTCAAAGCCCCAGGCATCCACTATTTACTATAATTTGTAAATCAGTTGTCCCCTCTTTCTTCTGCCCCACCACCTTGAATTATCTCCAATTCATCTGGTGGAAAAGACAGCACCACCACTTCCCCCCCCCCCCCCCCCCAGGCAACAGCTGAGCCACAGGGAGCAAAGGGAGGATCCCGGAGACCTGGAGACCTCTGGCAGAAGCACTGCTTTCTGATCATCTCCACTGGCCAGTTGATTACCTATTGTGTCTGAGCACTCTGCTTGATGTACCCTAACATGTATTATTTCTACTTCTTTTGGTAAATTCACCACCTCCAACAAGCAAGGAATTGAGCTCTCATGAGCAAATGTTTTTCCCCTGCAGGTTAACAGCCCTCTCTTCTCCCAGATTTCCAAACACATGTTCCACCACACCTGCATACTTTGGATCTGTAAATATATTCACCACCTTTCCTCAATACAGTTTTTAGGCTTTTATTAAGGCACACAGTTCTGTGGTCTGTGCTGACCATGTGCATGGCAGCTTCCCCTCTTCTTGGAATTCTCTTCCTTTCACTATATAGCATATCTGACAACTTGTTTTCCTCCTATTACTCTTGAAGATCCATCAATAAACACCTTTTTTGGCATTTGGCTGAAGGATATCCTGTAAATCTTCCGTAGCTCGTGTCAGGAAAATTAATCCACAAACACCAGAGGCTAATGCCCAAAAAGGAGACAGAGGAGTCCTGCAACTTTATTCAAATAAAGGGAGAGGCCATGGGACATTTCCCATGGGGTCTCTCATGTTGTTGGAGGACGCTGATGCCCAAAACTTGGCAATAAAATAAAATTCTATAGTCAGATGGCTACAGAACGGGCATTTGTTTATTCAGCACTGGGAGTGAGTGGGATCTCCGCCAAAAACTCACTCAATCTTCTTTAGCTTTCAGTTACATTTTAAAAGGCCTTCCGCACAACGTCACAATTGCAACATATCATTAGCATACTCATATTTGCATAACACTGTGTCATGGTTTTACAGCAGTTTGTTGCTTTCGCACATGCGCCAGTTCCTTCTGTGGTGGTCATCAGTCTTCTGGTGGTTTTTTGATGAAGACTTCTGTAGTCTTCCCTACATTTGAACTTTTTACTGCTGTCTTCAATGCATGCCCGGTGCTTCTTGTTTTTCAGTCTAACTTAGTTTTAGTTAATTTTGCAGTTTGCAAGTTCCATTAAAACTTGCTATCTTGCTTTTGATGGTGCTCATTATCTGACTTGCTCTGCTATTTTGCTTGCTCTGCTATCTTGCTTGCTTTACCTGCACATCTTGATACAATATTTCTTGTGGTTAACCTTTTGTTACATACCACTTAGGTTTCAACACAGCCTCCTTTTTATCCTAATTTCCTGGTTGCATTTCCCTCTCTCTTTCCCCCTTGGCTGAGGTACTTGAGAGGTACAGGCTTCCCGAATTGCCTAATACAGAACCCCCTCTAATGTGCATTCCCCCCCTTCTTTTTCCTTGTGTCTCTGTTCTTTTTCTCTGAGTCCAGGAATTTAGCACGACCTTGAGTGAGCAACAGTATGTGTCAATTAGTGGAATTCCTATGGTATTTATGATTCCACCCATTGCTTCTTTCACCTCTCAGTATCTGGCTTTATCTACCAGCAGGCCCACAGTTTGTGTGTAAAGACGCCTCCTTCTCATTCCTTTCACTCAGGTCTGGAGATCTGTTACCTGGATACAGTCATGAGTTTCCTTTAGGTCTCCTTTTTCGGGGTCACTTAAACAGATGGCTGGGTTAAATCCTTCCCCACTTCTCAATTCTAAACCCTCCTGTTCCATTGAACAGTTTTCATACTGCAACAATCTTGAGCTGGTCATTCTTTTAGAACTTGGTGCCAGACTTTAACAATTCTGCCATCAGTTCCCATCAAAGCTGAGGCTGCACAATTCTGCAGACAACAGAGCCTCAGTTACCGTTAGAGCAAACAATGGGGCCACCCCCTTGCTTCACAGACATTTTAGCACCAGAATTCCTGTGGCACAGTCCTGTCTAACATCCACATATAGTTCCAAATCCTTTTCTGAGGCTTGCTAAAGTTTTGCTGTCTTTCTGGTGTCCATACCACAGCACTGGGGCTAGCTGGGTTTAAAAAGACACAGAATAAAAAGTCCTTAATCCAGGTCCTGCAATACTCAATTAATCCTAAAAATTGTCACAGATACCCTTCAGTCCTGAGCAACAGCACCTCCAAGATTCCCTGGATTCCCTCTGGGCCAACACATCACAAGCCTTCAGTCAAAATACACCTCAAACATTCAACCTTTCTCTCCATCACCTGTGCCCCTCTTCCAAAACTCCAAGCCTCCCCTCCAGCAAGAAAATTAGGCAATTCCACAGTGGCTTCTGCTACCACCTCCTCCCATTCTCCTAATAGGAGCAAGTCCTTCACATACTGCAATAACCTAACCCCTGGGGGTAGAGTAAATTCTATTAATATCTACCCAAGTAAGACCAGTGGTTCCGTGTATCCCTGCAGAAGGACCATCCATGTCTTTACTATTTTCCCTTCTCTCTCTTTTTCCCACTCAAACACAAAGTACTGGTTACTATGCTCTATAAGTGGGCATCCCCAGAAAACATATTTTAAATCAAGTAATGAATAGTAGCAGTGTGAGGAGGGAACCTGGTTCAAGATGGTATAAGTGTTGCAGTAAGGTAGAAAAATTATAAAGAAAGACTGCAAAAATAGGTTAGAAACTATTGTAAAATAGTTAATAGTTGTTAAGTATGTACTGTTGATTTATTAAAGAAATATGGATATTGATCTAGCACCAATATCCAACTGTGACGAACAAAAACTCTCTAACAGTTTAAAGTATGTTTATTGCGACACCGGGCACCGTGCGGGATAGCTCCCAAATACACACTGGGCCTTTCAAATGATTACAGAGTCCTTTTATCCACACAAGAATTGAATACCCAAAATACAAATACATAATCATAATTTAGTACATCCCATTCCTCACTTCGTATGCTAATAATTTCAAAAGCTATTAAGCATGCGTAGTTTGTTCCTTGAAATGGGTCGGTGGTCCCTTTCATGGGGAGGGGTCCCAAAATGAGGAAGTAAATGAAGTCTTCCTCATTCTGACCTTTCTACCTTTTCAATGCAAATATGACAAATGAACCTTGGTAGAACTCCCATTCCTTGTCTTCAATTGGTTTCAGAACAGACGAGGCCCACAATTGTCTTATGTTCCTAGAAGCTATTTGTCACTTTCTATATTCTTCACTATAAACCCAGCTAACTAAACATTGTGTCGACAGGCAATCAGTTATTAGTTAACTATTAACTCTTAACTTCATCAAGGCCTACTTACAGAGTCCTTTTATTTTAATTAACTCTAGTGAGGCTTATCTCTAACTAAAATCTTAGCTCCTCTAAAATCTGTAAATCTCTTAAAGTTTATGTTTCATTCCCCACTTCTTCTTTGAAATGAGTAAATTCTTTTACTCAATATATAGATTCCTCTTCATCTGCCCAAGACATGTGTCTACTGTCTCTCAAGACTAAACCATATGCTTTTGATAACGAAGTTAGGGCCGTCATTCGTCGTAACATCTTCCAATTCCAAACAAGTATCACAATAGACAAAATCAAGCTTATACTAACTAAAATAAGCAACACAATGATAGGATGAATTAAAGTATTAAGTATGCCGGTTGTTGTTGGTGACCATCCAAAAAGCACATCCCACCAATGATGAGACTAGTGTTCCTCAAATAGTTTAAAAACTCCTTTGATGGTTTCTGTGTCATGGTGTATAGTGATTAAAGTCTTTTTCCCTGCGTCTCTAATCTCTTTCAAAATTTCTCTCAGTTCTTGATGTTTTAACAACTGAGCAACTAAAGTCAAATTCATTCCTATGGGCACAGGCACTATTTCTTGTACAGTAACTAAATTGGCTTTTATATACTGGTGTGATACTACAGGTGCCCAGTAGGAGAAGTCACATCCCTCAATTTTGACAAAGTTACAAACATATAAATTAAACTGAGTCTCATTCATGCTTAGGTTATCTATCATTACGGTGGGGCATGCTGTCTTGAGACAGACACAACCTTGTCCTATAATTACATCCCCAAACATTTCTCCCTTCTCACAAATGTGCATTTGTGACCTTTAGAATCTCGTTTAGGGCCTTACAAGAGTGGGGATCGTAGGCCCTTCCTTGGCACCGGTATATTCCAGTTACATTGTACCTGTGTGGCATTGTAGTGGCTCCTGTTACAACTATAGCAGTGGCTATAATAGTTATGACCTTCTCCATTATGTCCATGATTTCTATAGGTCCATTTATTTGCTGTTCCAGGTGAGCTTCAGCTTCAGTTCGTTGTTGCCTGGTGTCACTTTCCAGACTCCCTCAGGGGCTTTCTTCACTCGGGAGTGATGGATCCAGGCCTTCTGTTCTTTGATCTTGATTGCAGTAAAGGTAATGAGGAGCACCTGGAATGGTCCTTCCCACTGCGGTTCCAAGGTTTTTTCTACAAAAGACTTAACATATATATAATCCCCAGGTTGTACATCGTGTACTGGTCCATCTAATTCTCTGTTTTGAGCTCCAGCCACATATTTTTCAACTTCCCTCAGTTGTTTATTCAGGGCTACCATATACTTATGTAGGGTTTCCTCCCCTACTTGTGTCGGTGTGGTTCCTTCTTGAACTGCATATGGCCTCCCATATAATATTTCAAAGGGGCTCAGCTTTTCTTTTGTCCTTGGTTTTGTCCGGATTCGCAATAATGCTAATGGGAGAGCCTGGGGCCAAGGTAGGTTTGTCTCTTGTCCCAATCTCACAATTTGTTTTTTAATCAAATGATTCATCTTTTCCACTTGGCCACTCGATTGAGGATGATATGGGGTATGTAGCTCCCAGTCTATCCCCAGGTGGTGACTAATCTGTTGCACAATTTTGGAAATAAAATGCAGCCCTCTATCTGAGGATATGGTGGCTGGAACTCCAAACCTCGGTATTATTTCTTGCAACAGTGCTTTGGTTACCTCTTGTGCTTTAGCTGTCCTAGTAGGAAAAGCTTCTGGCCAACCTGAAAAGGTATCAGTCAATACCAGGAGGTAACGATATCCCCCCTTCCTGGGTAATTCAGTGAAATCGATTTGCCACTGCTGCCCAGGTCCGCAACCTTTCCCAATTTGTCCAACTTTAGGCTTTGGAATGTTTTTGGGATTAGTTTGGAGGCAAAGGCTACACTGATGAGTTACTTGTATTACTGTACCCTGTAGTTTTCTAGCTATAATTTTTCCTTTCAGATGGTTATACAAGGCATCTATTCCCCAATGTGTCCACTAAAAATTCCACTTCTTTTTCTTTATTCCCCAGTTTAACTATAACCAGAGGGTCCCCTAGGGTAGGGCCCTCCGGTCCTCCTCAGTCCTCCTTCGCATGAGCAACCACCCTTCCTCCCCCGCAATCACTTTTTCTCTGTTCATCACCCCTTCTTCATTCTGGGCACCGGTTTTTCCTGTGTCCAAATTTCTTGCAAAATGCACATTGATCTTTTCCCAGTCGGGGTGGTCCTTGTCTTGGCGGGTCTTGCTCACGCTTCTCTTTTCCTTCCTCCCTTACTCCTGCTACTAATTTCTTCATCCCCTGTTGTCCTGGTTTAGGACAAATTAGGGGAAAACATCTCCAAAGGAGCCCCTTATAGGAAACCAAACCCTCCGCAACTTCCCCCCACCACCGGGTTCGGGAGGAATTCCTTCGGAGGGGAAGTGGAAAAAACTTGTTTATTAAGGAACAACAAAAAACACTCCCCAGCACAAGAGAAATAGCCCAAGATGACCACAGATGTTTTCACCAGTCCAAGGGGGTTGAGCTGTATCTCTCTTTGCCGCAGAGGGTACGAAGCTTCTTTCGCAGACCCCAGGGGAGCTCCTGCCCGGAGTAGGTCCGATGTCTTCGGGGGGGGGGGGGGGGGCGGGGAAGGGAACAACGGAAACCGGGGAAAATGAAAAAAATGGCAAAAAAGCAAGCCAGCGAAAAGCAGAGAAAAAAGAGAGGAAAACAGAGCCAGCAAAGCAGGCAGCCAGCAGCAAGCAAAAGCAGCAAGCAAGCCAAGCAGCAAGCCAGCAGCCAGCCGGGGCGGGGGGGAGGAAGACAAAACAAACTGAGGACAGGGAACAGAAACCACAATTGGGATAATGAGCATGAAAATGTCCTGTCCCCACGACACCTGTTTATATCCTTCCTCCCGATTACTAAAGACTCTCCAGGCTTCATCCAATAGAGTCTCCAAGTCTCGGCTGTTTTGGCCCCGGATCTTCTGAAGTTTCCGCCTAATATCTCCTGTGGATTGTCCTAAAAATAAAAGTATTAGTTGTTGTATTCCTTCATCCGATCCAGGGTCCAGGGTGGTATACCTCTGCATCACATCCCGCAGGTGATCTAAAAATTCAGAAGGTGTTTGAGAGGGACCTTGTTTAACAGCATATAAGGCTGACCAGTTTATGGTCTTAGGAATTGCTCGTTCTAGTCCTTTCACTATAAAGTCTTGATATCTTTTAAGCTGTGCTAATTCATCAGGTTCATTGGGATCCCACATCGGACCCTGAAGAGGAAACACATCTTTAATATCCTCTTGTGCTGGCACGCAAGCATCTTCAGCTAAGTCCTTGGCTACCTTCAAAATCAACTGCTTCTCTGTTTCTGTTAAGGCATCAAGTAGTAACTGTATATCTGCCCAATCAGGTAAATGCTGCTTAACCATAAACTTAAACCTTTTGGCATCCCCTATTGGGTCATTCCAATAACCCTTAGCAGTCTTTTCCCAAGCTTCCAAATCCATTGAGAAAAAGGGGACCTTAATTATCCTTGGTTCCCCGTCAGAGGTCATAGCTTGCCTTAAGGGTGCTTGTATGACTCTTTTAGTTTGCTTTTTAGTTGTTTGTGGGGGTGGGTTCATTCTGGTTTGCCTTCTGGTCCTTGAAGCTATTGGACCCTGTGGGGAAGGCTTGGGGCTTGGTCCAGATTCATCCCATTCACTATCACTACTAGGCAACGGTGGATAAAGCCTCGAGGACTTCCCTTGATTTAGGAGTTGGTGGGAAAACCCCTACCTCAATTATTGTTTTTCCCTGGGCAGATGAACCAGAAGCTGAGTTAGGGGAGGCTGAGGTTGGTGAGGGTTATGATTTTACTTGTTTTCCTACACTCTCCTCTGCGCTCTCCTCCACCCTCCCTCCCCCCTGGTTTCTAGGGGTTGGTAAAAGTGTCTCTACTGTCTCTTGTTCTAAGATCTCTATTGGATACACTTTACTTGGGTGCGAGCATCTTTGATTTATTGAACATGTGCTACAACACTGAGCTTTTCCCTGTTAGCTTTATTATCTTTTTCAAGAGACAGTACCAGTGGATCAGATGGTGGCCCAATTCCACAACCCTTTGCCACTCAGGGTGATTTCGCAAACTGAAAAACATATCAGCATAAATCACCTCTTGCCACTTCTGTTCACGCCTAAGGAAAAGCATTAACTATAATAGAGTCTCATAGTCTAGTGTACCATTTGCTGGCCATTTCACTCCCCTATCAAGTCTATAGAGTGGCCACAACTGTGTAGAAAATTTGACAAGCTCCCTTTTCGTTTCACTACCACCATAGCCCACCAGCTCTTTCCAGTGTGTTAAGATACACCCTAAAGGGCTTACTCTGGGTATCTCTTTGCTCTCATTTGCCCCCATGTTTAGGATTTTCCTTTTCAAAACACTTTTTGATCTTATCCCAGTTCTTAAGCTTCACCTGGTATCCCTCTGGTACAAAAATATACTGGCCACACTCAACTCTAAGAATTTCCACCAGTTTCTTCAAGGTACCTGAAACCCCGTTTTCTAACAACTCAAATATTTTACTGCTACCAGCGACCTCTTGACCAGTTGCCAACAAAATTCGTATAACTTTCTGTGTAGCCTCTTGCTCCTTTGTACGACAGAGAGCACAAATTCCAGTCTTAGGTATTAGCCACCTATACCCTTTTTGGACCCATGAGTCCTGACAGGCTGCACAACAAAACACAATCTACGGATTACAGCAGCAATCTTTCTTTGGGCAAGGGAATACCTCTGAACCAGGCTCTCAGTTCTTGTGCCTCCTGGTTCTGGTCATATAGCTATGCTAGCAAACAAAAGGGATAAAGCAACTTGTTAATGAATTTTCTTCTCAAAAAAAGTTAGCAGTCCTTCTAAAACAGGTTTCAGAGCAGCAGCTGTTGAGGAAAAAAACTTGTTATACAAAAGGAAAAATGGGAAGAAAATTCTCTTTCATTAAATAAAAAAACCACAATGTAACACACAATGTAGTTAAACACTCCAAGTTGCAAGTTATTAATCACCCATTAAATAAAAAAAAAAAAAAAAAAAAACAAACAAACAACAAAAACAAAAAAAAAAAAAAAAAAGCCCAGGCAGGGCCTTTTTCATGACCCCAAACACATTCAACAAAAGTTTTAACAGGATCTTGCTAAAAATCACACAAACTCCAACCGGAGCACAGCACAAATCTCTCCACAAAAAGGGGGTAAGTTACCAATAAACACTCGCCAAACTTAAATTTTCCAGGGGGTTAGTTGAAAAATGTATCCCGCGGTTACAGAGCCTGAACTCTCCACTGGTTACTCGGGAAACAAATGACTCCCCAGTCGCCTGGACTATATCAGGAATAGTTTGGGCTTTTCACTCCACTCTCTAACTAAAATAAACAAATTTAACTCACAATGTCTTTCTCACCCAACAACATATCAAATAAAATCTCACAGCTTAAAATGCATGCTGTCTAAGCTCACACACAGCTTAATTCCCCTCTAACACACAATCTAAATTCAATACAAATACTTTAAACCAGTCTGCTCTCCCAAACAAAGTCAGTGTCCTTCTGCAAAGCATGCAGGGATTTCACAAACCTTTTACAACTTTAAACTCACAAAACTCATAAAAACGCTTACAAAGGTTAGTAACACACACCAAATCACACAAATTATAATGCTCACAACACAAACTTGCAAACCACAACAAATATGATACACAAATAGTTTTCCACAACTTAAATACACAAAATCACAAACCCACCAAACAAACACAGATCCGATTACAACACACACACATAGTGCTTGGGGTCACAACCAAAATTGTCTGCAACCCACAGCAGGACCCTTCACGTCCCAGAAAATTCGGACAAACCACTCAAATTATTGATTACTAAGGTGCACCTTTCAATTACAAGCTGAAACCAGAGTTACTCCTGCTTCAATCCAAATTCACAACACCACAGCTGTCGTCTCCACTACGAGACACAGACTTCTAAACCTCTGGTGCTGCCATCTCCACTATGAGACACAGACCACCAACCCCTGGTGCCGCTGTCTCCTCTACGAGACACGGACCACCAAACTCTGGGTCCCCACTATGGGACACGGGTTACCAGACAACTGATATGAGACGTCTCTCGTGTCCTATTAACTGTTCATATAATAAGGTACCTTTCCCCAAATATAAACATACCTTTTGTCCGTAGTTCCAGCAGGTTCTGGTCTTTCCCCGGGTAGTCAGCGAGATCGCAGGATCCCCCTTCCCAGAAATTCCTGGGTGGGCACCCAGAGGGGTCCCGGACCCCACTGGCCCCACGGCCAGAGAGAGCAGCTCTCCTGCCTGGCTCACCAAAATGATTTATTAAAGAAATATGGATATTGATCTAGCACCAATATCCAACTGTGACGAACAAAAACTCTCTAACAGTTTAAAGTTAGAAAGTGTATGTTTATTGCGACACCGGGCACCGTGCGGGATAGCTCCCAAATACACACCGGGCCTTTCAAATGATTACAGAGTCCTTTTATCCACACAAGAATTGAATACCCAAAATACAAATACATATTCATAATTTAGTACATCCCATTCCTCGCTTCGTATGCTAATCATTTCAAAAGCTATTAAGCATGCGTAGTTTGTTCCTTGAAATGGGTCGGTGGTCCCTTTCATGGGGAGGGGTCCCAAAATGAGGAAGTAAATGAAGTCTTCCTCATTCTGACCTTTCTACCTTTTCAATGCAAATATGACAAATGAACCTTGGTAGAACTCCTGTTCCTTGTCTTCAATTGGTTTCAGAACAGAAGAGGCCCACAATTGTCTTATGTTCCTAAAAGCTTTTTGTCACTTTCTATATTCTTCACTATAAACCCAGCTAACTAAACATTGTGTTGACAGGCAATCAATTATTAGTTAACTACTAACTCTTAACTTCATCAAGGCCTACTTACAGAGTCCTTTTATTTTAATTAACTCTAGTGAGGCTTATCTCTAACTAAAATCTTAGCTCCTCTAAATCTCTTAAAGTTTATGTTTCACTGTTAGTTTGGTTATGGTAAAAGGGGTTTAAAGGGGTAGTTGTCAGAAATACGGTACTCTATGTACCATAATACACTGAAGTAAAGTGCACAACCCCCAAGCGAAATGAGCCAGCCCGGGCAGAACTGTAATGGGCCAATCACGCACCTTAAATCTTCATGCAAATGAAGGATCCAAAAAGAAAACAATTCAAATGGACAAAAAACAGGATAAAAAGGGGGCTTCTGACCCACTGAACCTGTGCCACTCCACCTGGAACATCAGGGACATCGCTGCTCAGAAAACCCAGCGCCGGCGCTGCAGCATCCTTGATGGGAATGCTCCTCCTCAGCCCGTGGGCCCCTTGCATTAGGCCTTTCTTTTTTTATTACAATAAATGCTGAAATCACTTTTAGTACCAGGAGTGTGGTCCCGATTTTAATAAAAGCCTTATAAAATCAAGCCTGCTCTCCTAAAATCAGTGGCTGGCCTTGTCAAGCTAGCACTTTGCAAGTTCCCATGCGAAAGCAATCCTGGTGTGAGCAGTTCATTAACATAACAATCTATTCCTGGGTGAAAAAACAACTAGCCACCTGTATAAACTGTTTTTACACTGTTAGATAGAAAAATTAAAACTCTGTGTCTCACAAACAGCTTTTCCTGCACGTACACACCGGGGGTTTGAGTGACCAATCAATACAGGGTAACAACTTGTTACTAATCAATAAAGTAATTGGCAAGAAAGCTACTAACCAATTGGAGTCACACATGGGGTCTGTAAAATGATATAAAAACGAGTTATGTGAATAAAGAATAAGCTTTTTCCACCATGAATAAAATGGAGTCCACATGATTTATTCCCATATATAAGGATCTGGGACTGTGGAGTGCCTGGGTGTCTTAGGTTACAATGTAAGATGTAACCAAATGTATGTATTCTATTACTATCTGTTAAAACCAGGTCGGGCAGTGTTCTTTGTCTCTTCCATAACCCATCCCTCATAACTCCCTCCCTCTCCCCACAGGGGAATATCTCCTGTTAATGGACCATCACGTCTCACTGCATGACTGATAAAATTACATCATCCCATTGTGAGATGCTCCACCCAGGGGGATGAACCAAGCATTCTTACCTGGATATAATCTGAGGTTTGAAGCACCACAAGTGGCCTTCAACAGAACCACATCTATCACGCCAGGAGAACTGCAGCCACCATTTAATCGGACTGCTACCAACACCCTGCCTGTCAGGGTGCCAGATTGTATTCTGACTCTGTCAGTGTTTTTGTACTATTGCATTTATTTTAATTTTCCTATTAAATTGTAGTTCTGACTTGGGATCTCCCACTGGTTTACTTTCAAACTAGTACAGTGGGTTTAATAACCTCACTGATTATTCTTAGGTCCTGCACCATTCTATAGGTTCCATCTGATTTAATAACTGGCAGGATAGAAGTGTTATAGGGAAACATATATGCCTCCAAAAGACCCCCCTTTAACAGGGACTCTGCAACGGGCTGCAACCCCTTCCTTCCCTTCCTTGAATTAGGATATTGCTTTTTAGACACCACTTGTCCTGGTTGCCTCAGTAATCTGGAGAGGCTCGACATCCAGTTTTCCATATTCCTCTGGGACTACCTACACTTCTGAGTTCACTTTAGCATAAGCTTTATCAGCACAAGAGTGCTGGCCTCCCCATCACCCCTCACAACACTAATCCACATTCCCCACCAAATTCCCTCCTAGCAAACCACAGTCACAACTAGGAACAAGCAGAAACTCATGCATTTCAAACCCATCTCAAACATTCAGTGGTTGAATAAAGCACACCAGCTCATCTTTCCCACTTATCAAAAGAACATTTGGACAATTGTCTGCCCTTTGGCATAAAATTCAAATTAGACAGAGGAGTTCCCATGTCTACTAAGAAACACACTTCTCAGTCCAGCAAGGAGTCCAGTGTGGCGAGTCCTGGGTACAATAGGAGATCCTGACACCCTTAACAATCCATTTCTCATGTTCTCTTTTTACAAATGGCACATTCATTCCTTCCCAATCGCTATCCTGGTGGCCACCCCTTCCCTTTGGTCCTGGGGCTCCCTGCATTTTTCCCACTGGAGGTTGTAAAAACTGTGCTGTTATCCTTGCCTGTACATTTACCTTTTCCTCATCCCTTCTTTCATATCTTTCATATCTTTCATATACCTGATGTGCCTCTCTAAACACATTCCTGCAAGGGCCCACTCTGCCACCTCTCCAGCCCCTGCTCCTGCTACTTTTGGGCTCTCACCCTCCCACAGCCACTGAACTCTGCAAAATCACTCACCTCCCCAGTTACCCAAACAAAATCCATTCTTGTATCAGGCTGGGCTTTGGTGACACATTGTATCTTAAATCAAAGCCAGTCCATGTATCTTACACTGTATACCAAAGCTGGTCCCTGTCCTGCTGCAGTGTCCAGATGCACACACTGTCCAGGCCCCCAGGCCACTCTCCCAGCACCACAAGCTCTGTAAAGCACCAGGTGCCGGCACAGCTTGGCTAGCGGGCACAGCTGACAGTGCCACAGGGACGGGCAGGCGGAGAAGACATCCCACAGCCTCACGGGGCCAGGGGTCCACTGCACCTCCTGCCTGGGGGGTGTCAGTGTCAGGTACTGCCTGACACTGAGCCCTGGCTGCCCCACAGCCTCAGCTCAGTCCCGCACCTCCCCCACAGGTCCCCCAGCCCATGCCACTGATCCGGTATTTCTGCACCCGGTCTCAGCATTCTCACCATAGAGAAACCCCCTCAAGTCCTGAGTAGCAAGCGGACAAAACCAAATCCTCCACCCTGGCTGCATAATGACCCAGGGAGGGGTGGTGGTGTAGGAACAATACCTCCCTGTTTTCCCTATCCTGGAAGCCAAGAATACAAAAAACTTGCAGCTGGCCCTGTATTAGACTGCAGACTTTGAAGACAAGGCAGAGAACATCCCAGTCCTCACTGTTCTTTCCTTATTTTACATAGCCTCCCGCTGCTATTTGCCTTAACCACATTTCTCCACACTCCCCTTCAACCAATCCTTTCCCAAACCAACACCATCTGTCCCCTGTTGTCAAGACCCTTTGTCTTATTGCCCCCTCTGGGCGTCCATGTCCTTAACTACCTCTGGGAGAATGTGCAAACCATCTCAACATTCTCCCAAAGGACCCATCGGAGGTATTTTGGGATCATCATCCCTTATAGTTGAGAGCCTTTCCTGGCTTTTCTTTACGGCCCTCCGTGGGTATCCTGCTATGTTTTACTCCCTGAAGATCCCATGGTCCTCACTGGTGAGATTTCCAGTGCTCCTTTACTATGGACTCTTCACGGACCCCCCATGTCTGCCTCTCATCTGTCTCCTGGACAGTCTTGGGCACCCAATCAATCACCCAGAGCCAGCCAGCGCCGAAGGGAGCTGATCACCGAAACTGGGTGAGGCTGCCATGAGCTCCTCTTGAAACATAGGATCAGAAACTAGAGGATATATATTAAACATAGAAATTAGAAGGTATTGATTAAGAATAGGCACATCAATGATGGACACTGCTTAATATTTGCTGCATCCTCGGTTGCATGAGAAAGGAAAGGATTACTTGCAAAACAGCAAGAAAGAATGCAAGGATGCCTGATAAGGGGAAGGATGTTTATCAAGAACAGGATACAGTATGCAAGGATACTGAGATAACAAGGCTCCTTGGGCCCCTGAAACCAGATGAATCTGGACTCCTGGCTTGGACAGTGACCAAAAGATCAGTAAGCATGAGCAAGGCAGCGGAGTCAGAAAGTCAACCCTGAGGAAGACAACTTTACTTCATCCCCTATGACCCCCTAGACCCCTGAGATGACCACCAGAGACAACTGCACAGGCGCAAAGGACTGATAAGATGATTAGCATATGAAGCAGAGAGTGAGGGGAGCCAGGGAATGATCTATTGTGAAACTCGATGCATATGTAACATTCTAAGAAAACGTGAGTGAACAGGGGGTACACATGACTTTGTGGAGATATCCTGCATGCGTCCTGCATACCTACTTTAAAACTCATTTGTCTTTGAGTTTTAGAGTCTCTCCGCATGTCATTTTGGTAACCATGAAGGGACGTTCTCTGCCAGCTGTGGGACTGACTGAGGGGCAGACTTCCTAAGGTGCTCCTGGCAATTTTCCCTGGAAGGAACTCCGCTTCTCGATCACTTACTGCGGGGCAGACAACTACCTCCTAACCAGCGGAGAAACGGTATGCATTTCTTTTAAAGGGGGGCCCCCATAGAGACCACTGATAAGCTGCTCAAAGACATCTGAACACACAGAACATGGTCCTGGTGGGTTTGGGCTTGCAAGCAACCGTTGGCCAAACGTGCGGCTAGCGGTAAGGACCGCTGAGTGAAGGAAATGCAGCAGGGAAGGCTTTGCTGACCATGGACCAGCAGCTAGCAATTCCGGGGTAAATCGAGTGAATCCCTGTTGCTATTTGTGCATGTAAGTCTTAAAAAGTTGGATACGCGTTGTGTTGAGTTTTGTCCATGCCTGAGAGCTTGTGCGAAGTCACTGTGATTTTGGGAACTGTGGTGTATTTCTAAGGCAATACTGCCATCTTGTGTCAAAAGTCATAATTGCGGCAATCTTCCCTTTTTACCGTGTCCACCAGGAACTTTGTGTTTTACTTTGCTAATTCTCTTTCTCTGTTACTTGCCAGGAGTACTGTTTTAAGGGTTATTGCGTTTTGCTTTGCTGGAGTGTTATCCATAGGGATAGTTTATTGTGCGTGTTGTTTTTAGGGTTTGTTTGATAGGGGTTGTTTTTGGTTAGTGCTGTTTGTTTTAATGCTTTTTCTGTGACTACTGGGTTTGTTTGATAAGTGCTGTTTTCGTTTACTGCTGTTTGCTTTGATGTTTTGGCTGTGTGTATTGCTTTTAGGGTTTGTTTAGTGTGCTTTGCCAGGGGTAGTGCATCAGTAACAGTTGTTCTAGCCATGGCGAGATGGCTGGAAGGAGTCCCTCTCCCCAGCGGCTTGGACTTGAACCTTGGGAGTTTGTGAATCCTGAAAGTAATTGGGTAATAAGGGGACATCAGCAGGTTTATTTAGAGGGAGTATATAGGACTTCTACGGGAGATCTGGTCCCATTAGACTGACAGCAGCCTGCACCAAAAATCTGGTAAACAGAAGGAGTAGGACCATCTGTTTCTGCAGGCAAGAGCAGCATCTAGTGTAGGTGTTGGTTAAATCTGGGACCTGTGGGGAACAGTGGTATTGTTCCTAAGATAAGAGACACAGTGCCTGTGCTCAGTGCAGCCTGCAGGGTCAGGACGACCCAGAACCAGAAATTTTAGAGTATTTCTGTGGAAAGATCCATCTAGTCCCAGAGATTTGGAGCGTAAAGGAAAAAGGATTGGGAAAAGACTGTACAAAAGTGTAAAAAGGAATTTGGGTGGAAGCAATAGAGAAGAAGGAAATAATGGGATCAGGAGAGAGTAAAGAAATCCCTAAGGCAAGCCCTCCGGGCTGTATTTTAGCTCATTGGAAGAAGATTGCAGGCTCAGGAAGTACTGAATCTAAACGTACCCTTGTGAGGTACTGCACCCAGTAGTGGCCATTATATTGGTTGGAAAGTGGAGCCATATGGGCCCCTACTGGAAGCTTAGAATACGACACCTTATTGCAGCTAATGTTATTTCTCAGATGTGAGGGTAAATGGTCTGAAGTTTCTGTCGCCTTCTGATGAGAAGGCGGGCGACCTGGTTTCAAGACACAGCACGGCAACCCGGCCTCACCCGGATCACTCGGGCCACAGACATGCACAGACACCAATGTGGTGGATGGTCAAATGGCGTTTATTATCTTATCTCATGGGGTTAAATAGTCAAGGGGGCTTCACTACATCAGAAGGGGATGGTGGGTCTGGCTAGGGTTAGTAAGGAGTGGAAAACTACTGAGTTTAGGAGGGGCTGCATGCTTTAGGGGTAATTGATTAACTATAGCAGGAAGAAGGGGGGAAGGGTCTAGCTTTCCGTCACATCCCGAGATCTTCCGTTCGCCTGTCCCTATCTACCACATCTCCCCCCCCCTTTTTTACTAATGAATGAGGTGGTTATAAACATAGGCACTAAGGTGAGGTATAAAGTTGTAATTTGATAAGGGAAAAGAGTTTTTTGGTAAACCTGAGTAATCTTCGCAAGGGAAGTTTAGAGAACCTCTGCGACTGGCAGTGTCCTCGGTTTCTGGTTCACAGCATTTGTTACCGGCCTATAAACAGGATGTTGGCCCGTTCTAGGCGAGCTTGAATGAACGAGACCAGCCTGTTTAGCAGGCAAGGTCCGAATGTGAAGGTTAAAAGCAGTATCGCTAGCGGACCTACTAGGGTAGAAATTAGAGTGGTGAGCCATGGTGATTGATTGAACCAGGACTCGAACCAGCTCTGTTGGGTTTCCCTGTCTTTCTTTCTTTGAGCCAGTCTATCTCCGAGTTCTGCCATGGAGTCTTTAACGACTCCTGTGTGGTCCGCGTAGAAGCAGCATTCCTCCTTCAAGGCGGCACACAGACCTCCTTGCTGCATGAACAAGAGGTCCAGTCCCCGCCTGTTCTGTAAGACCACTTCCGAAAGCAAGGAAACTGATTTCTCTAGAAAGGAGATGGATTTCTCGATCCTCTGCAGGTCCTCATCGATGGTCATTTGCAGCTGAGCAAGCCCTTGGTGTTGGGTCGTGAGGGCCGAGACACCTGTGGCTGTGCCAGCTGCTCCCAGGCCGAGCAGCATTGCGATAGTCACTCCCGTTATTATTTCTCTTTTGTGGAGTCGGCCAGGCTCCTCGAAGATGTGGTACACCTCCTCATCTGAGTGGTACAGGACCCTAGGAACAATTAGAACTTGGACACAGAAATCGGTAGCGTCATTGAATTTGGCAAGGAACACGCAAGGACTTACCCCGGATTTCTGACTAACCCACATCCCGGATGTGGATGGGGCCGCCCACTTGTTGATCTTTCTGTTGGGCTTGACGACTTCGGTGCAGAGGTTGCCTTTCTGCTTCGCCAAGGCTGCACTGCCAAAGCATTTGCCCCGGCCTGTGACTTGACTCAGGGTGATTGCCCTACGGGGGGTGTCCCATCTGCACTGGTGAGGGGCTTCGGCTGTGGAGTAACTGAAGGGGGTGTCTAGAGCGACTCCTTCGTAGAAAGGAGGTTTAACATCGTAACAAAGCCAGCAAGAATTGGTTAGGTTTGGGTTGGATTCGTTCAAGGATAGAAAGGTAGCCTCTAGCATGCGTAAGATTGGGTCTGAGTCCGACTCGGCTAAGCGGCCTATTTGGAAGGCATCTGCATGGCCGGTCGGGATATCGGTGGCCTTTGTGGGTAGTGGTTTGGGATGGGTAATGTTTCCCCCTTTTTGCACGTCCTTAATAACCATATTGGGTCCTACCGGTCGGGGTGCCGGTGGTTGGAGCCTGATAATTCGCACGTTCACCCACTCTTTTGGCGCCTTGAGGACTACCGTCCATGTTCTGCCTGTGGCCCAACTAGGGTGTTCTGGCTGCAGGACCGTCATGTTATAGTCCGTGCACTTCCGATATTTGGGTTGTGTATGATAGTTGTCATAGACCCCTCCCTTGAAGGCGGGCTTTTTACAGCCGGTAGGTGCCCAGGTGAACTGCAAGAATCTATCGGGCTCTTGTGGTTCCCACCCTTCTCCCGATGGTCTGGCATCTGTGACAATGGTTTCACAGCCCCAGTGCCCGCAATATCCCCACCCCGGGTAGTTACAGTACTTCTTCCCAGGGTTGGAGGCTGGGCACCAGTAGGACAGGTACATGTACATGATGTGCGGGTGATGGGGTTGTAGTTTTGGTCGTCCTGGAAACAGGTCGGTGATATGGAACACGAAGGATGGGGTGCCTGCCGTGGTGATTTCTTTGAACACCTTGTCACTTGAAAGATGCTGCATGACCCACCTGAATGGCTGATGGGGGTGATAGTCTGGGTTGGCTCGCCCCTCGGCGATGAGCCCTAATAGCAAGATCACACAATGCCACCGTTGCTGTCTGGGTCTCACCGGTGTAGGATTCTTGGGTGCTGTTTGGCGTTTTGGTGGTTCGTCGCTTTTCTCTGGAGCCGGGATGTATGTGTTACGGGGACGACCCACGAGCATGTCCTGTAAACAGAAACTCGCAATTCTCGTTAGTCCCCTGGGTTGTGGCTGTATTGAAAAGAAGCAGTCCTTGATGTCCAGCACTGCGCATGGTTGCCCTTTGGGGTTTACCAGATTATATATCCTTTGCTGATTTCCCTCTGGTCCGGTGATCCTCACCGGGAAGGCTCTTACTGCCCCTGAGGGAGCCCACTTTGCACAGGCTATCTTTATTCTAGCCCAGTCGGTAAACTGGGCTGGCTCGCGTTGTGATTGCCTTTCGATGTGGCTTAAGACTTTATTCGGTTTTGTTTCAAACCGCGTCAGCTCCGCTTTTTCCTTTTCTGAGTCCCCGTCAGCGTCCATCAGCTCTCCCGAGCTGTCGGAGCTGGTGGAGCTCGACTCAGAGCCGGAAGTCGAGTGCCAGCGCGTTTCCGGGTCCCGGTGCCTTTTCGTGCAGCTCCGGCCCCGTCCCTCCCCCTCCCTTCAGGGGTGGTGCCGTTCCCGCCCCCTGGGCTTGCCCTGCCGCCCGCAGGGGGAGGTCTCTCCCTTGGATGGTAGCAGCGTTGAGCATGGCTCCCGATTGGGCATGCGCTCTCCGCCGCCCCCCTCCTCCTCCTTTCCTCGCGGCTGCGCACTAGCGAGAATCCGGGTATTCGGGGTCTTCCCGCAGGGAGCATGTGCGCCCCGCCCATCCTCTTGGTCATCAGCGCCATGTTCGGCGGGGTAGGGCGGGGGTGCTGCCCGCGTCTCCTCCCGAGCCATGTTTCCCGCATCTCTGGCTTCCCTCGCCAAATCCTCCCAAAAGGACTGCGCGCGCTGCTGCGCCCCCGGCGCCGAGTCGCCGATTCGCGGTGAAGGGACGGACGGGGGGTCCGCTAGTTTTTCGGGAAGCCCCGCGGGGGGGGGTGGGCTCGGGCTCGGGGATGGGGGGGACGCGCCCGGTCCCCCCGGGTCCCCGCTCCCGGGTACCTCGCTATCGGGGGCGGTTTGCGTTGCCGCTCCTACCCCCAGTTTGGGTGTAGCTAATAAACATGCGTTCGCCGCGCTCCATGTTTCTTGTTCCTCTAACGCCTTGCGCAGAGCCCGCTCGACTTTTCCCCAAGCCTTGAGGCTTTTTCTGCTGCCTGAGGTTTTTGTTTCCTCGGCTAATGCGGCCGTACATCTCCCCCACACCTCCGGGTGTAATATATCCATGGGACGTTCAATCGTCCCCAGCTCAAGGAGTCTCGCAATAGCGAGGTAAAAATCCTTGAGCTTACACTTAATTCCCCACTGCTTATAAATCGAACTCACGACCTTCGCGATGGCCTCCATGTGGATCGCTGGTCCGGGGACGTCTCCCCCGCCTAGAATCGGCTTGGCCGTTCTGGCCGCTGTCTCTCGTCCAGGAGATTCCCGCTACCCGAGGGTTTCTCTTCTCCCTTTCCACTCCCGGGTTTCGGCACCATATGTCGCCTTCTGATGAGAAGGCGGGCGACCTGGTTTCAAGACACAGCACGGCAACCCGGCCTCACCCGGATCACTCGGGCCACAGACATGCACAGACACCAATGTGGTGGATGGTCAAATGGCATTTATTATCTTATCTCATGGGGTTAAATAGTCAAGGGGGCTTCACTACATCAGAAGGGGATGGTGGGTCTGGCTAGGGTTAGTAAGGAGTGGAAAACTACTGAGTTTAGGAGGGGCTGCATGCTTTAGGGGTAATTGATTAACTATAGCAGGAAGAAGGGGGGAAGGGTCTAGCTTTCCGTCACATCCCGAGATCTTCCGTTCGCCTGTCCCTATCTACCACAAGTTTCGTATGCGGATATGTTTTTCTCCCTTCTAAATCACCCTGAATGGCAGAGGGATTGTGGGATCAGGGCCCCTTATGATCCCCTGATATTAGCCCTCGAAAAGGAAAACAAAGCTAATAGAAACCAGCTTGAACAATGCTGTAGTACCTGCTCAATAGACCAGCATTGCACACATCGCAACAAGGTTTATCAAGCAGAGATACAAAAGCAAGAATTGCTGGATTTATTTGAGCCACCCCCTGAGAAGCAAAGTGGTCTAGGGGAGGAGCAGATTCAGCTCCCTTGGAAGAGAGGCAAGCTGGACCATCTGCTCCTCCACCCACTTCTGAATTACAAACAACATTGCATCCCCCATTGCCTGATAGTGATAGTAATGATGAGGAACCTTCCACGAGCTGGAGCAGTCCCATATCATCTCAGACTAGAAAACAAAGAAAGGAAATAATACAAGCCCCTTTAAGGGAGGCAGTGGGAGCCGGGAGGGAAAGAGTGTTAATTAAAGTCCCTTTTTCTACAATTGACTTAGAAGGCTGGGAAAGAGTTGCCAAGAACTATAGGACTGACCTGATAAGAACAGCTAAAAGGTTAAGATATATGATTAAGCAGCATATCCCAGACTGGTCAGACCTTCAGTTATTGTTGGAGGCGTTAACACAGACGGAAAACCAGCTAGTTTTAAAAACAGCAGGGGACTTCTGCAGAACAACACAAGAGGATGTTAAGGACATTTTCCCCCTCCATGATCCAAGCTGGAATCCAAATAATGAAAAGCAATTAATAAAAATACACAATTATCCAGAATGGGTAGCAAAGGGGATGGAACAGGCCATCCCCAAGACTACAAATTGGTCGGCTTTGTACGCAATTAAGCAAACTTCTTCTGAAACTCCTTATGAGTTTTTAGATCACTTGAGAGATGCAATGTATCGCCATACACCATTAGATCCTGGATCTGAGATAGGGATACAGCAGCTAATAAATTTATTTTTAGGGCAATCTACGGGAGATATCAGGAGGAAACTTCAGAAGCTCCGGGGACCAGAGGGAAGGAATTTGGAGGCCTTGCTAGATGAGGCATGGAGGGTTTTCAGCAATCAAGAAGAAGGATATAAGCAAGGGATAAGAAAGTTAATGGCAGTAGTAAAAGAGGAAGGCAAAGGAAGGCAGAGACAAGGACCACCTAGGCAAAGACCACCCTGGCTGGGCAAAGATTAGTGTGCAAATTGCAGAAAATTTGGACACTGGAAAAACAAGTGCCCTGAACAAAAAATAAATGGGAAAGGGAACCGGGGAAGGGAGGTGGTGGTTGCTCGTTCAAAAAGCGACTGAAGGGGACCGGGGGACCTTACCCCAGGGGATCCATTGGTTATAAAAATGAAACTGGGGAAGGAGGGAAAAGAGGTGGAATTTATGGTAGACACAGGGGCAACATTTTCAGTTTTAAATAAAGCTTTGGTGCCAGTGGGGAATGAATATGTTAGGGTAAAGGGAGCATCTGGCCAATCTGAAATAGCATATTTTTGCAAGCCACTCAAATACAACTATGGAAAACAGTGGGGCATCCATAAATTCTTATACATGCCCAATTCCCCGGATTCGCTCCTAGGGAGAGATTTATTGGAGAAGTTGGAGGCAACTATTTTGTTTAAAAAAGGGGAGGTTACTCTGGAAGTGAATGAGCAAAAATATGTAGAAGCGCTGAGTTTAATATTGACAGCCATTAAAGCTAAAGAGGAAATTAGCAAGGAAATCCTGAATTGAGTGTTTCCGGGAGTATGGACCTCCAATGTACCAGGGAGGGCGAAAAATGCCCCACCAATAAAAATTAAGCTCAAGGAAGGAAAATAACCAGTTAGAATTAAACAGTATTCTTTGAGGAAGGAAGATAAAGAGGGAATTAACCCCATAATTGAATTTTTTTTTTACAGTTGGGGTTATTGAAAGAGTGCCAATCTGACTTCAACACTCCTATCCTGCCTGTCTGCAAACCTGATGGGTCATACCGGGTCGTGGAGGACTTACGAGATGTTAACACGATAACTGAGGATCTCTACCCTGTGGTGGCTAACCCGTACAGCTTGTTAACGTGTTTAACACCATAGCTAACTTGGTTTACTGTTTTAGACCTGAAGGATGCCTTCTTTTGCCTCCGTCTTCATGAAGCCAGCCAGAAAATTTTTGCATTTGAATGGCAAAATGCCAAAAGTGGATGAAAAACTCAGCTCACATGGACAGTCCTATCCCAAGGATATAAGAACTTGCCCACCCTGTTTTGGAGAACAATTTGCGAAGGATTTGGAATCCTGGGAAGCTCCACCAGGGGAAGGGAGAATGTTGCAGTATGTAGATGACAACCTAATAGCTACCCCTACAGAAGAAGGCTGCGTGGCCTGGACGGTAAGCCTTCTAAACTTTTTGGGGCTTCAGGGGTATACAGTGTCAAAGAAAAAGGCTCAGGTAGCAAAACAAAAGGTGATCTACCTGGGTTATGAGGTCAGTGCTTGTTGCTGTTGAGCAGGACAGGAACGAAGACTCCAAGTAAGAAGGCAAAGAGAATGAACTGATTTATTTCAAATCTACCGCTCTATATATAGAGAACATCGTGCGGACTAATTTCATTGGTCTTAGAGTAAAAACATCTCACACCATTGGTGTGCAGTGAATGACGCATGGTAGCAGAACATATCTATAAACAATATGAACAACAAGATAGATTAGAGAATTATTTACATTCTTTCCCAACTGCTTCCCAGGCTCTCACCTGGTTAGAAAACCTTTCTCTTTCTCTCTGACTGAGCTGAGAGTATCCACAAGTGCTGGACAACGGACTTTGGGAAAAGAACGCATAGAATCAATATGCCAAACCCCGAAACCTCAAAGAATAAAAGAGCTGAGAACCTTCCTGGGCATGATGGGATGGTGCAGACTATGGATTTACAACTACAGATTACTCATGAAACCTCTGTATTGTCTTATTACAAATGTAAGGAGAGATCTCCAGTGGAAAAAGGAAGCCACACAGGCCTTTGGTCAACTGAAAAAAGCCCTCATGTCAGCTCCAGCTTTAGGACTTCCAGATGTGAGTAAACCATTCTTTCTCTTCTCTCACGAGAAACAGGAAATTGCCCTGGGAATACTGGCACAGGACCTGGGCCCATATAGGAGGGCAGTTGCTTATCTTTCTAAACAGCTGGATGCAGCAGCCAAAGGATGGCCAGGTTGCCTCAGAGCAGTGGCCGCAGTTGTACTGAACATTCAGGAAGCCCGTAAGTTCACCCTGGGCCAGAAAATGACTGTGCTAGTGTCTCATACAGTATCCTCAGTACTGGAAACAACTTCATGAAGGGAGTGTGAAAAACACCAGTCACTTGTTTTTTTAAAATCTTAAAAGTTTATTAGTAATAAAATAGTTATAAAAAAGAGTAATAAAATTAGAGTAATAAAAATTTGGACAACGAGGACTAGGACGCTACGAGACAATAAAAAGCAAAGAATTACAGACATCTGGATGTTTTTGGGCACTAAGCTGCCAAAAACATGCCTTGCAAACAAAGGAATAACCCTTAAAAGCAATAGCCTGTTGCATATTCATATATCTCATACATGATACATAAATTCCTTGCAAATTAAGAATTTTCCTGGTTTTTGTCAACTTCTTCCCCTTAATCCTGGTGGTTCCATAAAGATGGAAAGAAGGTGGAAGAATGTTTGTCTTTTCCAATAAGGAGGCTGTAACTCTTCAGGTTTCATGTCGCTGTTATCTCTGTGTGAAGAGTTTCTTGTTTATCTTATCCCTTTCTTGAGCTAGTAAAAAATATCTTACATTGCATAGTTTCTATTTTAACATTATGTTGTAACCTAAAACTATAACTTAAACTATAACCTAACTTAACTATAACCTAAAACACACTACTTAAAAAGGATTAATACAGTATTACAAAATAACCTTCCATAATACATATAGTATATTGGTGGTGCCAATATCGAGAACGGGACGTGCCTTGGCTTGTCTGGCCCCTGCTGCTGAACCAAATAGCGGCAACTGTGGTGTTTCACCCCAGAGACACTTGGCTAGCTGGATGTTGCAGCTGGGTGCATGGAGACAAGTCCAGGCAAGCCGGAGCTCAGGTGGCGGCGGGATGGAGCTTCCTCTCGCAGAGGGTCTGCTCCTCAGGTTTTCCTCTGTCAGAGAAGCTTTTAAGGCTATGGTGAAGGAAAGGAGTCGATTCTGATGGAGGGTTCAATCCAGAGCTTTTATTCTGGCCCGCAGGCCTCTGAAAGTAGCAACGACTCCAAGCAGAACTCTTAATCCAGTCAAAGCTCCACCAGAACTCCCCGGACCGCATGGTTCCCTTCTCTTTTAACTGGGGGAGGGGAGGGGGGAAGGGATAGGGAGCCCACTGTGAAAAATGCATATTTTATGATTGGCTTTTTGCAAATGTTACAATGAATATTATATGTGTAATGTTGGAAAGTTATGCTATATTAATTCTCTCAAGTAGTGTGTTGAATGTATTTTTAGGTTATAACACAATGTTAAAATAGAAACTATACTATGTAAGATACTTTTTAACTAGCTCAAGAAAGAGATGAGATAATCAAGGAATTCTTCGCACAAAGATAACAATTACAGAAACCCCTAAATTTTCCAGAGGAGAGGAATTTATGGCTTTCCTTATCAATAGAAACGAACTTCTTCAAGCCTAACTTAGACTCGAAGGCACCTAGGGATTAACAGAAACTTTTTGACAAGTACCAGACGAATTTCTTGTTTTAAATAAAATATATGCATAATCATGAAGTGTTTTGTATATGCAACAGGCTATTGCTTTTAAGGTTATTCCTTTGTTCACAAGGCATGCTTGTCATGGCTTAAGTACCCGAGAGCATCCGGACGTCCATAATTCTTTGCTTTTTATTGTCTTGTAATTGTCCTAACTCTAAATTTTTATTACTCTAATTGTATTACTATTTTTATAACCATTTTATTATTATTAAACTTTAAAAATTTTTAAAACCAAGTGATTGGCATTTTTCACACCACCAACCAGGTACCGGAGAAGACGTCTCACGGGACAAAGGACACCTGGATGGCCCAATGCCCCCCCGGGGGTGGAGGGCATCTTTTGAATCTGCCCAATCACTCGATGCCCTTTCTGGAATTCCAGGAGTGACAGACAGGGCTCAGCAGGGGTCAGGGTGGGGAAAGGAGGAGGGATTGACACACTTGGGAGGACAACTTCAGGGGAGGAGCCCGGGGTTCTGGGGTAAACCATGAAGGCACACCGCAATGATATAGTATTCAATTTAATATTTGCGAAGAGCCAATCATAAAATATGCATTTTTCACACATGGAAAGGATGGGAATGGGAATGGGATGTGTTTTCATGGTTACCTGTTGGACTATGGGTTAAACAAATGCTTCTTTTTCCTCTTATGTGCTCTAGCAACTTTAATCTTTTTACCATGCATGATGCTTTGCTTAGTACCACTTATTCAACATGTGATCAAAGGGATGCAGGTAATAGCCATGCCTACTGATCCAGACATGGCTACAAAAGGATAGAAATTGCTGTCACTGCAAATAATTGCAAAACCAAAAAAGACCCAGGAAGAGAAAATTAAGTAAATGATAACTAAAGTTTGTAAAAACAATTATTAAAAAAATAAAAGAGGAGGGATTGAGAGGAATAGTGAATTTGTCTTTACAAACAAGCTGTGGTAGATAAAACTAGCACTGAGAGATAAAAGAAACAATGGGAAGGATTCCACTGATTGATGAATGGAAAAACATATTTGCTTTTACAAATAAACTTTAGGTTTGCTGATAAATGAAATTAGACATTGAAAGATGAAAGAAACAATGGAGAAAACCCCTAAATTCCGTAACAATTAAAAATTAAAAGGGAGGGTTATACTTTGGAGGGAAATCTCTGGTATCAGGCGTATTGGGAAGTCTGTACCTCTCAAGTACCTCAGCCAAGGGGGAAAGAGAGAAGGGAAATGTGGCTGGGAAATTAGGATAAAAAGGAGGCTGCCGTCATCCAAAAATTCGAGAGACCCCAGGGGAATGCCCCATGGCCTCTCCCTTTATTCAAATAAAGTAAAAAGGACTCCTCTGTCTCCTTTTTGGACATAAACCTCTGATGTTTGTCATGAAAAAATGCTAATCACTTGTTTTTTTAATTTTTAAATGTTTAATAATAATAAAATTGTTATAAAAATAGAAATACAATTAGAGGAATAAAAATTTTGAGTTAGGACAATTACAAGACAATAAAAAGCAAAGAATTACGGATGTCTGGATGCTCTCAGGCACTGAAGCTACGACAAGCATGCCTTGTGAACAAAGGAAACACCTTCAAAATAATACACTGTTGCATATTCATATATACTTCATGGTTATGCATACATTCTATTTAAAACAAGAACCTTTGCCTGTTATGTGTTAACTGCTTCCTTTAATTCCCACGGCATCTTCGAGTCTGAGCAAGGCCTGAAGAAATTATCTTCTTCTGATAAGAGAACCATAAATTCCTCTTCTCTGGAAGATTTATGTGTTCTGTGACTGTTATCTCGAAGCGAGTATCTCATTCCTTAAAAAAAAACACATACATAATTTGTGTTTTAACTACTAAAGCTTAATTTTAACTACAAAACTACATTTACCATACTATTAAAATGTTAATACAGCACAACTAATCAATATAACATAATACATATAGTAAATATCTGCATAGAGCCATATAATATGCATTTTTCAGAATTCTCCTTCTTTCTTTTTCTAATTAATTTGGCTTGAGCAATTTTTATTGTTCTCTAGCCTTTATTCTTCATTTGTTTTCTTCACAAATCAATCCCACTTCTTGAAAGGGGTCTTCTATATTATTTTGTTTCTTTAATACCATAATCCTTTGCACCGTTTTTGTTGTATCTAACTTTTGATCTATGGTCACTCATTTCATGCCTTGGACTACAATGCTGATGAGCTGAATGAAACAGGGAATCAAACAAGGAAGAAATATTAGACCAGCAGTAGCACATAAAAGGAAGAAGCCTAACTTTTTCTGCCATTTTATTCCAAACAAGTTATCCCACTAGCTAGTATTTAGCATTGATTCCCACTTTTGAACTGGTACATGGGCTATTTTTCTAATATCATTGACTATATCCAAGACAGCATCCCCATTGTCATCTATTTTTAAGCAGCAATCTGATGTATTGAATTTTCCACAAACACCCCCTTCTTCAGCTAATAAATAGTCCAAAGCTAACCTATTCTGATACACAGCTGCTCTTGTTTGGGTTTGTTGCCTTGATATTAATTCCATTGCCCGACCTGTTTTGTTCGTTATTATCTCTACAGCGGCTTGGAGTCTTATAATTCGATTTAGCATATAAATTGGGGTTTGATATCCCCAACTCCCATCTTGTGCCCAGATGGCTGGCCCATACGTTTCTAATATACATTTAGGGGGCCATTCCTCATCTCCCCATTTTTGAAATCCTCCAATCAAATCTCTTTTGGTTTTTTTTTAGATCCTCATAAACTGGTATCCCTAAATGATCCCCCTCAGGTCCTGGTAAAAGAAAAAATCCTGGCTGTATGATTCCCAGAGTACAACTCCCTTTCCACTGAGAAGGAAGTTTTGGGTATGCTCTTTTTCTACATATCCAGAATAAGCCATCTGGAGCTCTCTAATTGGCAGATTTTTGCTGATCTATATTCTCCTAAAATTTGGAAATTTCTGGGATGCCAACGTAAGGATTTTTGCTTGCATCATTACATTGAAAAAGTCTGATTTTATTATTATACTTACAATTTCCTTTTATCGGGACTGTTCATACTTCTTCCAGACTTCTAGGAGCCAAGAAATTAATTTACAAGATGAAGGGGGGGGGCAGAAATTAAGCAGAAGACATCCTTTGCTTGAAAAGGATGCTTGCATCATGTATGAGATATATGAATATGCAACAGGCTATTGCTTTTAAGGGTTAATCCTTTGTTATCAAGGTGTGTTTCTATGGCAGAGTGCCAGACACCCGGACGTCTGTAATTCTTTGTTTTTTATTGTCCTTTATTGTCCTAACTCTGATTGTCCAAATTCTTATTGCTCTAATTTTTATTACGATTTTTATAACTATTTTATTACTATTAAACTCTTAAAATTTTAAAACAAGTGATTGGCATTTTTTCACATGAGTGAACAGGGGGTACACATGACTTTGTGGAGATATTCTGCATGCATCCAGCCGAATAAAAACATACCTACTGAAGCGATACGTGGAATAAATAAATAGACTCCATAACCTGGGGTAGTTATGAAGTGGGTATGTATGTCAGCACCCGGCACAAGTGAGATAGCTCTCCAAAACTTGTGCGCCGAACCTCAGTCTGACCCACACCTTTATTCCCAAAGATGCTCCATATGCAATACATTGCACAACTTTGCCATGCATATTCAACCCCTGGCCCCGCCTGTCTTCGCCTCTCATGCTAAATAAGTCCACACCCTTCTGGGCACGCGTGGTTTGCTGTGGTGGTCGTACGGGGGTCTCTCGGTGGTCCTGAGGCTGAAGATTGTGGTCTTCCTTATGATTGAACTTTTGAACTTTTCCTCTCTGCGCATGCGCTTTTGATCCTTTGGTGCTTATCTGAGTAGGTCTGTCAGTCTTGATAGGCTTGGAGACAGAGGAGCTTCTTTATCTGGGTTCTTTGCCTCTTCTGGTATTGTTCTTTATGCAAGAAGCTTCAGAAATTTGCATTTTCTTATGCCCTTTGTACCAGGCAGAGGTTTCTTAAGTAAAAGGTTAAAATTCAATACATACCTCTACAAGCTAAATTATAAATGCTTAATTCATTTTGTTAACTTAACTCCAAAAATCTCTGTTTCAATCCCCCCTTTTCTTAAAATATAGCAAATTCTTTTACTACAGGGGTCTCGATTTAAATTTTGACCTACTATTATGACAATCTTCCTTTAGCAGGATTCTATGAATTCTAGAGAGGGACGTTAGAATGCTTACGCATTTTTTTAACATTTTTTTAATTTTACATGAGTGTTAAAATAGACATTATTAATCTTATAGTAACTTAAGTTAATAAAGCTATAATGGGGTGACATAAAGTGTTCTAAACAGTGCATTTCACTAGTTATGACTTGTGCTTATTAGCTAGTGATTAGTGTTGAATACACAAAGTTAGTAAGGGGCACTTGGTGTGGTTTCTCTCATTGTGGTTCTAGGGTCTTCTTGAAAGAGACTTAACATATAGGAGGTTAGTGACATGTCTTGGGTAGACATTCCCTTTTGAACCCCATATGTTTTTTCATAAAGCAATTCAAAGTGGTTCAGCTTTTCTTTAGTTTTGGGTTTGGTTCAAATCTGCAGTAGTGTTAATGGGAGGCATTGAGGCTATAACAAATTAGCTTTTTGTCCTAATCGTACAATTTGTTGTTTGATCAAATTATTCATTTTCTCTCCCTGACCACATGATTGTGGGTTATATGGGGTGTGAAGTTCCCAGTCTATGCTCAAGTATTGGCTAACTTGTTGCACTAATTTTACAGTAAAATGTGGTCTTCTATCTGAGGAGATTGTGGCCAGGACTCTAAAGCGTGGTATGATTTCTTGTACCAATACCTTAGTTACTTCCCGAGCTTTAGAAGTCCTGGTGGGGAATGATTCTGGCCATCCTGAAAAGGTATCTGTTAGCACTAGTAAAAACTTATACCCCCCTTTTCTTGGCAATTCTGTGAAATCAATCTGCCATTGCTGCCCTGGCCCATGACCCTTCCCAATCTGGCCAAGTTTTGGTTTGGGAATATTTTTGGGGTTGGTCTGGAGGCAAAGGTCACATTGTCGAGTCACTTGGGTGATAGTTGCTCGTAAATGTCTAGCTATGATCCTTTCACTTAGATATTTATATAGAGCATCAATACCCCAATGGGTTTTTTGGTGTTCCTCCCTTATTAGGGACCATAATAAATAGGAGGGTATAACTAATTTTCCTTCTATGGTGGCCCATCCCTCTTGGTTATAGTCTCCTTTTTGCTCATGGATCAATTTTTTTTTAGTTTGTTGTATCTTGGCTTACCTTATTACCTCAATTCTTGCTGCTTCTTTTGCTTCCCTATCCGCCAGCTCGTTTCCTTCTTCCAATTCTGAGTTTATCTTCTGATGTGCCTTAATGTGCATGATCGCTACTTTCTCTGGCAACTGGACTGCTTCTAGAAGTCGCAGTACTTCTGATGCATGCTTAATATTTTTCCCTTGAGAGTTCAGCAGTCCTCTCTCTTTCTAAATGGCTCTGTGAGTATGCACTACTCTAAATGCATACTTTGAGTCCGTGAATATGTTTATTTCTTTCCCTCTTGCTAATTCTAGGGCCCGAGTTAGAGCAATTATCTCGGCCTTCTGTGCAGAGGTATTTGTTGGCAGGGGACCAGATTCTATTACTTCCTTGCACGTAGTAATTGCGTACCCAGTGTGCTGTTTTCTACTGATGATATAACTGCTTCTATCAGTAAACTAGACTTCTGCATTCTCGAGAGGGGTGTCCTTCAAGTCAGGGCGGCTGGAGTCGGTGGCTTCGATGGTCTCCAGGCAGTCATGTTCCACTGGTTCCCCTTGGTTTCTACTGAGGAAGGAGGCTGGATTGACAATGTTAGTCACTACTATCTCTACATCATCTTGCTCCACCATAATAGCTTGGTATCTCAGGAACCATTGTGGGGAAAGCCAGTGTCCGCCTTTTACCTCTAGCACTGCAGACACCATGTGAGATACCAGCACAGTCATTTTCTGGCCCAGGGTGAATTTGCGTGCCTCTTGGATGTTCAGTACGACTGCTGCAACAGCTCTGAGGCATCCAGGCCACCCTTTAGCTGCTGTATCCAATTGCTTAGAGAAGTAAGCCACTGTTCTCCGGTATGGGCCGAGGTCCTGTGCTAGTATTCCCAAGGCGATTCCTTGCTTCTCATGGGAGAACAAAAGGAAAGGCTTACTCACGTCCAGCAATCCCAGGGCTAGAGCTGACATGAGGGCTTTTTTCAGCTGGTTGAAAGCCTGTGTAGCTTCTTTTGTCCGTTGGATGTTCTTGCTTTCAGTTGCAATCAGTTCATATAAGGGCTTAACAAACAGTCCATAGTTATAGATCCATAACCTGCACCACCCTGTCATCCCCAGCACAGTTCGTAGTTCCTTTACAGTCTGAGGTTTTGGGGTCTCGCATATTGCCTCTTTCCGGCTTTGGCCCAAGGTACGTTGTCTAGCACTGACTTCGGAACCCAGATAAGTCACTTTCTGTTTTACTACTTGGGCTTTTTCTTTGATACCCGGTACCCTTGGAGCCCCAAAAGGTTCAAGAGGCTTACAGTCCAGGCCACGCATGCTTCCCTTGTCCGTGTGGCTATCAGGATGTCATCTACGTACTGTAGTGTTGGGGAAGATGAAATAGCAAGGCCCTATAAATATGATGGCCTGGCAAAAGAATCAGAGAATACAGATATTGAGATGAAAACAAGGTTTGAAATACCAAACTTTAATCACTGAGCATCTCGAAAACAATAATATAGCCAAGCTGAAAGCAATCCCCCTTTCTGATGATCTAAAAGGTCAAATGGAATGTTCTGTATCACCCCCCAATGTATGGTTCATCCCATACCTGTAACCCTCCCCTGAAGTATCAGGTATCTGTAACCCCATTGGCCCAAGTCCTGTCCCAGCCCACCTTGAAGCCCCCTGATAAGGTGTGGCCAAGGGACCAGACGCTCTCTCTTGGACCTTCCTCCTGGGACGCTCACCTGGGGCCCTCTCTCTCCCTCTCCCCCCGCTCTCCCTGGGCCTGCCACGAGTTGCAGCTAACAACTCTAAGCAGGGCCCTTTATCCTTTATAATAAACCATATGTTCTAAAGACCGGGCTTCAGAGATCCTTCACCACCACCCATCCAAACCATCCTGGAGCCCAGCAGTCCCCGCACTGTAGCAAATTCCCTTCCTCTGGAGGGGCTTCCCAGGTCTTTAATTCCTTTGCAAGTTGTTCTCCAAACAAAGTGGGTGAGTTTTTGAATCTTTGTGGGAGTCGGTCCATGTCAGTTGAGTTCTTTGCCCGCTTTTAGGATTTTCCCATTCAAATGCAAAAATTTTCTGGCTGGCTTCGTGGATAGGAAGGCAAAAGAAGGCGTCTTTTAAATCTAAAACGGTAAACTAAGTTAGCTCAGGTGTTAAGCAAGTTAATAACGTGTAGGGATTGGCCACCACAGGATACAGATCCTCAGTTACCTTGTTCACAGCTCGCAGATCCTATACTAACTGGTATGACCCATCAGGTGTGTGAACTGGTAGAATGGGGGTATTAAAATCAGATTGACAGTCTTTTAATAATCCTAGATGCAAAACGTTCTCAATTACTGGGCTAATCCCTTCCCTATCTTTCCTCCTCAAGGGATACTGTTTAACCCTGACAGGTTGCTTTCCCTCTTTTAGCCTGATCTGTATAGGGGGAGCGTTTTTCGCTCTCTCTGGTACATCAGAGGCCCATACTATAGGGAATACCTGATTTATTATCTTTTCATCAATTTTAGTTTCTCTCATTACTTCACTGGTGGCTAGTATCAATCTCAGTACTTCTACATACTTTTGATCATTTACCTCCAGAGTCATCTCCCTATTTTTAAATGTAATAGTTGCTTGTAATCGTCCCAGCAAATCTCTGCCCAAAAGTGGCTCAGGGGAATTGGGCATATATAGAAATTTGTGGATCCCTCACTGCTTTCCCAGTTTGTATTTCAGTGGCCTAAAGAAAAATGCCTTCTCAGTTTGGCTAGTCGCTCTTGTAACTATAGCATAATCATCCCCTATGGGCATCAAAGCTGTATTTAGAACCGAGTACGTTGTTCTAGTATCAACTAGGAATTTTACTTCTTTCTTCACTTCTCCCAGCTTTAGAATTACAACTAGAAGGTCTGCTGGGGTAGTTTCTTCTGGACTCACTTAAATAACATAAGTTGTTACAAGGTATTATATTCCAATGTACTTGTAGGAGTGTAGGAGTCTATCTTGCCTCCTCCTTTAGACAATATCATGGTCATCAATGGAAGCAATATTTGATTGAACTTTTTCAGTTCTGAATGTTCTAATATAATTCACAGATAAAAGGAAAACCTTTTTTTTTTTTTTTTTTTGTTCTTAGGGGCTAATTAGTGCGGTTTTAGGGAATCCCTTCCTTTTCCTTTGTTTTATTGTCTCCTTTTTGTCCATTGGATCGTAACTTGTGTTTGTCGGTCACAGCAGGGAAGCACAGTGAGGCTGCCTAACAGGGCAGGACACGTACATATACTTTCATTCATCCACATTCACTTAACTTTATTTTTCACTTACTCTCACACACAACAAAACAACCACAACAACAAGGTACCTTTTATTTTTCAACACACTTATTACACTTTTAGGTGTCCCTGGACAATCTTGGTGTTCTTGGATACCCTTCAATCTAGCTATGTTGTTCCTAACCCTAGATCCTCTCAGGCTTATCCTCAAACTGGCAAAATTTTTATTCAGTCCTGGGTGCTCTCAAATATTAATATCTCAACCCAGCAAACTTAATTCTGGGTGCTCTTGGAATGTCAATCCCTCAACCCAGCCGGTTTGAATTAACCCTGGATGCTCTTGGAATATTAATCCCTCAACCCAGCAGGTTTAATCAACCCTGGATGCTCTTGGAATATTAATCCCTCAACCCAGCAGGTTTAATCCTGGATGTTCTTGGGCATTCTTATCCCTCAATCTAGCAGAATTTTTAGGGGCTTCTCTTACACATTTTACCTTCTATTTTTCCCCAATAGATTATGCCAAGAAAACCCTCTTTTTACCTTTTATTTTTTTTTCCCTAATTAATTACCTTTTATTCCCCCCCCCCCCACTAAGGGGTCCCACTCTTTCTCTGAGACCCAGTCCCAGTTTCTCCGGAGGGGGATTCTCTCACTCTTTTTATCACTCGCTTCGTCTTTTTACTGGCTGCTTTTTTCGTGAAAAAGACGGAAATGCAGCATGGGAGACTACCACTCTCGCTTAGCAGGTTTGGGGTAACCAGCCCACCTCTCATTCACACACATTCATCCTCCCTTTTTCCGCCTTGTCCCATATAAATTTACGAACTCCTAAGGGTTTCATCTAAATTACTGGGAAGGAAAGAAAAGGAGGAAAAAATTTCTTTAGTTCTTCCTTTTAATACTAAGGCTGTGCCACCCCTTTATCCTTTTTTAATCTTCGTTAAACACGTCTCAGGTTTTAGGGACTAGGTGGCTTTTCTCACAGATTAAATTCACTATTTTACACCTTGCTTGTTCAGCCCCTGGGTTATAGTATCTTGGCAATTTAGGGGTACATGCACGACATGTGGATCTCCGTCTATATGAAATACAATACCACTTCTTCTGACACTTCAAGCATCGGAGGAGAACTCAAGCTGTGTGCCAGTCTGGCTTCTAGCAAAAGGTTGTCAATCCACACACGAAGCAGGGAATTACCCCTTCTAGACCCCACCTCAAGGGGTTTCTCAGTGCCCATTCAACTGGCGGTTGTTCCCAGTCAAAGGCTAGATAGCAACTTGTTGAACTTTGGTATATCCCTCCCAAGAATACTCTGTCTCTCCATCCTCCCGCTCTATGACTGCTTAGTCTCCTGATGGATGAAGAGACTGACTTGGTTCAAGCTGAAACCACTTGTAGAGAGCCTGTCTGGGAGGCTGGGCTCCCTCGGCCCGGGCTTGGAGTTCTGCAGCCACTGTGGGCAGATCGCCTCTCACTTGTAACAAGAACTAAACAGTAAACCCCGTAATGCAAAGGATCTCCCAGTGACAGCTTTTAACACTAAAGGGCAGTGCTATCGCACAACAAACACTTAACTCTTAGCCCAGCCGGGTTCGCTGGTTACATTTGCAAGCCCTTTACCAACTAGCGATGCTTGTAAGCGGTGCTTGTAACTCCCACTTTGTACCACGCTCCCACTAGCTGCACTATCAGCTAGCGGCGTTCAAAGCAGCTCCTCAAACTGCGGCTTGTGCCCGCACGCCCGCTGCGCTATCAGCTAGGCCGTGCCTAAAGCACTTTCGCAAGCCCCGACTTAAGCCCCGCACCGCGCTCCCCCCGCTCGCCAGAGACAGCCCGTGCCACGCATGCGCACCACCCGCTCTATCAGGTAGTGTGGGCTGAGAGCTGCCCCGCGCATGTGCTCTCCAGCACCGCCGCGCCGCGTCTCTGTATCTTAGCAACGCCGCACCGTGCTCCGCCATTTCACTCACACATACACACACACACACACAAGCATGCACGTCTGGACATAACAGACACACCACACTGCAATCGGGACACACTACACTGCAGTCAGGAGGCACACCACACTGAAATTGGGACACACCACACTGTGGCAAGCACATTTCTCTCTCTCTCAGGATTTTTTATTGAGGTGCACAGAGAGAAATGAAAGAGAAAACAATTTCTATTTCTGCTCCTTGTTTTTCTCTTGTGGAATGTGTTTGGAGAATTGTTTACCCAGAGTGAGCGCTTGGTTGGATCATGGTGGATTGTTTGGGCCTGACAGCCAATCGGATCCACCTGTATCTGGGCTCTGGAGAACAGGGTCACGAGTTGTGAGTGAGTTAGATATGATAGTTAGAGAAAGTAGCATGTAGTATTTAGTATCCTCTTTTATATAGCATATTAATGTATTATAACATAATTATAATAAAGCAATCATTCAGCCTTCTGAAATGGAGTTAGACATCATCATTCTTCCCATTGGGTTCGCCGACATCTACAACACCACACTGCAATCAGGACACACACAACACACTGAAATCGCGATTTCTCCCTCCCCGAGCCGCGCTATCAGCTGGGGAGGTCCTCCCGCCGTCGGCCTCTCCCCTGGTGGCGGTCTGCTTGCAAGCCCCTGGGCAAATCTGCGCGCAAAAACGTCTTTTTGCAACTTATCAGTGCCAACCTTAAGAAAAGAAATTAATACATACCACTTTCATCCGCTTGTCTACGGGCCGTGGTCTGCTCCCCGCAGTGTACAGCCGAGGCGCAGAGTCCCTCCGGGAAAAAGCCCCGTGGCGCCTGAGGGTGTCTGCTCTCAACTGGACCCGCGGGTGAGCAGAGCAGTCCCTTCATGGTCGCCAACTGAAGCGATACGTGGAATAAATAAATAGACTCCACAACCTGGGGTAGTTATGAAGTGGGTATGTATGTCAGCACCCGGCACAAGTGAGATAGCTCTCCAAAACTTGTGCGCCGAACCTCAGTCTGACCCACACCTTTATTCCCAAAGATGCTCCATATGCAATACATTGCACAACTTTGCCATGCATATTCAACCCCTGGCCCCGCCTGTCTTCGCCTCTCATGCTAAATAAGTCCACACCCTTCTGGGCACGCGTGGTTTGCTGTGGTGGTCGTACGGGGTCTCTCGGTGGTCCTGAGGCTGAAGATTGTGGTCTTCCTTATGATTGAACTTTTGAACTTTTCCTCTCTGCGCATGCGCTTTTGATCCTTTGGTGCTTATCTGAGTAGGTCTGTCAGTCTTGATAGGCTTGGAGACAGAGGAGCTTCTTTATCTGGGTTCTTTGCCTCTTCTGGTATTGTTCTTTATGCAAGAAGCTTCAGAAATTTGCATTTTCTTATGCCCTTTGTACCAGGCAGAGGTTTCTTAAGTAAAAGGTTAAAATTCAATACATACCTCTACAAGCTAAATTATAAATGCTTAATTCATTTTGTTAACTTAACTCCAAAAATCTCTGTTTCATTACTTTAAAACGCTTTTTGTCTTTGAGATTTAGAGTCTCTCCACGTGACGCTCTTGCTGTGTGCTGGCCCCAGCCAGTGGAAGGATCCTGGACAAGAGTCCCCAAAAGTTTTTTTTTAAACTATTCAGAACACCAGAGGTCTATGTAGAAAAGGAGACAGAGGAGTTCTTCAACTTTATTTGAATAAAGGGAGAGTCCACCCACCGGGGCACATGCCCGCGGGGTCTTCTGTCTCAAGCTTTCGGAGGGTGCAGACTCCTTTTATCCTAACTCCCAGCCGCATGTTGCCCTTTTCCTTTCCCCATTGGCTGAGGTACTAGGAAAGAACAGCCTTCCTGAACCACCTACCCCATATCCCCCCTTGAACCTGTCATTTTACCCCAAAGTTCAGAAGTTCAGGCTTGTGCAGACCCACTTGTCTATTTCAGGAACCAAGCTGTCTGGGCTCTGCAACAAACCTGCTGCCCAAAGTTAGTAGAGACATTAAGACACATTTAAAAGACGTTAACACCCATACCTTCACCCATCAAATTCTTTGTAAAGACACACATCTTCCCTATCACCACCAAACAAGATCCACACCACAACTGTGCTGGAGTATCTTGAGGTGAACTCACCCACAGGCCAGCAGGTCAGATTGTTGGGATCCAGGCAGTAGTGAGATGGATCGAATGAGTTAGCTAAGTCCCTATTAGGTTGCCAAACTGTCACTGTGAGAAACATGGCTCACTATTTAAAATTTTTGTAAAAGTTTATTAAGGTGTCAGGAAAATTAATTCACAGACATCAGAGGTTTATGTCCAAAAAGGAGACAAAGGACTCCTTTTACTTTATTTGAATAAAGGGAGAGGCCATGGGGCATTCCCCTGGGGTCCCTCAAATTTTTGGAGGACAGCAACCTCCTTTTTATCCTAATTTCCTGGCCTCATTTCCCTTCTCTCCATTGGCTGAGGTACTTGAGAGGTACAGACTTCCCGATATGCCTGATACCAGAGATTTCCCTCTAATGTATAACCCTCCCTTTTAATTTTTAATTCTTACAGAATTTAGGGTTTTCCCCCATTGTTTCTCTTATAGATGGATAATGAGATGATTGGCTCTCGCAATTAAGGGATGATTATTGTGTGAATATTAAGAAAAGCTTTAATGATGTATAGTTATGTGTGAAATACAAAGTTGTGTTTCGGGTCAGGTAAATAAAGACAACCTGTGTAATTGTAATTGTGAAATGTGTGGAACACGGCCATGGGACAGCTATAAAGATGAGTTATAATAAACAACCGAGGAAAGCATGGAAGAAGGCTTTTGAACCAATCTTTTATTTGCAAATAACAATTATAAGTCTTAAGCTGTTTTGTAATAAGAGTATTTGAATTATAACTTTAGAATGTTGCTTTTGATAAGAACTTTTTACTTGTAATTAAGTCTTAAGCTGTTTTGCAATAAGAACTTTTGAATTATAACTTCAGAATGTTACTTAGTATTAAGGATTTTAAACTGTAGCTTTAGAATGTATAAAGGGTTTAAACAGAAAGGGAAGTGACCCTATCCCAAGCTCCTGGAAAAGGAAGATGGACATCAAGGTTGCTGATTAATGATTTTGAAAGGGGAAGCTGGACATCACTACCATAGATTAATGATCCTAGAAAATAGAAGCTGGACCTCACCATCTGGACACACATCCTGGGATGTACATCCTAGGATATTGAAACCTGGAATAGATCACAGTAGAGTATAGAAATTGGAAAGCAACCAGACATCACCATCATAGATTTACGATCCTAAAGTATAGAATTGTGACGTCAAAAGGTAGAAACTGCTGAAAGCTCGTGTAAAAATTGGGAAATAGAAACTGCAGAAAGCTCACGTAAAAATGGGAAATAGAAACTACTGGGAAAAGCTTATGAATATGTATGAATATGATCAATAAATACCAGCAAGCCCAACAATCGGTGTGCAGTTGGAGGGGAAAACCCCCACCACTGTACCCAGCACTGTCTTTGCTCATACGTTACCATATTAACTAATAAATTGAATTGCTGCTTGATATATTGGCTGAGTCAAGCTTCTCATTTCTAACATTATGTTATTGTAGTTTAGATGTCCTCTGTTCTCCCCATAGTTCCCTTTTCTCCCCCTCTGTATTGTTGCCATCAGACAGCCTGGGTTGGCTAGGACAGGTAGAAAGAAGGCGTGCACATGTGCCCCTTCTATGGGGCAGTTGGGAATGGAAAAGCTTGCTGCTTAGGGGGTGCGGCATGGCAATACCTGGCCTCCAATCAAGTTACAAGAAAGCAATCTCCACCAATAAACGGCAAAGAGCTGACTGACAGACTTTGGGAGGGGCCAGGGTTGGCTGATGCAACCCCCAGGGGTATAAAAGACTGAGCATTCATCTTGAAGATGAACCCGCCATGTGGTACCCACGAGGGCAGTTCCCAGCACTGCAAATTTTTCCTTATGCAGTCCTTTTGTTGTATTTTTGTTAAGGTTTAATAAACCTTTTAAATTTTCAAAGTGAACAGTTTTTTTTCACATTTCTTTCATCTTTCAATGTCTAATTTCATTTATCAGCAAACCTAAAATTTATTTGTAAAAGCAAATATATTTTTCTATTTATCAATCAGTGGAATCCTTCCCATTGTTTCTTTTATCTCTCAGTGCTAGTTTTATCTATCAGGAGACCCACAGCTTGTTTGTAAAGACAAATCCACCATTCCTCTCAAAGGGATAAAATCCAGCACTGGGGTGCTTGGCTATTTGCCAAAAGCACACAACTAAAACCCATGTTCTTTATATACTGTTACATTACAGGGGGTACATGCATATTCATGAGAGTTTATGCATATTCAAACATTCTTTTGAGTTTAGATGTTATTTTGCTTGGTTTTAACCTTTGACTTGTCTTCATGCCATCTTGTAGATTAAACTAATATATTTTATTTCTTTTTGTGGTTCCATCGTGTTGTATTTTCACTCCCTGATAATAAGGGTCAATAAATTCTTCTTTTTTCAGTGCTCTGGTTTCTGTTTACATTATCTTGTTTTTCAGATAAGATAGTCCCTGAATGTATGAAATCACCTAATTATTTTACACCATTTTCTGTGTTATTTACATGAAAAAGCATTTTAACATCCCACAGTCTCTATTATGCTAGGGTCTAAGATAGTATATATTACACTACTATTTATAAAAGCTATATGGTGCATACATACAGACAGATTATACTATATCAAAAGCAGTTAAAAATAATTACAAATTGCACTATATCAGGATTCTTGTGATCAATAATAACTTGCAAAACAAAAGTTAATACATAAATGCAAAAGTTAATAACTATATTTGTTATCTATAAAAGTCACAAAAATTTCATAACTGTCCCATGTCAACTGAGAAGAGAGGCTAGGACACAAAGTATAGAATTGTAAGAGTAATTCTTTATTCATGTGCATGAGGTGTCCCGTTCAAATCTGGGCACCCCGAATGTGGTTTTACACAATTCTTATACCTTTCAAACATCCAGGTACAACATGATTTGGCCAATCATTAACACACACAAAACTATTTTATGTCATCACCATCCATCTGCTGCTTTCTTGATCTAGGCATCCCTGGAGTTGGTCTTGCTACAGTTACTTGTCTACGATGTCAGATAATTTGAGGGTTCCAAAGAGGTGTTTGGAGGGTCTAGGATGCTGGCATTATCTCAGTAGTCCAGGATATCCTTTCTTCTTTGTGGATGGTTTTAAGATTTTGAGAAACAAAAGGTTCTTATCTTCAGTATGGGGGCTGTCCTTTTTGCAGTGAGCCGGGGCCCTTTAGTTATGCTGACTTAACAATGTTTATACAATGCAAAAAATATATATCTCTTTAAAAGCTAATACAATTTCATACTATAAAGACGAATTGGTACAATTTTTAGGGAATACAATTTTCCTAACAAAGTTCTCCTGTTGCTCTTGCCATTCCTTGCAAGTCTCAAATCCAACTGAGCTTTAACTTTCCTGATACCATCCCTATATGCCTGGGCAATGTTTCTTAGTTCCTCCCCTGTAGCCTGTCTCTGCTTTCATTTTCTGCATGCTGCTTTTATGTGTTGGAGGTTCATTATTACCGCCCTATACGTTTGCAGAGCTATCTGTCCTTCAGCACAGCATAATTACATTTACCTGAAAGTTTCATCTATCTCTGATAGAAGTTTTTGGGTCTCAGGAGCCATCTCTTCGACAAACAAGGGAAGAGATCAGCTCTAGAAGACATGTCAGACAAAAAGGTTTTTCCTAATGATTTCAGTGGCATGCTTCCTGTAAAACCACACCTTCTAATTCTAGCTGCATTTTTTTCAGATTAAATGGTTTAAAGAGGCCCAGAAATATATGCCCAAATATATTGTAGCCTCAGAAAATCAATAGAATATGGTAGAAACTGCATTTAGGTAAAGTTGAATTATCTAGACGATTTATCTAAAGCAGCTTTGAATTTTAAAGATCTTCTGTTCCTAAGATACATGTGTCCTGGGTTGCCTATATGATGCTTGTATCCCCAATAGTCTGTTCTATTTATGCTGGATAATAAGTTTTGCACCTTTAAAACTTGTTCCGAGAGCAAAGGGGGGAGAGAAGAAGTGCAGAGTTTGTTATCAGAAACTGCACTTGCTCCCCCGCATCCTGCTCCTGGACTGTGTTGTCTATGGACAGACATACAGCAGGACAGAGCTCTCCTTTGCTTTTAGTTAGTTTTTAGCAAGCTGAAGCAGAGAAGTTCCCTGGACTGTGGTTTTTCTTTTTCTTTAGACCTGTTTAAACCTGCTCTAGACCGAACATCCAGAAAAGCACCGGCTGCTTGCACCTGTAGCCCACTGGTCCGTGGCATTTCCAGCACTGGAGGGACTGATAAGAGACTGAGTGAGCCGAGCTACAGCCCATGAAGGGGACTTTTCTGAGTTTATCATCTCCTTTGAAGCGGAAAGAGGTTTTATTGTTTAATATTTTTCATATTTTTGTGCTGGCAATTGCTTTGCCCGTTAAATAAACAAATTTTTCCACTTTTCTCCAAGGAAATATTTTTCCTGAACCAGTTGGGGGAGGGGGCACTTGAATTTATTTTTCTAGAGGAAATCCCTTTAGAGGTTTTTCTCCCAAAATTACCCTAAAACAGGACAAATACAATTTTTGGCGCCCAATGTGGGGCTCAAGAAAGTGGAAAAAACCTGTACTGATTACATTTTAGTTGTGCTTACTCGCTATTGGGATAAAGCAGTCAGTAACCATGTTACTTGAATTCATAATGTCTCTTGGAGTGGAGGCCTTCATGTAGTTCTGGTCTCCAGACTTTTTTAAGGTTTTAATACCTTTCTGGTCCCTAAGATTATTTCCTTATCCAGAAATAGCTCCAGTATTGTCCCTAACACATAGTTTCTACAGTAGAGGGGCACGGATTAGACTAACTATTGTGCTGGGCTCAGTGATAATAATTTATAGGGAGTTTACAAAGGTAATAGAATCTATTCAAGATAAATATGGTTTATGGCTTCTTCGTCCTACTCTGCGTGCGTCCTAGTTCCAGTAACATGTTTTAGGAGTTTATTAGTAATTACACCTAGTTTTTTAGAAGAGGAGCAGGGGATAAGGTTTTTCAGCCTTTCCTTTCCTTCTTCTCCTTTGAATCTGCTATATAATTTTTTAAGAATATTCAATTTCCACTGAATATTAAAGATACCACTATCCTAGTATTTAATTCAGTAAACTTCCTTTATATGCTCTACAGTTTGTCTAGAATTAGGGCTGAGATGCCCAGAGGAGCTGATAAGACCCCTGACCCAAAAGTAGACCCAGGCGTGGAAAATCCTGAGTAGTGTGGAGAACGGGAGGATATAGACGAAACCCTGAAGGAATTTTCTAACCCTGTAACCTAGAATTTTCCATGTGAACAAATTCAGAACCCAAATGAGGTGGTGAAATACCTGAAAGTGATGTATCATGATGACTAAGGAAAAAAGGATCATTACAGTAAGCTGGACCTTGGCCTATGCTTATCATACGCTACTAGATACTGTAAGACAACTGTAGCAGAATTTCTGAGAGAGAGGACACGATTTGTATGTTTAGAGTGAAGGTTGAGCTATCCCAGCCTAGGCCTCAGATACGGGCCTCGGTGAGGCCTTGAAGCCTATGACACAGTTAGAATTAGTCTGTGGCGCAGTTAGAAATTGTGTTAAGGTGTAACCACAGTGTAATGAGCTTTCTGGGTGTGAATTACCATAGGTCTGCAGTGTGAAACTTTAACCACCTTAAGACAAAGACAAACAATGTTTGCTTGCCAATGAGAGTGTGTTCACAATTGTAAACTATATTGAAGTGTATATAAACTGCCATCTTATAAACAATAAAGGGAGAACGTATGATTAGCCACATTGGTTTGGATCTGCGTTTGTTCTGTCTAGCCCTCCCGATTTTATAGAGTCCCTGATTCAGTTGGCGCTACTGAACAGGGACTTGAAGTCTCCGATGAGTCGCCAAATCACCTCTATAATGGTGACGGGCAACGGTCTCCACATCGCGTGAAGGAGGGCGCGACGGGGGACTCGGATCCCAAATCGCTTTTATAGCGACGGGGATTGGGATGCCGGAGCACTGAAGCCTCCTCACTCCAAATCGTGCTGGTTGCGACGGGAGAAAGGTTTCCAAATCGCTTGTTTTGTGATGGGAAACGGAAGACTCCGTGGTTCACGCAGCGCCCGCTCGGCGGAGGTGAACGAGAGGGAGCAGGGAGCTGGAGCGGTGTCGCCGCTGGGTCGTGTGGAAGATCGGTAGCGTCCCACATTGGTTGGAAGGTAAGCCACATGCAAAGACAGCGAAAGAAACATGGATAGCGATTGGCACACAGCCTTGCGGCTCCTTTTGCATATTCTCTCCAAGAGAGGTGAAAAAATAAAAGAGACTGATTTAGAACAGTTGGCCCTGTGGGCCAGAAATAACGCCAAATTACAGAAGCCCTCACTCATTTTTAGTGAGACAAAGTGGCAAGAACTAGGGCAATTGCTTTGGGATTCTGCCGCTGAAGGCAGAAAAGATAAGAAGACAGTACTAGAACTTGGGGCAGTTTGGAAAAAAGTCTTACATACCTTACAAAGTATGTCCGCTGAGAAAAAAGCGGAGGAAGCCGCGATTCAGGCGTTTGAAGGGTCTGTGGTAGAGTATCGCGGCCTGAAGTCCCGGGGGTCTGTCTGGCCCCCTGGGCAGCAGCCACCGTAGGTGTCCCAGATAGCACTTGTGCTGATGAGGTGCAGCCTGTCTGGGCCCTCTGGCTAGCTCCCAGCCGCAGGCAACTTTAGCGAGCACTTGTGAAGTGATTTCAGCTCTAGTGATTTCAGCTCTTAGTGATTTCAGCTCGCAGCTCGCTATGTGCCTCGGCAGACGCAGGGATGGAGAGAGGTGAAGGCTGTGTGGAGTTCTGCGGAGATGTCTTTATTGGCAGCTTCTGCAAGGGGTTCCAGTGACAGCTCTTCCACTGAACTGGGCAGAGGTGAGGGTTTAAGGAGGGTACTGGGAGACTGGAAATTGTCCAGTGGCTGGGGTCGAGGAGAATACGACCTATAGCCTTACAGAGACATAACAGGGGTCTGAGTGCAGAAGAGGAGCAGCTCTGGTCCACTCATCATGACTCTGCATTTCTTATCTTAGGCTTGTGACCGCCATGGAGGCCTTTCAGGGCCTCTGACTGCTACAACTCCACTTTCTGTATTTAGTAAAAAGGCGTGTCCTATAGTACTTTTGAAACAGTGGACAAGGCATGAGAACATAGTTAACACAATGAGAATTACAATGAAAATCCACAAAATTCCCTTAACCAAAGATGCAACCCATCCCATTAATCCCCATTGACCGAAAAGGTCATTGACCCAGTCTGGGTTGCTTTCTACTTTTAAGTCCTTCACAAGTTCCTTCAGTTTCTGGATGTTTGTGTGGATGGATTCTGAGAGTGAAGAGAGGTTGAAGCAACACATCCCTTCAGAGCCTTCGCAGCCATGTCTGTGGGCTAGCAGTAGGAAGTTGATCGCTGCTCGATTTTGAAGTGATGCATGTCTCGTGGTTTCTTCTTCCTTTAAAAGATCGCTTAGGGTGGCAGAGGTAGCATTGGCTTGCTTGCTGAGCCAGCACCCTAAGTGATTTATTTCCCCAAGAGCTTTAGCTGCAGATACCCAGGGTAGGAATAGGGAGACTGCAATCTGTTTTGTTTTATTCCAATCGTATAATTTTGGATCGCAATTTTCATCAAATTCCATGTAGGATCTTTTGTGGCATTTTAATTTGCTTTTTTTTTTTTTTCCAATTATGTAACAAGGTAATATTTGGAGTGAGGGTGGAAAGTTTTCCAAGGCTTCAGGGACCTCCCTGAAGGCGGGAGGGAATCCCAGCCCATACTCTGTCACCACAGATGAGAAACGTTCCCTTGGGTAATACTTTGGGGTGGAGAGAGGATACAGAGATCACCCGAGCGGTGTAATTGCACCAATCCGGATAGTTATAGGCTTTATTAATGGGTGATACGTCCTTTCTGTATGTGTTTTTTGTCTGGTCAATTTCTGGCCAATTGCTCTTTGGACATCTAAAGTAAAATTTGACGCAGTATGTTGCCTTGGAGGACCCCAACAGGTCCAATTCTTGGGGTTCCTCTTGAGCATTGGGCAACATTTTTGTCCACTCGTCCCAAGTATCTACCATGTTGGGTCTCTTACCTGTGGTGCGGAGAAGCTCTGAATTATAGACAGGCCAATCGTCTGCTAGGAATGGAATCCCTACTAAACATGTGGAAAGTGGGTTATCAATGCTTCCCATGGATAAGCACATGTTATCCTGTTTTAATGTTTTCGCTAAGGTTACCCAAACATTGTGGCTAGGCTGTGGGCTAATCCAGCCGAAGGCATACGGTATGTTGAAGAGCATCCAGGCAGCGGTGAGGACAGCACCGATGGAGATAATTTTCATCTTTGGATAAGGATGGGGCTTCTGATAGGGAATATAAGCAACATTTGTTATCTTTATGGTGGTAGGAGAGGGTTTTCTCCCTTGTTCCTTTCCTCCTTTCCTTCTCTCCCCCTTTTTTTTTTTTTTCTTTAAGCTAAGGATGGGGGAGTGGGTGTAAGGTTAGAGGGTTTTGGTAAGAGTTAAGTAGTTAAGAAGGGAAAGCAATAGGGTTTTTTAGGGTAAACAAAGGGTAATAACATATAATTCAGAGAACAATTTGTGTTCAGGCTGTGTCTAGCTTATGGCTTAACTGCTACAGCAGAATGTTGTTCCATTTTCTGTTTTGTCTGCTGTCGCATAATGGGATGGTCTTTTCTTCTGTATGTGGACATTCGGCGACGTCTTCGTCTCCAGGCAGAACTTGTCAGATTTTGAGGAGGTCTTGTATTTGACTCTGGAGAATTCTTGTCACTGTTTGTGGGAGTAGTGTTTGCATTGCCTAGGTATGGCTTTATGTTTTTTCCTGGGAACCATCTTGGACCAGATGGTAGTAGAACACATGCATACCCTCTACCCCAAGTAATCAACTGGAAAGGCCCAGAAATTTGATGCGTTTCCGGGTCCTTCACTAGCACTGGTGGTTTCTCAGTGAGCTTTGCTTGGGTGGTATTTGCAAAGTGGCGAAGTATTGGCGGATCAGGCTCTGATGTTGTACCATTTAGGAAATTGATGACGTAGAGAGCCTTGCAAAGTCTCTCAACTGGAGATATGATTTTTGTCTCTCTTTGCTGCTGATTGAGGACTCTTTTGAGGGTTTGATGTGTCCTTTCCACGATCCTGTGGGATTTGCTGGTATACCTCTCTTGTGTTCTATTCCCCATTCACTGAAGAACTCTCTTAATTTTCGAGAGGTATAGGCAGGTCCATTGTCTGTTTTGATTTGTTTCAGTACTCCCAGGGTAGCAAATGCAAGGAGGAAGTGCTTTATGGCGTGCTGTGTAGTTTCTCCTGGATGAGCTGATGCAAATATTGCTCCCGAAAACGTGTCGACCGATACATGCACGTATTTTGACCTTCCAAAAGGTGTGAAGTGTGTTACGTCCGTCTGCCACAGTTGGCAGCTGTTCAGTCCTCGGGGATTGACTCCTGTCCCTATCGATGGTATCTGGTAATTCTAACAGTTTGGGCATGTGGTGACAATAGCTTTTGCTTGATCTTTTGAAAGCTTGAACATTCTAATAAGGGCAGGTACATTTTGATGGTAAAATGCGTGTGACAACTTTGCCTGGGCAAAGATGTCAGGAATGTTCGCAGTTTCTATTGCCATGGCCAATGCATCCGCTTTCCTATTCCCTTCTGTGATGAAACCTGGGAGATCAGTGTGTGACCTCACATGCATTGTACAGTAAGGTTTCTTTCTGTGAGAGATTAAGTGTGTTAATGCCGAAATCAATTGGTGTAACTTTGGATTGGAAACCTCTTTGAGAAGAGCGTGTTCTGCTCTCATAGCTATACCTACAACATATGCAGAATCTGTGACCAGATTAAAGGGTTTGTCTTTAAATTTCTCAAAGGCTCTGACAACAGCTGGTAATTCTGCAATCTGTAGAGATCCCTCTACTATCTGGATATCAGACTCCCAATTCTGAGTCTTAGGGTCCTTCCAAGTCATTACAGATTTATGGGATGGCCCTGAGCTGTCTGTAAAGATTGTTAGAGCTTTGAGAGGTGTTTCACTTTGGACTAATTTTGGGGTCAGATTAAAGACTGCATTAAAAAGTTTATGTTTTGGGATATGAATGGAAATTTGGCCTGTATAGCCGTCTAGGGCAAATTGGAGGTTTTCATTGGTCTGGAGCAAATGTTCCAGATCCCCAGTGGTTAGTGGCAAATATATGCATGTGAACTCACACCCAGCAAGGGAGTGGAGGCGAGTTCTGGCCTTTTTTATTAAATGTCCCATTATTTCCTGGAAGGTGGTAATTGTCTTTGAAGGTTGGTTGTTTGCAAAGATCCATTCCAACATCAATAAAGGGTCTCGGAGTTGAAGATCCCATTGGAAGATCAGTCCATAGAACCAAGGTGCTTTTCCGAGGATGACGAACCAGAAAGGCAGCTTGGGCTCGAAGCGATGGGCTTGGCGTGAAGACAAAGCTTCTTGGACGTTGGTGATGGTGTCGCGGGCTTCTGTTGTGAGCGTGCGTGGAGAGTCTAGGTCTTCATTGCCACGGAGAAGGTTGAACAGGGGAGCGAGGTCCTCTGTTGTAATTCCTAGCAAGGGGCGTACCCAGCTGATGGATCCGCACAGACTGTGTAAGTCTCTCAGGGTTTTTGGGTCGTCTCGAATAGCAAGCTGCTGGGGTACAATTGTCCTTTCTCGGATGAGGAATCCAAGGTAAGTCCATGGGTTTCTGTATTGTATTTTGTCCTCATGGATCTCAAATCCTGCCTTTTCTATGGTTTCAATTGTCCCTTTAACTGCTCTTTCTAAGTAAGTTTTTTCTGATGCACAGACCAGGATATCATCCATATAGTGGTAGATGATTGCATCTGGAAATAGGTTCTGAACAGGAGACAGGATGTGAGCGACGTACCACTGGCATATGGTAGGTGAGACTTTTAGTCCTTGGGGGAGATACAACCAATGGCATCTTTTGAGTGGAGCCTCTCTGTTAAGAGAGGGAACGGAGAAAGCGAACCATGGAGCATCCTGGGGGTGCAGCGGAATCCTGAAGAAGCAGTCCGTAATGTCTATGATGGCAAGTGTCCAGTCTCGAGGCAGCATCGATGGTGAAGGCAGGCCAGGCTGGAGGGCACCCATGTCCTCGACGACTGCGTTAATTTTGTGAAGGTCATGGAGAAGCCTCCACCTGTCCATCCCAGGTTTTTGCAGTACAAAGACTGGAGAATTCCAAGGGCTGATGGTCTCGACGATGTGACCTTTGGTGAGCTGTTCTTCCACAAGGACTTGTAGTGCATGCAGTTTTACTTTAGAGAGGGGCCACTGGTCAATCCAGGTCGGGTCTTGGCATTTCCAGGTGAGCCGAGGTGTATCTGGTAGTGCACGCTCCTCAGTGGCCCCAGTCAGAAATCCTGACTGGGAATACGCAGGGAGGCCCCTCACTGGGATAGAACATCCCTGCCCCAAAGGGTGATGGGGGGGTCTTACCACGAATGGGCAGATGGTTGCCAGCTTGCCTTCTGGCCCTTCGACGAGGATGTTGTGCTTGCTTCGCATGGACACTGTGGCTCCACCAATCCCTGAAATCATTCCTGCTACCGGTTGTAGTCCCCAGTGTATTGGCCATTCCGAGCGAGCGATGATGGTCACGTCCGCACCGGTGTCCAGCATCCCTGGTAGGTGGAACTTTTCTCCTCTGTAGGATAGACCGCACTCGATGGTAGGCTTACTTGGTCCCACAACTTGTGCCCACATTACTGTCAGATTGAGAGGAAGCTGTTCCCTGTGATTCTTTGGGAGTAGAAAGGCTTGTGCGATAGGAGTTCCCTTTGAAAGAAAAAATGGTAAGTCCGTGCAACACAGCTGAACAGAGATTTCTTGTCCTGGGTGCACTGTTTGTACCTCTGGAATGACAAAGATTTCCTCTGGGCCATGGAGACTGTCCCCTATAATTAAGATGTTAAAAGGACCACCTTTTGGCCCATGCTTGCCTGTGGGAACACAATAAACCTCCTTATTATTAAAGTCAATGGATAAAGCAGTTACCAACTGGTGCCGTGTTCCCATCTGTATCTCTCCGTGGGTTGGATCCTCTCCATATGGCCTGGAATCTGCTGGGATGACGCATGACTGGATCTGGGTGGCTTTTGATTTGTTATCTTTGCACAGGGCCTGGCCGCGCTCCACTGGAAGTTTCCCGAATGCTGTTGGTATTGCTGCTGGTTCTGGGGTCTTTGGTAGGTGTTACGAGGGTTTCGGGTAGGTGACCTGTCTGGACAGTCCTTCATGAAATGTCCAAATTCCCCACAGTAATAGCAGCGGTCCTGGTCTTTGGAAGTTAGTACTGGATACGCACCAGAAACTCCTTCTGCAATACCCTTAGAGACTGCTTGGGCCACTGTGTTTTCAGTGGACAGATGACGTGTGCAGCTTTCCACCATTTGCTCTATGGTGGGTTCTGTATCCAAAGGTAAGGCCCTCAGAATTGTTTTACATTGTTCGTTTGCATTTGACAAGGCAAGCTTGCACAAGAGTTCTTTTCTTGCTTCTGTGCTCTCTATCTGTTTTTCCAGAGCATCTTTAAGTCTGTCTACAAACTTGATAAAGCTTTCATCTATTCCTTGTTTAATACTAGAGAAGTGTTGGGTAGGAATAGAGTCATCTGGGATAAGAAGCAATGAGGTTTTTGCTGCAATAGCCAAATCTTGTAATGCTACCTTAGGTAAGGTGTCAGCTTGGTCAGAGTGTTTCTGTAAATCCCCTTCTCCGGCCAGCGGTTGGACTGTAAAATCTGGCTTATTTGCATCTTGAGCATAGGTGTCTGATAATGTTTTTAATTGCCTTTTCCACTGTCTTTCCCATAGCATATATTCTGCCGGGGAAAGAAGGCAGTTGGCAATGTTTTTAAGGTCGTGAGGGACAAGGACATGCGAGGAAAAAAGCGCTTCGAGGAAGTTTCTGAAAATATGTGAACTTCTACCGTGTTCTTTGGCTAAATTTCATAGTTGTATCAGTTCTTTATTTGTGTTAGGTTCCCACGTTGTTCTAGTAGTGGCCCCCCCTCTTTTCCCCTTTATATAATTTACTGGGAAGGTAGTAATTCTCTGAGCTAGTTCCCAATCCCCTGCTCGAGTCGCTTCCATTTTAATTAGAGCCCATGGATCAATTTTGTCTGTGTCAGATTCAGACTCACTGTCCTCTGATGAGGTGTGGTCAGGAGGTGCTCTATGCTTTTTTGGGCATGTTGGAGCGACATTTTTCAGGGGTGTGGGGGACTGGACAGAGTGTGGGGGGTTGTGGTTAGGGGGGCAGTGAGGGTGGGTGGGTGGATGCATCGCTTGGAAATACAGGCAGGGGAGAAGGAGGGGAGAGAAGGCTGTGGGGTTGGGGGGGGCTGCTGCCACGGGCACCACGGGGGGTGCAGAGATATTCGCTGGATCTGTGGCAGGCAGGCAGGTAGGGGTGGTAACAGGGGTGGGGAGAGCCGCGGCGGTGAGGGGGAGAGGAGAGGACGCGGTGGGCTGCACAGCGGGCTGCAGGGCGGTGTTGGGGCAGGGCAGGGTGGACCCGATCAAGATCGACGCGATTTTACCCGAGCATGAGGGGCGGGCAGTGTGAGCACCCTGCCGTGCATTGCGTAACCGAGGGGGCTTAGTTCTAGCTTGCCACGTCCGGGGGGGGGGCGGAGGGATGGGCGGGCACCGCGGACCCCGCGGGTGCAGGAAGGGTGAGTGGGGGCTGCGCGGGTCCCCTGTTCCCCATACGAGGAAGGAGTGAGCCGACAGAGAGAGGACTGTTGTCTGAGAGATTAGCATTTGGAGGATCTGCTATAGGAGATAAGTTTGGAATTTCCTCAGCTGCTGTTAAGCTGCTTGTGTTAGCTTTTTCCACTGCTTTTGCGATATAGTGAAAGAGAGCAGGAATTTAGTAACAGAAGTCTTCTTTGGTTTGGAAAACATATATTCTTGTCCCTACTAAGTCCCAAAAAGAGTCTGAAGCAATCATGCTTATGTTAAAGTCTGGAAACTGAGAAAAGATCCATGTTATAAATTTTTTCAAGTTAGTTTTGAAAGATTGCCTTTAGAGAAAGAAAAGTTGTTAGCATTTAGGATTTCTAGGATTTGTAAATATAAATCTCTCTCGTTCTGGGATCATTTTAATTTACTAGAGTTTGATCCCATTGCTGTAAGTTCCCTTGCCCCCCCCCCCCCGCCCCCCAGCAGTGAAAAAGAGAAAAAAAAGAAAAAAAACCGAAAAGGGGACCCAAGATTAAAACCACGCAGATAGGCTATTTTAAACTTACACTTTCTTCAGCCGAAACTGGGTCAGAGACTGCTGGGTGGGTGGTCTGCTTTGTCCAACTCCTGAGGACTTTCGTCCCAGATGGTGATATTCAGGTTCGTTGGACACCTCTTCCAGATAACTTCTTCTGTAACAGAGAAGTTACCCTCAGAGGGTCGTGGCGGGCCGAGGCAGTAACGATCCACGAAGGAATGCTGCTCTCAGGAGTACCAGGATGATCGTTCTCCTGTTCGGGCTGCCACGTATCGCGGCCTGAAGTCCCAGGGGCCCGTCTGGCCCCCCGGGGCAGCAACCACTGTAGGTGTCCCAGATAGCACTGTGCTGATAAGGCACAGCCTGTCTGGGCCCCCCGGCTAGCTCTGAGCCGCTGGCTACTTTGCGAGCACTTGTGGAGTGATTTCAGCTCTAGTGATTTCAGCTCTTAGTGATTTCAGCTCGCAGCTCGCTATGTGCCTCGGCAGACGCAGGGATGGAGAGAGGTGAAGGCTGTGTGGAGTTCTGCGGAGATGTCTTTATTGGCAGCTTCTGCAAGGGGTTCCAGTGACAGCTCTTCCACTGATCTGGGCAGAGGTGAGGGTTTAAGGAGGGTACTGGGAGACTGGAAATTGTCCAATGGCTGGGGTCGAGGAGAATACGACCTATAGCCTTACAGAGACATAACAGGGGTCTGAGTGCAGAAGAGGAGCAGCTCTGGTCCACTCATCATGACTCTGCATTTCTTATCTTAGGCTAGTGACCGCCATGGAGGCCTTTCAGGGCCTCTGACTGATACAGCAGAGAAGACAGAGGTGCAGCAGCCATCTCGAGTCGAAAATTTTTTTGGTGTTAATAATATGCGTCCAATGCGAGGACAAAGGGCTCCAGTCAGCTCTTCAGTGCAGGAGGTAATGGCTTGCATGGAGGCAGCAACGGGTCCCAGTCATGCGCAAGCAGCAGAAGTTCGCGCACAGGCAGTGGAAGTGACTCGGCCGGCTGCCAGGCAGAACGAAGGGTGGCAGGAAGTGGGCCAGCCGCCCCACTCTTGGGGCGGGGTGAAACCCGAGGAGACAGGCAGAGTTGATGACAAATTGGGGTTGGCTCAGGGGATGGAACACAGGGGTGGAGACCAAGGCAGAGACGGGAGCAAGGCGGCGCCGCCCCGTCACCCCCCTGGAGGTGCGTCTGCGGCGGCTGCGTGCGATGTGGGGGGTGGCCCTGCATTGCCCAGAGGCGACAGCAGAGATCCACGGGCGGGGGGGGCGGATTCGAACATGGCCCTGGCGGCGGGACAGCAGAGGCGACAACACACTGTCATGGTTTGACACTGGCGCAATGCCAGCGCCCCCATGAAAATGCACCTTCCCTAAATAAATGCCGTGAGATGTTATCAGGAACAGAGCAGAGCAGGCCCAAGCTTAATAACAAAAGGAAAAAAAAACTTTATTAAACTACTACTATGACAGAAAACACATAAACTAAATCCAGGATGAAGACCTTTTAAAACACCCCTCCTCCTCCCAATTCCTAAAACACCCACCATGAAACATCACCCGGGATTCCTGATCAAATTACCACCCTTCAGGTAATCAGTACTCAAACTATCAAGGGAGAGAGAAGTCTCTCTTGCACCACAGACCCCCCAGGAAACACAGTTGCCACACCCTGTGTTTCCCTGTCACACATGGCAACCGCCCGGAGAAAATCTGCCAGTGTGACACTCTCCATTCCATGTCACAGTGCTCTCACCACCGTGCATGGACAGACTGCTCATAGGGCTCCTTTAAGGATGCTTTGCCACGGACCCAAAGATACAACAGTTCAGCTCCTCATCTTGGGACTACCGTCCCCCCCATTTTCCCCTGGGGCCGAGGGTCCAAGAACAGAAAATCATCTTCTTTCCCGAAGACAGAGGGCATCACCATTCCCTCCTCAACTTTCCTCTGTTCTTGCCATTCCGGTGCTTTTAGAAGCTGAAGCAGGTCTCCTTGGGTCACCACTGCATCCCCCTAAAATGCAGTCTCTATTGCAGGAGATTTTGGTTCAGTCCATGGCTAACAAGAAAAGTCCAGCCAAAAGCTACTTCATCATCTCCTCCCACCTAAATATTTCTTCTTCTAACATCTCAGGTCCCGGACTATCTCTCTTCCACTACAAATCAAGGAGGAGTAATATTTTACAAAGCCCTCATTTCCTGGAAAGGGTTAAAAGTTCAGACTCCCTGGACGGCTGATATCTCGGTCCAGCATCCCGTCTCCCACGCTGGACATCATCCCCCCCCCTTCTCCTTCTCTTCTGCCGGCAAATTTCCAGGTGTCGCCAGGCTCTCTGTCACTTTCCCTCTTGGAGGGGGGGGGGGGAACAAAGACATCTCCGCTTCTCTCCACCCTTCCGTCCAGGAGCTGGCTGGGTTCCAGACCCTCAGCCCCTCGGCCTACCTGGACAAGGCCGCGTGGCTTCCCCTCCCCCACCCAGCCTGAGGCTGGGCAGGGGAGAGTCTGCACTCTCTGACGACCGGAACCAAAAGAGACAGTTCTCCTGGGAGTTCTTGCTTTTAACCCCCTGTGTTCTCAGAGGCGTGTCCATACTTTCAGTGGTCACTCCAGGTGCCAATATCCAAACCCGACCACTGATTGGTTTGACCCAACTTCCTGGAAAAAATTCACTTCCATGTCAAACCACGACAACACACAACAGCGATACAGGCTGCAGGAGTCAGTTCACGTCACACCGCTGCAGCGCTGCAATGTCCCGTTCCATCAAACTCTGATTCGGATGAATCAGAATCAGATCCTCCCGATTTTAATTGTCACAAAAAGAAGCGATCACAGAATAAGATACCAAGAACAAATACCTTACAGCAAAAAATAGAACAGCTCGCCAACCTTTCCAATCAGCAGGTGCAATTAGAGGAACCTTCATCTGAGCAGCAATTGACATTGCCAGCTGTTTTAAAAAATCCAATTCAGTCCCGGTGGGCTTCAGTGGTGAAGAATGCTATTTTAGATGGAGACTGGGAAGCTGCCAAATCTTTTGCCTGCCCTGTCATTATAAGAAATAATAATGCAGCCTGGAAATCTCATGAATGGAAAATTCTCCAATCAGCCAAACAAACAGTCACAAAGTAGGGGATCAGATCAGAGGCAGCCAGGAACATAATTCAATATATATTTACAGCAGATGTGCTTTGTCCCTCTGATTCATCTAGTATTGCATCCTTGTTGCTGACACCTTCACAGTTCCTCATGTTTGAGAGGGAGTGGAGATGTTTGGCAGTTGAAGAAGCCAACAAACATGCAGTAGTGGGAGATCCTTTTTATGGAGTCCAGCCAGATATGCTGACTGGGCGTGGACCTTATGCAACAACCCAAGTACAACTCACCTACCCAATTGAAATACATCAATTGTCTCAGCAGTTAGCTCATCAGGCTTTGATTTCAGTACCAGATAAGAAGAAACCAGCACCTTATGCAACCATAAAACAAGGAACCACAGAACCATATGGACAATTCATTGACAGGTTGTCAGCCGCTTTGAAGGATGCTCCTGATGTGCCAACAGACGTGCAAGAACACTTGTTCTGCTCACTTGCCTTTGAAAATGCTAACTCACATACAAGAACTATCCTGGCCACCCTTCCTCAAGACTGTCCAGTCGACGAGATGCTTGTCAGAGCCACACGGGCAGAACAAAGCAAACAAACTGCATCATTCACAGCAGCCATCCAGGATGCAATGCAACAACAAGGACACATCATTGCAGCTGCTTTGTCAGGCAACAACTTCAATAACCCTCTCCGTCGCAGCAAAAGTCAACCCAACATCAGATCAACTAACTTCATCTGCTTTCGATGCGGTGGAACAGGCCATCTCCGACGAAACTGCCAAAAGGCTGTGTGGTGCCACAAGTGCAACAATGACAACCATGCCACAGAAGTTTGTCGCAAGTCGGGAAACTCCCAGCGCAGCGCGTCGAGGCACTGTGCAAAGAAATAAATCAATGCCTTGATCCCACAGACTCCGAGAACAGCTTCCTGCTGAAAAAATCAACCTGCCACTTGGGGGAGCCTCGGAGTGGATGTGGCCACAGCAACAGAAGTCACTCTAAAGGATAAAAAGTTAACCTTAATTCCTACCGATGTATATGGTCCAATGTACAGTACAACTTCTTTCATTGGAGGTTTGTTGCTGGGGAGATCCTCCACAAGTAAACAAGGTGTGATCGTGATTCCAGGTGTCATTGATGCAGATTACACCGGACAAGTGAAAATAATGGTTTATGCCTTGCAGCCACCTGTGACGATTCCAAAAGGAAGCAAGATTGCACAAATTATAGCAATTGAAAATATCCTGCCACATCGACAACGTCCAAAGGAACCAACCGAATTTGAAAGACAAGACAATGGCTTTAGATCAACTGGCCATGATATCTTTTTCACAATTAACATGAAAGATCGCCCACACAAGAAAATACAATTACAACGTGGTTCCCACTGCATTCGATTAGAACCAATCCTTGATACAGGCGCAGATGTCTCAATTATTAATCAGATGTACTGGACATCTAACTGGCCCTTGCAAGCTCCAAGTTCCCACATTGTAGGAGTGGGTGGAATGAAAATTCCTTCAGTAAGCAGAGACCCCATCAGCATCATCTTTGAAGACAATCAAGTTATTGTAACTCAATTATATGTCATGCCTTTGCCCAAACTACTTCGAGGATTGATAGGCAGAGATGTGCTTTCCCAGCTTGGAATGGTTTTGACCACAGACCAGCATTTTCCTTAATGGCCACTGCAGAGCAGCTGCCCATCCTCAAGATCACCTGGTTGACCGAGACACCCGTGTGGATTGAGCAGTGGCCAATGTCAGGAGAAAGGCTGCAAATTGCTGAACAATTAGTACAAGAGCAACTTGAAGCTGGACACATTCAACCCTCTGTAAGTCCATGGAACACCCCAATTTTCATCGTCCCCAAGAAATCAGGAAAATGGAGATTGGTACATGATCTACGAAAAGTGAATGAACAAATGCAGGCAATGGGTGCCTTGCAACCTGGTTTGCCAGCACCAACCATGATACAACAAGGGTGGAACATTGTTGTTATCGATTTAAAGGACTGTTTCTTTACCATTCTGCTTCATCCACATGATACCCAGCGATTTGCCTTCACCATAACATCTATCAACAGGACGGCACCAGCAAAAAGGTATGAATGGATTTCTCTTCCTCAAGGCATGCGCAACTCTCCCACCATGTGTCAGCTCTTTGTTGATTGGGCCCTGCGACCAATTCGTTGACATTTTTCCAATGCAATGATTTATCATTATATGGATGACATTCTTATTTCCACCAAACAGCCGTTGGCAGATGCAGATTTAAATTGGCTCTTTTCACAATTGAAGCATCATGGACTGACAGTATCTCCAGAAAAAGTACAGCAATCAGCTCCTTGGAAATATTTAGGCTGGTTGATCACAGATGCACAAATTCGACCTCAAAAAATCACCTTACACACTGACATTTCTACCTTTCACAATGCTCAGAGACTCTTTGGAGACCTACAGTGGGTTTGTACCATTGTAGGAATCGCTCAATGATGTCTACAACCATTTTTGCCATGGCTCCATGGCAGTGATGCCAACAGCCCTCGAGTTTGTACCCCTGAACAACAAAGAGCTCTGATTCGAGTTTCAGAAAAATTACAACGTGGTTGGAGTGCTCGTTGCATTGAACATTCGCCGTTGTCATTGTTCCTCTTCAACGCTGATGCCTGTCCACTTGCCATTGTTTTTCAATGGCAAAAGAAAAAGGGGGAGTCCCAACCTGGTTCAACAGCGATTCTGCTTGAATGGGTATTTTTACCTGTTCAGCCAAAAAGTCGTGTGATGAGCAGGACAGACGCTCTTGCTGCATTGATACGAAAACGCAGAGACAGAATTCTAGAAATAGATGGAAAAGAACCAGCAGACATCAGTGTTCCTGTGAAGAATGAAGATCTAGAATGGCTGCTCAGACACTCCGTTGCGCTGCAAGAAGCACTGCTGGGTTTCACAGGAGTGGTGCACAACAAACAACCGAAAGGCCCGATGTGGTATTTCATCAAACGTTATCAGTGGTTGGAAAGATCCTTGTGTTCATTGAAACCAGTTGAGGGAAAACCAGTTTTTACCGATGCCGGCTGAAGAACAAAAAGAGCTGTGTGCGTTTGGCAACAACGAGGGAAATGGTTGAAACATTTAATCAAAGGTGATGCAAAAGACAGTCTACAAACCCTTGAGTTGAAGGCCATGTGTTGGGCTTTCCAAACCTGGAACAAAGAACCACTCAATGCCGTTTCTGACTCATTATATGTAGTTGGAGTTATGCAAAGAATTGAAGATGCACTCCTCAGAAGAAGCCAAAATCAACATCTTGGAGAACTGTTCCTACAGTTGCGGAGTGTGCTGAAACAGTGCCAGCATGTCTTTTGTATCATGCACATTCAAAACCATCAATCTAATAGCGGTTTAGGAGAAGGCAATGAATTGGTGGATGCTGCAGTCAGTTATGCTGTCCATGTTCCCCCACAGAATAAGTTTGAGAGAACTCGCAACAGTCATGAGACATTTCATCAAAATGCGAGAGCCATGCATCGACAATTTCAGATCTCCCTGAATGATGCCCAAGGGATTTTTCATGCCTGCCCTCAATGTAGTCATTATGGGCCTGGCCTCGGACTTGGCACAAATCCAAGGGGACTGAAAGCTTTAGAGTTGTGGCAGATGGATGCAACTCATGTTCCAGAGTTTGGCAGGCTGAAATATGTCCATGTCACTGTAGATACCTACTCAAAATTCATTTGGGCAACAGCACAGACAGGGGAAAAGGCTCTCCATGTAAAAAGACATTTATTTGCCTGCTTTGCAGTAATGGGCGTGCCTGTAGAAATTAAGACTGACAATGCTCCTTCTTATGTTAGTCAACAAATTGCTACATTTATGCAGAACTGGGGGATGAAACATACCACAGGGATCCCTCACTTATCTACAGGTCAAGCTATTGTAGAGAGAGCCAATCGTACCCTGAAAGAATATCTAGCAAAACAAAAGCAAAATGATGAGGCTGATGTATTTAATCGATTGTCAAAAGTATTGTTTACCCTAAATTATTTGTGTTTAGCAGAAGGTAGAGAAGAACCTGCAGTTGTGATACATCACCAAGCAGTGAAGGAGGGAAGACCACAAGCAATTCCAGGACTCTATGTTTATCATAAGGACATGCGAACAGGTGAATGGCAAGGGCCAAGTCCTGTGTTGTTTAATGGTAGAGGTTATATGTGTGTCTCAACAGGTACAGGTCCAGTTTGGGTGCCGAACAGATTTACCCATGCGTGTCCACAGGCAGAGATACCAGCCAACCGTGATAAGAACGTTGATGACAACAATTTACCTGGAACATCCCGTGACAAATCTAGTAAGCATAACATTAAGTGTATTATAAGTTATAGTTTGTATTTAGAATTAAGTTTGTTCCTTTCATGTTAAACGGGGCAATCAAGAACGTGAGAAATATGTGGTGAGTCAGAGTGTTTATATTAAGTAGTGTTTTAGTAACTAAAGTATTTGGAATCCTTGACATTGACAAGAGACAAAACATGTGGATCACTTGGGCCAAACAAACTGGGCAAGATTCGTTCTGCCTGTCGTTAACCACACCATCCAATCCTTTTCGTACTTGTTTAATTGGAGTTCCACTGGGTTCCATGGCAGAGTTCAAAGCTTGGACTCAGGCCAAAATAAATCCAAAAAATGTTCTGGGAGTGCAAGCTGTTGCAGTTGTGCAAAATCTTAAAGTTGTTAATGTCCAACCTCAAGAATTCGATCTTTTGGGTTCTGTCCCAGGAAATTACTGTTTGATATTTGGACCTCATGCTACAAAACCAACACAAAAAGAAAGACAGCCAACAGATGACAACACTTGGTTGTCTCCCAGATCTCCATTGTATTATAACTACTCAGAATATTGTAACAATTGGACACAATCCGTGATACCATCAAAAAGTGCTGCAAGAAAACTGCCGCCAGGAATTTTCCTCATTTGTGGGGATCGAGCCTGGTCTGCAGTGCCTCAAAAAGCTATGGGAGGCCCATGTTACGTTGGTAAATTAACACTGTTTGCCCCCACCATTCATCAAGTTCTAGGATTGCCTCAGAAGCCTCAACAAGCCAAACGGAGTGCTCTCCAACTAGACCCCAATTGTAAAGACCAAGTATCATTATGGGGGCGCACATCTGTAATACTAGCCTCAATTTTCTCCCCAGGAGTTGCTTCAGCGCAAGCCCTCACACAATTGAAAACCCTGGCCTGCTGAACAGGAAAGCAAATTAATATTACATCTAAAATGTTAAGTGAGCTTGCCACAGATGTAGATAGCATTCGTCATGCGGTTCTGCAAAACAGAGGCGCCGTTGACTTCTTTCTTTTAGCACAAGGACATGGGTGTGAAGAATTTGAAGGCATGTGTTGCATGAATTTATCAGACCACTCTCAATCAATTTACAAACAGTTAACGCAACTGAAGAACAACATGAAGAAACCTGTCGTTGTGGACTCTCTGTTTGTTAACTGGCTCAATTCTTTAGGTTTTGCTGGTTGGGTCAAAGATTTAGTTTATTTTAGTATTGCACTTTTTCTTATTATTATAATTATTCTAGTTTTTATACCTTGTTTACTACAGTGCATGCAGAACATGTCTAACTGCGCCTTTAAGTCAATCTGTGTAGCTCAAAAAGAAAAAGGGGGAATTGTAGCAGAATTTCTGAGAGAGAGAGGACACGATTTGTATGTTTAGAGTGAAGGTTGAGCTACCCCAGCCTAGGCCTCAGATATGGGCCTCGGTGAGGCCTTGAAGCCTATGACACAGTTAGAATTAGTCTGTGGCGCAGTTAGAAATTGTGTTAAGGTGTAACCACAGTGTAATGAGCGTTCTGGGTGTGAAGTAGTATAGGTCTGCAGTGTGAAACTTTAACTACCTTAAGACAAAGACAAACAATGTTTGCTTGCCAATGAGAGTGTGCTCACAATTGTGAACTATATTGAAGTGTATATAAACTGCCATCTTATAAACAATAAAGGGAGAACGTATGATTAGCCACATCGGTTTGGATCTGTGTTTGTCCTGTCTAGCCTTCCCGATTTTATAGAGTCCCTGATTCAGACAACAGAGGCAGGAGAGCAGAAAAGTAAATCAACAGTTACCCCACTCACTCAGGCTGCAACTAAACCAGACAGCGAACCTAAACCAGCAACTAAACCAGACAGTGAACCTTAACCAGTAGCTGTTGCTCCTACCATGGCAGGCGGAAAACACACATTTAAGACTGATCAACTAGTGGATGATGATGATCCAGGGGAAGGACCCTCAAAACCAAGAACAAAATCAGAGATCACTCTTGAGTCCTTTTCCCTGAAAGACCTTTGTGGTCTAAGAAAAGATTACACTCGACGACCTGATAAATCTATAGTTAGTTGGTTAGTCTGTCTTTAGAATACTGCAGGAGAGACGACAATTCTGGACAATACTGAAGCGAGGCCTTTGGGATCTCTGTCACATGATCCAGTTATCAACCAAGGAATGATGAGAGGGGCTAACCCTCACAATCTCTGGGCATGGGTCCTGGAAAGTGTATCACAAAAATATCTGTGTGCAGATGATCTCCATATACAGCAAACCCAATGGAAGACCATAGAACAAGGGATTCAATGTTTACGAGAAATAACAGTAACAGAAATTGTCTTCTCAGATAACCTAAACACTGTAAATCCAGACTTAGTACCATGTACACTGGTGATGTAACAAAAATTTGTATGACCTGAGCCACAAAAATACACTTCTGCTTTAGCAATAATGAAGCGGGATAGCAGCAAGGAGACCGTACTTAATATAACAAAGGAGCTCCGAGCATATACAGATGCTGTGCATGGCCCAACACATACAAAAATCACAACTATAAAAACATGTCTACAGAAATTAGAAGATAAAACAAAAGAGAATCACAAGAAACTCAGGGAGGAGATGAAAGAATTCTTTCTCCAAATCTCAGCAATACAGATCAGAAGTTCTGGTACCAAACGTAAACATCCCCCAAACGGAGAGAAAAGACACACCCCACAATCTAAGCTGTAGTTCTTCCTGCGTGATTGTAGAAAAAACATGAAGAAATTAAGATGGAAAATCTACTGCTACTCTGGCACAACAGGTACTTGAATTGGAAGACAGCAAGATTCAGAGAGGAAATTCCACCAAAAAGGAAGCAACTCCAGTGGCCCGTAACCGTACCATGTATGATAATAATAACAACATATCCAATCCCCTTGAAAGAACCTCCCAGACATATGCTCAGGGAAAAAAAGATAACCAGGCTTAGAGAAACCCTGCTCCTAAAGGCTAGGGAAAATTGTGGTTTTTGGACTGTGTCAATTTGTTGGCCTGGCCCATCAAAACCACAAAAATATAAGACCTTAGTTAACACTGGCACGCAGTACACATTAATCTCATCAAAACATGTAGGGGCAGAATCTGTTTCTATTATCAGCGTAACAGGGGAATCAAAGGATTTGACTTTAGTAAAAACTAAAGTTAGCCTGACTAGAAATAAGTAAAAAAAACACCCTATTGTAACTGGCCCAGAGGCCCCATGCGTTTTGGGCATAAACTTGCTCCAAAGCAGATATTTCAAAAACCCAAAAAAACTCAGGTGGGAGTTTAGGATAACAGCTGTAGAGACAGAGAACATAAAACAATTAAACACCTTACCTAGACTATCAAAAAACCTATCTACAGTAAGACTCCTGAGGGTGGAAAAACAAGTACCCATTACCATCTCAACAGTACACCACCAACAGTACAAAATAACTTGAGATACTGTAATCCCCATCCACAAAATAATTCATGAACTGAAAAACCAAAGGGTAGTCAACAAAACCCACGCACCCTTTAACAGCCTCATTTAGCCTGTGCACAAATATGAAGGAGAATAGAAATTGACTATAGACTATCATGCCTTAAATGAAGTAACTTCACCATTAAACACTACTATACCAAATATGTTAGAGCTCCAATACAAGCTGGAGTCCAAAACAGTGAAGTGGTTTACCACTATTAACATTACTAACACGTGTTTCTCCATTCCGCTAACAACAGAATACAAGCCTCAGTTTACCTTCACCTGGAGGGGCGTGCAGTACACCTACAACCAACTACCCCAGGGGTAAAAACACAAACCCACCATCTACCATGAACTAATCCAGGCTACACTAGAAAAGGGTGAGGCTCCAGAACATCTACAGTACATTGATAACATCATTGTGTGGGGAAAACAACAGCAGAAATATTTGAGAAAGGAAAGAAAATCTTCCAGATTCTCCTGAAAACCGGTTTCACCATCAAGAAAAACAAAGTTGAGACCTACTCAAAAAATCCAGTTCCTGTAAGTGAAGTAACAAAATAAACAGTGTCACATTCCCACCAATGTCATCAACAAGATCACAACAATATCTCCACCAACCAACAAAAAAACCCCACAAGCTTTCCTAGGCACCATAGGCTTTTAAAGAATACACATTCCCAAGTACAACCAGATTGTGAACCCTCTCTACCTGACCACCCACAAAAAAACCACTTTCCAGTGGGGCCCTAAACAACAACAAACCTTTACCCAGATTAAACAGGAAATCACTCATGCAGTAACCCTTGACCCAATCAGGACAGGACCAGATGTGAAGAATATACTCTACAGCCGGGAGCCATGGTCTGTCCTAGAACATTTGGCAGAAAGTGCCTAGTAAAACTCAAGACTGACCACTAAGATTTTGAAGTCAAAACTACAGGTCTAAAACTAACTACACTCCAACAACAAAGAGAAATTTTAGCAGCCTATAAAGGAGTCCAAGCTACCTCAGAGGTAATCAGCACTGAAACACAACTCCTCCTGGCACCCTGACTACCAGTGCTGGGGTAGATGTTCAAAACAAAGAGTCCCTCTATCCACCATACCACCAGTACCACATAGAACAAATAGATTACCCTCATCACACAGCATGCCCATATTAGAAAACTGAATCACCCTAAGACTTTAAAAATAATTACAAACTGACAAGAAAATAAAAACTTTAGTCTCACTAACAAAGAACAAAAACAAGTAACACATACTGAAAAAACTCCACCATATAACCAACTACCAGCAGAAGAAACACACTACATTTTTTTACTAATAATTCTTACCACATTGTAAAGATAAACCAGAAGTAGAAAACAACCATATGAAACCCCACACAAGTTACACAAACTACTGAAGGAAAAGGTAGATCAAGTCAACTTACTAAACTCAAAACCATTCAATTAACTCTAAACATTACTGAAAGAGAGAAGTGGCCAAAACTCTACACTGATTCATAGATAATAACCAATACTCTGTAAAGTTAAATAAAAAAATTAAAAAATACTAATTAACAGCGTAAAAGAAAACCAATTTAAGCTGCTGATGAGTGAAAAAACATCACTACCAGGATAGAGAAACTACCTGCGAAAATTCACCATATAAATACCCATATCCCCAAGAATAGAACCAATAAGAAACATCAAAACAATCAGCAAGTAAATCAAGCTACAAAAATAAAAGTATCAAAAATAGACTTAGATTAACAACACAAAACCAAGTTGTTCCTAACTAGATAGACTCATGATGCCTCAAGTCATCAGGACAAAGATACCACCTATAAGTAGAGACGAAACCGAGGAGTAGATCTAATCATGAACAGTATTTCTCAAGTTATTCATGACTGTGAAACATGTACTATGATCAAACAAACCAAGTGGCTAAAACTCCTCCAATATGGTAGGCAGTAGTCCAAATATAAGTATAGAAAAACCTAACAGATTAATTACATCACACTACCCCAAACACACCAAAGTAAACACTATGTACTCACAATAATAAAGACCACCACTAGATAATTAGAAACCTACCCTATACCTCATACTACAACCCATAACACCATCCTAGGCCTTAAAAACAAACCCTTTGGAGGCATGATACACCTGAAAAAATTGAATCAAACAACGGAACTAATTTCAAAAACAACCTTATCAACACCTAGGCTAAAGAACATGGCATTGAGTGGGTGTACCACATCCCCTACCATACACCAGCTACAAACAAAGTAAAAAAAAAAATAGACTATTAAAAACCACCTTAAAAACATTGAATGAGAGACCTTTCAAAAATTAAGAGCAGCATCTAACAAAAAAACACCTAGTTAATTAACACCCAAAGTTCTACCAACCAAGTGAACCCTACCCAGTCTGAAACCCTGCATACAGTAAACAAAAACAAAATCCCAGTAGTACATATCAAAGGTTTATTAGAAAAAACAATTTAAATAAATTCTACCTCGAGTACAGACAAACCCATTCATAGAGTTGTCTTTACTCAAGGACCAGGTTATACATAGTAAATAATACAAGAAGATAAAACAACACAATGTGTACCTCAGGGAAATCTGATTATTAAGTGAAAACTATGTATAAATATCACTGTTTACTGAATATTACTACCATTATCTGTGTACAGCTGTATATTGTATGTATAATGTATGCATTTATAGAGTTAAAATATATATTAGTTTTAGTAGTAAACTAACAATATAAAGATAATAAGTAAAATATCCTGAGTTAACTATATTATGCTTGTATCCCAAATTGTCTATTCTGTTTATGCTGGATAATAAGTTTTACACCTTTAAAACTTATTCCAAAAACAAAGGGAAGAGAGAAGAAGCATGGAATTTGTTATCAGAAACTGCACTTTACTCCCACGCATCCTGCACCTAGACTGTGTTGTCTGCAAACAAACAGACAGCAGGACAGAACTCTCCTTTGCTTTTAGTTAGTTTTTAACTAGCTAAAGCAGAGAAGTTCCCTGGACTGTAATTTTTCTTTTTGTTTAAACCTATTTAAACCTACTCTAGACTAAACACCAAGAGCTCACATGTGTAGCCCACCGGGCCGGGCCTGGGCTGTGGCATTTCCAGCACCGAAGGAACTAATAAGATACTACGTAAACCGAGCTACAACCCATGAAGGAGACTTTTCTGAGTTTATCAACTCATTTGGAGCAGCAAGAAATTTTATTGTTTAATATTATTCTTTTTTTGTACTGGTGAATACTTTGCCTGTTAAATAAGCAGTTTTTTCCACTTTTCTAAAAAAAATCTTTTTGCCAAACCAGTTAAAGAAAAAAACACTTAAATTTATTTTTCTAAAAGAAATCCCTTTAAAAGTTTTTCTCCCAAAATTACCCTAAACCAGAACAACATGTAATTATGTAAGCATGGTATGTTTGTCTTCCATTTCCTAGAAATACTACCTTACAAATATTTTAATTACCTGTAATTTATTATGAGAAATTAATCACTTTCCTATACCTACTGACAATGGTTTGAAACTATAAGCTACCCTGTGCTCCTCCAACAGTGAGGAAGAAGTCTGAAATAACAAGCTTTACTCTTTCCTTTGATTTCTTTTTCCTCTTTCCATGCTCTCGAGGCTTGCAAACCCATCTAACTCCCTCTCTCCACAGTGATGTAAACTTTCTATCACTCTTACCTGCCTAGGTCAATGTTACATCCTCTGAACATGTAATTTTATCAACATCCAATAGACAGAAAGTCTGATCTAAAGTTTGGACATGCAAAAATATATAAATACTTAATTGTGAGGTTCAGTGACCCAAAAATTAGTAAATCTGAATGCAAGTCAAAGTTTGGATTTCAAGTTTACCTTATGTTTACAGGTGATCACAACCAATAAAATCTGTGAGAAAAACAACAAACCTTCAGGCAGACCACATAACAAAGAGATTTTATCCCATATACAACAAATCCCTTCCTGTCTCAATTGACTAGAAGATATGTTTTAATATTATATCTTTGTATACTATAGAGATTCCTTTACTTTCAGTAAATACTGTTTATAAACATTCAAAATTTTAGAATCTTAAATCAGTAAAACTCACAAGAAATAGAAATTCTTTATACTGTAATCTCACCCAAAAAATCCACCATCAAGCACAGAATTATTCCATTTCTTTTAAAACTGAGTTATCACGGCAGACAATTCATTATCAGATAACCTATTAAAAATAAAAGTAGCCAACTAGTGCCTAATAGTTGTTTAGGTAAAGAAGTATAGGTAGCCAATAGCCAATGAATCCAAAAGATAGATAAGACAGGAGTTCAAGATTAAAAAAACCCTAATGGCTGCTTGTGATGCCTACACCTGCTATGAGTGAGTGAACAGTTCTTTGGTTCAGGCATCATCAACAACTAGACCTGACTAAAATCATCCTTGATGTGTAGACCTTGAAAATTATGCTAGGCTATATCTTCTCAGGAACTAAGGAGTCTGCCAGGAGCTAACATCACTAGCCTGAGCTGGAACTAGACAGAACTAAAACTGCTACAACTGCACTCCTGCACATACACCAAAGGGGGGTTTGACTACAAGTCAATCACTTTATGTTATAAATATCTGTAGCCCCCTTAAATCCATTGAGCTCTCTTGTGTGGCAGCAGGCTACACAGCAGTGATCTCATTGAGCAGAGGGATGCTTCTTAAGATTATTCCTTGCAGGTGAGACCCCTTATCCAGCATCTGATATCTATAACGAGGTAAGCAATATTTCACATTAGGCCTAAAAGTATATTGTATGCTAGCAACATTTATATATCTAGCTAGAGCTTACTTATTGAAAGTGTAGTAAGCAGTGTTTGACTGCTATCAAAATCACTGTCTAAATTGTTAAATCATTTAAATATTTTTCAAATCACTCTCAAATTGCCATTCAATTATTGCTTAATCATCATTTGTCATTTACTTTTCATTCAGTCGTCAATAACTATAATTTAATCATCGTTTAATGATTAATAGAACCCCTTTAGTTAACCCCACAACGATGACTTCTTTTAATAATTCACTTGTGACACCACTGCACGTGCAAGTTTAAATGGAAATGTTAACTAGGAGCAGAGGCGTCCGTTATTAGGGCAAGTGGATGGGGAGAGGCTTTGTTTCCTCTTTGCGCGCAGCTCCATCCTCTTTCTGTGGACAGGGTGAGGCCGCGTGAGCCAGTTGTCACTGCTCTGGACACCGCTCTTTCCGTTTCCCCATTCCCCTGAAGAACAGACGACATTCTCTGATAACGCGCGGAGTCTCTGTCCATTCCTGTATAGTCCCTAGTCTCGGGGAGGGGGAGGTTGGTGACTCCGCAGGCAAAGGCGACGGTACTGTGAGCCGCCTCACGTGTGTTTCGTGCTCTTTTTCCCCTCGTGTAGGACCGCGCTGGCGTGTAGGCCTCAGCAACAGCCAGAAGGAGGCGGAGCTGACGCGAGCGGACCAGCTGGTTCAGATCCCTCCTTCATCCACCCTTCTTCCTCAATTCTTTCTCTTTTTTGCGTCTTCTTTTCGTCTTTCTCCTGTGCGCTGCGCGTCTCATTCCGTGCTGCTGCCGCAGAATGAAAGTGGTGGTGGCACCGCCAGCTTCGTGCCCCTACACCATCTTGCCCTTCGCTCTCCCAGAAACAGTCTGAAGCCATCTGCAGCACCTCCGACATCGGCTGTGGGGTTTCTCCTCCGCCCCCTTCCAGGAGCAGGTACGCGGGCGCTGAAGGGTGGCTGCGGGAGGATGCGGACTTGATTTCTGAGAGCTGTTAGCGCGGTGGCGTTGTGCGCAGAGGAGCGCCGTGGGGGGTGCTTGGGGCTCGCCGTGGGGGGTGCTTGGGCCTCCCTGTGGCGTTTTTGTTGCCTTCCGCGAGGCGAGGGCTGGCAGGGCGTCTATCGTTTTCCTAGGCGGACTCTTTCACTCTGATGCGGCGAGAGGTCGGGGGCTAGGATGGCACACACATTACTACTCCCTCCTTAGTTGGGGCAAACAGGGAGCGAGACAATGAGGCTTCCTCAGTCCTCGCTGGGAGAGGAGCTGGGTTTGTTTGGTTTTTCTCCTTAGACTGGTAACCTCCACGTCTTTTGTGTTTTGGTGTCGGGGAGGGGGTGGGGCGAGGCGGGTATGTGGAGGCGATGGCGACTAAAACATAGCATGCTTTGAGCACTTGGCGGTGCCGCCCTTTTTGTCTGGATTATCGAGCTGCGTTTAATTGTCATTGGGAAATGTCTGGGTTTGATTCGCGTTCTTCACATATACTTCGTCTTTTTGCTCCACCTAGATTACTGTTAGAGAGGTGTATACCTGAAATATCCTTGCTGGGGATTTTGTTTTGAGTTTGGTTTTTTTATGGTCCATTTTCTAGCTGAGGATATTCAGGTAAATAAGTATTTATTTAACCAGCTAGTTTAGGTTTTATTATTGATTTAACAGTAGTTAGTATTTATATTCTCTTTATTAAGTAATTAAGTTAATCTAGTACCTAAAGGGGGCCTACAATAAAGTAGGAGAGGGATTTTTTACAAGGGTGTGTAGTGATAAGAAAAGGGGGAATGGCTTTTAACTAAAAGAGGATAGGATTAGATATTAGGAAGAAATTCTTTGCTGTAAGGGTGGTGTGACACTGGAACAGGTTGCCTAGAGAAGTTGTGGATTCCCAGTCCCTGGAAGTGTTCAAGTCCAGGCTGGATGGGGCCCTGAGCAACCTGATCAAATGAAAGATTCCCTGCCTGCGGCAGGGGGTTGGAACTAGATGATTTTAAGGTCCTTTGCATCCCGAACCATTCTAGGAGTCTGTGAAGTATTAGGGTAACTTGAAATGCTTATATTATGTATTTCACATAGTTCATAAGTTGTAGTTTCTTGGAAGTGCACTTGGTGTGCACAAAAGCTTAATTATATTTGCAACTCAAATAATCTGAATATCTGCTGTTATTAGAGTTGACTTAGGCCTCAGTTTAGTTGTAATTTGGAATTAAAAGATGTCTTAGTTATGAGACTGTTAACTTTAATAATAACAAAGTATTTATGTTCCCCTTTTAGTTTGTCTGGGTAAACTGTGAAGGTCAGTGGTGTAAATTACTGTTTGAGTTAACACTGAATTAAAAAGCTCCTTTTTATTGGGAGGTCAGGATTAAACAGGGACATCTCTTAAGTGTTAAGATTCTTTTTGGAGGTAAGAGAGATCATTATATTTTTTGTAAAGGTTTGGTTGCAACCAGTCAACCAAAAGATTGGGGAATGTAAGGTCGTGAGAGTGTAATATGTTAGGTCTCTGATCATAGCCAGGTTTTTGTTCTTGCTGTGAAATAGAGATGAAAATGTCTGAGATGACAGCCTCATGATGCTGCATTTTCTTGATTGAAGTATCTGCACTCCCTTTTCCTCTAGAAAAGAAGCTGTAGTCGTGTTAATTGAATTTCATGTTTTCCTCTTATAGTGGGAGTATGCTTGGTTACTTCCGTTCTGTGGGGTTGTAGGAGTTGGCAGCTTTCAGAGATATAAACAGAAGCTGATTTCAGAGGCCCCTGTTGACAAGATTTTCTGTCTGGGCCTTTAGATTAGTCTGTCACACTACAGCCTTATGACAGGCAAAAGCTAATGTGCTCAACCATGTTGTTAAAAACGGGACCACACTCCCGGTACTAAAAAGTGATTTCAGCATTTATTATAATAAAAAGAAAGGCCTAAAGCAAGGGGGCTCGCAGCCCGAGCAGGAGGGTTCCCATCGAGGATGCTGCAGTGCCAGTGCTTGGTCTTCCTGAGCAGCGATGTCCCCGATGTTCCAGGTGGAGCGGCATGAATTCATTGGGTCAGATGCCACTTTTTTATCCTGTTTTTTGTCCCTTTGGATTGGTTTCTTTTTGCATCCTTCATTTGCATGAAGGTTTAAGGCACTTGTGAAACAGAGATTTTTAGAGTTAAATTAACAAAATGAATTAAATATTTATAATTTAGCTTGTAGAGGTATGTATTGAATTTTAACCTAAGAAACCTCTGCCTGGTACAAAGGGCATAAGAAAATGCAAATTTCTGAAGCTTCTTGCATAAAGAACAATACCAGAAGAGGCAAAGAACCCAGATAAAGAAGCTCCTCTGTCTCCAAGCCTATCAAGACTGACAGACATACTCAGATAAGCACCAAAGGACCGAAAGCGCACGCGCAGAGAAGAAAAGTTCAAAAGTTCAATCATGAGGAAGACCACAATCTTCAGCCTCAGGACCACCGAGAGACCCCCGTACGACCACCACAGCAAACCACACATGCCCAGAAGGGTGTGGACTTATTTAGCATGAGAGGCGAGGACAAGCGGGGCCAGGGGTTGAATATGCATGGAAAAGTTGTGCAATGTATTGCGTATGGAACGTCTTTGAGAATAAAAGTGTGGGTCAGACTGAGGCTCGGGGCACAAGTTTTGGAGAGCTATCTCACTTGTGCCGGGCGCTGACATACATACCCACTTCATAACTACCCCAAGTTATGGAGTCTATTTATTTATTCCACGTATCGCTTCACTTGATTGGCCCATTACAGTTCTGTCCAGGCTGGCTCGTTTCGCGGGGGTGGGGGTGGTGGTGGTGGTGCACTTTACTTAGGTGTATTATGGTACATAGAGTACCGTATTTCTTATAACTACCCTTTTAACCCCTTTTACCATAACCAAACTAACAGTACATGCTTAACAATTATCAACTATTTTACAACCATTTCTAACCTATTTTTAACAATTCCCCCCTCTAACTATTTGATCAGGCTTCTAGCCTGCATCAACCTTTTAAAGTTCAACTTCTACTTTTTTCAGTTTCTCATACTGTTCAAGCATATCTCTGGCATTCTGATCACTCTGTTCTTTTATTAACATTACTTTTTTACCATTTTTCCCTTCTACATTACCTTGCAGCATGATGCTGCTTTGGACAATGCTGGTTACTATCCGGACTAGGCATGGAATTGCACATGGTAGAAATATTACACTTGCTAGTGCACAGACTATAAAGAAGACCAATTTCTTCCACTATTTACCGTTCCAGGTGAACAAGTTGTCCCACCAATCAGATTCCCCAAACAAGGGCGTCCATTTTTGTGTTCCAACATAGGTTAGTTTTCTAATATTTTGAGTTATGTTTTTAATTACATGACTATGGTCATCAATCTCTAGGCAGCATTCTGAAGTATTAAATTTCCCGCAGATCCCTCCTTCCTCTGCGAGGAGGTAGTCCACTGCCAATCAAATTTGGTAAATTACTGATCATGTTTGCTGTTGCTGCTGGTTTAAGAGATCAATGGTCAGAGTTGTTTGACTGGACATTATTTCAAGTACTGCTTGTAAACGGATGAGTCGATTGAGCATGTATACTGGGGTTCTGTACCCCCAGGATCCATCTTGGGCCCAGGTAGCTGGCCCATAAGTATCGATAATCTTTTGTGGGGTCCAAATTTCATTGTTCCAATTTTGGGTTCTGCCAAATAAACTCCTTTTTTCTCTGGCCAGATCATCATATACTGGGACTCCCAAGTTTGATTTTGCATCCTTAGGCAGTAAGAAAAAGGATGGTTTTATAGCTCCAATTGTGCAACTCCCGGTCCTCCCTCCCAGTAATTTCACATATGCCATGTTACCACAGATCCAAAATAAATTTTTAGGTGTGTCCCAGAAATTAGAATCTTGATTCGTTATATGTTTCCAATATTTGTATAGGGTTTTATTGCCCAGAATGGGTTAATATAATCTCCTAAGCATTCAAACATTTTTTCTTTTTCACTGTATGCACATCTACTTTCAGTTTTTTCTATTGACCAATATGAATGGAGGGTTTCTGGGATCCACCTGGTGTGTGTGTCATTTGCTGCTAGATATCTTTTACACGGTGTTTCTCCTACTTCTATAGTAGACATTTTCCCTTTTCTTGATAAACACTCTTCTCCTATTTTTGTTGATTTTAGCTTCCACTCCCCTTCTTTTGGGTACTACCATGCTTTTTCTTGATGTAATCCATTTTAAAATGCCTAGGGGACCTAAACTGATAACGTCCCATGGCCAAATCTCACTTAAATGTGTCCCCCTGCACACCCAGCAATCAGTCAAATTAAATTCTTTTGTGATCTTTTCCACCATATCGGTAAAAAGATTCTTACCATATATTTGTCCCTCTCTATCCCTTTGTCTTTTCAATTGCACTTCTTTCTCTTTGAATGTATCCTCTAAGTTGGTTTCACTTTCTTGTTCAAAACATACCCATCTTTCTTTCATAGGGCACTCTCCTGACATCCTCTGGCTTGGGTTTGCAATATTTTTATCTAGCCAATATATTTTATTATCTTCTTTACAGGTTGTTAACTGGGAGTGATCAATACATTTGGGATTCATGTTTGTGTGTACTCTGATTAATACACTTACTGTATCTCCTCTATACAAGGGATAGTAACACTTCTCACAAGGGTTTCCTCCACTTCCTTCGAAGCAGATGAGTAGTAGCATTGCTACGAGTGGGAGTCTGGTACGGGCTGGCCTCCTCACCTCTCAAACCACAGGAGTTTTCTCAGTGCCCTGAGAGTATTTCCCAGAGGTAGTTCCCGATCCAGTCTTGCCTCCCACCTCTGGTTTTCCCTTCTTCTGGAGACATTCTGCCACTCCCTTCCCTCAATTTGGTCCCAATTAGGGTTGCAAGGAGAGTGCTCTATGGAACAGTACCAAAAACTGAGATGTTATTCTGATTGTCAAGACTTAGCTAAACAAAACTTATACTGTAACTATAACAAACATTAACAAACTTTAAGGGTATAAGAATAACAATGTAGAGGTTTCCTGTGGGGGGGTTGTGTTCAGGGTTGTGCTTCTTTCAGTGTTTTCCTCAGGACCAGTTTGAAGTCTTTATCGTCTCTGCTGTCTATAGTCCATTTGCTTGCCTCAGCTGGGGGTTGTACTGGACCCTTCACTTGACTTGCATGAGTCCAGCCCCGCTCCTTTGTTCCTACTACAGTGTTTGTTGTAAGCAGCACCTGGAAGGGGCCTTCAAAGCCTTCGTAATAGGGCTAGTGGTAAACATTTGACCCAATTCCATTGGGTTTCTAAGACCAATTTTGTTAAAATATTCTTTAAGGTTTGATTTACCCTCTTGACCCTCCCAGAACTCTGAGGGTGCCAAGGGATGTGTAACTCCCACTTTATTCCTAGGGCCCCGATGACTTGTTGCAGAACACTGGATGTAAAGTGGGGGGCCACGGTCCGAATCAATAATATTTACTAGCCCGTATCTCGGAATAATTTCTTCCAAGAGAACTTTTGTCACAGTTTGGGCTGTCTCCCTTCTCGTGGGGAATGCTTCAACCCAGTGGGTTAGATGGTCAACTATGACCAATAGGTGTTTATACCCTTGGGCTGGAGTTAATTCAGTAAAATCAACCTGAATACTCTGGAAAGGTCTTATGGCTAATTTCCTCCCTCCCAGAGTGGTTTTTCGCATCACCTTTTTGTTGACTTTTTGACAGGTTAACCATTCTCCTGTGATGGATCTGGCTATTTCATATATTCCCGTTCCCATGTAATATTTCAGGAAATTATCACATATTCCTTGTCTTCCCCAGTGAGTTAATCAGTGTATTTCTTCCATCACTTTTCTGGTTATTATTTGGTTGAATATTTGTCACCTGTCTGGGGTCCACCATTTTCCATCCTCTGTTTTTACCCCTCCCATTTTCTCTATTTCTTTTAGCTCTTTGTCACTGAAAATTGGTACCCCCTCTTCCCTTATTTTTTCCCTGGTCTTCTCTTACCCTTAGGACTGCGACTGGGTCCCCTATTTCTAAGGCTGCTTCTTTGGCTGCCAGGTCTGCTAATTTGTTTCCTTGGATTTCAGGGGTATCTCCTTTTTGGTGGCCTTTAATATGGACTATGGCAATTTCTTTGGGTCCTCTGAGGGATTTGAGTACTTCCCTGATCAGACTTTCATGTGCCAGATTTTTTTCTTTTGAGTTAAGGTATCCCCTCTCTTGCCTGATTTTTCCAAAGGTATGAGCTATCCCAAAGGTGTATCGAGAATCCGTGTAGATTGTCCCTATATCGTCTACTAATAAATCTAAACCTCTCTTTAGGGCATATATCTCGCAACTTTGTGCAGACCAATTCGAGGGTAATTTCCCTTTTTCTTTGATTTCCCCTGCTTCAATAATGGCATATCCTGATGCCCTTTTTTCCATTACAATTCGAGAGGATCCATCTATATACAGGACCCTTCCATATGGTAAAGGGTGGTCTTCTAGGTCTTCTCTTACTTTTGTTTGTATCTCAGTTAGCTCAATACAATTATGCTCTAAATTTTCCATTGGTTCCCCAGTTAAGAATTGAGCAGGATTTAAACATTTTGAGGTGGCAATCTCTCCTCCAGAGTCCAGGCTACAGGTTCTGTGCTTAATTATTTTTCATACAAAAATTTTACAGTTTGAGTATACTGATCAATCCATAATTTACAATAGCCCATTAGACCTAATAGCTTTCTTACATCTCTTTTAGTCTTGGGTGGTGGAATTGACAGGATCCCCACAACTCTTTCAGGACTGAGCTTTTTGTACCCTTTTCCAATTAGATGCCCCAGGTACTTTACCTCTTCTTCTGCAAATTGGAGTTTTTTCTTTGATACTTTTAATCCTTTTTCTCCCAGGAAATTTAGTAAGCTTATACTGGCCTGTTGGACTTGTTCTTGATCTTTGCCTGATATTAGTAGGTCATCTACATATTGTAGAATTTGTATTCCTTCCCCGGGTACAAAGGACTTTAAAAGATCCTCTAAGGCTTGTCCAAATAGGTTAGGGGACTCTGTGAATCCCTGTGGGAGGCGGGGCCACCTAATTTGTTGTTTATGTTTGCAGTCTGGGTCTTCCCATTCCAAGGCAAACCAATTCCTGCTCCCCACCTCTAACGGACAGGCCCAGAAAGCATCTTTCAAATCTGTTACTGAGAACCATGCATGCTCTCGTGGAATTTGACTGAGAAGAGTATATGGATTTGATACTATTGGATATCTGGAAATAGTTTGTTAATTTCCCTCAAATCTTGCACCAATCAATAGGTTCCATCAGCCTTTTTGACAGCTAGAATTGGTGTGTTATGTGGTGACATGCATGGTTCTAGAATGCCTTCTTCCACGAGTCCCTGTATCACATGTGTTAGTCCTCTCTGGCCCTTGGGGGAGATGGGATATTGTTTTACCTGAACAGGGGGAATTTCTGACTGCATTTCTATCTTAATTGGTGGGATATTTACAACCCTTGCCCTCCTCCTTCTGCCCAGACTATTGGGTTAATTTCTCCCATATTCCGTTCAGTTAATAACATTATTTGGGGTACCATCCTCCCCTCCTTTGGCACTACTCCACTTCCCATCTTTACTTGCAGGTCCCGCCCCAATAAGTTACAACCTAGTTTCGGGATATAAAGGAAATCAGCCCTGCAATCCTTTGAGTTGCCTTTTATAATTATGCTCTCTATAACCTGGGCTCCGAATGGTTCCCCTTTTGCTCCCTGCACTTGGCAGATCTTTTTGCTTAGCTGAGCCCCTCTGGGGAGCTTCATCATGCAGGAATGATAAGCACCTGTGTCCACTAAAAACTCATATTCTTCACTCTGGGGGCCAATTTCTGAGTTTACCAGGGGCTCTATCTGGTGTCCAATCTCATCCCCCAGAGTGTAGAGCCCCTGCCACCCCTAATCATTATTTCCTCTGAGAATCTCCTCCAGGGTGTCCTGTTCTTTCTCAATTGCCTCATCCATTTGTAATTTTTTACAGAACCGCTTAACGTGCCCTTTTCTGGTGCAGTAATAGCAATACACATCATCTGATGGTGGTTTTTTCCATTTACCTAGCTTCCCATTATTTTCTGCCCCCCCCTCTTGGCTCCCCTCTTCCCATTCCTACACTTTCTCTTGCTACTGCTACCATAATTTTTGCTTTGGTTCTGTTCTTCTCATCTCTCCTTAAATAAACTTTTAGAGCTTAACAGGTCGTTAATTCCCCTTTCTTGCCAGTCTTCTAAGTTTTCTAATTTCTGTCTAATGACAGGCCAAGCTTTGGTAACAAACTGTACTTTTAGTAATACTTGGCCCTCTGGTCCATCAGGATCAATGCTGGAATGTAACTGAAAATTTCGTTTTAATCAATTTAGCCATGCCCCCGGGGATTCATCCTTTTCCTGACTCCCATCAAATGCCAGTTTGCTATTGCTCCTTTTGGGTACAGATTATTTTATGCCTCTTATTATGGGCTACCCCGGACCAAGTCCCACAGGGTGACCCTCAGTTGGCTGGTCAACGGGTGCCTGGATAGTGTAATTAAAATGCCGACCAGGAAGACGGAAGGACTCTTGAGCTGCTGAAATCCAAGTGGGTTTATTGAGGATTGAGCGAAGGAGTAGGGAGGCAGAAATAGGAGCAGGGAGACAACCGCACTCAGGGAAAGCAGACTCCGAGAGCCCCGGGGAAGGAGGGGCCAGAGTATATAACTGGGGAGGGAAGGAGTAACTAAGGTACAAATGATCCAATGGGAAGAGGGTGTAAGGGAGGAACAGGGATGGGGTAACAAACTGGGCCACGGAGGGAAAAGGGAAGGAGTGGTTTACAGAGGGAACTATTAGAAACAACGAGAATGGGGAACTTTCCAGAACTTGGGGAGATGACAACCACAAACTGACAGGTGATGGGCATATGTTAATTTGCACTGGGGGGCAGAGGACTCTGGGGAAATGCCTTATGCTAAATGACTGTAGTTTCCCATAGCATTCCCACACTGTCCTCCCCATGGGCACATCCCACATCTCCCCCTTGTCTATTTATTAAATAAACATCCCCCTAGGTTTTCACAAGGGTCTTTTTGAAGAGAGTTAGAGCAACGGAAACAATAAAAATTATAAGTAGAATCCAGAGCAGTCCTCTTAGGATGGAGGCCACCCAGCTATGAACACCCCATTGTGTGAGTATCTTATTTATTGCATCCACAGCTTGGTTTTCAGTCTTAAGGTCTTGTATTTGTGGTTGGAGTCTCTTGATGTTGGCTTGTATTGAGGTGCTTCTCGAGGAATGGTTAAAACAACACAGTCCTTCAAAGTCTTCACAGCTATGGCCATGGGCGAGCAACAGGAACTTGATGGCTGCTCTATTTTGTAAGGTGGCATGTCTGGTGGTCTCTTCGTCTGCCAAAAGATCTGACAGTGTGGCGGACGTGGCGTTGGCCTGCTTACTAAGCCAGCACTCAAGGTGAGAAAGCTCACCGAGGGCCTTTGCTGCTGTGTACCATGGTAGGAAAATGGTCACAGCGACCCTCTTTGACTTACTCCAATCGTAAATTTGGGAATCACAATTTGGGTCAAATTGGGTATAGGATCTCTTTTTGCAGGTCAATTGTTTTTCCTTTTTCCAATCAAAAATTTGGGTTTTGTTGGGTGTCAGGGTAGTAAGCTGGCCAAGGCTACAGGGTCCCCCTTTAATCTTGGATGGGATCCCTGGCCACACTCTGTCACCACAGATAAGAAACACTCCCCTAGGGAGCACCTTGGGATATGGAGAGGACTCGGACCATGTTAGGCTGGTGTAATTGCACCAGTCGATCATGTATTTTTTGTCATTTGGTGACACATCTTTCCTGATTATCTCTTGAGGCTCTTATTTGATTGACCTTTAGAAAAATTGAACGCAGAAGGCAGCTTTTGTGGACCCCAGTAAGTCCAATTCCTGGGGTTCCTGTGGTGCATATGGGAGGGTCCTTGTCCACCAATCGCAAGAGTCCACCGGGTTAGGTTTCTTACCTGCATATGGGTAGTCTTTTTCTGACAGAGGGATTCCCATCAGGCATGTTGAGAGTGGGTCTCCCACCCTGCCCATGGCCATGCAAAAATTGTCTTGCTTGAGGGACTTTGCTAGTGTTATCCAAATGTTCTCCTTCGGCTGTGGGACAAGCCATGTGTCGGCTGCCTGGAGACACAGTAAAATGAAATGTGTGGTGGCAGCCATCTGGATGCTCTGGGGTGCCTTAAGTGTTATCTGGGTAAGTGTCAGCAGGGTGGCCATCACTGCTCTGGGTGTGTTCTAGTACGATAACAAAAGAAAGCATTTGTAAGTAAAATTCTATTTGGTTCCCTTCCTTCCTTTCTCCCCCTTTGTTAAACTTAATAGAATGAAATAAATAACAGGTAAGGTCGAGGGATAAGGGGTAGGGGGTCGAGGGAAAAGTTAAGAGGGGAAAGGGAATGGGACAACAGGAGAAGGTAAAACTGGGCTTGTCCCAGCTGGTAGCGGAAAGTGTCTTCTTGTGATGAGGGCGCAGGAGACGATATTTGGTGGAGTGGTGTCCTTCTTGCGTCATCTCCACGCAACTGCATTGTCCGGTTGGGCTGTTTGTGGTGCTCCAGGAGGGTGTTCTGCTGGGAGGTAATCTTGTGGCAGGGCGTCCAGGTATGGTTTTACATACTTCCCAGGAATCCACTTGGGGCCCTGCTCGGTGGAAACACAGCCGTATCCTCTCCCCCATGTTATGAGTGGGTACGGGCCCTTGATGATCTTAGATTCTGGGTACTTAATAAGGACCGGAGGCCTTTCCTTTAAAAGTGCTCTAGTGTTGTTATGAAGGTGCCACAGAATGGGGGGATTCAGTTCCCTGTCTGAGCAGTTCATGAAATTAAAAACATAAAGTGCCTTACACAGTCTTTCAACAGGAGTTATGGACAGGGCTGAATAATTTTGCTGTTCTAGCAATTTCTTGATCTCTTTATGTGTTCTTTCAACTACAGATTGCCCGGTGGGGTTATGTGGAATGCCGGTAGTGTGGGCAATCCCCCATTGCTGCACGAATTTCTGAAAGTGCGTCGATGTAAAGCCTGGGCCATTGTCAGTCTTAATGGATTTTGGAATGCCCAGGGTGGCAAATGCCATATAAAAAGGTTTGATGATATCTTTGTTTTTTTCTCCCGTGTGGAGGGAGGCAAACACTGCTCCTGAAAATGTGTCGATTGAGACATGTATATATTTTAATCGCCCGAAAGGGGCATAATGAGTGATGTCTGTTTGCCAGAGTTCCAAAGCCCCCAGTCCTCGGGGGTTGACCCCCGTCACCACAGAAGGAAGGGCATGGACTGATAGTTGTGGCAGGTGAAAAGAATGGCTCTGGCTTGTTCTTTGGATATTTTGAACTGTCTTGAAAGTGCAGGTGCGTTTTGGTGATAAAAAGCGTGGCTCAGCCGAGCCTGCTGAAAAATGTCAGGTAGGGTAGGTTTGTCAGAAATCTGTGCGGTCATTGCTAGCAGATCTGCTCTCCGGTTGCCCTCAGTGATGGCACCTGGCAGGTCATTGTGAGACCAGACGTGCAGAATATGATAGGGTTGCTCTCTGTGGGAAATGAGCCAAATTAATTCTGAGAGCAAGCCATGTCATTTTCTGTTTTGAATTTCTTTGAACAGGGCATGTTCTGCCCGCTCTGCTATCCCGGCAACATATGCTGAATCAGTAACTAGATTAAAAGGTTGTTGAAATTTTTTGAAGACTCTCACAACCGCAGCAGGTTCTGCGATCTGGGGGGAACCCTCAACCAGTTGGACATCAGACTCCCACTTCTGAGTGTCCAGGCCCTTCCAGGTGATCACTGACTTGTGGGACTTGCCTGACCCATCAGTGAACACTGTGAGAGTGTTTTTCAAAGGAGTTTTACTTTTAAATGTTTTTGGAGCCAAATACAGAGTGTCTTTGAACAATTTGTGTTTCGGATAATGAATTGATATCTGGCCAGGATAGCTGTCTAATGCAATTTGTAAATTTTCATTAGTTTGTAGTACTGAGTCCAATTGTTCCAAATTTAAAGGTAAATAAGTGCACGCCAGATCACACCCTGCGAGGGTCCGGAGGCGGTGGCAGGCTTTTATAACAAGTTTGGCTATTAATTCTTCTGGTGTTGTCACGGTTTTGTGTGGCTGGTGAGGTAGGAAAAGCCACTCGATGAGGAGTGGATCTTTGAGTGTACTATTCCATTGAAATAGAAGTCCATGAAAGTTTGGGCACTTACCCAGGACACAGAGGTTCAACGGGAGGGACCGGACCACACGGTGAGCCTGTCGGGACTTCAGGGCCTGTGCGACTCTCCAGGGCTCCACGGGCATCTGATGTTAGTTGACGTGGAGAAGCTAAGTCGTCACTTCCTCACAGGAGGTTGGAGAGGGGCGCTAGCTCTTCTGTGGTGAGCCCCAGGAGAGGTCGGATCCAGGTGATGGTGCCACAAATTTGCTGAACGTCCCGCAGCGTCCGTGGGTCTTCCTTGATGGTCAGTGTCTGCGGTGTGATGGTCCTCTCGGTGATGATGAAGCCCAAATACTTCCATGGTGCTGATAACTGAATCTTTTCCTGTGCCATCTGAAGTCCAGCCGCCTTGACGGCCTGCATAGTTTTCGAAAGTGCTGCATCTAGATAAGTTTTTGTGGCAGCACACACTAAAACATCATCCATGTAATGAAGTATTATTGCCTCAGGGAAGATTCTCCTAACAGGGGAAAGGACTTGTGCAACAAAAGTTTGACAGAGCACTGGAGAGCACTTCATTCCCTGGGGCAAAGTGGTCCACTGGTACCTTTTGTATGGTTCGCTCCTGTTGATTGATGGTACTGAGAAAGCAAACCTGGAAGCATCTCCAGGGTACAATGGGATGTTAAAAAAAGCAGTCTGATGTCTAACACTGTGAGCTGCCAATCCCGGGAAAGCATGGAGGGAGAGGGGAGGCCTGGCTGAAGGGGGCCCATGTCCTCAATGGCATCATTGACCCTATGTAGGTCTTAGAGCAGGCGCCACCTGTCCCTGCCAGGTTTTTTGATGACAAAGACAGGTGTGTTCCAGGGGCTGGTGGAAGGTGTTAAATGCCCCAGGTGCACCTGCTCCTCTACTAATTCATGGAGCGCCTCTAATTTCTCCACTGGAAGGGTCCACTGGTCCACCCATACTGGTGTGTCGGTCTTCCAATTGAGAGGTGGGGTGGTGCACTCTGCAGTGGCCCATACTAAAAATCCCACCTAGGGTCAGGCACGTCAAGTCAGGCTCCCCATTGGGACAAAACGTCCCTGCCAAGTAGCATGATATTTGAGGAAACCACGAAAGGCCTAATTGTTGCAATTTGTCCCTCTGGTCCCTCTACGCTTACCAAATATTTGCTTCTGAGGAAGTTGACAGCTCCCCCCACGCCGGAGATTGTGCCGCAAGGGGGCACCAACTCCCAGTCGCGCGGCCACTTTGCTCAAGGGAGGATGGTGACATCAGCTCCAGTGTCCGCCATTAAGTCCAATGTCACTGACTTCCCCTGAAAGTAAATGGTAGGTGTTATTAATGGTCTTTTCCTGCAGACATTTTGAGTAAAGAAAACATGCTTGTCCTTGTCCTCATTGTCAAAGTCTGCCCCTCCAGGATGTATAGTAAAGCAAATGGGGCCCATTTACAAAGAGTAAATGGGGGGTTGGTGCAAACTACTGATACCATGACTTCGTTGCCAGGATCCACACAAACCACCTCGGGGATGATGGTAAGTTCTTCTGGTGTGTTGTGGCTGTCCCCGAGGAGGAGGACGGTTGTGGGCCTGTCACTATAGGGTGAGTGTAGATATCCCGCAGGGACTCTCACAAGGTCCTCGTCTGGCAGCAAAAGATGGACAGCGCTGCAGAGGACCCGACAGTTATCCTGATTTAATTGGCTGGTTCTGCGGAAGAACCGCAGCCCATCCTCCTGGCTGTGGTCTGCAGAAATGTACCATCCAGGCAGTGGTTTTCCTGGATGGTAGGTAGGCTGGCAGGCAGGCTGGGGTGCTGCAGTTTGCCATTTGGTGTCATCACACGGCCCCGCATCGCGCTCCGCTGCCCGTTTCCCAGACGGTATTGCCGGTGCTGTTGAAAGCCCCTGAATGGAGGCCTCAGAGATTGTAACTGTGGTTGATAAAGAGGTTCAGGTGGCCAGTGGGGGCAGTTAGCTTGTATATGTCCTAGTTGGCCACAACCAAAACACCGAACATTACTTAAATTGAGCATGGCCTCCCCCACCCCTTTGCTCACAACTAAAGCCACGGTATATTCCATGGATGAAGCCTTCGAGCACGCCTCGACCATCTGTGAGATGGTAGGTTCTGGATCTTGAGGCAGTGCTCTCAGGACTTTCTTGGTCTCTGAATTTGCGTTCGTCATGGCCATCTTTCTGAGAAGCTCTTCTCGGGCTTCTACATTGTCTGTCTTTCAATGGCCTCTCGTAAACGATCCACAAATTTAATAAAAGTCTCTTCGGGGCCTTGTAAAATGGAGGAAAAGTTTTGGAGGGGGGTTGTTCCATCTGGAATTTTTAAAAGCGCGGCCTTGCCAGCATCTCTGATTTCATCTAATAGGTTATTTGGCAGTAGAATTTGATCTTCCGGCCGGCTAAATTCCCCCTCTCCAGCGAGAGCCTCAAGGCCTTCGCTGCCCTCTCCCAACACTCCATTGAGGTCATACTTTTTTAAGAGCAGTTTTAACAGTTTTTTCCAATGAATTTCCCATAGCAGTATTTCAGTTTGTGTAAACAATGCTTTGGCTATGTACCTCAAATCGTGTGGGACTAATGTATGCCCAGAGAAAGTCAAGTCCAAGACATTCTTAAAGAATGGTGAATTTCTGCCATAAGCTTTGGCTATTTTCCTTAACTCTTTGACTTCCACATAAGGTAGCTGCTCCCACCTCGGTTCCCTTCCTCTCTTGTGGATGACTGGTGCCACAAAGGATCCCAAGTCCCGTGCAAGGTCAAGGTCCCCGTCCTTGATCGCCTCCTCCCGGATCTGGACTCAGCCTCCCCCCGGCTTGATGGTAAAGTGGGGGCTGTCACTGTCCTCATCCTCATCAGAGGATGAGGCAGGACAGGCTAGGGCACGGAGCCTCTGCCTGACCAGTCGGTCTCGGTGTTGTGAGACCCGGCAGGCCAAGATGGCCTCCTTCCAGCCATGCCTACCTCTGGTTCTGGTGGCGTGGGAACCGAAAGCAGCAGGAGAGGGAGGGGTGTGGCCTGACCCACCCACCGAGGCATGGCCTTCCTGTGGGCCGGTCCCACCCACAGGGGGCGTACCCAGGGGTGTGGTCAGGGGGACGGGCAGGGCGGGTCCCGACAACGTAAAAATTGACGTGGTGGAGTGGGAGGGACCCGACGCGGGGGCGGCACCTGATGAAGGAGGGGGTGGCAAAGGAATGGCGGGAACCCGAGGGGGTGAAGAAGGAGGAGAAGAAGCACCATTTTGGGTTTTTCTAGAATGGTGGTGCTCGGCCATGTGGCCGGCGCCATTTTGTGTAACAGGACTATCATTACAATCAGGAATTAAACTGGGGTCTGGGGACATAGGAACGAGGGAATGGGTGAGGCTCGGGCTGGGGTGGCCAGTCCCAGCACGCGGAAGGGACAGAGTGGGACGGGGAAACAGCAGGGAGTCGGCAGCAGCCCTGTGCCTTTTGGCAGGGTCTGGGTCCCGACCCACCCTTAGGAGAAGTGGGATAAGGATTGGGGAGGGAGGAATGAGGGGTAGGATAACTGGGGACCGAACTCTCCCCCTGTTGTTTAAGTAACTTAAAAATAGAATCAAACACAGGATAAAAGTGCCCCACTTTAAAACTCCATGCAACCTGAATATCATATATACATTTCCCAACTTTCCCCAAAATAAAACAGAAGAGACATCTTCCCTGGTCGCAGTGGGAAAATGCTCAAAAATAAAATTAACAAAAGCTTTCAATTTTCCCTTTTCTTAAATGAAACATCCCCCAAAACAAGGGTTGCCTTAACTTGGATGTAGAACTCCCATCGGGCTGGAGAAAGGCGATTGCCCATTTTGCTCAACAGCCGAAAATTCCCCCCCACAAAGCAAAGGAGAAACAGAAAGAAAAGAGCCTGTGTGAGGCACTGAACAAAGCACCTGGCAGCCAAAGCTGGAGAGACTCACCCAGAAAGGACACAGGCGAAAAAAAAGAGCCTTGGGGGGGTGGTGGGGTCCTGCCGGTCCCGCAAAGTCCGAAAGCTTCCCCTGAAGCTGCAGTGATAGACGTTTGGAGGGTGTCAGCTGCGGCGGCTTCCTGCCATGACCTCAAGCAGTCGAGAAGCACCGGCTAGCACTGCCTGTGTAAGGCCGGGTGGCCGCCACGTGTGTGCGGGCACTCCAGGGTTATGGCGTCTGCCTCCCTGGTAATGCTGAGCGCTGCGGCGTAGGTAACGCAGCTTTGGCAGCTTCACATGCTGTGAGGAGACGAAGGGACGAGAGAAGGACACTTTGCTTGCGAGCCCTAAGAACTTTTATTCCCCCATGCATGGTCGGAACAAATTGCTCTCAGCGCAATGCAAAGCAAATGCTGGAGAACAAAGAACAGCAACAGATTAAGTAGGGGGTGAGTGGACCAGGGTGGAAACCTGGCTCGCCCAATGAGGACAAATGATAGAGGAGTGACATCAACTATAACAACCAATGGTAACATAACAGAGGTGGGTACAGCGTTCTGGGATGAATAGAAGGGCTAAGGTGGGGTGATTGATGCAGAACTTTCATGAAGAAGCAGGGAGTGGTTACAAGATTGACACCCCGACAAGGAGTGGCAACCCCTGACTGACAGAACCAAATAAGGAGAAAACTGGGAGAGGTGAGAAGATTGACAGGTCTGAGTGGCAGGAACTTTTCGGGTAAACAACTTGGAGCAAACCACTGTGAGGGAAAAATAAGAGAGTACAAGGATCAAACCTACCTAACATTAATAAAATCCATGACTAAATCAACCCGACCTACAACAGTCAGCAGATCCAGGAGAAGGGGTCTTCCTAGACGAAAGCGCAGCTCTTCCTGGGGCTGGCTCCGAACGATGCTTGAAATCCTTAGGAGTCTGGGTCACAGATCCAAAATCCTTTGGAGACGTTCTGGGCTGGACAGGCAGGTGTCCAGTCTCTTCGGGTGCCAGTTATGGGCTACCCCGGACCGAGTCCCACAGGGTGACCCTCAGTTGGCTGGTCAACGGGTGCCTGGATAGCATAATTAAAATGCCCACCAGGAAGACGGAAGAACTCTTGAGCTGCTGGAAACCAAGCGGGTTTATTGAGGATTGATCGAAGGAGTAGGGAGGCAGAAATAGGAGCAGGGAGACAACCGCACTCAGGGAAAGCAGACTCCGAGAGCTCCGGGGAAGGAGGGGCCAGAGTATATAACTGGGGAGGGAAGGAGTAACTAGGGTACAAATGACCCAATGGGAAGAGGGTATAAGGGATGGGGTAACATAAACTGGGCCAATGAGGGAAAAGGGAAGGAGTGGTTTACAGAGGGAACCATTAGAAACAACGAGAACGGGGAACTTTCCAGAACTTGGGGAGATGACAACCATAAACTGACAGGTGATGGGCATGTGCTCATTTGCACTGAGGGGCAGAGGACTCTGGGGTAATGCCTTATGCTAAATGAATGTAGTTTCCCATGGCATTCCCACACTGTCCTCCCCATGGGCACATCCCACATCTTATAATTAGGGTCCTGTAGTCTTGCATATTTCTCCGGCCTCTTCCTGGCTGGGATTCCAATTTGGGTCCACTACAGGGAGTTTTTGCTCACCTGGGGGTCCCGTACAATTTTCCTTTTCCCAGATCTTTATCCCTGCTGACCTTATGAGGCGTATCTCCTCTGGGGAGAAGAGGATGTTCATAATAGAATGCAGCTCCCCCCAGGTATATATATTGGGACCCAGGAACTGATCTATTTCCTGTGTGGTGCCAATTGGATCTTCTATTAAACCAACTATCTAACTAGCTCTTGCTTAAATATTCTTACTGAAGCGATACGCAGAATAAATAAATAGACTCCACAACTTGGGGTAGTTATGAAGTGGGTATGTATTGTCGGTGCCTGGCACAAGTGAGATATCTCTCCAAAAGCTTGTGCCCCGAGCCTCAGTCTGACCCACACCTTTATTCACAAAGGTGTTCCATATGCAATACATTACACAACTTTCCCATGCATATTCAACTCTTGGCCCCGCCTGTCCTCGCCTCTCATGCTAAATAGGTCCACGCCTTTCTAGGTATGCGTGGTTTGCCAATGTTAGCCACCACTATCTTTACATCATCTTGTTCTACTGTATTAGCTTGGTATCTCAGAAACCATTGTGGGGAAAGCTAATGCCCGCCTTTCACCTCTTGCACTGCAGACACTATGTGAGACACTAGCACAGTCATTTTCTGGCCCAGGGTAAATTTACGTGCCTTTTGGATGTTCAGTACGACTGCTGCAACAGCTCTGAGGCATCTAGGCCACCCTTTAGCTGCTGCATCTAATTGCTTAGAGAAGTAAGCAACTGCTCTCTGATACAGGCCGAGGTCCTGTGCTAATATTCTCAAGGAGATTCTTTGCTTCTCATGGGAGAACAAAAGGAAAGGCTTACTCACGTCTGGCAATCCTAGAGCTGGAGCTGACATGAGGGCTTTATTTCAGCTGGTTGAAAGCCTGCGTAGCTTCCTTTGTCCATTGGATGTCCCTGCTTTCAGTTGCAATCAGTTCATATAAGGGCTTAACAAACAGTCCTTAGTTATAGATCCATAACCTGCACCACCCTGTCATCCCCAGGAAAGTTTGTAGTTCTTTTACAGTCTGAGGTTTTGGGGTCTGGCATATTGCCTCCTTCTGGCTTTGGCCTAGGGTACGTCGTCCAGCACTGACTTCGTGACCCAGATCAATTCACTTATTACACTTTTAGGTGTTACTGGCCAGTCCCGGTGCTCTTGGATATCCCTCAATCCAGCTGTGTTGTCCAACTCTGGATGCTCTTGGGCGTATCCTCAATCCATCAGAATTTTGCTCAACCCTGGGATGCTCTTGGAATGTGAATACCTCAACCCAACAGGTTTGAATCCTGGATGCTCTCGGGCACTTTTATCCCTCAATCCAGCAGAATTTTTAGGGGCCCCTTCTTTGATACTTGGTACCCTTGGAGCCCCAGAAAGTTCAAGAGGCTTACCATCCAGTCCACGCATGCTTCCCTTGTCCGTGTGGCTATCAGGATGTCATCTACGTACTGTAGCAGCTTCCCTTCCTCTGGAGGGGCTTCCCAGGTCTCTAATTCCTTTGCAAGTTGTTTTCCAAACAAAGTGGGCGAGGTTTTTTTTTAAATCCTTGTCGAAATCTGGTCCATCTATGTTGAGTTCTTCACCCGCTTTTAGGACTTTCCCATTTAAATGCAAAATTTTCTGGCTGGCTTCATGGATAGGAAGGCAAAAGAAGGCGTCTTTTAAATCTAAAATGGTAAACTAGGTTAGTTCAGGTGTTAAGCAAATTAATAACGTGTAGGGATTGGCCACTACAGAATACAGATCCTCAGTTACCTTGTTCACAGCTCGCAGATCCTGTACTGACCAGTATGAGCCATCAGGTTTGTGAACTGGTAGGATAGGGGTATTAAAATCAGATTGACATTGTTTTAATAATCTTAGATGCAGCTAGTGGTTAATAACAAACTCAGTATTTTTACATACTTTTGACCATTTACCTCCAGAGTCATCTCCCTATTTTTAAATGTAATAGTTGCCTGTAATTGTCCCAGCAAATTTCTGCCCAAAAGTGGCTCAGGGGAACTGGGCATATATAGAAATTTGTGGATCCCCCACTGCTTTATTTTGGTGGCCTAAAGAAAAATGCCTTTTCAGTTTGGCTAGTCGCTCTTGTAACTATAGCATAATCATCTCCTATGGGCATCAAGGCTGTATTTAGAACTGAGTACATTGTCCTAGTATCAACTAGGAATTTTACTTCTTTCTTCATTTCTCCCAGCTTCAGAATTACAACTAGAAGGCCTGCTGGGGTAGTCTCTTCTGGTCTCACTTAAATAACATTTGTTGTAACAAGGTATTATATTCCAGTGTACCTGTAGGATGCTATCTTTCCTCCTCCTTTAGACAATATAATGGTCATCAATGGGAGCAATATTTGATTGAACCCTTTTTTTTAAGTTAAAAAAAAAAAAAATTCAAACATTTAAATTAAAATATTAATACAAATTTATAGTTATTCAAATAACCAAATTAAATATTAATAGCCAAATTAATAATCAATAATACTTCAATTAATTACCTTTAATATTAAAATGTTATTGTATTAATTAATTAACCATTAACTTTTATTAATTTGTTGTTTGCCCAGTCCCACACAAATTTACGAACTCTTAAGGGTCCAATCTAAACCACTGGGGAGGAAAGAAAAGAAAACAAATTTCTTTAGTTCTTCTTTTTAATCCTAAGGCTGTGCTACTCCTTTATTTTTTTCCCCAATCCTCTTCAAACACGTCCCAAGCTTCAGGGACGAGGTGGCTTTTCCCACCGATTAAATTCACTATTTCACACCTTGTTTGTTCAACCTTTGGGTTATAGTATCTCAGTAATTCAGGGGTACATGCACAACACATGGATCTCCGTCTATATGAAATACAATACCACCTCCTCTGACACTTCAAGCATCGGAGGAGAACCCAAGCTGTGTGCCAGTCTGGCTTCCAGCAAAAGGTTGTCAATCCGCACACGAAACAGGGAATTACCCCTTCTAGACCCCACCTCAAGGGATTTCTCAGTGCCCATTCAACTGGCGGTTGTTCCCAGTCAAAGGCTAGATAGCAAGTTGTAGAACTTTGGTTTATCCCTCCCAAGAACACTCTGTCCCTCCCTCTGTGCTCCCGTTCTATGACTACGCAGTCCCCTGATGGATGAAAAGACTGACTTGGTTCAAGCTGAAACCACCTGTGGAGAGCCTCTCTTGGAGGCTGGGCTCTCTCAGCCCGGGCTTGGAGTTCTGCAGCCACTGTGGGCAGATCGCCTCTCACTTGTAACAAGAACTAAACAGTAAACCCCGTAATGCAAAGGATCTCCCAGTGACAGCTTTTAACACTAAAGGGCAGTGTTATCGCACAACAAACACTTAACTCTTAGCCCAGCCGGGTTCGCTGGTTACTTTTGCAAGCCCCTTACCAACCAGCGATGCTTGTAAGTGGTGCTTGCAAGTCCCAACTTGTACCACGCTCCCACTAGCTGTGCTATCAGCTAGCGGCATTCAAAGCAACTCCACAAACCACGGCTTGTGCCTGCACGCCCACTGCACTATCAGCTAGGCTGCACCTAGAGCGCTTTTGCAAGCCTCGGCTTAAGCCCCGCGCCATGCTCCCCCCGCTCGCCAAAGACAGCCTGTGCCGCGCATGCGCATAGCCTGCCTCATCAGGCAAATGCGCCTGTCTGCTCTATCAGACAGTGCCGGCTGAGAGCTGCTCTACACCTGCTCTCTGCCCGCTCTATCAGGCAGTGTGGGCTGGTAGCTGCCCCGCGCCTGCGCTTTCCAGCACTGCAGCACCGCGTCTACATATCTTAGTAATGCCGTGCTGCGTTTGCGCTTCCCAGCAACACTGTGCTGTGCCTCACCGTTTCACTCACACATACACACACACGCACACAAGCACGCATGTCCGGACGTAACAGACACGCCACACTGAAATTGGGACACACCACACTGAAATCACGATTTCTCCGTCCCTGAGCTGTGCTATCAGCTGGGGGAGTTCTCCCGCCACTGGTCTCACCCCCAGTGGCGTTCTGCTTGCAAGCCCCTGGGCAAAACTGCACGCAAAAATGTCTTTTTGTGACTTATCAGTGCCAACCTTAAGAAAAGAAATTAATACATACCACTTCCGTCTGCTTGTCGACAGGCCGTGGTCTGCTCCCCGCAGTATACAGCCGAGGCACAGAGTCCCTCTGAGGAAGAGCCCCGCGGCGCCCAAGGGCATCTGCTCTCAACTGGACCCACGAGTGAGCAGAGTCGTCCCTTCATGGTTGCCAGCTGAAGCGATACGCGGAATAAATAAATTGACTCCACAACTTGGGGTAGTTATGAAGTAGGTATGTATTGTCAGCGCCCGGCACAAGTGAGATATCTCTCCAAAAGCTTGTGCCCAGAGCCTCAGTCTGACCCACACCTTTATTCACAAAGGTGTTCCATATGCAATACATTACACAACTTTCCCATGCATATTCAACTCTTGGCCCCGCCTGTCCTCGCCTCTCATGCTAAATAGGTCCATGCCTTTCTAGGCATGCGTGGTTTGCTGTGGTGGTCTTGCGGAGGTCTCTGGTGGTCTCTTGAGGCTGAAGATTGTGGTCTTCCTCATGACTGAACTTTTGAACTTTTCTCCTTTGCGTGTGCGCTTTTGGTCCTTTGGTGCTTATCTGAGTATATCTGTCAGTCTTGGTGGGCTTGGAGACAGAGGAGCCTCTTTATCTGGGTTCTCTGCATCTTTGGTCCTTTCTGGTATTGTTCGTTATGCGAGAAGCTTCAGAAATTTGCATTTTCTTATGCCCTTTGTACCATGGCAGAGGTTTCTTAAGTAAAAGGTTACAATTTAGCACATATCTCTACAAACTTGAATGTGAAAAACGCCAATCACTTGGTTTTTAAAATTTTAAAAGTTTAATAATAATAAAAAAATAGTTATAAAAACAGTAATACAATTAGAGTAATAAAAATTTAGAGTTAGGACAGTTACAAGACAATAAAAAGCAAAGAATTACAGACGTCCGGATGCTCTCGGGAACTTAAGCCCAATAAGCATGCCTTGTGAATAAAGGAATAACCTTAAAAGCAATAGCCTGTTGCATATTCATATATCTCATACATGATGCATAAATTCCTTGCAAAATAAGAGCTTTTCTGTTTTTTTGTCAACTTCTTCTCCTTAATCCTGGTGGTTCCATAAGACAGAGAGAAGGTGGAAGAATGTTTGTCTTTTCTGATAAGGAGGCCATAACTCTTTATGGGCCCTGTCACTGCCATCTCTGTGCAAAGAATTTCTTGATTATCTCATCTCTTTCTTAAGCTAGTTAAAAAGTATCTTACATAGTATAGTTTCTATTTTACCATCGTGTTATAACCTAAAAATACATTTAACACACTACTTAAGAGAATTATTACAGCATAACTTTCTAACGTTACACATATAATATTCATTGGAATACTTGCAAAAAGCCAATCATAAAATATGCATTTTTCACATAGAATATAAATGCTTAATTCATTTTATTAACTTAAGTGAACTCCAAAAATATCTGTTTCATTACTTCAGAAGCTGTTAGGGGTGCATTTACAAAACCTGTTCTTCCTACCCCCCCCTCCTAGTGGAACTCCCCTCAGGGGAAACAGACTGTCAGGATTTACCTCTGGCCTTACACCACTTTTTGATCTGGTATTACAGTAAAGCCCAGCATCTGAAGGGTCATTTGACTGGCTCACTAAATCATTGTTATGGTTTTGGGAGGGTTCAGTTGTTAGGTTGGAGGATATATCCAGAGGTTTTTTTCTCAGGGAAAGGTGTTTTATTCTGACTTACAGGTGGAGCATGCTGCAGGTTAGTGGGTGTAGGAGGTGGCAGGGGGGGAAAAAGCATCAAGGGGTGGATATATATGAGGGAGTGGGGTTGATGGAGGGGGGGAAAATGACATGGAGATTCCCTGAGGAGATAGAGGAGAGGCGGGGATCACTGGAGGAGATAAAGATAGGTTTTGAGAAGCAGGAGGCTGGATGTTAAGTGGAGGGATGGCTTGATAGTTTGGAGGAAGTGTTGGTGGGGTTTCATAGTCTAATGGATCCCACCTTTTTTGAATAACACCTTTGTTTTCTTTATCCTTTTCCTGATTTCTGTCCTTTATCTTTTTTTAGTTTGTATACCTTAGAATCTCCTTCTAAGAATTTGACCCAGCAAGTAACATACTTTACTTCTTCTGAATTAGGGTTCTCTTGGTTACACACTTGCTGATATAATAAATGACATAACCACTTATCTCTACTTCCATACCAGGGCTACTTTAAGGACTTCTGTTGTAATTTCCTCTTTGGCCAATATTCCACACAATAATAAACCATCCTCGCTTGATCTAACTTTTTAGTTGTTTCCCACTTATTCCAGTCATCCAGTATATCACCAAGGGGGCTTCCAGGAGGAATATTCTTATTCTTTTTCCTTGGTTGCCCTCCTCATCTACTGTGGATCTGACCCATAGTGACTTTTAGTTACTATAAGCTTTCGGGCTGGTAAAACCTGCTTACTGTTACCAGCCCCTTTGAAAAGTTCTGTTTCCCTCTTTTTTAACTTAAGAGAGAAAAGATCTCCTCCTAATCTCTTTCTGTTTATGCAGAAAGGTCTCCTTGCAACTTTGATGCCCCTTGTCACTCTTATCTGGTGTTCTTATCTAAGGAGCACTTAGTCTTTGTCATTCACACACACTCTGCAGGAGAGACACTTTTATCTCACATTCATACTCTGCTGAGCCGAGTTGGGTTTTTTGTTTGTTTGTTTTGTTTTTTTTTTTTTTTTTTTTTGTTCTTGTGCCTCGCCCACCCGGACGATGTAAGGATGTAAGGTACCTTGATACCGTTAAGTTTCCCCACTGACTTCGGTTCAGCACCCCGGAATTTCCCTTTTCTTTTATTGAACAGGGGAAGGAAACGTTAGCAAACCTCTTAGAGTTACACAAAGTGGATCTCTGTTGCTAGAAAATCACTGGTCCGTGTAGGCCATAACCCTGACCCCTTCTGCCTCTTTCTCGAGGTTTGGCTATCCCTCTTCCTTAGAGATAGAGTCAGAGGTTCGGACTGAAATGAACAGGGCTAATGCCTTTATTAATGTTCAGCTCTTTATTAAAAAGATCAGCTGGGCAGGGGGCTTGACGCAGAGCTCGCCCCGGTGGTCGCAGCTTTCCCAGGTGGCCGAAAGGAAGGAGGCGTGCAGAGTCTGTCACTGGAGTCCCGAGCAGCAGCTGTCCTTTCTCCTTTCTTTGTGGCACACCGGTGGCCCGAGGATGAGGAGGGGTGGCGTGCAGAGTCTGTTGCTGAAGTCCAGAACAACAGCTGTCCTCGCTCCTTCCGTGGTGGCAGCACCAGGGCTCTCTGTCTCTATCTCCCGGCTTCTCAGAGCCTAATATAGTCTGTTCTTTCTTAGGTGATGGTGACGGTTAAAAGCCAGTCAGGGGATGTGTTTCCCTCTTCCTCAGCTAGGGCATTTGTCTAGACTCCTCTATTGTGTTCAGTTTTTGATTTATATTAATTTTTATCTCCTAAAAATACTCCCATGATCCTAAGGGGTTTTTATTTGCATGTTAGTCCCAGAATGGCAGCGTGGCGGGGTGGGAGGCCAGGTAGTTTAGAGAAAACAAACAGAGCAATTAGCTAATTAGCATTTCAATATCGGTACTTGGCTAGAGTTAGTAGTTTTCTTTTAGTGTTGCCATGGGAACTAGGAAAGCCCTGCCCGCGTCTCTGGGGAACACCTGGAAACTGTTCATAACAAATCCCTCCTCTATTTCTTTGATCGGGCTTAAGCCCGCATCAACTTACAGTCCTTGGCTTTTGAGGGCTACCTTCTTTTTGGCATTTGTATGCTTTTACTCAGGCCTGAGGGTAATTCTAGTGTTCTTTAGAAACCAAGTTTTTTTTTGTTTTGTTTTGTTTTGTTTTTTTTTTTTTTTGTTTTTTTTTTTAGGTAACTCCTTTGGCTAAAGGACACTTAGTCTTATTAAACAATTACCAAGTACTTAAACCTTTTCTATGGTAATAGGAGGCCCTCATCACTTCAGGGCTCTGAGCCACTTGAGCTGCTGGTGCTAGCCCCATCTCACTGGCTCTGCTGTGCCTCACGTGTGCCTCAGGCCTTTTTCCCGGATACCAACACAGGTCCCTCCGTGGAGGACAGGCGGCTGTCCTGTCCTCTGGTCTCAAGTGTGGTAATATCCCGGTGAAGCCCCCAAGCTGTTAAAAACAGCACCACACTCCTGGTACTAAAAGTGATTTCAGCATTTGTTTTAATAAAAAGAAAGGCCTAAAGCAAGGGGGCTTGCAGCCCGAGCAGGAGGGTTCCTGTCGAGGATGCTGCAGTGCCAGTGCTTGGTCTTCCTGAGCAGCGACATCTCCAATGTTCCAGGTGGAGTGGCATTAATTCAGTGGGTCAGAAGCCCCCTTTTTATCCTGTTTTTTGTCCCTTTGGATTGGTTTCTTTTTGGATCCTTCATTTGCATGAAGGTTTAAGGCGCTTGATTGGCCCATTACAGTTCTGTCCAGGCTGGCTCATTTCGCGGGGGGGGGGTAGTGCGCTTTACTTAGGTGTATTATGGTACGTAGAGTACCGTATTTCTTATAACTACCCTTTTAACCCCTTTTACCATAACCAAACTAACAGTACATGCTTAACAATTATCAACTATTTTACAACCATCTCTAACCTATTTTTAACAACGTGATCCAAGTGTTATGATCCAATTATTAAGAATTTTTAGAGGTGTCTCTGCCCAAATTAAGGTGCAAACGAGAGCATAGGCTGAAGTCAATAATATGGATTTTATTTAATAGTAAATGTAAGAGAGAGAGATAGAAAGAAACATAAAAAGGTGAGGGGGGAGAGAGAGTGACAGATTAAGTAGAAAACTTCACTCTGGGTCCCGACAGTGTCCTGTTGATCCTCTTCTTGTCTTCTCAGTGGTGAGGGTCCAGCAAAACACAGAGTTCAATGGATTAATATACGTTTGGGCCAGGTGAGAATGCCTAGGTGCCTCCCCTGGGGAGGGCAAACTTGACACTGACTCTTGCAACAGACTCTGGATCTGTTGCATCACTTTGCATCAGGTGCAGTTGTCTGGTGTAAGGCCTCAGGAACCTGTCTAGGGGCCGCTTCAGGGGTCTTTGATGGTTTATGACACCTTCTCAGCTGCTTCTCACATGAATGTCCCGTGTGTATGTGTGTCGCCGTTGAGCAGGACGGGAACAGAAGAACTCCAAGTTAGAAGGCAAAGAGAATGAACTGATTTATTTCAAATGTACCGCTCTATATATAGAGAATATCGTGCGGACTGATTTCATTGGTCTTAGAGTAAAAACATCTCACACCATTGGTGTGCAGTGAATGATGCACGGTGGCAGAACATATCTATAAACAATGTGAACAACAAGATAGATTAGAGAATTATTTGCATTCTTTCACAACTGCTTCCCAGGCTCTCGCCTGGTTAGAAAAACCTTTCTCTTTCTCTCTGACTGAGCTGAGAATATCCACATATGTGGCCTTCCCAGGGTGGAAGGGGTTTACAACTGAGCCAGTTCATGTAAAAGAGGATGGATGTTCACTCCCTCTGGCCAGAGGTTATGCCACACACCCAAAAACACTCCTCCTTCCCCCTTGGTTGGGGGGATTGTGTGCAAACTTGACCTCAGTAGATGAGCCTGTGGGCTATGGCCTTCCTTCCCCCCAAACCCAGCCAGAGCTGATTTTCAGGACAGCTGTTGGTTTTGGCTTTCTTGTGGATACATTCTTCTCCCTCAGCCTTGTTTACTTCTCCCTAGACCTGAGATAATTGGACAGTATTGTCACCTTTATCTTATCTCAGGTTCCATTAGGCAGCTTAACTCACAGTCCAAGGTTCTAGTCAGGAGGCATATTCTGGGAGGGGTGGGCTTTGGTGGTCACAGCTTCTTTATACAGTTTTGCCATAATGGGCAAAAAGTCTTTCATAACAATGTTTAAGCTATTAACCATAACATTTCAGTCTCTCACACCAAGTTTCTGAGAAAAGTTCAGGAAAGCAGATACATAATGGTATTCGCTTGTTTTTCAGGGTAACAGAACTGCATTTGTAAGGCCTTAGGTACTTACCAATCTTATAAAAATTAGTAAGGAAGAATTGCAGAAGTCTGTAATCTGTCTTTTCAGAAAACTTTACTTTTGCTGTTGGTTCAAAATATTACATGGTATATTTTAGTGTTCTGATTATTAGATTAAACTCTGGAAAGTGTATTATAACCTAGTCAGGTGATATCTGGACCTTAAAGAGCGAAAAAGCAAAATTTCTTAAGCATTAGATAACAATTTGATCTTTTTTTTTTTTTAATGAGCAGCATGTATTTCAGGTAGTGAAGGACTGTGCTGAAAAAGAGCTATAAAGACTCATTTGTGGTATGTTAATATCATCATTAATACCTAAAGCTAAAATTAGTAAGTGCTGAAAGATTCTCATTTGAGAGTGGAGCAAGTCAAATGAGATTGATGATTATAGTGCATGTTAGCACTTTTGATAGTGCTTTGAGTGTACCTGCGTGTAATAAGGCCAGAAGTACAGTCTTTATTTGTGTTATAATAACAGAGCGACAATAAAGATGCAAATATTTTTTAAGGTCTTAGATTTTCTGTTGTGTCCACTGATTTGATGTATGGCTGTAAAACTGCAAATTCTTAAGTGGTATATCAGAATAAGTACAAGTTTGCTTTGTAGTACTGAAACAAAGGTATAAATTGTTGAAATCCTGTGACTACCAGCAGGCAAGCAGATTGATTTTACTCTTTTTTCCTGTTATTGAATTACTTTGATCCCAGAAGTTTAGATTAACTAGACAAATACTGCTGTCAATTGCAGTTGTCATACTGTTGAGATATATGGTTATAGCTTGTAGCATGGCTTTTTTAAGTTATGAAGAGTATTTATTTATACACTAGAGTTAATTAATGTTTGGTATTGTTATAAATGAATTAGTCAATTTAATAATTAAAGGAATTTATTAAATCAAATCAAAGTAAAATTGGAAAAGCCACAAGCAAATCAGCACCGAGCCAGGCGATCGGTGCTAGGTGAACTGGGTCTGGACTAATGCAGCACCGTACCCTGGCAGTTCACAGGGTATTGATTTTGCAGGGTCTTTTTTATACTGTTTCCAGACTTAGTGGGATTCTGGGGGGGTCTTCCTGTTTCCTTTTGTCCTTTTTCACATATTAATGCATGTTCTTTTTTTTGTGGTGCTTCTAAAAAGAGGTTTTCTGATTGCTGAAATGCTGTTAGACAGTAATCCCCTCGAATATCTTGTTCTGGTGACGAATATTTGTTATGTTCAAGGCATATCTTCTAGACAGAACAATCCTTCAGAATAACCATCTTTTAAGACAGGAATTCATCCTGTGTATATTGCTTTTTCCTGTCACTGTGTTCCATTTAAAAGGATACTGTATTTTTTAGTCTTGAGCAGGAATTTATTCTAAATCATATATTACAGTATGTTTGAGTTTTCATGAGCATCAGCAGACAAATATCCTGTTTTGTGGCTGCCCTTAAAGAGGAAGGCTGTAATCTGGAGTTTTCACTAAAATGTCTAAGTGCTATAGGCAGTATTTTCACTAAATCTAAATTTTTGGAGGACAAGTGTGTCCTCAATTTGTAGTAGATTACTTGATTATTATAGTCTTAGTTCCCAGTGGCAATAAAACTAGGATTTGGTTGCTATATCAGTTTTTCTACTAGCCTTGTTTTGCAGAGGTCAACTGCCAGTGAAGGTGAAGTATTTTTATTCCTAACTTTTGCAGTTGATGGCAGAGATGAGGGTTGGAATTATCTACTTTTGAAAGATGCAGAAGTCTGCCTATATTTTAAAGACAAAATATTTAACTGGCTCTTTGGAAATGTATATAGTGTGCAAATGAATGCATTCAACAGTCTAAAATAGTTTTATTTTTCTTGGAAGAGCAAAATTTGGTTTAAGCATATTTCAGTAACGCTTTTGGATCATCTGTTTTGAGGGCCTACTGTATGTATGCTGTTGCCAGTTAATATTCAGTATTGCGCTTTGTATGCAATTTAAGCAAAGGTAAAGGTCTTGTTATAGAAGCGTCTCCTAAAGATATAAAATACAGTTTTTAAATGACTGTTGCCCCTCCTTCAGTGATCTTTGTTCTGTTTAACAAATGTATTGTGAAAGTACAAACTGCTAACAATGTTATTAGCATCAGAATGATACAAGATCATCATTACTGAAAAAGTGGAGCAGTTTTTCTGAAGTCTGTAAAGATAAACTGTGCTAATTACCAAAACTATTTAGTAGACCCAAACTTGGTCTTGCTTGTTTTACTCATCTAGCTGTGGTTTGCTTGGGTTTTTTTCTACCCTGTAAGTGCTCAGAGGTTAATACATTTTTTGTTGGCCAATTAATTAAGTTTGGTTTCTGATAAGTATATTGCTTCTCAGTATTACTGTGTGTATTGGGTTTGTGTGGCAGGGTTTTGGTAGCGGGGGGCCATGGAGTGGCTTCTGTGAGAAGCTGCCAGAAGCTTCTGCTGTCAGATAGAGTCAATGCCAGCTGGCTTTAAGATGGACCTGCTGCTGGCCAATCAGCAATGGTAATAGCACCTCTGTGATAACATATTTAAGAATGGGGGAAAACTGCTGCACAACAGCAGCTGGAAGAGAGGGGTGAGAATGTGTGAGAGAAACAACTCTGCAGGCTCCAAGATCATTGGAGGAGGTGCTCCACATGATGGAGAGGGGGCTGTGACCCTGAGGGAAGCCCATGCTGGAGCAGGTTTGCTGGTAGGACATGTGACCCCATGAAGGACCCATGCTGGAACAGTCTGTTCCTGAAAGAATGCACCTCATGGAAAGAAAAAGTGGAAGGGACCCACACTGAAGCAGTTTGTGAAGAACTGCAGCATGTGGGAAAGACCCACATCAGAGACATTCATGGAAGACTGTTCCCTGTGGGAGGGACCCCACATTAGAGCAGGGGAAGAATGTGAGGAGGAAGGAACAGGAGAGACATGTAATGAACTGACTGCTACCCCCATTCCTTGTGATGCTGGGGAATGGAGGGGTGGGGGAATAGAAAAATTGTGAATAAAGTTTAGCCCAGGAAGAAGGGAGGGGTGGAGAGAAGGTGTTTTAAGATTTGATTTTGTTTTCTCATTATCCCACTCGGATTTAATTGGTAATAAATTAATTTTTCCCAAGTTTAATCTGTTTTGTTTGTGATGGCAATTAGTGAATTATCTCCCCTCTCCTTATATCAACTCATGAGCCTTTCATTGTCTTTTTCTTCACCTGTTCAGTCAAGGAGGGGGAGTGATAGGGCAGCTCTGTGCACACCTGAAATCCAGCCAAGGTCAACCCACTAAACTATGATAATGTTTTTTACCTCTCTTAGATGTTCCTGACAATGTTACTTATCAATACAATTGAAGTATTGAATTATATATTAACATCCATATAGCCATCTTTAAAAATGCTGATATCACTTTTTGTGGGCAAGGTAAGCAGACCTGCTTTAATTCTATAACCCTGTAATCGATTTTGGTGAAATGCCAGTTCTTAATGCAGTTCTTGGTTTTATTTACAGAATTGAAATGGCTCAGGAGACAAACCAGACCCCAGGGCCCATGCTGTGTAGTACAGGATGTGGATTTTATGGAAATCCTAGAACAAATGGCATGTGTTCTGTTTGCTACAAAGAACATCTTCAGCGACAGCAGAATAGTGGTAGAATCAGCCCAATGGGTAAAGGTTTGAGATGTGGTTTTTTTTGTGCATCTTGAAAGCATAATGTATAGGTGATGAGATGTATTCAGGGGATCTTCTGATAGCTGCATATTAAAACTATGAATATCAAAGGGGATAATACTTTAAATCACAATAAAAGTGCTTTTTTATGTAATGTATTCTGGCCCACTTGGTGTTGAACCCTAAGTTGGATTTTACTTACTCTCTGCTACAGTTGTGTTCTTATACAATTCTTGTGTTTTGGTCATTAACAATATAGTCTATATTAAGAAGATGCAGTAGAATAAGGATTTGAAATTGTTCATAACTGTATTAAAATCTGCTTGACTAACTTGTATTCTATGCTTTACTTATAATTAACTTCTCAAATTTCTGTTATATAGGGACAGCTAGTGGTTCAAACAGTCCTACCTCAGACTCTCCATCTGTAGAGAGAGCAGATGCTAGCTTAAGCAACTGTGAAGGTACTGCTAGTAGCACATCTGGAAAATCAAGGTAAGATTATAGAATCATTTAGGTTGGAAAAGACCCTTAAGATCATCAAGTCCAACCATTAACTGTCCACCACTAAACCATGTCCTTAAGTGCCACATCCACATGGCTTTTAAATACCTCCAGGGATGGGGACTCAACCACTTCCCTGGGCAGCCTCTTCCAATGCTCGACTACCCTTTCAGTGAAGAATTTTTTTATAATATCCAATCTAAACCTCCCCTGGCACAACTTGAGGCCATTTCTTCTTGTCCTATCCCTTGTTACTTGAGAGAAGAGATCAACTCCCACCTTGCTACAGCCTCCTTTCAGGTAGTTGTAGAGAGCAATAAGGTCTCCCCTGAGCCTCCTTTTCTCCAGGCCAAACACCCCCAGCCCCCTCAGCTGCTCCTCATAAAAGACTTGCTTTCTAGACCCTTTACCAGATGAAGGTATTATTTTGAGGTTTGAATGAGTATATAGCAAGTTAAAGTAACATTGCCCTATTACAAAGAGTTTCTGCAGAGGAAAAAGTGACAGTGCACTTTACAGTGCTTTATGAATCTTTATAAATTAGGACTAATTAGTGTTTGGTATTGGACTACTACATTTGCAAGGACATTTCTGGTTTATCTGGGGAAATATTTGCTACAGTTTGCCTAGTTTCTTCTAGGGAAAAGAGATAGAAGTACAGGTCAAGAATGTGTATCAATAATAACTGATCGGGTAGTCTGATGGATTTTGACAGTTTAAGCTCTTATGTACTCTAAACTAATGTAATCACCCATTTCACTGTATGTAAACAGAAATGTGTCTGTTGCCGCTTTGCCTGTAATGCAGCAAATGACAGAAATGAGCATTTCAAGAGAGGAGAAATTATCACCAAAAACAGACATCGAGCCAGGTATGTTTGCAGAGTAACACTGGATACAACTGGCTTAACAGAAGCTGACAATTTATTTACTTTCTCTTAAGTAGGAATCTCTGTGGTGATTGTCTTGAGGAACTGTTAATTATGAATGCTTCTTGAGTAGTAATACTCTCAGAATCAAGAAGACTTACTAGTGCCAGAACATAGTTTTCAGACGTGTTCAATTTTAGTACATAACTTTTGACACTTGAGGAGCATTTTGGCTATCAAACCTTCATTTTTAAAAATAAGACATTTAAATTGTATCTGGGTGCAAGATGTTCAATTTTGAAGTCAGTGTTGATTTCTTTATAAAGCCTAGCAGTACAATTTCTGCTGACTTGTGGCAATCAAAATGGTTTGTTGCATTTGAAAAACAGGGTTCTTAATTCTATTCTACAGAAGGATGAGAATGGAGCAGAAGGAAATACTTGATTTAAAATACTAACAAAGACTGCTAAAGGGTCTTGGACTAAGTGAGTAATCAGTAGATATAACTGAAATGCTGTTGTGTGGATATAGAGTACTTACAGCATTAATTGCTTAGTAAGAATGTTCAACTAAAAAAGCAAGCAAATTCATGTCTATTATATGGCAGTTTATTCAAATGGATATCTTAATGTACCTGTTTGATATCTATAGATATTGATACTTGTTAATTTTAATAGTTCTGAAAGTCTTAAAACATTGAAAGTGATTTATTAAAGAAATATGGATATTGATCTAGCACCAATATCCAACTATGATGGACAAAAACTCTCTAACAGTTTAAAGTTAGAAAGTGTATGTTTATTGCGACGCCAGGCAGCGTACGGGATAGCTCCCAAATACACACCGCACCTTTCAAATTATTACAGAGTCCTTTTATCCACACAAGTATTGAATACCCGAAAATACAAATACATATTCATAATTTTGGTACATCCCATTCCTCTCTTTGTATGCTAATAATTTCAAAAGCTATTAAGCATGCGTAGTTTGTTCCTTGAAATGGGTTGGTGGTCCCTTTCATGGGGAGGGGTCCCAAAATGAGGAAGTAAATGAAGTCTTCCTCATTCTGACCTTTCTACCTTTTCAATGCAAATATGACAAATGAACCTTGGTAGAACTCCCATTCCCTGTCTTCAATTGGTTTCAGAACAGAGGAGGCCCACAATTGTCTTATGTTCCTAAAAGCTATTTGTCAGTTTCTATATTCTTCATTATAAACCCAGCTAACTAAACATTGTGTTGACAAGCAATCAATTATTAGTTAACTACTAACTCTTAACTTCATCAAGGCCTACTCATTTATTTTAATTAACTCTAGTAAGGCTTATCTCTAACTAAAATCTTAGCTCCTATAAAATCTCTAAATCCCTTAAAGTTTATATTTCAAAAGCTGATTTTTAATAGGAAAATGTGTTTGCTACAATTGAAGATAAAATTACTCCTTTTGTGTTGAAAATTCCAGAATGTACCACTCAGCACTGTATACATGCATCTTTGTCTTTGTTTAGGACTGCTGTTACAGCTGCTAGTTAATTGCTCAGGTTTTGTACACATGTTTTTACTATTTTATTTGCCATGTTGAACTGCAGTGAAAAATCAAGACCCCACAATTCCAATAGAGATTTGTAGGGAACGGTATGTTTTTATTTACAGCGCTGGGCGCACGCAGGGATTTCCCTTCAAAGGGCATGCGCGCCCCTGAGAACTCCCGATCCTTTTTTATTACTCTTACGAATTTACATATTCATAGAATTTCGCAATAGGTTTATGTATATTCATTCTGCTGATTTCACGTTACACTTACAGCTAGTTAGACTTGTACTCAGTTTTTGTCAGAAAGTACAGAAAGAACTTCTGGGTCACTCTGCACTGTCGGTTTCAAGGTCTGAGGAGTCTTTCTTATCTCTTTAGCTTAGAAATTTGCATTCTTTCTCCTTAGTTGGGGCAGTTTTGCTAGTGCTGCAGTTACTAGACTAAACAGCATATTTTACTTATGTTAGCAAGCTCAAAGCGGCACATTTCACCTAAATCCAAGTGGATTTTCTACCCCGTTACATTTTTACTTTGTTTCATCCCCCCCTTTCCTACATATAAGTAAATTCTTCTAATTTATGCAAATCACTACAATAATAAGTGTCCCTTAATGCTTTACCATGTACATTTGATAAGGAGGTTAACACAGCTACTTGCTGTAGTATTCTCCAATTCCAAATTAACAATATGAAGGATAATCCTAAACTTCAATAACAAAATTGCAAATACAAAAATTAGAATGATTTCGAGTAGACAAAATAAAATCACTGTTATTGATTTTTTACAACATTACAAGCAGTTCTCAAGCATACACAACCTTTACTAGTATATACAAGCACAGTTTTCTGATCAGTGACTGGATGAATCTCAAAGTGGCAAATACTTTGTTCAGTGTCAAGACACACATCTTGAGTATTAATGCTATTGCCTTCACAAATGAATCCTAGTTGTTCTCCAGTAACACAAGATTCTAAGTTTACTGTTTGCCACTTTTCATTCACCTTTTGTGCCCACACCCTATGTTCTGAAGGGTAGAGCACTGTTTTTTATGATTTAATCCTAGTGCAATGATGGGGTGGATCACATGAACAGTGGCATTGCATATAGTAAGCACAAAGGCAGTGGCCACATTAGAAGCAGGATCATAGGTAAAATTTACCATAGTCCACCAGGATTGAAATTTCCTTTCAAAATCAATTGCATTATCCTAGACAGTCTTTTGAATTTCAGCTGGAAAATCACTTTCACTTCCTTCCCGTATGATCAGGGCTGCTGTTGCCTGCATCCATAACTGTGCTTGTATACAGCTGAAAGCTAAAGACACATTATCTTTAACTGTACAAAGCTCTTCTGCTGTTAACTCGTGGTCTTGGTCCCTGGCCTTTTCCCGCTTTGGCAGCACCTTTGAAATCTGCCACTGGCTGGTTCCTAATGCCAATAGAGATGACTGTCTCAATTTTGTTAAACTACTTCTTGCAGTGGCTAGCTTGTTCATCAGTATTTCTGAATCAATTCCATTTAAAACTCCTAATCCTGTCCCTAATATCCCAGTTAGATCCCTTTTTATTTTGCTCCTGAGGTGTATTTGTCTTTGTAACCACATTGTCCAGCCCTCAAAGGATGTTCTTAGGAAAGAGGAGCAGGCTGGCTGGATTTCTGAGATGTTAATTTGCATTAGCAATTCAACATGTTTGAGAGACCACTCTGGATTGAACAACAGTTGTTGTTGACCCATATTTTTCACTACGTATGGGCCTATTTCATATACCTTAGGTCCAAGTGTGGTTTGGATCTGAGCTGCTTGAGTAGTAGTGTGAGTTGTATGTGGTTTTGCCATTGTAACAGGTATAACATCTATTTTAAATTTAAATGAGAGTCCGACTTCATCACGAGCCCACAGACAAATCACTTCTACAGGCTGAATTAATGTGAAATTACACCAACAATCTAATTTACTTGGGCTATCACAAACCTCCCGGTGCCTGTATACAGGAGAGGCGGAGACACTAACTTCCACAATTCTTGTTACTCCTGCTTTTCATGTACCCAATTCCCATGGATTACTGCAGTAGATAGGTTTAAATCTTTTCTCTCAAAAGGTTCCCCCATGGATCCAGTATACTGCTTAAAAGCCTGGGACCAAGACCATTCAGCATCAGTTTGGATAGAGGTACTTTCTAATTCCGAGACTCCAATTATGATTATATACAAAACAATTCTGTAAATGAAATTACAAGCTACCCCTGGCCGCAATATACTCATTTTGCCCGAGTAAGTTTTAGTCTTAGTTCACTGTCTCTTGGTGTCAGTTTTCAAGGGGCTTCTGGGGCCTGTTTCATTGGAGCGTGGTGGATCCGGGTATTCTGCTTCTTAATCTTGATTGCGGTGAAGGTGGTGAGAAGCATCTGGAATGGTCCTTCCCACTGTGGTTCCAAAGTCTTTTCTGTAAGAGACTTAACATATACTTAATTCCCAGGCTGTATGTTATGTACTGGTTCACTTAGCTCCCTGCTCTGAGTTCCAGCCACGTCTTTTCATTTTCTTTGACCTGTCTACTTAAAGCCACCATATAGATCTCTTGCATTATTCTGGAAATAAAATGTGATCCTTTGTCTGGGAATATTGTGACTGGAACTCTGAAAGCAATATTATTTACTCTGGTCACCTTGACAGTTCTGGTGGGGAATGCTTCTGGTCACCCTGAAAATGTATTTGTAAATACTGATACCCCCCTTTCCATGGGGGTTTTGAAAAGCCAATTTACCACTGCTGTCCAGATCTATGGCCCCTCCCAATCTGACCCAGTTTTGTCTGGGAGTATTCTTGGGGTTAGTTTGGAGGCAAGGATCACACTGTCAGTTCACGTGAGTGATAGTGGCATATAAATTCCTGGCAATGATCCTTTCAATCAGATATGTGTTCTAAAAAGCCTGTGGAAGTTGCCACTTAAAAGTCAACACTTCATTTCGATGCACTCTGTAACACTGGCAGTCTTGGTCATTCTGGGAAAGGAGCCGCACTTTGTAAAAGCTTTTAAGTAGTTAGGCCCCAGTGTGTTTTCTGGTGCTCCTCCCTTACTAGTGACCACACGTATGGGAAGGGATTACCAGCTCCCTTTCAATGGGTGCCCATCCCTCTTGGTTATATGTCCCTTTTGATTAGTATTATTATATTTTGGCTTACCTTTAAGCAAAATCTGTCCATAATTACCTCACCTTTTTCTGCTTTCTTTGCCTTTCCATCCACCAGCTCATTTCTTTTCCCAATTTTGAGCTCACTCTCTGGTGTGCTTTAATATGCATACTTCCAGCATCTGGATTATCTCTTCAGCAATCCCCTCTCTCTGCAGATAGCTCCATGTGTGTGCACAGCTCCGAATGCATTTCCAAGGCACGGGTCAGTGTGATAATCTCGGCCTTCTGCACAGAGGTGCCTGTTGGTAAGGGTCCAGATTCTATTACTTCTCTGCAGGTAGTGACTGCATATCCAGCATGTCGCTTTCCACTGGCAACGTAGCTATTCCTGTCAGTGAACCAGATCTCTGCATCGTCCAAAGGAGTGTCCTTTAAGTCTGGGTGGCTGGAGTAAGTAGCTTCAGTAGTCTCTGGGCAATCGTAGCGTACTGCTTCTCCCTGATTTCCACTGAGAAAAGAAGCTGGGTTGACAATGTTAGTTACCACTCTCTCTATATCATCTTGTTTTACCATGATGGCCTGGTACTTCAGGAACCTCTGTGGTGAGAGCCAGTGGCTGCCCTTTACTTCCAGTACTGCAGACACTGTGTGGGACACTAGCACAGTCAATTTCTGTCCCAGGGTAAACTTGTGTGCTTATTGACTATTCAGCACGACTGCTGCTACAGCTCTGAGGCAACCTGGCCATCCTTTGGCATTGCATCTAGTTGCTTGGAAAAGTAAGCAACTGCCCTCTGGTATGAATTCAAGTCCTGAGCCACATGGGAGAATAGAAAGAATAGTTTACTTACATCTGGAAGTACTAAAGATGGAGCTGACTTGAGGGCACTCTTTAGCTGGTGAAAGGCCCATGTGACTTCTTTTGTCCACTGGAGATCTCTATCTGACAAACAGTCTGTAATTATAAACCCACAGCTGACACCACCCTGTCATGCCTGTGCCTTTTCTTTAATACTCTGTATCCTTGGAGTTCTAGGAAATTTGAAAGGCTTCTTCTTTCTTCCTGTGGAGTTTCCCAGGATTCTGGATCTTTGCAAGTTGTTCTCCAAACAGAGTGGGGAATTTTGAAGCCTTGAGGCACATGGACCTTGTGAGCTGGGTTTTGCACCCGCTTTTAGGGCTTTTCCATTCAAATGTAAAAATTTTCTGGCTGGCTTCGTGGATAGGGAGGCAAAAGAAAGCATCTTTCAGATCTAAAACAGTAAACCAGGTTAGTTCAGGTGTTAAACAAGTTAGTAAAGTATATGGATTTGCTACCACAGGATATAAATCCTTTGTTATCTTATTGACAGCCCGCAATCCTGTATTATCAATTATTGGGCTGATTTCTCCCCTGTCTTCTTTTTCAGGGGGCACTGCTTAATTCTCACTGGTTGTGTCCCTTCCTTAAGATTGATTAGTATGGGGGGCATTCTTCACCCTCCCTGGTACATCAGAGGCCCATACCCCTGAAAAATACTTGTCCTAATATCTCTTCACTAATTTTCTCCTTATTTTCAAAGGCTGTTAATGTTAAACTTAACACCTCTATGTACCTTTGATCATTTACCTCCAAAGTAACCTCCCCATTTTTGAATGTAATGGTTGCTTGTAACTGCTCCAACAAGTCTTTCCCTAAAAGTGCCTTTGGAGAATTGGGTATATACAAAAACTTGTGAATACCCCATTGTTTTCCCAATTTATACTTCAGAGGCTTGCAAAAATATGCCTTCTCAGATGGGCCAGTTGCTCCCCGCACCACAACATAATCATTTTCCACAGGTATTAATGCTTTATTTAAAAGTGAATATGTGGCCCCTGTATCCACTAAAAATTCCACCCTTTTCCTTTCTCCTGGTCCCACTGCCTCTCGCAGAGGGGTCTGTTACCTCCTCGTTCTGGGTGAGATTGGACTGCCAGGAGGGGGATGGGTTCAAGTGGGTATACTTTCAAAGCCTGAGTCCTCTTCCCTTTTGGGGAGGTCCTCTTCATCCTCCCTTACCTTAGGAGGAGCCGTTTACAAATCATGTATTTAATTTTTGTGTTTCGGCATGATAAACTTTGTCTGATTTCATACATTGCTGCCTTATACGGCATTCTGAACAACACATTTGATTTGCCTTCTCTTTGCTGTTTTCTTTTTCAAGAGCTAACACCAGTGGGTCAGAGGGAACTCTGAACCCACAGTTAGTTACTCTGCCATTCTGGGTGATTCTTTAAGGTGAAAAACATATCAGCATACAAGACCTCACCTTATTTGCTTTTGCTTTCCCATCTTAAAACAGCATTGATTGCAATAAGGTATTATAAATATTTTCATTTTCCGAGCTGCCCCTACTGGTGGCTTTCTCCCAGCGATCGCCCACCCCCCCACCCCCCCCCCACCCCCCCGCCAAAGCGGCTAGTTCGGGAACCTCTTTGCTCAGGTTAGTTCTCATTCCTTATACTATTTTGTTTCCACCCAAGCCTCACAGTCTTTTCTCAGTTTTTCTCACACACAGACCTCTGGGCGGCAGATATCAGATGCGATCCTCCACACATAAGCTTTAAGATCTCAGGTTCTGAATCGGCTTGATCAGGAACCTTCAATTTACACTTGGGGCATAGAACAGCAATACCAGCCCCTTTCACAAACTCTGCATTGCAATAGTACTCATGCAAGGTGCCAGCCTCTTAATACACCAAAAACTCCCGGGAATTGCCTGCAGGCTATTCCGTTTATCACTTCAGCGTTTATCACTTAACCTCTGTGGCGGGTTGTTTTCAGTCCAGACTTACTATATTACCAGCTGAAGTCCGATAAAGCCCCTTTATATAAACTCATTTGTCTCCTTTATTTAAACTCTCTTTTACAAAATCTCAGTCTTTTCTAGTTCTCTTCCCGCACAATCTAATTAAAGCATTGTTTTTACTGACACTTACTTTGCTGCCTTGCAAAAGGCTGTGCCTGTTACAGCAAAAACTCTGATATGCCCACAAACGCAGACCCCCCCCCTCCTTATCTCAAATTCATGAGAGTCAGGGCTTAAGTTGCTGTGGGAGAGGAATTCCTGGAATTCCTTTAATTTGCTTTACCACAGTTAAACATAAATCACCATACTGTCGCTTTTCTGCAGAAAATGCTACACTTGTTGCAAACAAAATCCTAAAATCTCCACAAACACAACCCTACAATCCCGAGAATCAAATTACCACAATACAGGGGAAGAACCACACAAACTCACTGGGAAAGGTGGTATCTCTTAAAGTGCCCACTTTTCTAAACACAACACAGCATACAACACTTTAGAGCCTATCCACATCAGCTTCCTCTGGTCCCCACACACTCTGGACACAATCAGAACAACAACACACAGTAAAATTCCAGGAATCAAGTCCGAACCACTGGGGCAGAGGAACCCCCTAAGTTCGTCTAGCTACGGTTAAAATGTGCACAGTCTACACAAATCTACACAAATCGCCACCTTTAAACACAGTAAACGTCCTCACCCACGTTTCTCCACTTGTTCCACTTCTCCGCGGGGCACTCCCTGCCTCCACAGCCTGCCCCAGCCGGCACCTCGGGCCTCACCCGGCCGCTTCAGACGCGAGTAGAACTTCCCCCCCGCGCCCCGGGTACATTCACTCCTTTGTTCGTTCACTCCCTTTATACACCATGCACTCACACGATTACAAACACATTAACCACACAATGTCCGGACACTACAAGCACACAAACTTCGTGTTCACTCGACTCACCACCAGAGCCGCTCGCGGTCGCTCTATCGAACAATGAACCCGTCTCCACTCCAGCCGCCCTATCGGCTGGACTGCCTGCAGGCACAGGAACGAGGCTGGGCACTCAGACGTCTCTGAGTGACTTATCAGCAGTCCTGTCTCTCTCTCCCCCCAGGGCCCTTTCTATACATACCGTTTATCCGCACACGAGCAGGTCGTTGTCTGTCTCTACAGGTGGCAAGCCGAGGCAGAGCGGAGCTCCCTCCAGGGAAATTCCCCGGGGCGCTCCAAGGAGGTCCGTTCTCCCCTCTGCCCCTGTGAGGACAGAAACCCTCCTGGCTGGCTCGCCAAAAGAATTGCGGTGAAAAATCAAGACCCCACAATTCCAATAGAGATTTGTAGGGAACGGTATGTTTTTTATTTACAGCTCTGGGCGCACACAGGGATTTCCCTTCAAAGGGCATGCGTGCCCCTGAGAACTCCCGATCCTTTTTTATTACTCTTACGAATTTACATAATCATAGAATTTCGCAATAGGTTTATGTATATTCATTCTGCTGATTTCACGTTACACTTACAGCTAGTTAGACTTGTACTCAGTTTTTGTCAGAAAGTACAGAAAGAACTTCTGAGTCACTCTGCGCTGTCGGTTTCAAGGTCTGAGGAGTCTTTCTTATCTCTTTAGCTTGGAAATTTGCATTCTTTCTCCTCAGTTGGGGCAGTTTTGCTAGTGCTGCAGTTACTAGACTAAACAGCATATTTTACTTATGTTAGCAAGCTCAAAGCGGCACATTTCACCCAAATCCAAATGGATTTTCTACCCCGTTACATTTTTACTCTGTTTCAATGTTAAGTTAAAATTGTGACTTGAAATAAATTGCAGTTGCTTTTACTATATTCTTTTTTTGGTTATGTACATACAGACTGAGAAGATTTTTACATGTTTCAGCTTCCTGTAACTTGTGTTATCTGAAGAGACTTATTGTATATAACTTAGAAATTTATACTTTGTTACAATATTTATAAACCCATATTGTCTTGTTATGTATTGGTACCTGAAAAAGTGATAGGCAGGAAAGAAAAACATGAATTGGTAGCAGTGGTCAAGTAATATCTGAATTTTTTCTTATTAAAACTACCAATAGGGATTTGTCATTTTGCTAATTATAAAGGCTAGTCTTCTATTTGTGTTGACTCAATATTCTTTTTTTTTTATAACAAGGCAACTAAATGGTAGTGTCACACACAGCACTCTATTGATTAGAATATGAGGAAGAAAAAAAAATCCCTAAAAGCAACTCAAGATATTAATCTTGCAGCTTGAAACTCGGAGTTGAAACCAGTCAAAGCTCTGTTAAAGCTTGCGTAGAGATAATTGGGAAAATTACTATGGAATTTAAAAGTTTGGAAAACAAACTTCTATAAAAAAGTACATATCCTTAAATTCTCGAAACAGTCTTCAGCTGATCTAAAAGTTAAGTTGGGAGCAGATTTTAGACAGCACAGAATAGTGCCCTTGTCTGCTGTTTTTAGATTACAAAGGGTTTATCAGACATTTAAGATACAGCAAGCGCTTGCTGTATTTACTAGTATATTGATCCTGTGACTAGTATATTGATCCTGTGTCTTGCAGTAAAAAAAAAGCTGGCCTCAACTTTTTATAAATCCCTATTGTGTTTGGGTTAGTTTATTTTTTTCCTTTCTCTTTTTCTGCAGCATCCAATATGTGTTGGTCTCTCTTGAGGAAGAGCTGAAACAATAGTAGATAATTAATGTCACCTTGTAAAACAAACCTAATACTTTCTATGAGATGTTATTCTCTAAGCTAATGCCTGTCATGATGTTGCTAATGAAAATACTTTAGTTTTATCTGTAGTCTCACCTTGGCAATTGAATTTCATAACTGTCTATTAGATGGTAGGTCTGGAACAAACAATGTAGCCTTCAAGCAAAGTAGGTTTGGGTTTTTCTTTTATAAAGTATTATGAAGACTTATTCTCCAAGTCAAAGTTCTAAATAGTTAGGTCTGCACAATTGTCTTTAAGTCTGTGAACTAAAAGAATACTCTCATGCTGTTTGGATTTGAAGCATCTGATTCCAGAGGGTTCTGAAGTTGAATAAAATGAATCTTAACAGGATTGTATTTTCTTTTGCATTGTTCTTTTCTCAGGTTGAGGTTGTAATCTGGATTCTCATTCAGAACAAATCAGGTCTGAAGGCAATGAATCATATCTTAGCATTTGAAGGAAGAAAAGCATAACAGATATAACTGGCCTAGCTGGTTATAATTTAAATGTCTAACATACTATATTTTAACTTGTAGTTTCTTAGTTCAACTTTGTTGCTTGTTCTAGTTTTGTAATTGAATTGTGGCCTGTGTTCAGTTGCTTATCTGATGAACTGTGTAGAAGTCAATGAAATATAAATACCTTTCTATCAAAACTCCATAATTGGGCATTAATTATATCATGCATTTTATAGGCTTTTGATCTGCTTCTGCACTTCTTAACTAAGGATTTAATTTTTGTTCAGTCTTGACCATAGTCAGAATATACCCAAAATATTTGTCCAAGACTGAGCACCAAGATGTTTCCTATTACCATCTGAGTAGCAGTTGCATCTGGACAGTTTTCCTTATCTCCTGTTAATGGGCCCATCAATGTCTTGCCACATGACTCAGAGATAACACTCTCCGGGAGCCAGTTCTGTTTAACAGGTGATTAAGAACACACCTTGTGACTCAAAATAACATCAGCCCATTGTGAGATGCTCTGCCCAGGGAGAGAAGCTAGGCATTCCCACCTGGATAAATCCAGGAATTTCTAAACAGAAAAGCAGCCTTTCCACAGGTTTCCGAGGAGACACAGCAACCACATCTGCCACTCCAAGAGGACTGCAGCCACTCCAATTTGGACTGCTACCAGCACACTGGCCAAAGCGGGTGTCAGGTTGTATTCTGACTTTGCCAGTGGTCTTCCTTTTGTATCATTGCGTGTATTTTTTGTCTTTTTTTTTTCCCTTTTCCCAATAAATTGTATTTCTGACTTGGAGTCTCTCACTGGTTTTGCTTTCAAACCAGAACAATATTCTAGAGATATTATTCATATTTGTGGGTTTTTTTCCCATGCTAACTTACAGGAATTAAATGCCAAAAACCCCTTATATAACTAATTTACTTTCCTTGTGCTGATTATTGCGTCAGAGCAATACTATTACTAAGTTGGTGAGGCATAGTAGAGGCCTCGAAGAAACCTGAAATGAACAGGGCTAATGCCTTTATTAATGTTCAGCTCTTTATTAAAAAGATCAGCTGGGCAGGGGGCTCGACGCAGAGCTCGCCCCCGCGGTTGTAGCTTTCCCAGGCAGCCGGAAGGAAGGAGGCGCGCAGAGCCGGTCACTGGAGTCCCGAGCAGCAGCTGTCCTTTCTCCTTCCTTGTGGCTCACCGGTGGCCCGAGGATGAGGAGGCGTGGCGTGCAGAGTCTGTTGCTGAAGTCCAGAACAACAGCTGTCCCCGCTCCTTCCGTGGTGGCAGCACCAGGGCTCTCTGTCTGTCTATCACCCTGCTTCTCAGAGCCTAATATAGTATGTTCCTTCTTAGGTGATGGCGACGGTTAAAAGCCAGTCAGGGGATGTGTTTCCCTCTTCCTCAGCTAGGGCATTTATCTAGACTCCTCTATTGTGTTCAGTTTTTGATTTATATTCATTTTTATCTCCTAAAAATACTCCCATGATCCTAAGGGGTTTTTATTTGCATGTTAGTCCCAGAATGGCAGCGTGGAGGGGTGGGAGGCCAGGTAGTTTAGAGAAAACAAACAGAGCAATTGGCTAATTAGCATTTCAATATCGGTACTTGGCTAGAGTTAGTAGTTTTCTTTTAGTGTTGCCATGGGAACTAGGAAAGCCCTGCCCGCGTCTCTGGGGAACACCTGGAAACTGTTCATAACAAACCTGTTTTGTTTAAGCAGATTTTTAAGTGGCAATAAAAGATTCATACAAGAGAGCTGACTTGCATATTGAGCACTAAAACTCAACTGTTGTGAAAACAAGTATGTTTAAATAATCATATTGTATCAAGTCATAGCATCTTTCTAGCATTTTTGTGGGTTACTACCTTTCTGAATAAATCTCTCAGGGCTGTTAGTGTTTCCAGACTTAATTAGTCTAGTGTGCATATCAAAAACCTTATTTTTCTGAACCCGGTAATAGCTTTGTTTTACAGAGCAGTGTGGTGAGTTATCACTGAAGCCATAGCTGTGCAATAGTGCTGCCTATGAAGAAGGTGAACTGGAACTTGAAATGTATATGGTCTTGTGTAAAATAAATGTTAAAATTCTTCCACAAACACTGTTAACTTACAGTCTTATTCCACCTATGTTGTAGGCTACTCTTCCCATTCTTGAATGTTGTCATATAATGAAATTAATGAGATGATGGTTAGCTCATTTTTCTTTTGGCTCCATACCAAGACAATATGATATGTTATTTTAATGTTATTTTAATGCAAGAGCCTGTTAAGGGATGCCCTCACTTATGTTACAGATAAAACCAGTAGCTATGAAATTTACAGTGTGTTACAGAGAATATTCTGAGTAATATGCTGAATATCTTATGAGCTATTGAATGTTCAAGATGATAGATTATATTGCTTGCTTCTTGTTTTAATATCTGATTCTGATTTGTTTTCAAACATGGCTATAGTATTTAAATGTGGGTGCTATCTGTAGACAGTTCCTTTGTGGCTGTCAATAAAATCATCAGATATATCAACTTTGTCTTGTGTTCAAAATTACCTTCCCATTTCCCATGTCTGCTGTAGCTCAAGTAGATGCCCTCAATTGAAACAATTCTGAAATGGAGCTAATAATCTCCTTGAAGTCTTGAAGTTGTCTATCTGGAAGAATAAGTCTGGAGACCAAATTGCTGGTCCTGTGCTTGTTGCGAATAACATGCTAGCGTATCTTTTTGAGAGATGTGCAAAAGGCATCAAGTCTTGATGGCAGCCAATCTAAACCATATTTTAGTGTGATACTTAACAAGGGTATCTGTTATATTGATGTAAGAGTAAAAATATTCAGTGTGCCTGTTGAGCATGTGAGAGATTAGTTTTATGCTGCAGAATAATTTTATCCCAGTTCTTTGGCACCAAATTGAATATACAGTTTATTCTTTAGCATTTTATCATGGACAGGTAGATCAGCATAGCAGTTGCAGTTTCTAAATAACAAAATATTTGTTCTCAAGCTTGATAAAGCATAATAAATACTGTCCATCTTATTGACTCAAACTTTATATACAAGTCAGTTGTGTTAATGTGCAGCACAAGAATTATGTAATTTTTAGTATAGTCTTCAGTTCTGGTGCTGTGGAAGTGCTGTATGTTTTTTCTGATGACTTTTGGGTGCTCTTTGTCTATTACCTTTATCCCTTCTGTTTTATTTTTTCCAGCCCTTCTGTGGTAGGAGTTGGGGTTTATCTTCATGTAAAAGTAGTTAGAACGCTTAAAGCTTTTTTGTTTTTAATGCTTTCAGGCATTTCACTCTTCACTGGCATGCTTACTGCTTCCTATTACTGTGGAAGTCAATGCATTTTTTTTAACTGATAAGGTACTATTTCAGCTAATTTGTTTGAGTATACAGGAAGCTTTTAAAACCTTGCTGTTACTTTAGTAGTCCTTTCTGGATTAATTTAATTTATTGCCAATTTAAAAAATAGACCATGATAGTAATAAACAAAGAAAACTAAAAATGCCTTCCCTTCACCCCTTTCTTCCTAGACTCATCTTTACTTCCAGACTTTTCTACCTCCTCTCCCTATATTCTGAGTAATGCAGGAGGAATTGGTTGCAGTCAGTTCATAACTGTTCTCTGCTGTTCCTTCCTTCTTGCACATTTTACCTGCTCCAGCATGGGTCCCTCACACAGGATACAGTCCTTTATGAACTGCTCCGGCTGTATTGGTTTGTGTAAGGAAAACCACTGTCAGTTCTGACAGTCTAGTTACAGAACCACAGAATGGGTCAGTTTGGAAGGGACCAGTGGGCCATCTGGTCTGACCTCTCTCTTCAAGCAGGGTCATCCTGGAGCACATGGTATAGGATTGTGTCCAGGCAGTTCCTGAATATCTCCAGTGAGGGAGACTCTACAACCTCTCTGGGCAAACTGTCCCTGTGCTCAGTCACCTGCACAGTAAAGAAGTTCTTCTTCATGTTCAGGTGGATCTTCCTGTGTTCCAGTTTCTGCCCCATGCCTCTTGTCCTATTGGTTGGCACCACCGAGAAGAGCCTGACTCCATCCTCTTGACACCCTCCCTTCAGATACTTATAGACATTGATGAGGTCCCCTCTCATCATTCCTTCTCGAGGCTGAACAGGCCCAGCTCCCTCAGCTTTTCCTCATAAGAGAGGAGCTCCATGTCTCTCTTGTACTGAGGAGCCCAGAATTAGACACTACTCCAGATGTGGCCTCACCAGGGCTGAGTAGAAGAGCAGGATCACCTCCCTCAACCTGCTGGCAATGTTCTTCCTAATGCATCCCAGGATTCTGTTGGCCTTCTTGGCCACAAGGGCACTACAGGCTCATGGACCCAGTCCTCCTTGACCAAGGGAAAGTCTTCCTTCTAACATAGCTTTACCTTGGTCTCCTAGGTCAGAGATCCCTGAGCGCTGATCTTGTCAGTGCAGACTGATGCAAAGAAGGCATTCAGTAACTCTGCCTTCTCTGAGTCCTCTATCACTGGGGTCTCCCCTCCATTTAGAAATAGTCCCACATTATCCTTAGTTTTCCTTTTATCACTGATGTATTTGAAGAAGTCCTTCTTGTTGTCCTTGACGTCCTTGGCCAGGTTTAATTCTTGATGGCTTGATGGGCCTTGGTCTTCCTTATCTCATTTCTACTTACTCTGACAACCTCTTTATATTAATTCCAAGTAGCCTGACCCTGCTTCCACCTCCTGTGTGTTTCCTGCTTGTGTTTGAGTAATTACAGGAGTTTTTTATTCATCCATGCAGGTTTCTTGTCTCCTTTGCCTGATTCCTTGCTCACTGGGATACATTGTTCTTGAGCCTGTTAGTACAGTGATTATTGCTTTTTCAGAAGTCTCAGAGTCACTGTGGGTTTAATCCTTTGGGGTCAGAGTAGCATTAGTCTTCCTATTTGCAGGACCTTTCTTTGTGTTGGTTGAACAGCTGTCATGCTGTGGCTTGTGGTTTACTTCTAATCATAAGTAACCTTGCTGTTCTCCCTCTGTCTGCTTTGAAGATGCATCTTACTTTCCGACTGAATGACGTAAATGTTCCCAAATATATAGTGTTACAGTTGTATTTGTGAGGATTTTGTTTGTCTTTTTATTTTTCAGGCACTTTTTGTACTAGAATTAGGTTGGTTCCTTATCCTAGCAGATTTATGATAATAAAATTGTAGAATTCTTTGGGTTGAAAGGGACCTTAAAGATTGTATAGTTCCAACCCCCCTGCCATGGGCAGGGAACCTTCCACTATCCCAGGTGGTTCAAAGCCCCATTCAGCTTTGCCTTGGACACTTCCAGGGATAGGGCAGCCACAGTTTCTCTGGGCACCCTGTGCCATGACCTCCCCAGCCTCACAGTAAAGAATTTCTTCTTAATATCTAATCTACACCTACCCTCTTTCAATTTAAAGACATACCCCCTTGTTTTATGACTACATGCCCTTGTAAAAAGTCCTGCTCCAGCCTACCTGTAGGCCCTCTAGGTACTGGAAAGCTGCTCTAAGGTCTTCCCTAAGCCTTCTCTTCTCCAAGCTAAACAGCTCCAACTCTTTCAGCCTGTCTTAATGGGAGAAGTGCTCCAGCCCTCCTTCCTGAAGCCTTTCAGTGGCCCTTCTCTGGACTTGTATGAACAGGTCCATGCCAGTGTGCACTGGTCTCCGCTTGGACATTGAGTTGTTGACCGCAACTCTTTGAGTGCAACCATCCAGCCAATTTCCTATCTACGAAGTGGTCCATCTGTCAACTCTGCATCTCTCCACTTTAGGGACAAGTATGTTGTGTGGGGCAATACCAAATACTTTAATGCTTTGCATGAGCCCAGGTAGATGATTTTTTTTTTTTTTTTTGTTACTCTTCCCATATTTGCCAATCCTGTAACCCTTTCATAAAGACCTCCATGATTTGCCCTTAGTGAAGCCATGTTGGTTGTCACCAGTCCCTTCCTGATTTCCTATATACCTTAGCATAGTCTCCAGGAGGACCTGCTCCATGATTTTGCCAGGCACTGAGGTGAGACAGACTGGCCTGTACTTTCCTGGGTCTTCCTTATTTCTGTTTATAAAAATGGAGGTTATGTTTCCCCTTTTCCAGTCAATGGGAACTTCACTGGACTGCCATGACTTCTCAATATGATGGATAGTGACTTAGATACTTCATCCGCTAGTTCTCTCAGGACCTGCAGATGTATCTCATCAGGTTCCATGGACTTGTGCACCTGCAGGTTCCTTAGATGCTTTCAAACCTGATTTTCTACAGTGAGTGTTTATTTGTTCTCCCAGTCCATGCCTTTGCCACCCAGGTCTTCATCCACCGGTACCCCTAAGTCCTCTTCTATAAGGATGATCACAATCCCTGGATCCCCCAGCCTGTATTGATACTGGGGGTTGTCCTGACCCAAATGCAGGACTTTGCACTTTGCCTTGTCAAACCTCAGGAGATTCACATGGGCCTACTTCTTGAGCTTGTCCTGGTCCCTCTGAATGGCATCCCCTGTGCCTGTTTTGTTGTTCCTGATGGCACTGCATTTTACACTGCCTGTGGTTAACTTATTGTTGTATTACTTAATAAAATATAAAAATTGTGTCCATTTCTAGAAACTTCTTTTTGCTCCCAAGTTCTTCAGCCTTGTAGCAGGAGATCTGGTCTCCTAAAATTGAAGTGAAACAAACGTCATCTGGTAATCTGAGCTGGTAGTTGGCAAGAGAAATAACCATGGTGGTGAAGAGAGCTACATGCCAACAGGACCTCTGTTAAGGCAATAAAACATGTTCTGGTGATAAAAGGTTTTGCTCCATATGAATAGGGTTATTGGTACTGAGGAGGCGGGTCTGCAGGTGACAGTTACAACCATTTTCCTACCATCGTTTCAGCTTTTGTCTAATTGATTTATTCCATGGCAGTCACTTTGAGTACTTTGCCTGATGATTAACACAGTATGATTTCTGGTGTAAAATTTGTTTAATGTATACTAGAGGGAGCTTTTTGTGACAAGCATTTGTCAGGATAGTATCTGATGAATGTGGGTACTAATGTCATGTCAGAAGAACTAAAACTTATATTTCATTTGAGGTACAGTTTGATGAAAAAATGGGGGGTTGTTTTTATGTGTGAGCTTTAGTTAAAGGGTGTTGTCCCTGTTCTAGCTGTTATGCAAAGCTACTTTGAGGACTTCATTATTAAAACCCATTATTAGATCTAACTCTGCTGGCATAAAAGTGGGCAGATGCCTACTTTTTGCAGGTGTTATCTGTGTCAAGTAATAAATTGAACAATTCTGATTTAGGGGAACCTGTGAAATCTTGTGTTGGGACCTTTTAGTTGCCCATTTCTGCATGTTACCTGCTTTTCATTTTTGGAAAATGTTTTAGTTGTGGAGGAAGGATCCTGTTTGGCACCTCTTTTCAGAAATGGGCCTTTGCACTTTTGATTATCATCATTGCTTCCTAGTTCCCAGGTTGCTGGTTGTAGCAGTGAACACCTGTCATTTTCACAGAGTTCACAGAATATTACGAGTTGGGAGGGACCCACAAGGATTTCAAGTCCAGCTTTTAGGTGAATGGCCCACAGAGGGATCAAACCTGTCACCTTGGTGTTACTAGCACCATGCTCTTACCAACTAAGCTAATCTCAGGGTCAGTATATTTATGTAGAGGAGGAAGTAAGTATATTTGTAGTAGTTGGTAACATTTTCCCTTAGATGGATTTGTTTTTAATCTTTGTATTGTGACACAAAATTATCTAATACACTATCTCTTTGTCTTGATGGATCAGTGAGCTCAAATCTGGTCACTGCTGCACTTGCACTGCTTCTTATGAGGTTTGTCCTCCATTGGTTCAGGTGGTTCCCGCTATAAGTACATCCTATAACATGTAACTCCAAACCCAGATTACAACAGTTTAAAGGCATATCCATTACAATCTCTACCCTTGATCCCTTTGTACCAGGCCATAGGATTTAACATTGCAACGAACTCTTCCCCTTGCCCCTGGTCTGACTTGAATTTATTCACAGACTGCAGTCCCTTAGGAGTGTGCCTGCTCCAAGTGGAGCTTTATCTACAAGCCACAGTCTCTTTAGGGTATACCTTCTGCTGCACGGACTTAACCATAGCCACAGTTGCTTTGAGGTGCACCTGTTCCAGCATGGCCTTTTTCATGGGCCACAATTCTTTCAGAGATGTACCTGCTCCAGTGTGGCTTTACCCACAGCAACAGTCCCATCAGGAGTGTACCTGCTGTGTTACAGACTTATCCACAGCCACAGATGCTTCAAGGTATTACCTTCTCCAGTGTGGACTTGAGCCACAATCCCTTTAGAGGTGTACCTGCTCTGGCACAGATGTAACCATGGCCACAGATGCTTCAGGGTGTCCTGTTCCCATGGGGACTCATCCACAGGTCACAGTCCCTTTGACTTGAGTTCACACAGAGTTCCAGCCTGTCCAGGACAGCAGCAATGCACTGGCCATTTGCCAGTCCATGTGCATGCATGGTCATTGCTGTTATCAAAATGTTCCCAGGCACAGCAGAGTAAGACGATAAGCAGTGAAAGCAAAAAGCAGCCACTAATGAGCACTAGAGTTTATTTTGCAGTCAGGCAAGCAAGCCAGGAGCCTGCTGATTACTAGTTAAACAGCACTAACAGCTACAAATTTGACCTAGCACATTCTAGTCAAGTCTGTTGTTATCTCAAACCCTTCAAGCCCTTTGTTGGGTGCCAAAATGGTCTGTTGTGGTTTAACCCTGGCAGGCAGCTAAGCACACACAGCTGCTCACTTGCTCACTCCACCAGAGAATTGGAAGGTTCCCTTTTTCCATCTGCCATAGCTTATAACAAGCATTTCATTTTAAACAGACTGGTAATACAAAAAATCAAAAAGGAGCTTGATCATCCTGCTTGATTTGGGAGATGTTTAATCAATTTCTTAATTCCTGTCAGCTAAGGTGTGTGGTATCCAACAGGTTTACACTGTGGTGTCAGTGTTTTTAACCTGAATTTTTTTGCTCATAGTCTTTCAACTAGAATATCTAATACTGAACACTACTTTCCTTGGGGTTTAAAGACAAGTTCAAAAGGTTATATCTGTTAATTTTGAAAATATTAATTGTCAAGACAAAGGAATTGCTTAACTTAAAAAAACAGCTGTTGAAATTACTCTGAAAAGTATTAATAACAGTTATGATTGTAGTGCCATACCTTTGCTTTTTATTAATAGCATGCTTAAGTATGGAAAAAACATTATATATCCAAGACTGGATAGTATTGTTGTCCTCAGAATTAGCAAAATAGTGTTGATGCTGAACTCTTCACACTTTCTAGAAGAATCTATAGAATATGCAAACATAAAATCAGTAAAGAGCTTGAGTTGTTCCCTAGGACTTACAGCTATAATATTGTATACGAAAATACTGATTTCCTGTATAAGACTTTCTGGGTATGAGCACTGAAAGTTCCTTGTTGCCTCTAAAAGTTTGTCACTACTGAATCTTGTTTACAATCTGAAATATGAACTGACTGGAGGTTCTCTTTGTTCACTTCTACAGTGAATTGTGAAATGGGGCTTGGATCTGTGAGGCTTTGTGTTAGTAGTAACAAGCATATGAACATAATACAAATAAAATCTTATAAGAGCAAGTATTATTAGTAAGGATAATAAAATGTTAACTATAAGGGGTTCATGATGTTGAAAAAAATCCACTTTCAGAATGCAATGCTTACTGATCTAAAAGGATCTCAACTAAGAGATCATATTTGTGGGTATAAAGTTGGTTACAAGTGAGTCCTTTAAACCTATATTCTCAATCATTAATTATGGAGTGTATTTTATAGTTTGCTCATTATTTTTTAAAACAATAGATGTAATCATACAATTGAGTGTTCAGGAAAACTGAACAAGGACAGACTCTCTGGGTTGTATGCATTAAAGTTTGTATACAAACACATCTCCCTTGTGTTTCCTCAGCACTAATTTGGGTATTTAAAGGATTTTTAAAACAACTGATAAAAAATTTAATTTTTCAAAGAAAACTAACAGAACCACAGAAGTTCACAGAAGGACCCATTTTTATCCTGCACAGAACTTGGATAAAAAGTGAGAAATGTAACCAAAACTGTTCATGACAAAGGCAATTGAAAAATAAACCATTTTGACTCAAACTTCTTGATCATTAAGGTTGAATATAGTACAAGGATACTGATATCCAATGTAAACGTACTTTTTTCTTTAAATTACTGAAGAAAAGTGTCTGAAATAAGGGCTTTTTTAAGCTGTGTGGTTTGTAGTAGTATACTTGGTGTATCACAAAATCAGTGGTTTGAAGCTCAAGAACGTTAGGTGGTGTACTGTTTGAGGTTTTAAATCATCTGACTTTGCAAGTATAATGGCAGAGTAACTTGGTACTATGACAAAAAAGCATTACTGTAAATGTCATTCCTTTCTAAAATATGGTCCTATTGACTATTTTCCACAAGTATCTGTGGAGCCTTCCCATTCTGAAGAGGCTGTAATCTGATTTTAAGACTCCTCCCATGGGACACCTGATAAAACACCACAGCCCTGGGTCTGCTCTCTTTGTTCTCTCTGCTCTGCTCTCAGCTCTGAGCTCTCTGGGCTTTGCTCAGGCTCCCGGGCCTCTGCCCCCCTTCCTCCCCCCGGTACGGTGGTGGTGGTGGGGGGGGGGGGGGAGAATAAAATGGACTCCCCTGCTAAACAACAGAGACTTGTCTCATCTGTTTTCCCTGCTGCTGGTAGTGGCCTCCATGGATCACGATCGTCACTGTAGCAACACGCTGCTACAAATGGTGGAGAATGCGGGCAGCCAGTGTGATAAGTTAGAAAAGACTCTTTGTTTATCAGGACAAAAAGGGGAAAGCCTTGTGTAAATAACAGGAAGCCAAAGGGGAAGCCTTGTGTAGGTAACAGGATTTGAGCCTAGACGCATATAACATATAACCTTATATGGAAAAGACCATTACAGGGTCGTGGACTTTCACCGAGAAAGAAGAGAGGAGCCTTCCTCAAACGACCACCAGAGAGTAAAAGAAGACCCCCTAGCAACAGAGGGCGCAAGCGCAGAGTACACCCAGGAATACAGCGGACACGGAAGAAAGAGAGTATAAAAAGACTGTGGGAAGGGGGAAACGGCGTGAGCCGTTTGCGGAGCGCTGACTCCCCGGCTGCACCCAGCGCTGTTTGCTTGCCATCGCTTGCTGTAACCAATAAATTTCTTATTGACTCTCGAAAGGCTGAACAAAGTAATCGCCTCAATTTATAACAGCCAGTGAGGACCTCGACCGGCACTCCTGAGTCACCGGCAGATTGATACGCTCTGCGGGACCCCCATCTTCCATGGAGGTAAAAAGCTTACGGGGAGGGGAATTCCCAGTAAGGACACCAGCATACTGGGACCGAGCGATGGGACTAACATCTACCATCACTCAGTGAGACGCTTGTGATCAGTTTTCTCATGGGAGGGACTTTTTAAGAGCTACAAGCGGCTAGTCTGCCTGCAAAAAGGACCATGCTCGAGATTCTTGTCAATTTTTCTGACACGTCTGCTGCAGCTTATGGACGGTAAAGCCCTGGAGGGTACTTATGAACTGTTATGGACGATTACATGCAGCGTGTCGATGCCCTAAATCTGTGGTCCTGTGAACCCCATGTTTTTCAGTTTCTGTGAAGCTGCCTGTACCATTCCTTACCCTTTGTTCCAAAGAGCACGGCAAAAAGTGAAAAGGCCAGAATGGCTCAGAGATGCTACTGTCTTCTCTGTCACTTTATGCCCCTCTGCCACCCCATCCCCCCTTTCCCTGAAGGAGGGCAAGGTCGGAAACCGTCCAGAGCTGACGCGGGAGTGCTACTGTCCTCTCGCCGCCCTGTGTCCTCTTTCACCCCCATATCCCCCGTTCCCTGCCTAGGAAGGCACTGGCCACGCTGTCCCGGGCGCTCCTTCTCAAAATGGCGTGACCACGCGGTTTTGAGCTCCCCTGTTTCCCGCTGAGTCCTTCTTTTCCGGTCCTGTGTCTGCCCTTTCCCCCCTCACCTACCTTCCCTCTTCCTGCTGTGCGGCTGCAGCCGGCTCCGCCCCCGGCCCGCGGGGCTGTGTGAGGTGAGGCGGGGCTGGTAAGCCCTGAGAGAGGGCCGGGCCCTGCTGTGCCTGCAGGAGACGCGAGGCAGAGGCGGCATAGGCAGCGTGGCGGAGCGGAGCAGCCTTGGAAAGGGCAGAGCCCTGCCATGTGCTGCAAGCTGTCCCACTGCTGCTTTCACCCTTCCTTGCTTCACAGTCATCATCATCATCAGAATCAAACAGAGAAACACCTACAACACCAGTACTAAAGCTGAGCTCAAACACTAAGGACTGTGCCCCTCGTGAAAGAGGAGACCAAGAACAGAACCCCTTCTGCTGAGAAGATCAAAAGACAAAGGAGAATGAACTATTAACCCACTAAGCAAAAATGTGTTCATTTAATTCAGTAACATCATTTCTGTTACATTATTCTCTGTAATTAAATCTCAAATGCTTTTCTGTTACTGTTAATTCAGCTTAATAATGTTCATTTTAGTTTTGTAAACCATTAAGTCATATTCCCAAGTATCCCCTTGTTTTAACCAATTTATAAATGTAGGAATTGTGGAGCCTTCCCATTCTGAAGAGGCTGTAATCTGATCTTAAGACTCCTCCCATGGGACACCTGATAAATTCCCACAGCCCTGGGTCTGCTCTCTCTGCTCTCTGCTCTGCTCTCAGCTCTGAGCTCTCTGGGCTTTGCTCAGGTTCCCGGGCCTCTGCCCCCCTTCCTCCCCCCGGCACAGGGGGTGTGGGTTGTGGGGGGGGGAATAAAATGGACTCCCCTGCTAAACAACAGAGACTTGTCTCATCTGTTTTCCCTGCTGCTGGTAGTGGCCTCCGTGGATCACGGTCGTCACTGTAGCCACACGCTGCTACAAGTATCCCCTCTGTTCAACAACTTTGACAGTGTTGTTATTGTTTTAGATTAATTTTAACTGGATCATATTACTTTTAATATCGTGTGCACAGGACCTTATGGGTGTATACAGGTGATAACACTAGGTATGCTGTATTTTCTAGATGATGGAACAGTGGGGAAAACTTGATAATTTTCTGTAGAGATAAAAGGGAAGTTAATAGAATACCTATTCAACTTACCACTTCAGACAATAAACTTCAGGGTCTTAGTAAAGGGGATTTTACTGTTACTAAATACAAACATGCTAGTGAAGTCAAGAAAAGGAAGAAAATAACCTTTAATTCTTTTGCTTGCTTTAACAGTTGTTACTCAACCAAGCCCATCAGTTTCTCAACCTAGTACTTCACAGATTGAAGAGAAAGCTTCTGAACTGCCTAAACCAAAGAAGAACAGATGTTTCACATGCAGAAAGAAGGTTGGCCTTACAGGTATGATAGTACTTTGTTAATATTTAATAGATTTATATTATTAGTTGCCTCTTACTAGATTGTCTTGGTTTGAAAAGACAGGTGTCTGCTAAGGAAGGCAGAAGCCTCCCCTGAAATGGAAAATGTAAACCCCCTCCCTCTGAATTATTATAATTTTGAAATTAAAAGTCTCTCAGGCAAAGATATGGGAATAGGAATAACAGTTCTTTACTAGGAAAATTAAAAATACAAATGTAATAGTACAAACAACAAAAAAAAAACCCTACTGACAGAGTCAGAATACAACCTGACACCCTGTGGGTCAGGGTGTTGGTAGCAGTCAGATTAAATGGTGGCTGCAGTCCTCCTGGAGTGACAGGTGTGGTTCTGTTGAAGCAGTGATCTTCTAGAAGGGTGTAGTTTTCCACTGAAGACGCAATAGTGGTGTAGATGGGCCTAGTCTTCCTCTGGGAATCCAGTGGAGATGACAGCTGCTCCTCTGGGAATCCAGTGGGAAAAGGCTGCTCTGGTATCCCAAAATCTCTGATTATATCCAGGAAGGAATGCTTGGCTCCTCCCCCTGGGCAGAGCATCTCACAATGGGATGATGTAATATTATCAGTCATGCAGTGAGACTCAATGGCCCCTTAACAGAAGATATTTCCCAGAGGGAGGATTGGTTTGTGGAAGAGATAAAGAAAACTGCCCAATTAACAGAAGAAACCTGCCCTACCTCTGACAGATGGCAAATAGAATACACACATTATCTTTCAATCCAGGACATAGATTAAATTTGTTGAAATCTGTAGGCATTAAACTTTTGCTTGCTGTTACAAAATCCATGTTAGATCCCTTAATAGAGTTGATATGTGAAAATATTCATTCCACTTAATCTGTTTGATAAAGAAGATGCACATACCCCCTTTGAACTGGCTAAGCCCTTTATTTATAGTTTTCTTAAGTCTGAAGCTTCCTAGTGATGTTGTTTTTTCCTCTTCTTTATACAGGGTTTGATTGCCGGTGTGGAAACTTATTTTGTGGACTTCACCGTTATTCTGACAAGCATAACTGTCCGTATGATTACAAAGCAGAAGCTGCAGCAAAAATCAGGAAAGAGAATCCAGTTGTGGTGGCTGAAAAAATCCAGAGAATATAAACTAGTCTATTTGTGGAAAGACTGATTTTGGTTTTATTTTAATATGCCCTATGAAAGCATTAAAGAGCAGATGCATGGCCATTTTCCTTTGTTCTCCAAAGTTTTCATTTTAGCCTTGTCTGTCTTAATGATTTTTTCACAATGTTTGGGTGTTTGTTACAGGCAGAATTGAATAGATACAGTCCTTGAAAATGTATATGCCCTCCTCAGAATATGATTGGATGGCTAGAACCTGCACAGGAATACACATGCACAGAAGACAGGCTCTAGTTCACATGTGCCAAACAGATGTTTACTTAATGTTTGCTGCAGATCTGTCTTTTGAGATGTTCAAGGTGTTTATGACTAGCCAAGGACTGTGCCTATTTGGGAGAAGGATATGTCAGAAAGGCTGATGGTCTACTTCTATCCATTTGAAATCTTATTTTATTTTTAGTTTCCACGCTCCATTGTATTCCAGCAGAATATAAGACATGTAGAGGGCTCTACCATCCAGTAAGATGAGTGTTGGTGCCATATTTAATAAAAAGTAATTTAGCAATTGCAATGAGAAAAACAGAAAGAAATCAGATATGTATGAGAAGAAAACTATTTTAGAACAGATAACAACTTTAGAATAATGAAAATTATAATAATTTCCCAAAGGAAATGTCCTGTTAGAAACTTAAGAACTGTCCTGCAACAGTTGTCTGCTTTTCCTTGCATAGCTAATTATGTTGTGTAGCACAATATTGTGCTAAGATTGACTTAGAAAACAAAAGCTATAGGTGGGATTTGTAGACATACCACAGCAACTCTATCAAGTGACACATGCATCTGTGTAAGTTGCAGAAGTATTTGAGCAGTTTATTATTCATGTGCTTCTTAAATTCAGCACATTCTGGGTTCAAAAACTATTAGGAGCTCTTTTCAGTTAAAAAAAAAAAAAAAGTTTTAAATGTAACAATTGTGTATGGGAATCATACCCAACATGACTCCTGTAGACTTAAGTGGGAGCTGGAACCACTCTTGGAAGGCTGCTTTATCATTTTTTATTGTATTTGGGTATAGGACTGCAGTGTTCTTGGGTGTATTGCATGGACTCCATTATCTACAGCTTTGTATAATAACTAGAAAGGACAGTATAGTTCACTGGTGCTTGTCTGGTAAAATCATTTCTGTGTTAGAATGGAAGGGGGTTTTGTGATGTATGAAACTTGTGGTTTTTTGTATGATCAAGTATAGTGTAGACTAGTGTTGTAATGCCTCTTCATATATATGTACACAAGATGCTACTTATGCTTTTTATTGCAGTGTTCAATCTTAGTTTTTTAGTTCACTATTAAAAAATCAAGCTTTTGCTTTAAATTTGTTCTTTCAATTTAGTTATCAGATATGCAAGCATGTACAGATAGTTCATACTTAGGTATTGCACATAATCACTCTATTCAGCATCTATGCTCTGCTGTATTATGTAAATAATAAAAATCATGTACAGAAGGAAATACTTTTTATGGTAGTTCATTGGTTTTAGTTATTGCTGTAACTTAAAAGTAGCCCTGTGGCAGTTGGGATACAAAACTAATACTATATTTTTTTTTTTTTCTTAAACCATTTTAACCTCCTTATTTCTTATTTTGACATACTGACTTCTTTAAGATTACTTGTTGAGGTCAGAAAAGCATGAACAGCTGGAATACAGGTAACTACTCGATGACCAGATAAAGATGTCAGCAAACAACATGCTTAAAAGGGAATGAAGGAAATATTACTAGTGAACTTTAAAAGTTTCTGTCCTGTTGTGGGTTTGGGGTTGTTTTTTTCTCCTTTTGGCTACAGAAGTTCTATCTGGTGGATCTGTTCTAATACAGCCAGTGTACTGACTGCATTGTTTTGTTAAAATCTTCATCAGAAGGCCTGGGCAGAGCTGTCAGGGTCTGTATCCAAATATGAATGTCATATATGCCATACATACCTTTCCCAAGGAAAAACAAAAGTACAGAGCATACGGCACATGTTGCCTTGAAAGAAGCTATCTTTGCTGGTGAATAATACATAATAACTACTGCTGCCACTATATATGCTTCTGATAAGGGAGCAAGGGCATGTTCTGGGCCTTCATGTGCTAGGATGATTTTTTTTTTTTTTAATTGTGGAGCTGTTTTAAATCATCAAAGTTATATTTTTTCTACCTTTTTGTATGAAAGTCAAATCAACTCAACTGCATCATAAAAAGCTTGTTCAGTTTGGGGATGGGTTTTTTTGTTTGCTTGTTTTGTGAATGCACCTTGGAACTGGATATTTGGGGAGAATGTATCCAGATTTGTGATATTGTCAGGGTGTGAGAGTATTTTAGGAAGGATAACCATACTGATACTAGTACTTCGTTATTCTGATGGTCCCTCTTGCATTCATTTGCTTTTTTAATCTGCACAAAGGCTTGTTTAATTTAACTCAGTAGATCTGAGGAGGAAGGTATGGAATGAGAAATCTCATTGTTCTATAAAATCATTAACTGTATCATGTGTAAATTGTTGACAAGTGGGATAGGAGCCTGTATTCAAAACTAAGCTTTATTCTGTTAATAATTCATATAGGGTCTATAATCATTCAGGAGCATTCATTCCATTGAGGCTTATTGAACTTTTAAAGAGGCGGAAGGCTGGTAAGTAAGAGTGGGTACAGAAAAGTCTGATAAATGGATCTTTAAATTTTAGTGCAAACAGTGTGGTACATATCCCTTGGCAAAAAGAATATGAATATAAGTGCAGAACACTTTGGATTTTAGTTATTTGGTCCTTAAATCTAAAGTGAGAAATGGTTATGACAAGATTATCCACCTAGTTGATCAAGGGAAGCCAGTTGATAAGAAAAATTATACATTACTACATCCTATGACAAAACAGCCTTGGAAAGTCCTGGGAAATGCAGACTGAGCTCTGGAGGCATAGATAAGATATAAGCAAACTTGCTAATTGCTAGAAACAAACTGCATGTTCAAAACCAGAGTTCAGCCAGAAGACACCACAATTTGGGGAACAGACCACCAGAGACCCCGAAAGAGACTCCCGAGGACCAAATAAGGACTTTTGATAAGGATGGGACCATGCAAAACAGGACAATTACTATATATCAAGCAAGTGAGGATACCTGAAAAATATGTAAACAATATATATAATAAAAAGCCTTACTTTGTCTCAGGTTACACGAGATTAGAGGAAAAATTCCTCACGTCCAGCATGCTGTAATAAAGAGTGCCTGCTTTCTAATACTCAAAACTGTGTTAGTTTCTATCTGGCCGATTTCAGTATCAGAATTGGCACCCCAGATGGGACAATCTGACTGATTTCCCCTGGATCCCAGGATCTCTGGATCTTCATGCTAGCACTGGGACTTTCCTCAAGGAGACCACAGATCCCCAGTCCAGCCTGGGACACAGGTAAGATCCCACCTGTTAATAAGGCATGAGATGTGCGGATTTTCCAGCACTGTGGGTGGGTTATTTGGTATTCCAGAATTTGGTATTTGATTTTGTTATTATTGATTGATAATTGTTTCATATTTGTGTAACTGTTTTGTGTTGTATTGTAACATTTTGGGGTCGGTCCCCTGTTCAGCGATGGTCAGAGGACAATCTAAAGGAGGCATTCTAAGAAGTCCCCACTTGGTTGTATTTTGAGACACTGGGAAAAAGAAAAAGGTGAGCCCCCTGGGAGAACAGCTACCAGGGAGAATTTGATGAAGTATTGTCATCAATAGTGGCCATTGTATAAACTAGATTCTGGAGAAAAATGGCTACACAATGGAACCTTAAAATAATGTTGTTTCTAAAATGAGAACAGAAATGGGCTGGAAATATCATGAAAGAAGCCCAAATGTTGAAATGCAGAAACCCCCTTAAAAAAAATAAAAAACAAAAAAACCCTAAAAAAACCCACAATCGCCACCCGAAAAATGTCCCTCCACAAATGGGTGAGAACTGTTAAACATAATCCATCCAAGAGAAATGGACTATGGAGAACTGCCTTGTCTTTGGGAATACAGAGAAATGTCTTGCAAGCAAAGTGGGGGGGGGGGGGGGGGGGGAAGTGGCAGATTTAAACTCAAAGCTTCTACAGAGAGGAAAAAAAACCCGCTTCCAATTCCTTTGTGTCATAGATAGGTAATATGATGATTGCCTCTCGCAATTAGGGGATGAATATTGTGTGTAAGTTAAAAGAAGTTTTATTAATGTATGGTTATGTTATTGTGGTTTGTTGTTTAGATGTCCTTTGTTCTCCCCATAGGCTCCTTTCTCCCCCCCTCTGTACTGTTGCCACCGGACAGCCTGGGTTGTCCGGGACATGTAGAAGGAAGGCATGTACATGTGTCACTTGCATGGGGCAGTTGAGAATGGGGAAAGCTTGTTACTAGGGGGACGCGGCATGACAACACCTGACCTCCAATCAAGTTGCAAGAAAGTAGTCTCCACCAATGGACGGCAAAGAACAGTTGACTGACAGACTTTGGGAGGGGCCAGGGTTGCCTGATGCAACCCCACAGGTATAAAAGGCAGAGCAGTCATTTTGTAGACGAGCTCATGGCAGCCAGTCACAGACTCCCAGTGTGCTGTCCTTTTTCCTTATTCATTTCATTGTTGTATTTGTTAAGGTTTAATAAACCTTTAAAATTTTAAAGTGAGTGGTTGTTTCTCACAAATGGGGACTTGATCCGAGATGAAAACCTCATCTCCATGGCCCTAGGAGATTTCGAACAGGAGGCATGCCCCACTGAATTCAGTGGCCTGATTGGCTTCTCCTGGGATCATTGATAATTTGCAGGTTGACACCCTGGGGACAACAAAGGACCAAATAATGAAAAAGAAGAGGGGGAAGAAAAAGTCCCCTGAAAAAAACCTGCAGCTGGAAAGATCTGGAGGATTGTGAGTATTGTGCATGGGGGAAACGGAATCTGTGAGTGTTCCTGGGTGTGAGTGAAACAGAGTCCGGGAGTGTGCTTGAGGCGCAAGTGAGACTTGGGAGAACTGATTTTAAAAGGCACCATCCTTATAATTCATTTGGCCAGATTAATCACCTGTAATCCGAGAGCATAAACCCCAGCTCTAGGCAGCAGTGCACGGGAGCTGTACCTGGTCCGTCAGAGCTTAAGGGCAGATATAGGGCGGGACATGGAGTGAGAGGGAAGTGGGAGAACCACAAACGGCAGGATGTGAGTGAAAGAGGGGTACTGGATTTAGGGGGTGTTAGATTGGTGGGGACTGGGATCACCGGGGACCGGTAGTGGCAGGGACTGTGGGCGTCCACGCAAGTGGTGATCGGAAGCGCTAGGCACAGTAAAACCCCAGCGATGCAGGCTTGCCGGTGCAGGGCTGCCAGTGGTGACTTAGAGGTGCCAAGCACAGTAGTGCTTGGCAGGGCTGACCCAGTAGTGGGGTTTCCAAACCAGGGACTGCAGGGGCACTACATGGGTGGCGGTAACTGGAAGCGTGCTGTAAAAACCGGTGCTGCCAGTGGTCAGGGACCAGCCCAGTTGTGTAGGGGTTTCCAGACCACAAGCGGGAGCGGGTGCATGTGAACAGCAGCAACCGGGGGTGCTGGGCACAGTGAAGCCCAGTGCTGCTGATGGTCGGGGGCTAGCCTGGTTGTGCGGGGGTCTGGAGAGCCACGGGGTGGGGGGGGGGGGGGGGGGCTAATCCACATGGATAGCAGCAAGCAGGGGCCCAGCATGGTAACTTCCAGTGCTAGTCAACCCAGCTGAGGTGGCGGCGGTGCTGAATGTAGTTGTGTGCAGCGTTGCCAATGGTCAGGGATGTAGCCCGGTGTTGCATCCCGGGTTTGGGTTCAGATTAGGGGTTCTGATCTGTGTTAGTTAGCTGGTTCTGTGTACCCCCGTGCACCCCCCGTGTTTCTCCCCCCCCCCCCCCCGCGGTGATTCGCTCCAGGTCTCCTACTATTGGAGCTTCAGCCTGCCACTCCTGTAACCACTCTCCATCCCGTCCAGAGACTTCTGTGCCCGTCACCCCATTCCCGCCAGCCCCATTCGCCCTGGAGCCCTGTGTCAGCCCCTGCCGCGTTCCCGTTAGTCGCCGTGGTCCACATCACCGCCACGGCACCTGTCCCCATTGGGCTTCTGCCCTCCTTGTCCTGCCCCCTATAAAATCCCACGCCTCCCTAGTCCCGTTGCCATTTTCGTCCACGCGGAGTTGGGGGCGGTTTGCAGTTTCTCCACCACAGCTCCCGTGGCCATTAAAGCCTTTCAGCCTCCCTCGTGGACGAATTGGACAATTCCTTCGCCTCTTTATTTCCCCCCTAGCGCCGATGGCAGAACGTGGCCAGCCTGCCCCAGTGCGCGGCAGCAGAAGCGCCCGGGAATCGTGACAAGCCCCGGTCCTGCTGAGAAACAGAGGCACCCGAGCTGGGCACTCCGGAGCTGACCGGGGCCGGGAAAAAGAACGCATTGTTGCAGCCCGGTTATACGGGTGTCTCCGGACCACAGGCAGGTTGGTTGTTTGCTTTTGTTTTTTTCTTGGGGAGAGGCAAGGTTCTTTTTCCTTTTTTTCTTTCTTTTCTTTTTCTTTCTCTTCTAGCTGTTGGGGAGGCGGGCTTTGTTGAGAGGACCTGTGGTTGGCTGTTGGGGATGGTGTGGCAAGCACATTCTTCTTTCTTTCAGGATTTTTCATAGAGCAGCACAGAGGAAAGAAAGAGAAAACAATTTCTATTTCTGCTCCTTGTTTTTCTCATGTGGAATGTGTTTGGAGAATTGTTTACCTGGGGTGATTGCTTGATTGGATTCTGGTGAGGATTGTTTGAGCCTGATGGCCAATCCGATCCACCAGTGTCTGGACTCTGGCGAGGAGGGTCACAAGTTGTGAGTTAGTTAGATATGGTAGTTAGAACAAGTAGGTTTGTAGTTTTAGTATCTCCTTTAAATAGTATATTAATGTATTTTAGCATAGTTATAATAAAGAAATCATTCAGCCTTTTGAACTGGAGTCAGACATCATCATTTCTTCCCACTGGGTTCGCCTGCATTTACAATAGATGGGACTAGGAGCAAGTAGGGAACCCCTGAGGGAAGAAGTAAGTGAAGAGATATCAATAGGTATACGCCCTGACAGCTCCCTGGGAAGAAAACTAGCCTGGTAGAAACATGACCCCAACACCAGAGATAAGGACGAGGCTAAGGTTGTTGCAGTATTGTGTGATAGAGTGGATTTAGAGGGAAATTGAGTTCGACCATGTGTACTGGCAGTGGTGTGAGTCAAATGAGGAGTGGATGTGTGTAGTTTTAAACATCCATATAAAAAACTAAAGAACAACCCTGGTACAGATCAGGGAGAATGGATTTATCACTAGACAACCCTCCTAGCTCTGGCCTCTAAGTCCTGAATCTCAAAAGAAAGCTACTCTACATCCCGCTCCGTCCAAACAGAAAATCCTGGATTCGAGAAAAACACTGGCTTGTTGTATGCTTTGTTTTCCTCCTTCCTTTTGCCACCTCCTCCATTTTTTTTCTTTCTCTGTGAACACTAATTTTTAACACAGAACAGTTGTTCACTCAAATTTAACACTAACAGGTGCTACTTTTCTTTCAAGTTAAGATAAGGGCTTGGGTGTCAAAAGCTTAGTCCATGCATATGCAGTAATTTACCTTTCCCTCTTTTAGTCCAAGATGAAATCTTGATGAACTCTGTTTCAAAGTCACTGTTATTCCTGCAGAGAGGCCTGGAGCTTTCCTTACTGTGTGTGCCTGATCCCCATGAGACTGTGAACTGCCCTCCACAATAATAGGGACCACAAGTACCTCAAGTACCCCCACCACCCTTCAGTTAAGGGGTAAGAAGTGCCCCTTGACAAAACACAACAGTGTGGTAGTCTGTTATTTTACAGTTTGTTCTTCTGTAGTATGTTTTAATATTCCTTGTTATAAGTTTGTAAGGGTTCGTTCTATGTACCCCTTTGGCTTCCCCAATGGTTCAATCCTGAGTTGTTTACCACAGTTTTCCCCACAAAAATGTATGTCAATCCACTTGTCAGTCTCCCTGTATACCTCCCTTGTTCCCTTGTCTTACCCCTGTCTGTCAAAGATAGCACACTCCTTTGGTTCTGGAGTGTTCCCTGTCTTTCATCCCTTCCTCGAAGCAGAATTGGATTGTAAGGTTTTCTCCCTCCCCGTGTTGGCTTCTATTGGGGAGCCCTTACCCTGCACCTCTCCCCTAATGCCTTCCTATTGGTCAAAGGTTGTGTCCTCCCCGTGTTCCCTCTACCCTTTAAAAGTAGTCCCTTCATGTTCAGATTTGTCACTTGCTCTGCCCCCCTTCAGGAATTCCCCCCTTCAGGAATTAAATCCTTGGAGATTCAGACAAGTGTCCTTCCCTTATTCCTCTGCCTTGGTTTCCTCGTGCTCTGTGCCTCTGCTGCGCTACCCACGCCGCAACAATCACCGCCATCCATAACAGTCTCCGCAGAGACTCGGGGGCAGCCACTCGTGTGTTTGCCCTCCAGCCACAAGCAGGACAGCTAGTCGGCGAACCTCCATCCCGTGACCGCTGCGAGCCAGACTCACAACAATTTAGCTACTGCCACCTGCACTTCCCCTTCCCTTCCTCTCCTGAATCACTAAACAGGCCCATTGGGATGGCAGGAGCTGAACCTGGGAACTGCTGCCTTTAAAGTTGCATCTTCTTCTCCTGTGGCCAGTGCTAAAAACCCGGAGGAGGTGCTCTGTGAACTTTACGTTCTGCCAGCTGGGTTAGAGCCTACATGGGAGGAGGAGAAATTCAATAAATCCTTCTAATCCTCTCCTTCGTACTGGCCAAGCTCCTGGGGAAGACGGGGCAGAAAAAAGGTGCTCAGTTTTGTGCCCTCCTGCACTTGTGGGGTAAGAGGCAGGAGGCAAAAATCCAGCATGGTCTCTCTTTGACCTTTCCTTTAAGACAGCACTGCCTGTTCCCACCCCAAAGGCGCAGAGGGGGCTCTTTGCCCCACCAGTAGGTGGTGGCTCTGCTGACCCCACTGGGAGTGCTGGAAAATGTTGCCCGGAGGGTAACAGGCAGTGGATGTGACTCATGTCAAGACTGGCCTAGCCTTTCTTGTTTGTACAGAGGATGAACTCACTGTCTACTGTGAATATTCTCTTTCCAGATTTTCTGTGTTATTTACACTAAGAAAGAGATTTCTACATTGCCTTTTGTTTCTTCATTAAAGGCAAATGATAATAAGCAGAACTCTCCAGAGGGTAAGCATGAAGAAAGACAAAAGGTGAAGAAGACTGTGCCACAATGTCCCACCCATACTCCCCTCTCCTATCCCCATCCCCACTGTGTCGTGATCCCACAGGGACAGACCTGTGGGAAGGTTGAGACCAAGAGGGCTCTAAGGGAGTGCTGTGCCTGTGTGTGCCAGTGTGCATGGCTCTGTGTGCACACACTAGTGCTAAGGTGCACATGTGTCAGTGTGCATGGCTGCGTGCACATGTGTTTTCTGGTGTGCCCAAATGTGAGTGTACATCTCCTGTTTTGCACAGTGTACAGGTGTGCTGGTGTGCACAGCACTTTGCACATAGATATGCTGATGTGCGCACGTGTTGTGTGCACTGCTGTGCGCACGTGTTGAATTGCACACTCTCAAGTGTGAGTTTGTGCACAGCTCTGTGCTTGTGAGTGTGCATAGGCTCTGCATATGTGAGCTTGGCCCTGTGTGGGATATGCATGTGTTGATGTGTAGGACACTGTACACATTGGTGTGCACAGGCTCTACGTGCAAGCATGTCTCATGCTTGTGGACATCTGTGCATTGGTAGAGACTACACATAGGTGAGTGTCTGTGTAGCACACGTGTGCAGGTTAGGCATTCACCGCTCCGTGTGTGTGGGCAGGTGTGTGCTACTATCAAGTACCAGGGCTCTGTGCAGGTGAGCAGGTACCTATGTGTGCACTAGCTCTGCACATGTCCCTGGGTGCACACATGGGCTAGGTACGCCCAGAGACGTGGCTCCAGAAACACAGCTCTGGATACACAGCTCTGTGCATCCAGCTGCTGTCCCACCTGGAAAAACAGATATGTGTGTGTGTGTGTGTCACTACTGAGCTCTGCTGGCTGGAGTGGCCCCTGGCTCTCTGTGTACACTCTTCTCATAGAGAGAAGAAAGATTGCCAAAAAGGTTTGTGAAGAGTTGTGTGCAGTGATTTCCATCAAGTTTGGTACTGTTTAGGTTTCCATTAAATCCCTATATAGGCGGAGGTGTCTGCAATTGCTGCAACTGTTTTTCATGCTCGTAGCTTAAACACTGGAAAGTTTCATAAAACTACTACCCTAGATTTCAAATAGAAAGACACAAGTTGGTTAGAAATTGTAGAATAGTAGTGGTTTAAGGACCACCTGGGTGTGAACTAACCCAAGTAATAGTTTTCATTTCTTGATAATGCTGTTTAAGGAATAAAGTTTTCTGGGTTTAGTTTGCTTTTCTTGTTGCTTAATCCTCTGCTGTAGTTTGTTTCATCCCTTGTAGCAGTGTAAAATGTCTGGGAAGACACAGCACTTAATAAGTGTGCTGTAATTTTAAGCGTGCTCAAATTGCTATCATTTGTATCTAATGGATTACATACATTGAGAGTCCTTTTATAACTGCTAAAGCAAAGAGAGGCTGCCTGCCCTGTGTCTTGGTTTGAAAAGACAGGAGTCTGTGAAGGAAGGCAAGGGCCTCCTGTGAAATGGAAAAGGTAAACCACTCCCTCCGAATTACCACAATTTCAAAATAAAAAGGCTCTCAGGCAAAGATATGGGAATGGGAATAACAGTTCTTTACTAGGAAAAAAAGACTAAATAAATAAAAAAATGTAATTAGTACAAACAAAACTACTGATAGTCAGAAACCTGACACCCTGAGGAGTCAGGGTGTTAGTGATAGTCCAGTTAAATGGTGGCTGCTCCTCCTGGAGTGGCAGATGAAATGCTGCTGAAGCAATGATCCCATAGAAGGGTGTAGTTTTCTCTGAAGGTTTGGTGATAGAGTAGATGGGCCTGGTCTTCCTCTGGGAATCTAGTGAAGAGGCTGTGTTGATATCCTAAAAAATGGTGATGTTATGCAGGTAGGGTTGCTTGGCTCTTCCCTCTGGGTGGAGCATCTCACAATGGGATGATGTAACTTTATCAGTCATGCAGTGAGCCATTCAATGGCCTGTTAACAGAAGATATCTCCCCGGAGGGAGACATTGTTCTTGGAAGAGATAAGAAAACTGCCCAACAGAAGATACCTGCCCCACTTCTGACAGATGGCAAATAGAATATATGCTTATCTTACAAGCCAGGACACCCTGGAAAGAGGGGGAGACATCCTGGGCATGGCCAGTCCCTTTGTCCCTTTTCTCTGGGAGAACTGTCCTTTTTCATTATCCCAAGGTCTGGACAGCCTAGCACATCTGAGGACCCAGCTGGGTACAGGAGGAGCAGGTGGCTGTGGCCAAGAAACTTTTGCTAAACCCAGAAGGTTTTGGGGAATGCTGATGGCAAGTCCTGAATGTGGTGTTGCCTTCCTCTAGTCACTGTCCCTGTGCTATTGGGTGGGTAACTGCGGAGGATATTCTTCCTCCCTAGACCTGCTCTACCTTAAGCAAAAGGAGACCCCTTTTGCCTTTTTCGGTAGTTGCCAGTCCTGTTTGTCACCTTTCTCACAAAGTCACCCTCTTCCATCCTACGTGCAGCCCACAGTGTGAATGTGGCAGTGTCCCCCATTGGTGACAGCAATAAGCAGATCAGTGACAGCTGCTGCTTGTACTTTTCACTTGCCAGCATAAAACCACAGCATTTTATCTTATCCTAAGAAAAGCCCATGCCACTGGCACATCTCCACAGCCCAGAGTGGCAGACACCCAGGTCTTGCCAGTGTAGATGAGCCTGGAGCATCAGGGAGGCCCTGAGAACCAAAGACTGGAGGGGGGGGAGGGTGTGTGTAAGCTGGTGAGCATTGCTGCTGCAGGAAATTGGAGCCTGGATAAATCCACCTGTTTATTAGAGAAAAACTACTTGTACTTTTTTTTAATGATGATGGCTTTTGATGCTGTTGAGCAGGACGGGAACAAAGAACTCCAGATCAGAAGGCTAAGAAAATGAACTCTTTTCTTTATATCAAATGTACCACTCTATATATAGAGAACATCAAGAAGACTAATTTCATTGGTCTTAGAGTAAAAACATCCCACACCATTGGTAGGCAGTGAATTACGCACAATGGCAGGACATATCTATAAACAATATGAATAACAAGATAGATTAAAGAATTATTTACATTCTTTCCCAACTGTTTCCCAGGCTCTCGCCTGGTTAGAAAACCTTTCTCTTTCTCTCTGACTGAGCTGAGAATATCCACAGGCTTTCTTTTTCCATGTATGCTCAACTAAGATAACTGCAGTGTTTCTGCCAGATGTGATAGCCAGGGAACACCTGCCTGCAATGGTTCATAAGCCAGCATTACAGTTCTGGCCAGGCTGGCAAAAAGATTGCCTGACCCCTGCTGCTTCTCCTCCTCAGAATACTCTCTAGGACAGAATTAAGAGGCCCTGTGAAAGAACCCAAGGAATAAGCCGAAGCCAACCAGAACCTGGGCTAGCTCTGTACACTCTGGTAGCCACGGCAAGAATGGGGAACAGCTGAACCTGAAGAGCTGCAAGCTCTACAGTGCACGCTGTTACAGCCACGGCAGGGACGAGGCAAAGGAGGAAGGAGGAAGCTCTTTGTCTTGAGGTTCCACAGGAAAATTTTATTCCAGGTGAAGGAGTTAAGGCAGAAGAGAGAGCCCAAAGCACCTCAGTGCAAGGGGTTAAATACAGCTACAAACCAGGGGGTGGATACAGAAAATCAACCAATAGAGGGATTTCAAGGGTGGAGCAAGGGGATTACATCAACACTGTGGGACCAATCAGGATAGGGGGAGGAGAGGGGAAAGGTCACATGGGCCAATGGGGCACTGTGGATTAGGGGATTTCCAAGTGGGTGTTTCAATCATGGATTGGTCCAGGGGGTGGGTGGCAGGGAACATTCAGGAAAAAGGGGCAGGATCACCTTGACAAGCAGGGAAGGAACTAGAACAAAAGGAGGGAAATAGCTTGAGGGACAGCTTTAAGGGAGGGTACAACTTAGGGAAAAAACAACTTGGGGAAAACGTGGGGGGATAACAGAATGAACCATTTAGCAATAACTTAATGAAATAAACACGAACTGCAACAGGAATAGGCTATCACATCCAGACCAGGTGAGAAGTAACCAGACATCCAAGTAACCCCAAGACATCCAAAAAGTAGAGTCAAGCTTCCCCCAGCCAGCTCAAAGACTGCTTAAGCAACAGTTTGAGTGGGAAATTTAAATTGTATTGGTCATTGATGTAATTGTCCTATTTTAATGGATGGACCTTACAAGTGTCTGTTGAAGAGAAGTACACAGGGAACAGTGAGAAGTGTTAAAGTGGTTTGCTTGAAAATTGACAAGTGGAGTACAACAGGAACTAGTGAGCAAGACCAGGTTAGCCCCTATGCTTGCCACCGAGAAGATTATATAGCTCTGCTGCAGGCAGCAACCCCATAGGCATAGTAAGATGAGGGTAGAAGCTATACCAGACCTCTGTTACTCCATTTTGTCTGCTCAAACCAATTCATGTCACCAATTCCACCAATCATTTTACTTAAGGAAAGCCCACAGTTTTTTCCTTGTTCCCACTGTCCTCACCCACATCAACAGATGCTATTATGACTCATCCCAAATCAAATTTGACTCAGAAGAGGCATGAATAAATAATCAAAATTGGAAATGAGAGTTAATTGCTTGAGCCAAATAAATTATAGAAAAGGATAAGGGGGGGGTTGTTATAGATAGGTAATATGATTATTGACTCTTGCAATTAGAGGATGAATATTGTAAGTTAAAAGAAGTTTTATTAATGTATGGTTATGTTATTGTGGTTTGTTGTTTAGATGTCTTCTGTTCTCCCCAATAGTCCCGTTTCCCCCCCCTGTATTGTTGCCATCGGACAGCCTGGGTTGTCCGGGACATGTAGAAGGAAGGCGTGTACATGTGCCCCTTGCATGGGGCAGTTGAGAATGGGAAAAGTTTGTTGCTAGGGGGGCACCGCATGACAATACCTGACCTCCAATCAAGTTGCAAGAAAATAATCTCCACCAATTGATGGCGAAGAAGAGTTGACTGACAGACTTTGGGAGGGGCCAGGGTTGCCTAATGCAACCCCCCAGGGGTATAAAAGGCGGAGCAGCCATTTTGTAGACAAGCTTGTGGCAGCCGGTCACAGACAGCATGCTGTCCTTTTTCCTTATTCAGTCCTTTGTTGTATTTGTTAAGGTTTAATAAACCTTTACAATTTTAAAATGAGCAGTCATTTCTCACACTTTGCAACACAGCAGGAAAAAGAAAACAAACCTTAAGTGCTGATTGAACTTTGGGGCCCAGCTGGTGCATTCCTGCATAATGGTTTTCTGATAAGAATAGCCCCTCTGTTTATCTGGCTGTAGGAGCAGAAAGACAATCTTTGAAATTCATTGAAACCTCTTTAATTACTCCTACAGAAGCTGAAAAAATAAACTTAAGTTTTAAAAATTATAATTATTTAACTGGCTTTTATGAAAAAGTATTATCTGTTAGACTGCTAAAGTCTGTTTTGATGTAATAAAAATTTAGAACAAAAGGTATTGTATTTAAGATGCATTCTGCTTACAGTTCTCCTGTTTGGCTAGTGGGAAAAAAAAAACAACCAGACAGGAGCTGAGTTTAATAATTGATTATCAAAGGCTTAATGCTTACACAGGACATTTCACTGTAGCTGTCGCAAATATTGCAAACCTCACTGCTACACTGCAGGCACCTGCAAACAAAGGGATGGCAATTTGGGATAGAAAAGAGGTGATAGCTTTACAACAGCCATATAAACCTAGTCCTATACTGGATACCCCTGCATTTACTTCAGACTCTGCAGTTGAAGGTGTCTGATTCACAGATGCCTCGGCCAAACCCATTGATGATAAATGGAAGTACAGGGCAGTTGCTTTTAATGCTGAAGCAGGAGTGGAACTAGTAGAAGAAGGAATGGAAAGTGCACAGGTGGGACAGTTAAAAGCTGTGTTGCTGGCAGTAAAGGAGAAAGCAAGGATGGTGTATGTTGATTTTTATGCAGTCTGGGCTGGTGCCACACAGTGATAGTGTCAGTGGAAGTGTTAAATTGGCAAGTAAAGGGAAAGAGGTTTGGCAGAAAGAAGATTGGAAATGTCTGTTGTTACAGGCTCAATCCTGACAAATCCAGATAGGATGGGTCAAAGCTCATGCCAACCAGTCATGGTCAAATTACCCCAAATTGGGATTGTACCTATGACTCTAACAAACACTTAAGGACTATTAGCCTGGGTGGCTACTGACTCTAATGGCCATCAACAGAGAATCAGTTCCCGATGGATATTTCCCACATTCTGAACTACTCTTATCATTGTATAAGTTGGTTTTTTTAGCTTCTTTAAAATCTTTGGATGTTCAAGTATATCCTCACCAGACAGAAAACTGAGTGCATATCCAGATGTGAGACAAGGAGCTGTTCAAGCAGCAGTGGAAAGGACTTTTGCTTACCTACATGGCTGTGGAAACTATGGGCAGAGACTCCTAAAAACCTCCTATGAGCAAATAAAGCCAGTTCCAGACACAGAAGAACCATACTGGACAGCACAGTAACTAATAAATCTGCTGTAGCTTAAGCTGCAAGAGAATCAGAAACTCTAAAAATACAATCATTGTATAGTTTACCTTTTTATGTTTACAGGTCAATATTTTCAATACTGTAGCATGGCTGTTCACACCTGGATTTGTCAGCCATCCAAAAAAACCCTTGCAACTAACGATTATAAAAGAAAGAAAAGAGAGCAATGTCATTTTTCTTAAGGGCCACTCTAATATAACACACATAGAACAAATACTACCTGACCCTTGAAAGAGAAATTCACACCTAAAGCTAATGTAAGCTGTGACACTTATAACAAACTGCAGTAACTGTTGGATTTGTTCTCAGTTTCCTACTCATTCAGATGAAAGTGTTCAGATGATGGGAATTCCAACAGCAAACATATTTTCCAATGGTATTCCTCCCGCCAGAACGATGCTCCTACTGGAAGGGAAAGCAGTCCAAACCTCCATAGACCAACAAATCCTGACAATAGATATAGTAGCTGTTGAAACCTCCTGTGTTCACAGATGCCTAAAGGGACCAGGGATGACTTCATACCAAAACATGGAATTACCAGAGTGTAACCAAGGAACAATGGTAGGAGATTATCCCAAGTGTCACTTATATTTGGATGTAACAGGAATAGGCATTTTAAATATTTATTGATGGCCTATTCCAGACAATATGGGGTACTATTGGCTTTGTAGAAATCAAACTAGAAAAGCTCTACCCCCTAAATGGCAAGGAATATGCATCATCGGAAATGTAGTCCCAGAGATAAACATAATTGATAAATCAGAATTCCCCAGAGGACACCAATGATCTTTTATAACAAGATACAAGCAAAATTTAAATCCCTTGGTTGAGAGATCCTCTGGATTCCACAAATTTGTGAGAGGGTTCCTACCATGGTTAGGAGTGCCTGAATTAGAAAAGGCGATAGTGAATATGTCTGGAGTATTCAAACAAATAGAAAATCGGACAAACGATGCAATCAATGCAGCAAGAAGTTACCAGCCTCTCAAAGGTAGTCAAGCAAAACCGAATGTTTTTTGATTTGCTTTTGGCTTCCAAAGGTGGGTTGTGCACAGTTATCAACACTAGCTGCTGTGTATACATAGATCAGACTCTGAGAATAGATGGATTTGAAAGAAATTAGAATGAACACTGGAATCTTTCATGAAATAGAAAAAATCTAGGGTAAGATATATTTGGTTGGATAACATCATGGATTCTAAATTTAAATGTGATCGTAAGAAAACTGATTGGCATAATGATCATAGTTCTGACATTAATGCTTCGTGTATGGATTCTATTCCAAATTTGCAAAATAGGATGGAACAAGATGCGCAAATCTGACAAGTAACATTTTTTCTAAAAAGGTCTCAAAAGGATGGATGGTTACTCTAACTTAAATATTTTTACATAGTGTTAGGAATCTTGATCAGCATTATTAGAGTACTAGATAATTTGAATAAGAGAAATTTTCAATTATTTTGATGAATATTTGTATATGTTTTAGTTTTGCAGTATATATATGAATTTTCTTCAAGCATTGCTTTGGAATGTTTGTGGGGTTTTTGTCTGGTTGCCACAGTGGGCAGAGAAGATTCCTCCCTAAATTCAGCTTGGAAGCTTGCACAACATTTCACATAATTAAGGAATCAGATTTGCATACCTCTTCAGAGCAAAGTATAAAATTACTATAATGAAGGAAGTGCATGTAGTAATGGGACACAATGATTGTACAAAACAAGGAACGCTAAACTTCTGATGGCTGCTGGAGGAAGGGAGAAAGAACTGAAGGAAGAGAGAAATAAAGAACCTTTGGGTTTGGAAACCAATGAAGGATTTAGTAAAATTGGGAAGGTATTTGGTCCAAACCTAGGACCCTGACTGGAGTAATATGCTGAGTAGGTAGGAACGATTTGATTTCACTTTACCTTGATTCTCCCTGAGGCAACCAGACTATTGTTATTGTGTACTAAAATTCCTATATTTGTTAATACTGAACTTAACTAAAGAATTGTTTTAAGAAGCATGATTGAAAGTGAAGGAAGTTGCTGACCAATCTGCTGAACTCTTCCAATCACTGCAGCTGAAAAACAGGCTTCATGAACCCTTTTTCCTGGATCCTGGTTTACATCACATCATTCCTACAGTTTTAAGACACAGTGAAAAGGGAAAATCCTGGTCTACTGTCCTGGCTTGTAAGATAAGCATATATTCTATTTGCCACCTGTCAGAGGTGGGGCAGGTATCTTCTGTTAAGTCGGGCAGTTTTCTTATCTCTTCCAAGAAGTTGGAAGTCGGGCAGTCTGTTAAGTCGGGCAGTTTTCTTATCTCTTCCCTCCGGGGAGATATCTTCTGTTAATGGGCCATTGAATGGCTCACTGCATGACTGAGAAAGTTATATCATCCCATTGTGAGATGCTCCACCCAGAGGGAGGAGCCAAGCATCCCTACCTGCATAAAATCAGCATTTCTTGAGACAGCAACTCAGCCTCTTCACTGGATTCCCAGAGGAAGACCAGGCCCATCTACTCTATCACCAGACCTTCAGAGAAAACTACACCCTTCTATGGGATCATTGCTTCAGCAGCATTTCATCTGCCACTCCAGGAGCAGGAGGAGCAGCCACCATTTAACTGGACTATCACCAACACCCTGACTCCTCAGGGTGTCAGGTTTCTGACTCTATCAGTAGTTTTGTTTGTACTAATTACATTTTTTTTTATTTAGTCTTTTTTTTCCTAGTAAAGAACTGTTATTCCCATTCCCATATCTTTTCCTGAGAGCCTTTTTATTTTGAAATTGTGGTAATTCGGAGGGAGTGGTTTACCTTTTCCATTTCACAGGAGGCCCTTGCCTTCCTTCACAGACTCCTGTCTTTTCAAACAAAGACATCTACACAAGTTGGTAACATCATGGAAGGATGATTCATTTGGATTGTTCCCAACTACCATGGACACTTTAATATTCTACCCTGTTGTTATAATATTATTTCTAACAAGAATTTTTATTTTTGTTGGTAATCATTGTATACATATACAAGTGTAGTACCTAACCTAACACATGAGGACACTAGCCACAATGTTTCTTGCCAAAACTAGTGACTAAATCTACATTATGGTCCATTTAATCTTACTAACTAAATTCTGGCTGACTTTATAACAATTTTCAATATAATGTATGATGATAATATAGCCAACACCCTTTTAAATTACATGACTTATGAAAAAATAGTAACATTTTAGACATTTATGTATCTCAACATACTTAGCAATGATGTACACATATACAGTGCACGCTTTTATTGATGTCAAAAAGATTTTTGCTTTTTATACATTTTTCATATATTTGTAGCTCTGTAAACTACTATTATATAGTTATATAGCTCCTTAATTAACTCTAGTACATTTCCTACCCTTTCTCTTAAACAATAAGCTGACCTTCTAAACACATTTCTGAAATACTGCTTAATCTTATTGTCAGGAAGAGGACCTACAAGAAGAACATTCTGTTTTCCTACCACATTCTGAGAAGACATAAAAAGAAGTGGGGCAAAGAAGCCCTTGGACCAACTCCAAGGGGCTGACCCAGGGGTGGGTTATTGGGGCAACTTAATCTCCTATTGGATGTACCTGTTAGATAACCTAATTAATTAACCTTATAAAATTGTAGAAATTGGGTGCTGGGTGTGCCCATCACCACCAGGAAACCTGGAAGCTTCCAAATAAAGATCTGCTTTTTGCCTTTTTGCTTTACTATTCTAACACTGTTGCAAGGGGTTTTTTCTTCTTTTGATTATAGGCAACATTATATCATGAAAGCAAGAGGTACCTGCACTACCCCTTCATAAATTAAAGATGGTTGACTGCAGTCAAGGGATGGAGTGTGGCAGCATGCCTCTGATGCCTTTTTCGGGGTTACCCAAAAACAGAGGCCAGACAAAATTAAGGGAATAAAAAGCAGATATATTTATTGAAGGGGCTTCAGATACAGTTCGGGCACGCCCAAAGAGCTACACCCAAAATGGACAATGGTTCATGAGTTTTCATGCTTTTATAAGTTTGATACATTTGCATATTGGGGATTAATCTTTCGATTACAGCTTCAGGTAATTAAGTAATTTGTCCCCAGTTTGTTCCCCTCCAACTGCCTTCTGTTTACATTTCTCGGGGCCTGAGACAGTAAGGTGTCCTTGATTCCCAGGCCTGGACAGGAATTGTTTTGTCTGACCAAAATGTGAAGACAGTAGCTAGTACTGTATATGGAGATTAGAGCTATACACTAAAGAATTGCAGGATTACAAATACATGAAAAATATAAAAGCTAAAATCCTAAGGCATCATTCCCCCCTTTAGAGGCTTGACAAGACCTCTACCTTGTTGAGTCTCTATACTAAATATCTACAAATAGTATGTATCTAACTCTGAGGTGAGGGTCCCTAGTGACGTAGAGTCTCCAGGCAGGTGCAAAGGAGAGCCACTTTATTCCAAAAACCCAGCCTTTTTGAGCAATTAGCCGGTTATCAGCTACATAGTTTTACATCATAACAAACATAATTCAACCAACCACCATACACCATGATGTGAACATGCAGTGGTTACATAAGTTGTTTTTCTACCTCTAATTCAGCTGAGTCACTTTCCCATAGTCCTTTTCTGCTTAGCCCAAATAACAGGCCTCAGCTGTGATTTTACAAGGCCTTCCTTTTGTAAGGTTTTACCTATATGCAACAATTCCCCCTTTCTTTGTTTTTTGTGCGAAGGGTTCGTGTACCCTGATGCCAGAACAGTCTGCATCTGTAAGGCCATTATCTTATTAAGACTATTAGTGGTCATCTGCTGGATACAGGATAATATACATGGAATACAGAACACAATCAATAAAAACCCATCAAATACAACCATGCCACTGACAAAGAGACCCACAGCATAGGAGAATAAAAAGACAATGTCCAATGTCCCCAAGAAGTGGAAGGGAATGGTTACTGCTCCAAAGTTCATACGGCTGGAGCTCAGGGGTCTTGCTGTTTAGGCAAGAGGAAGTCCATGTCATGGTTTGACACTGGCGCAATGCCAGCGCCCCCATGAAAATGCACCTTCCCCAAATAAATGCTGTGAGATGTTATCAGGAACAGAGCAGAGCAGGCCCAAGCTTAATAACAAAAGGAAAAAAAACTTTATTAAACTACTACTACTACAGAAAACACATAAACTAAATCCAGGATAAAGACCTTTTAAAACACCCCTCCTCCTCCATATTCCTAAAACACACACCATGAAACATCACCCAAGATTCCTGATCAAATTACCACCCTTCAGATAATCAATACTCAAACTATCAAGGGAGAGAGAAGTCTCTCTTGCACCACAGACCCCCCAGGAAACACAGTTGCCACACGCTGTGTTTCCCTGTCACACATGGCAACTGCCTGGAGAAAATCTGCCAGTGTGACACTCTCCATTCCATGTCACAGTGCTCTCACCACCGTGCATGGACAGACTGCTCATAGGGCTGCTTTAAGGATGCTTTGCCACGGACCCAAAGATACAACAGTTCAGCTCCTCATCTTGGGACTACCGTCCCCCCCCATTTTCCCCTGGGGCCAAGGGTCCAAGAACAGAAAATCGTCTTCTTTCCCGAAGACAGAGGGCATCACCATTCCCTCCTCAACTTTCTTCTGTTCTTGCCATTCCGGTGCTTTTAGAAGCTGAAGCAGGTCTCCTTGGGTCACCACTGCATCCCCCTAAAATGCAGTCTCTATTGCAGGAGATTTTGGTTCAGTCCATGGCTAACAAGAAAAGTCCAGCCAAAAGCTACTTCATCATCTCCTCCCACCTAAATATTTCTTCTTCTAACATCTCAGGTCCCAGACTGTCTCTATTCCACTACAAATCAAGGAGGAGTAATATTTTACAAAGCCCTCATTTCCTGGAAAGGGTTAAAAGTTCAGACTCCCTGGACGGCTGATATCTCGGTCCAGCGTTCCGTCTCCCACGTTGGACATCATCCCCCCCTTCTCCTTCTCCTCTGCCGGCAAATTTCCAGGTGCCGCCAGGCTCTCTGTCGCTTTCCCTCTGTGGGGGGGGGAACAAAGGCATCTCCGCTTCTCTCCACCCTTCCGTCCACAGGAGCTGGCTTGGTTCCAGACCTTCAGCCCCTCGGCCTACCTGGACAAGGCCGCGTGGCTTCCCCTCCCCCACCCAGCCCATGGCTGGGCAGGAGAGAGTCTGCACTGTCTGACGACCGGAACCAAAAGAGACAGTTCCCTTGGGAGTTCTTGCTTTTAACCCCCTGTGTTCTCAGAGGCGTGTCCATACTTTCAGTGGTCACTCCAGGTGCCAATATCCAAACCTGACCACTGATTGGTTTGACCCAACTTCCTGGAAAAAATTCACTTCCATGTCAAACCACGAAAGTCCATTAGCTGGAGATGCTGACCTTGACATTACTGAGTGTCTTTCTGGAAGCATGGAACAGGGAATAACTGATGGAGGTCACTGGGAACACAGTAACTTGATGGTGCATGCAATGGGACACAAGGCCTCTGTTGGCAGGCTGCCTCTGTAAGCCTCCAGACACAGCCATGTTCCTGGCAGTCCTACCCTTGCTTCTGCCTTGGCCATGAGGGCTGGATGGTGATTAGGTCATTTTTCCTCTCACTGGGCCTCATCTCCTTGGAGGCGATCAATGTTTGTCCAGAGGAGCAGGTAACTGCTTTAGACCTGTTGGCAATAATACACATGCATACCTTCTCCCCTGCATTAGTAAATCAGCTAGGCCTTGCTGTTGCACACCCAATTGGGGATCCTTACTTAAAACTTTTAGAAATTGGTTCCACACACGCAAATCTTCAGAGCAGTACCGCTCTGCTGGGGATCAAGTTTGATGATCTGCTTTCAAGATTTCTAGTGTAAATATTGCATTATCTAAACGTTCTTGAGGAGCCATATTCCCCCTTCTTTATTTTTTTGACAACATGCACGACTCTCACTATGAACATGAAGGCAACATAAAAGTAAGACAATACATGTGGTAAAGCACGAAGCAGAAATAAGCAAGGTAATACACGAAATCAGTAGCACACGAGATAGGATGGTGATTAAGAATGATACATCATCAATTCCCTAAATACTATACCATCACAGAGAGTCTGCAATAGCTGGCAAGCCCCATTTCACAATAAAGACCTGGATAACTGTTCCTGAGAAAGGTCTCCAAGTTTACCTCAAAAGGGGGTCCAGCCCATATAAGCCCAAATTGGCAAGTCAAAGTGACCTGAGTACAGTTTTGGTGCAGAAACACCTGGGTCTATTGGCGTGCCTCCCGACCAGGTAGGGCCAGGGCTTGGCCAGAGCCAAGGCCTTAACTGGAAGGGTTGCCCTAACATATCCTAAAAACAAGCCTCTCAGTAATAGCAGTTAGGAAAGTTTCTTAAAATGATACATATCTTGCAGATAGCTACACAAAGATATGTTAAAGTTTGTAAAGCAGCTGGCTTTGTCATTTATCCTTAGCTAAGTAGTCAATGGTACCATGAACAAACTGCAAATAAGCAAAGGTCAGTGAATTCACACTATGAGATTAACAACATATTCAGAATCATTAATACAGCAGCAGTAACTGTCCTAAGAGGTCGAGAGAATATTTTTCCACACATCTATGCATATATGACATTAGAGAAAAAAAGCAAGAAAGAAAGCACTAAACAGCTTACAACTAATAACAGCCATAATCTGGAATTGTCACTCATTCTTCAGTGCTACCAATTCTTCATCATAATTGTTTCAGTCAGTTCCATTTTATCTCTATAACAGAAGAACTATATCTTGTAATCTAAATGAGCAGATTTCAACAGAAGTTAGTTTCATGCAAACTTCACATCACTCATCTCTATAACAAAAGAATTGCATCTTATAATTTAAACAAGCATATTTCAACAGAACCTAAAATTAACTTCACTGAAACTCCATGTCACATAAATGTAACAGAAAGTACACCTAAGAGAACTAACAGAACAGAAATTGATCTTAATATTACTTAACAGAGCTTAAAATAACAGAACTTAAACTGAACAACAATGAAACAACTTTGCTTAAACTCAATAACACTTAAACTTGGCAGAAATTAATCTTGAGAGAAATTAATCTTAATAGAATCTAAACTTGGTAGAACTTAAATGTAAGAGAACTTCAAATTAACAGAAGGTAAACCTAACATCACTTAAATGTAACAAAACTAAAGTCAGAGTTGAGAGTGTTCCTTTAAAAGTTCAAGATGCAACAGAATTTAACTCATTTTGACTCCAGCATTACAAAATAGGTACTGGAAATTTGTCATACAGCAGTTAAACATCAAGGAACAACATGCAGGCAAACAATTGAGTCATAACTGAAATAGCAGCAAACTGGATTTACTGGAGAGATTATAAAGGTGTGGCAAATACATTGTGATTTTATGCAATTTAGTTCTGAGAATAGCTCATGGTAAGTGCAAATATTGTTGAAAACACCTATTTGTAGTAAGGACTTTTCTGGTGTAAGTATAACTTTGCCAGGGTTTTTTAAAGTGCAGCTTTACTCAGAAAAAATGACAACAGTGTGTATCTTGGCAAATTGCACTTCAAACCTGCTCAGTTTGTAGATGGTAAGACAGCTTTTTGAGATTATCTGTACAATAGATTTGAGCTTGGCCTAATAAAGGTAATGGGATATAAATACTGAAGGCTAAAACAGCAAGAACCTAGTTCTTCCCTGAACCTCCCATGAGTTTCGCACACGTAAATTGGTTAGGTCTGTGAAAAATGCCAATCACTTGTTTTTACAATTTGTAAAAGTTTAATAATAATAAAATGGTTATAAAAATAGTAATACAATTAGAGTAATAAAAATTTAGAGTTAGGACAATTACAAGACAATAAAAAAGAAAGAATTACGGACATCCAGATGCTCTCAGGCACTAAGCCACGAAAAGCATGCTTTGTGAACCAAGGAATAACCCTTAAAACAATACGCTGCTGCATATTCATATATACTTCATGGTTATGCATACATTCTATTTAAAACAACTCTGTCTGGTATATGTCAACTGCTTCTTTTAATCCCCACGGCGTCTTCGAATCTGAGCAAGGCCTGAAGAAATTAGCTTCTTCTGATAAGAAAACCATAAATTACTCTTCTCTGGAAGATTTAGGTGTTCTGTGACTGTTATCTCGAAGCAAGTATCTCATTCCTTTAAAAGAACCCCACATACGTAGTTTCTATTTTAACTACTAAAGCTTCATTTTAACTACAAAACTACATTTATCATACTAGTAAAATGTTAATACAGCACTTCTAATCAATATAACATAATACATATAGTATTCAATTTAATATTTGCGAAAAGCCAATCATAAAATATGAATTTTTCACAGGTCAGTGGGTGTGTAAGACTGACACTTGTATATAAACAGCTACAAAGTCATGGTTTCATGTGAAAAGCACTAATCACTTGTTTTAAAATCTTAAAAGTTTAATAGTAATACAATAGTTATAAAAATAGTAAAAAAAATAGAGCAATAAGAATTTGGACAATCAGAGTTAGGACAATAAAGGACCATAAAAAGCAAAGAATTACGCAAGTCTGGATGCTCTTGGGCACTAAGCCACAAAAGCATACCTTGCTAACAAAGGATTACCCCTTAAAAGCAATAGCCTGTTGCATATTCATATATCTCATACATGATGCAAATATTCTTTTCAAACAAAGGATGTCTTCTGCTTAGTTTCTGCCCCCCCCCCCCTTCATCTTGTAAATAAATTTTTTGGCTCCTAGAAGTCTGGAAGAAGTCTGAACAGTCCGGATAAGGAGGCAATAAATCTCTTGGGATCTTAGTGTCTTGTTGCTGTTATCTCTATGCGAAGAATTTCTTGGTTATCTTATCCATTCCTTGAGCTAGTTACAAAAAGTATCTTACATCACATTGTGGGTATTCTCAGCTCAGTCAGAGAGAAAGAGAAAGGTTTTCTAACCAGGCGAGAGCCTGGGAAGCAGTTGTGAAAGAATGTAAATAATTCTCTAATCTATCTTGTATTCACATTGTTTATAGATATGTTCTGCCACTGTGCATCATTCACTGCACACCAATGGTGTGAGATGTTTTTACTCTAAGACCAATGAAATTAGTCTTCTCGATGTTCTCTATATATAGACCGGTACATTTGAAATAAAGGAGAGAGTTCATTTTCTTAGCCTTCTGATCTGGAGTTCTCTGTTCCCGTCCTGCTCAACAGCATCATCACATAGTTTCTATTTTAATATTATGTTATAGCTTAAAAACTATATTTACCACACTACTTAAAAGAGATTAATACAGCACTACTTAAAAGAGATTAATACAGCATAACTTTCTGACATAACACATATAGTATTCATTTTAATATTTGTGAAAAGCCAATCATATAATATGCATCTATAACTGTATTATCTATTCGAGCCAGGTCTTATAGGCTCTCATAGACAAACATCATACCCTTGATAGCTCAGCTACCTCAGGTGGCATAAAAGAAGCAGGATGGCTCCTCTGACAGTGTTGGAAACAAAAAGGTTTTAATAAAAGGCAAAATTAAAAAGGTCTTTATAGACAAAAACCGAGCCAGGGCAAGAGGTTCTTGCTCCTGCTAAAACACTTCACAAAAGTGATTACTTCTTTTGTTCTCTTCTTTTTCTAGTGAATTGCTTAGGTGGGACTTTTTGGCTTCTGTCCAATTAGCTATCCTTAAGTTTGAGGTGAAGTCCCCAAGGTCCTATGAGGTGTCTTTTAACCAAATTGAGGAGAGAAACTTCTGGACTTTTTTCATTTTTAAGGAGACAAAGGGCAACTTGTTTACTCCATCAACAGGGGGCACATTCCTACATATAACATTTCAGATTATTCTTATGGAGTAAGGTAATGTTTACTGCACTTGTGGTCTTGTTTCGATATCAAGTCCAAATCCAACTTATAGGTGGCAAGGAAGAACAACTACACCCGAGTCACTAAGCAGGTGTACCTATCCGAAATGCTGTCATGTGTCATCTTGGCAAAAGATCCACAATAAAATTATCTTAATAAAGCTGCAGAATAAAAAAGCAAGTGAACAGGCAAAGCTAGCACAATTCTGTCTGCTTTTACAGTGGAGTTTCGTGTGCTAATTATTCAAGTGAGCAAAGGAATGCCTGATTTATGACTCAGCTAATTGCTCCCAGTGAATCATGAAGTGTGGTGACTCCGGGATTGAAAGTTAATTGCTATTCCCTTAACATCCATCCAAAATATTTGCAAGGAGGGATCTCCCGAATTTTCCAAGGGGGCACTGTATCTTACAAATATGAACCTTCCTGTCCACAAACTGAAACATTATCCGCTTGCAAATAGTTTTTTAGGTATATAAGTTTCTAATTGTCGTGGTAATAGCTAACATCATTATAAGTGAGCAAAGAATCAGTGTTCAGTCCAATCAGACCTTTAAATCAAAATTCCTGAAAAGGGAGTATACATCCAACATGGCAAGTTCTACCCTACCAATCATGCAATATATCAGCATTTCTGTTAAAAAATTTAGATCCTACTGTGTTACCGATATGCAGGAAGACACTACATTCACACAGACAGCTTTGAACAGCTCCAGTAAAGAATCCTGTTAAAAATCACAGCTCACTGAAAATACAAGGTTAGTTTTAACAGAGTTCTGGTAAGTGTGATAAATTGAGGCGAATAATTTGATTCAGCCTTTTTAAGGTCAATTAGAGTTTATTAATTACAGCAAGCAGTAGCAAGCAAAAACAGCACTGGGGGGGTAGGGGTCTCCTAACCGCCCCTCCTGCAGTGTCCCACACTGCAGTGTCCCACACCCCACTCCCTTATTCAGTCTCTTTTTATAGTTTTCTTGGAGGTGTCTCTTGCGATAGCGGTGGGCGTAGCTTGAGCATCCCTCTGCATCGTGTCTGCATTGTGTCGAGGCAGGTGATCGCTGATTTCACAATCGGCTCCGGACAGTGATGGGCGTACCCGGAGCACTCCTACATTGTCTAGTCCGGTGGCCGTTGCCTGGTGGTCGCTGATTTCATAATCAGCTCCAGCCATCCCCCAACATCCTTAGCCTGTGTCTGCAAGAAAAGCTAAGAAAAGCTCCCTAAATAATGATTAATTATACTTGTGGTCTAACGTTTTGCAATATGTCTATAGCCTTGCAATATGCCTATAGCCTTGCGGTTTGTAGCAGTTGCTTCCTGTTCCCCAACTTCACAGATGCTTCCCCTATCTCCTAACAGGCAAGCTAGTCCCTCATACTTTAATTTTATATTTCCTCCTTTAATATTCCAATTTCTTTGATGAACAAACAAGTTACCACAGTTTATCACAATCCCCCATTTTCTCTTTTACCATTTTGTTCATCAAATCGCTTTGCTGCTTCGTATGCTAGAAGTAAAGTGTCTTCTACTTCAGGACAGTTTTCTTTCAGCAGGATTCCATGAGTTCTAAAGAGTGAAGTCAAAGTAGCCATGCGTTGCAACATCCTCCAATTCCATATGAGTGTTAAAATTGACATTATTAGACTTATAGCGACTAGGATTAGTAAAACTATAATGGGGTGACTTAGAGTGTTCATGATCCCAGTTGCAGTTGGTGACCATCCGAATAGCGCATCCCACCAATTATGGCTTGCATCCTTTTTTACTCTTTGCAGGACTCTGTTTATTTCAGTTATGTCATGATGGACAGTTACGAGAGTTTTCTGTCCATTCTTGTGGATTTCTTCTATAATTTTGATTAGATCTTGGTGTTTCATTAATTGTTTAACCAGGGTTAAATTCATTCCAATGGGTGTGGGTAGTAATTTGTCATATGTTGTGTAGTTTGATTTTATTAATTGGTGGGATACAACTGGTGCCGAGTAGTTAAAGTCGCACCCAGTAATTTTGATAAAGTTGCAAATACAGAAATTGGAATGATTTCTAGTAAATAAGGAAACCTTGTTCTTATCAATTTCTATAGCATCACACACAGTCCTTAAACACACACAGCCATTACCTATATACACTAATACAGTTCGTGGGTTAGGGTCTGGGCGGATTTCAAAGTGGCAAATGCCTTGGTCAGTGTCAAGGCATACGTCTTGAGCACTAATTAAATTAGTCTCACAGATAAATCCCTGCTGTTCCCGAGCAATGCAAGGCTCTAGGTTAATGGTTTGCCATTTCCCTTGGTTTTTCCAGGCCCATACCCTATGTTCTGAGGGGTATAATACTGACTTTTCATGACTTATTCCTAAGGCAACAATAGGGTGTATAGTGTGAATTATGGCATTCCGTATAGTGAGCACAAAGGCAGTAGCAGCATTAGTGGCGGGATTATAGGTAAAATTCACCAAGGTCCACCAAGATTGGGAGTCCCTCTCAAAGTCCGTGGCATTGTCCCAGACGACCCTTCGTACCTCAGTTGGAAACACCCCCTCACTTCCTTCTCTTATGATTAAAGCTGCTGTTGATTGTATCCATAATTGTGCTTGTATACAACTAAGGGCTAAGGATATGTTCTCTTGTGCTACTTGTAACATGTCTACCAATAAGTCATGGTCGTGATCCTCAATATCTCTCCACCTTGGCAGTACCTTTGAAACTTGCCACTGATTATCTCCTAGTGCTAATAGAGAAGATTGTAAAGGCTGCTTTAATTTTGTCAGATCGTTAGTTGCTGCAACTAATTTGTTCATTAATATCTCAGAGTCAATCCCATTCAAAACCCCCAATCCGGTTCCTAACATCCCGGTTAAATCCCTTCGCATTCTACCTCGGAGATGTACTTGTTTTTGTAGCCACTTTGTCCATCCTTCGAAGGATGACCTTAGGAAGGGAGAGCAGGCTGGCTGAACTGCCGAGATATTAGTTTCCATTAACAGTTCAACACGTTTAAGGGACCATTCTGGGTTAAAGAGCAGTTTTTGTTGACCCATATTTCTTATAACATATGGGCCGATTTCATAAACCTTGGGTTCAAGATTGAATGGTATATTTTTGGTGTGTACTTGAATGCTGGAGTGGTTTGTAAAAGACTTGGCCATGGCGTTTATTGTAAATTTGAAAGATAACCCAATGGTGTTGTGGGCCCAGAGGCAAACCACGTCAACAGTTTGTCTTAATGTGAAGTTATACCAACAGTCTAATTCACTTGGATGATTGCAGACCTTCGAATGCTTGTGATTATCCACACTGATCTGGATAACTTTATTGTAGGTAGTCCCGTTAATCATTCGACACCCTATCTTAATTTCCTCTCCTATGGTTCCTTGAAGTGACCACCCCTCTTGTCTTTTCCACTCCTGCTTAGTATATATCTGGTTATTGTGCATGACTAGAGTTGTTAAATTTAAACCTTCTAAATCAGGCTGGCTTCCCATAGATCCAGTGTATTGGGTAAAGGCTTGGGACCACAGCCCTTCAGTATTGTCTTGACCAGAAACACCACTAATACAGAGTAATAAAAAGCTAATAATTTGCCAATAAGGGTGGAGTCCTAGCCCTGTTTTTGTTTCGTAACATCCTGCTTTCCCCTTTTGGGCTTGCTGCTCCCTTGGTGTTTCGGAGGCACTTAGACTGGTCCTTTGAGGGATCCTAGTACTCGGCTGGCAATAGTTGGAGCATTTCAGCATTGTTCCACTTAGAGGGGGCTTGGCCTTTTCCTCTCTGCCTCGCTCGCCGACTCGGGTGCTTCGAACCGCGAGGTAAACCATCTTCTCGGCAGCAGCAGTACTCGCCTGAGCGTCCCCTTTTCCGCTCCTGCCTAGCCTTGTACTGTTCCCAGTTCTTATCTTTGACCAGAGGTGTGTTGCAAGGAATCCCCTTCAGTTCCTTTCGACAACACCCTTTTATTATCTGAGCAGCAAATGGAGTGGGCTCGTTAGTATGAAAACAAGAATACTCAGGGTATACTCCCTTGGTAAATATTTCCCACCACTCAGATCCAAAACTGACCCACTGATTTTCCAATTCTCCTATCCTTAACACAGTTTCAGTTAGTTTTCGCTGAGTTTTATAGCACTCAGTACAAACCCCAATTGGTGGTCTTCCCCTCTGGCAATGGACCCACCACCGTTCTTGGCAAATTTTACATATAAAGCACACAAAAGGATAACAATCTCCACAACCTTCCTTGTTACAAATCACTATATAGTCTTTAGCTAGTTTGTAATTGTATCCCTTTTGCTCCCCCTTATGGTTGATTTGGATAATGTCCACAGAGTTCATTAGTTTTTCTTAAAAGTCACTTTCAAGTTCCCAGGCTGGCTAGTCACTCTCCACTGGTTATTTGTAGCAACCGGGCCTTTCACTCGGCTGGCGTGAGTCCACCCCTTTTCGGCCGTCCTGACTGCCGTTTCTGCGGTAAGCAAAACAAGAAAAGGACCGTCCCAGCATGGAGTTAAGGAATCTTCCTTCCAAGACTTAATAAGTACTTGATCCCCTGGTTTTATCTTATGGATTGTTATATCCAGAGGTGGTCTCTGTGCCAATATTCCTTTCTTCCTTAATTCCTGCCTTCTGCTCATAATTTGGGTAATGTAAAATTTAATATGAGAATCTTTAAGGCAAGGGTGATCTGTGGGGGCTTCCATATCATAAGGCATTCCAAATAGCATTTCAAATGGGGAGATTCCCACATCAGTTCGGGGTTGAGTTCGAATGTTCAATAAGGCAAGAGGTAGGCACTTAACCCATGACATTTTTGTTTCCAGCATTAATTTCGTGAGTTGTTTTTTTATCTCTCCATTCATCCTTTCCACCCTCCCCGAGCTCTGTGGATGCCATGGGGTGTGATATTTCCATTGAGCTCCCAAAGCTGTCAGAACATCTTTTGCAATTTTAGAGGTGAAATGGGGTCCCCGGTCCGAGTCTAAACACTCAATTAATCCATACCGGGGGATAATTTGCTCTAATAATACTTTTACCACAGTGTTCAAAGTAGCTCGGGCCATAGGATAAGCTTCCACATAATGGGTTAAGTGGTCTACCAGTACCAATAGATATTTATACCTCCCCACTTTTGGTAATTCTGTAAAATCTATTTGTATATGTGAAAAAGGTCGTTGTGCCAGTTCCCTTCCGCCCATTGGTCTTTCTCTTAATTGTTGTTTATTTATTCTTTGACAGGTTAAACATTGTTGGGTTACCTGTTTTGCAAGATTATAGACCCCTATGCACATATATTTAATTGCAAATTGGTCAACCAGGGCTTGAGTTCCCCAGTGGGTTTTCTCATGGATTGCTTGCAGGACCCTCATTGCCATTCCTTTTGGGAGTACCTCCCGTCCATCCGGTAGTATCCACTTGCCTCCCTCTTTTTCCTTCACCCCCATTTGATTTAGTTTTTGTTTTTCCTGTACCGTGAAGGCTAACACATGGTTAATGGGTCCATGGAACTGGCAATGTTTCTCTTGGGGGTCTTCACAGGTGCACTCATGATTAATGAGTCCGTGGAACCAGCAACGTTCCTTTTGGGGGTTATCACAGGTACACTGTATCGAATCAATTCCGTACGCATCCCAACAAGCCCAACATGGTTCTTCCTCTAAGTCAGCTCCACAAGTGGAGCAATTTTCCCTTTGTGTGACCCCCCCCTTATATGGTTTTAAACTCATTAGAGCTGCCTTTTTCGCCTCCTGGTCGGCTAAGTTATTTCCCCGCACTGAGTTTCCCACCCCCACTTGATGTCCTTTTACATGAGCAATAGCTATTCTTTCCGGACCTCTCAAGGCCTGGAGCACTTTCCGAATTAATTCCCCATGTATCAACCCCTTTCCCTGTGAATTGGTAAGTCCCCTTTCTTCCCAGATTTTACCAAATGTATGAACCACCCCATAAGCATATTTTGAATCAGTATAAATGGTCCCAACCTTTCCTCTTAGGAGTTCTAAAGCTCTGAGCACTGCATACAATTCACATGCTTGTGCTGACCAGCTGGGGCTAAGAGGACCAGATTCTATTTTCTTAAAAATCTTCCCATCCACAATAGCATACCCAGATTTCCTTTTCCCTTCAAGGACCCGAGAGGATCCATCTACATAATATCGATATCCTTCCTCTAATTCCTCCTCTTCGAGATCTGGTCTTATTTTTGTTTGTTCCTCTATTTGCAAAAGACAATCATGAGTTAGTCCCACAACTGGTTCCCCATATAGAAACTGGGCTGGATTTTGTAAGCTTGTGGTTTCAACACTTAACCTAGGAGAAGAAATTAGGATGCCTTCATACTTTAGGAGTCTGGCATCTGTTATCCATTTATCTGCTTTTTGTTGTAGTACTCCACGGATGTTATGAGGAGATAAAACCTTCAGTTCACTCCCAAAAGTTATCTTTCCAGCTTCTTCTACCAAAAGGGCAGCAGCCACTATTGATTGCAGACAGGCAGGCCACCCTCGACTAACAGGATCGAGAAGCCTTGAGAGATATGCCGCTGGTTTCTTTCCTCCAGCCCATTCCTGGGCTAACACCCCGTACGCCACCCCTTCATTGACATTAATGAATAAAAAAAATGGTCTTTTTAAATCCGGGAGGCTGAGAACAGGGGTATTGACCAATTCGGTTTTTAATGATTTTAACCGGGTCTCATCCTCGGAGCTCCATTTTAATAACCCGTCTTGTTAATTTTTCATACAAAAATTTAACTTTCCCACTAAAATTTTCAATCCATTGTCTGCAATACCCAAAAAGTCCCAGTAACTGTCGATCCTGCCTTTTAGTTTTTGGAGCTTCCAGGGAAAGTATTCCTTGGACTCTATCAGTATCCAATTTCTTAGTCCCCTGAGTCAGCCAGTGTCCGAGGTACTTAACTTCCTCTTCCACAAATTGTAATTTTGACTTTGAAACTTTGAGTCCCTTAAGGCTTAAATAATTTAGGAGTTTTATAGTTTCTTTCCTTACTTTTTCTTCTTCTTTCCCTGCAATTAATAAATCATCTACGTATTGTAGAAGCACAATCCCCTCCTCCTGTAAATATTCTGCCAATATTTGTTCCAGAGCTTGCCCAAACAAATTTGGGGATTCGGTAAACCCCTGGGGAAGGACTGTCCACCTCAATTGTTGTTTTCTATGTGTATCCGGGTCTTCCCATTCAAAGGCAAAATAATCTCTAGAAGTTTCCTTAAGGGGACAGGCCCAAAAAGCATCTTTAAGATCTATTACACTATACCACTGGTTTTCTGGGCCAAGTTGGCTTAAAATAGTATGTGGATTGGCTACGACCGGGAATCTTTCAATTGTTCTTTTATTGATTTCCCGCAAGTCATGCACCAATCTGTAGCTGCCATTCGGTTTCTTTACTGGCAGGATGGGGGTATTGAAAGGGGACATGCAAGGTTCTAAAAGTCCCTTTTCCAAAAGTCTCTTTATTTCTGTTTTTAGTCCTTCCCTCCCCTCTTTGGGTATGGGATATTGCCGAATCCTGACAGGGATTTCTGGGTTCCTGATAGTTACCTCAAAGGGTTCAATATTTAATTTCCCCACACTGTCGGGGGTATACCAAACTTCTGGGTTAATCTTTTTCTCGTCTTCAGCCCGGAGAGAATATAGTTTTACTGTTAGTTCTCCTTTTTTTGCCTCTATCCCTATCCCCAACTCGACCATCAAATCTCCCCCTAATAGATTATAATCTGCTTCTGGAACTAGCAAAAATGACCCAATTCCTAATTTAGAATCACTTTCTAAAAGTACATCCTTAATTACAGGTACTCCAAAGGGTTCCCCTTTGGCCCCAATCACCTGTATTATTGCAGGTGAAACCTTACACCCTTGGGGAAGGGTCTGGACGGTTGATCTCTCTGCCCCTGAGTCCACAAGGAACTCATATTCTTGTTGCTGGGGACCTATCTTTAATTTTACCAGGGGCTCTGTTCTTTCCCTTGTCCCCAGCAAATAGAGCCCCCGACCCCCCTAATCTTCTTTGAACTGTTCCTCATCAGCAATCCTCTGCCGACACTCTCTCCTCATGTGTCCCTTCTTCCCACAATAGAAACAGACAATGCTCTCTTCACCTCCCAACTTTCCTTCAAACCGACTTCGCTGGACTTCAGTCTGACCTCTGGACTGACCTCCAGTTCTCCTTTGGGGATTCTGTTGTCCCTCCCTTACTGCTGCCAACATGATTTTAGACTGCTTTTTAAAACTCTCCTCTTCTAACATACACCTTTTGAGCCTCTCGCAACAACTCATCCAATCCTCTCGCTTGCCATCCTTCTAATTTCTCCAACTTCTTCCGAATATCTTCCCAAGAATTGACTACAAAATGCACCTTCAAAAGTGTCTCACCCTCTGGGGTATTGGGGTCCACCCCTGAATACAACTGGAAAGCTTTCTTCAATCTCTCCAACCATTCTGTTGGATCTTCATCTTTTTTCTGGTGCTCTTTAAATGCCTTTTGTACATTCTGCCCACGAGGAACAGCCTTCCTTATTCCCTGTAATATTATATTCCGCAAATCGCTCATGTGTATGCGATGTACCGGGTCTTGGTTATTCCACTGAGGATTCTGGAGGGGCCATTTGGTGTCTGCTAACGGTCCTTGCTGGTGTTCATCGTCCCAGATCCTCATACCCGTCTCCCTAATCATTCTCCTTTCCTCCACAGAAAATAGGATTCCCAAGATGGATTTCAGCTCCTCCCGAGTGTAAATGTTAGGTCCTAAAAATTGGTCTAATCGCTCCGCCACCCCCAAGGGGTTTTCCAACAGATGTCCCATTTCCTTTTTAAAATCTCGGACATCTCCCGGACTTAGTGGGACAGATATATATCCCACTCCCAAAATCTGGGCTGGCTGCCCTGGTTGTGCTGCATTTGGGTTGGGTACCATTCCCATCCCATGTTCCCTAAGAGGAAATATGTCTAGTTCTTGTTTCTCCCTTTGTCGGGTTTGACTCCTAGTGACTCTCCAGGACATCCTGGGGGTATTCCACTCCGACCCCCTAACCTCTGATCCCTCGTCATCAGATAATTCTCGAACGGGGGCTGAGGGGTCTGGGTATTGTAGCAGGGGTGGAGGTACTGGAGGAGGTGGTGGTATATAGGGAGGAGGGATAACTGGGGGTATTTCCTCCTCCCGTATGCTTTTCTTTTTCCTTTTACTATTGAGAGCAAATAGCTTTGTTCTTGTCTCTCCCATTATCCAAAGAGCTGCATATTCACTCTCCTCTTGGTTAAAGGGCTCTTTGGAGTTAATATAAATATATTTAGAGCCTGACAGATCCAATCCTCAAACGACCCAAATACGGGCCAATATAGTTGGTCTCCCCTTATTTGTTTACCCCCCCAAATTTCCATACAATAATGGATCATTTTAACCCTATCTTTTCCTTTTCTAGAAGGAAAGGCATCCCAATACTTTACCATTAAGCCTAGTGGACTTTCCTCTGGGATCTGAGGAAGTTTTACCGAGATTCTCCCACCCATGGGTTCAGCAGATTTACTTTTTTTCTGACCCATCTTCTAGAGTGCCTTCTCACACTCAACACAAACAATACAACAGTCGCTTCCCCCAATTCGTGGCCCACTCCGTCGCCGGATATGGGAAACGCACTACTATGGGGTCCACACTCACTTGGGGAATCTGAGCTGCCAGTTCCCCTCTCACACACACGTTCGCATTCGCTACACTCCAGGACTTCCACCCCTGACCGAGCGACCGAGCGGACCGGACTACTTACGTCTTTCCGGCGCCTCCGTTTCTCGACCAGGGCTTCGCCCTGTGTGTCTTCTTATTCACCTCAATCACTCCGGGACTACACACCCCTAAACAACTCTTAAAGACCCCGTTTCCGGGGTCGAGGCTTTGTCCCTCTCACACGCACCCCGGAGCCCGCTTTTACGGGGCCCACCAAACGCACACTTATTCCAAAGTAATAAGCCAAAACTTGGGGAAGTTTCTCCGGGGATCCCCCACCCCAGGAACTTTGACGCAGTCCACCTCCATGTCTGGGTTAGGCCCGCTTGCTCTCCTCCTAACCCAGGAGCCTCCCCACCGAGGGTAACCCGACGCCGAGGGGGTGCAGCTCTCCCCCTCCTACGTCACTCAACCCTGGATGCTCTTGGAACATTAGTCCCTCAATCCAGCAGGTTTGAATCAACCCTGGATGCTCTTGGAATATTAATCCCTCAATCCAGCAGGTTTTAATCAACCCTGGAAAAAGGAGGCCCACCACCCACCGGGGCTACTTACGCTTTCTGCGTGTTCACTCTTCCGCGGTTCTTCGTGCACAAAGATTAACGGGGGTACCTTTGCTTGCTACTGAGTTTTAGGTTCGTCGGTAAAGGCCCAAGGAGGAAGCCCCCCCTTAGGTCCACCGCAAAAAGGCGGTGGGGCGCCTCACCCTAGTGGGGCCTCCCTCCCGGGTTTCCTTTATCCGAGTCACGGCACCAAATTGTGATAAACTGAGGCGAATAATTTGATTCAGCCTTTTTAAGGTCAATTAGAATTTATTAATTACAGCAAGCAGTAGCAAGCAAAACAGCGCTGGGTGGGTAGGGGTCTCCTAACCGCCCCTCCTGCAGTGTCCCACACTGCAGTGCCCCACACCCCACTCCCTTATTCAGTCTCTTTTTATAGTTTTCTTGGAGGTGTCTCTTGCGATAGCGGTGGGCGTAGCTTGAGCATCCCTCTGCATCGTGTCTGCATTGTGTCGAGGCAGGTGATCGCTGATTTCACAATCGGCTCCGGACAGTGATGGGCGTACCCGGAGCACTCCTACGTTGTCTAGTCCGGTGGCCATTGCCTGGTGGTCGCTGATTTCATAATCAGCTCCAGCCATCCCCCAACATCCTTAGCCTGTGTCTGCAAGAAAAGCTAAGAAAAGCTCCCTAAATAATGATTAATTATACTTGTGGTCTAACGTTTTGCAATATGTCTATAGCCTTGCAATATGCCTATAGCCTTGCGGTTTGTAGCAGTTGCTTCCTGTTCCCCAACTTCACAGATGCTTCCCCTATCTCCTAACAGGCAAGCTAGTCCCTCATTGTTGTTGATGTCAGCGAACCCAATGGGAAGAATGATGATGTCTAACTCCATTTCAGAAGGCTAAATGATTGCTTTATTATAATTATGTTATAATACATTAATATGCTATATAAAAGAGGATACTAAATACTACATGCTACTTTCTCTAACTATCATATCTAACTAACTCACAACTCGTGACCCTGTTCTCCAGAGCCCAGACACAGGTGGATCCGATTGGCTCTCAGGCCCAAACAATCCACCATGATCCAACCAAGAGCTCACTCCAGGTAAACAATTCTCCAAACACATTCCACAAGAGAAAAACATGGAGCAGAAATAGAAATTGTTTTCTCTTTCATTTCTCTCTGTGCACCTCAATAAAAAATCCTGCGAGAGAGAGAAATGTGCTTGCCACATATCACCGTTTTAGTATAAATTTAAAAAAAATTAAATTAAAAAAAAATGCATCTGAAATTCTTCTGCAGGGTCCTACAAAAGAGAGCAAACACATCTCAAGAGGTCCCCTTATCAATTTGCTAGTTATCAATCACAAGCGAAATCAAATGCTGATGTGGAATGTTCAAAGAGATCCTTTACCTGCAAACCATCTATCAAATCTCTAAAACAAAACTTACAACATAAAAACCCAAACAACAATTAAAATAATGCTCAAATTTCAAGTCCAAACAACTGATTCTCGGGAGAAGTTGTCCATTGATTGGAAACGTTGATCTTGACATCCTCAAAAGTCCTTCTCAATGCTGAAACAGAGAACTGCTGAATCCTGAAACAAAACAACTGAAGAAAGTCCAAACAACAATTAAAAACCCATAAACAAAAACCAAATGTGACATCATATAATTATCTAATACCAAAACACTGAATGTCATCCCAGAGACTGCAACAACTGATAAAACCAACTCTGGGCTGATTGTCAACCATGCAAACATACCTTTCTTGTGCAAAAACCATCACCAAATTAAAAAAACTGAAAAAAATCTCTGAAATCCCATGGCCAAAACTCTTAAATCAACCACTTTTTTTCTTGTTCTTTGTCTTTTCAACCACCTCTATTTAATTAATCTTAAATCTAATAATTTTGTTTTTGTGTTTGTGGTTTTTTTTTTGTTTTTTTTTTTTGTTTTTTTTTTTTTTTTTTTATCTCGGAATCAGAATGCCCAGCAAGTAGCAGGCTTTAAGACCCTGCGCAGCTGGCGGCCCCGGTCCATGCGGGCGGAGCCAAGATCCCAAACCCGGCCGTGGGGCACACGGGGCCCTCCGGCCGGGGGGCTGGACCAATCGGTCCCAGCCCGACCGGCGGGGCGGGATCTTCATCTTCACAGCCCGGCCCCACCACGCGGCCAGTGTCACGGCAAGTCTTCCAGCATTGTGTTCATCCCGCACTGCGCCTGGCCGTGGCCGCAGCCACAGCCTCTCAGGACGCGGTTGGCCCCGCTCCTCAAACGAGGGCATGACACGAGAACTGCCCCAAGGCTCAGCAGAGAAGGTGTTTTTCCCAGAGAAGTGTTGATTCTCAGGACCTGCGGCACGGTTGGGCCGGCACGCAGCTCTCTGACCCCTGGCCGCAGCACCCCCACGCTCTCCGGGCACAATGCCAGCGGCAGCATTCCCGGAACTCATCCCCCCCGCCCCCCAAACGGGAGCGGGAGGGGCGAGGGGCCTCGAGCTCCGGCGAGAATCCCCCACCCAAGCAAGAATTGGACCAAGAAAAACACTGTTCCCCAGAAAGGCACTAAACTTCATAACTTTCACTTTCGCGGCAGCTGCAAGGAGCTGCCGAGGAGCGCCAGCAGCAGAGAACAGGCTGGGAGGGGACCCCGGGCTGACTGGAGACGGCGGGGTCCGCTCCAACGCGGCCCCAGGCTGCTGCTGCTCGCTGCTGCTGGCAGCGCCTGGCGACCCGGCGAAAGCCGCGGGAGGCGGCGGGGCAGCCGGGACCAGCGGGGCCGGCGCGGGGGCCGGTGCGGGCGGCGAGGCGCGCATCACAGCCGATATCGGCGGCGGAGCCGGCGCGGGGAGGTCCTCGGCCGGCGCCGCAGGCTGGGGGTCTTCTATATCATCACAGCTCGCATCGGGAACAGGCTCCGAGCCGGCGAGCGGGACCACCGGCGCGGCGGAACCGACCGCTGTGGAGGGATCGGCCGCTGGTGCAGGGGGCGCAGCCGCCGCTGCGGGAGCGATAACGGGCGGTGCCGGAGGCGTGGCTGACAACTCCGAAGCAGGGGCCGGCGCGGGAGCCGGCGCAGGCGGCGTCTCCGCCCCTGCCGAGGTGGCTTCAGGCCGGCTCTCAGCGGCGGGTGCGTCTCCCAGCTCCGAATGGGCAGGAGGAGGAGGAGGCACGGCTGCAGGCGGGGAAACCGGCGGGCGGAGCGGCGTCTCCGCCTCGGCCGGTAGCGGCCCCGCACCCTCCGAAGGGACGCGGGGGCGGGGCTCACACGCTGCAGGAGGAGGAGGTGGAGGAGGCTCCCTCTGCGCAGAAGCAGAAGAAAATTTCTGAGCCACGGACAAAGGCTCTGCCCCCCCCTTTTCGCGGGGGGGCACCTGCAGCAAAGACTGGATTATCGGAAAAGGGGTCCATTTCTGGACTATCGGAAGAAGCTCGAAATAAACTTTCATGTATCGAAACGCCCAGAGATCTCGCATGACGTTTTTCCTGATGATGAAATACAGGGATCTCCAAGCCTCTGTATTCAGGGAAAAAGCCAGATCCCCGAAAAAAACACGAGTGTCTGCATATTCAAGAAACTCCAAAAAATCATCATCAGGGATAGAAATTCCATTGACCCGAGCCAAATCTCTCCAGAGGGCAAGTATAGGGCCATGTACACAAGACAAACCAATGTCGAAATCTGCAGACATCTCTTCCCAAGGTTAAAGTCCACCCTAGATCAGGGTAGTACTATTATCAGAAAATCAGTACCTTTCAAAGGAAGGCAGAGGCGTCCAGTTACGGCAAACTGCTCGGGGCTGCACCTGGTCCAATAGAAAGGGTTCCCACGGCGTCTTACCTCCCCTATCCCTCGCAGGGACGTCGGACATGCCTTTTCAAGAGGGTTCACCTCCTTTCCCGTGTTAAATCACGGTTGTGGACCGATCCAGGTCCTGGTTCTTCATCCAACGTTCGGGGTCACTGTGATAAACTGAGGTAACTTGTTTGTTCATCAAAAGAATTGGAATATTAAAGAAGGAAATATAAAAATATGATTAATCACCATATAGGGAGCTTTTTTGTAGTTTTTTTTTTTGCAGACACAGGCTAAGGATGTCGGGGGATGGCCGGAGCTGATTATGAAATCAGCGACCACCAGGCAATGGCCACCGGACTAGACAATGTAGGAGTGCTCCGGGTATGCCCATCACTGTCCGGAGCCGATTGTGAAATCAGCGATCACCTGCCTCGACACAACGCAGAAACGACGCAGAGAGATGCTCAAGCTACGCACACTGCTATCACAAAAGACACGAATTAAGAAACCTCCAAGAAACTATAAAAAGAAACTGAATAAGGGAGTGGGTGTGGGGCACTGCAGTGTGGGACACTGCAGGAGGGGCGGTTAGGAGACCCCTACCCACCCAGCGCTGTTTTGCTTGCTACTGCTTGCTGTAATTAATAAAATTCTAATTGACCTTAAAAAGGCTGAATCAAATTATTCGCCTCAATTTATCACAATTTGGTGCCGTGACTCGGATAAAGGAAATCCGGGAGGGAGGCCCCACTAGGGTGAGGCGCCCCACCGCCTTTTGCGGTGGCCCTAAGGGGGGGGCTTCCTCCTTGGGCCTTTACCGACGAACCTAAAACTCAGTAGCAAGCAAAGGTACCCCCGTTAATCTTTGTGCACGAAGAACCGCGGAAGAGTGAACACGCAGGAAGCGTAAGTAGCCCCCGGTGGGCCTCTTTTTCCCGGTGGGTGGTGGGCCTCCTTTTTTCCAGGGTTGGGTGACGTAGGAGGGGAGAGCTGCACCCCCTCAGCGTCGAGTTACCCTCGGTGGGGAGGCTCCTGGGTTAGGAGGAGAGCAAGCGGGCCTAACCCAGACGCGGAGGTGGACTGCGTCAAAGTTCCTGGGGCAGGGGATCCCCGGAGAAACTTCCCCAAGTTTCGGCTTACTAATTTAACATATGTGTTCAGTGGGCCCCGTAAAAGCGGGCTCCGGAATGCGTGTGAAAGGGACAAAGCCTCGACCCCGGAAACGGGGTCTTTAAGAGTCGTTTAGGGGTGTGTAGTCCCGGGGTGATTGAGGTGAGTAAAGAAGACACACAGGGCAAAGCCCCGGTCGAGAAACGGAGGCGCCGGAAAAACGTGAGTAGTCCGGTCCGCTCGGTCGCTCGGTCAGGGGTGGGAGTCCTGGAGTGTAGCGAATGTGAACGTGTGTGTGAGAGGGGAACTGGCAGCTCAGATTCCCCAAGTGAGTGTGGACCCCATAGTAGTGCGTTTCCCATATCCGGCGACGGAGTGGGCCACGAATTGGGGGAAGCGACTGTCATATTGTTTGTGTTGAGTGTGAGAAGGCACTCTAGAAGATGGGTCAGAGAAAAAGTAAATCTGCTGAACCCATGGGTGGGAGAATCTCGGTAAAACTTCCTCAGATCCCAGAGGAGAGTCCACTAGGCTTAATGGTAAAGTATTGGGATGCCTTTCCTTCTAGAAAAGGAAAAGATAGGGTTAAAATGATCCATTATTGTATGGAAATTTGGGGAGGTAAACAAATAAGGGGAGACCAACTATATTGGCCCGTATTTGGGTCGTTTGAGGATTGGATCTGTCAAGCTCTAAATATATATGTCAACTCCAAAGAGCCCTTTAACCAAGAGGAGAGCGAATATGCAGCTCTTTGGATAATGGGGGAGACAAGAACAAAGCTATTTGCTCTCAATAGTAAAAGGAAAAAGAAAAAAATACAGGAGGAGGAAATATCCCCAGTTATTCCTCCTCCCTATATGCCACCACCTCCTCCAGTACCTCCACCCCTGCTACAACACCCTGACCCCTCAGCCCCCGTTCAAGAATTATCTGATGACGAGGGATCAGAGGTTAGGGGGTCGGAGGGGAATACCCCCAGGATGTCCCGGAGAGTCACTAGGAGTCAAACCCGACAAAGGGAGAAACAAGAACTGGGCATATTTCCTCTTAGAGAACATGGGATGGGAATGGTACCCAACCCAAATGCAGCACAACCAGGGCAGCCAGCCCAAATTTTGGGAGTGGGATATATATCTGTCCCACTAAGTCCGGGAGATGTCCGGGATTTTAAAAAGGAAATGGGACATCTGTTGGAAGACCCCCTGGGGGTGGCGGAGCGATTAGACCAATTTTTAGGACCTAATATTTACACTTGGGAGGAGCTGCAATCTATATTGGGAATCCTATTTTCTGTGGAGGAAAGGAGAATGATTAGGGAGACGGGTATGAGGATCTGGGACGATGAACACCAGCAAGGACCATTAGCAGACACCAAATGGCCCCTCCAGAATCCTCAGTGGAATAACCAAGACCCGGTACATCGCATACACATGAGCGATTTGCGGAATATAATATTACAGGGAATAAGGAAGGCTGTTCCTCGTGGGCAGAATGTACAAAAGGCATTTAAAGAGCACCAGAAAAAAGATGAAGATCCAACAGAATGGTTGGAGAGATTGAAAAAAGCTTTCCAGTTGTATTCAGGGGTGGACCCCAATACCCCAGAAGGGGAGACACTTTTGAAGGTGCATTTTGTAGTCAATTCTTGGATAGACATTCGGAAGAAGTTGGAGAAATTAGAAGGATGGCAAACAAAAGGATTGGATGAGTTGTTGCGAGAGGCTCAAAAGGTGTATGTTAGGAGAGAAGATGAGAGTTTTAAAAAGCAGTCTAAAATCATGTTGGCAGCAGTAAGGGAGGGACAACGGAATCCCCAGAGAAGAACTGGAGGTCAGTCTAGAGGTCAGACTGATGTCCAGAGAAGTCGGTTTGAGGAGAAGTCGAGAGGTGGAGAGAGCATTGTTTGTTTCTATTGTGGGAAGAAGGGACACATAAGGAAAGAGTGTCGGCAGAAGATTGCTGATGAGGAACAGTTCAAAGAAGATTAGGGGGGTCGGGGGCTCTATCTGCTGGGGACAAGGGAAAGAACAGAGCCCCTGGTAAAATTAAAGATAGGTCCCCAGCAACAAGAATATGAGTTCCTTGTGGACTCAGGGGCGGAGAGATCAACCGTCCAGACCCTTCCCCAAGGGTGTAAAATTTCACCTGAGATAATACAGGTGATTGGGGCCAAAGGGGAACCCTTTGGAGTACCTGTAATTAAGGATGTACTCTTAGAAAGTGATTCTAAATTAGGAATTGGGTCATTTTTATTAGTTCCAGAAGCAGATTATAATCTATTAGGGAGAGATTTGATGGTCGAGTTGGGGATAGGGATAGAGGCAAAAAAGGGAGAACTAACAGTAAAACTATATCCTCTCCGGGCTGAAGACGAAAAAAAGATTAACCCAGAAGTTTGGTATACCCCCGACAGTGTGGGGAAATTAAATATTGAACCCTTTGAGGTAACTATCAGAAACCCAGAAATCCCTGTCAGGATTCGGCAATATCCCATACCCAAAGAGGGGAGGGAAGGACTAAAAACAGAAATAAAGAGACTTTTGGAAAAGGGACTTTTAGAACCCTGTATGTCCCCTTTCAATACCCCCATTCTGCCGGTAAAGAAACCAAATGGCAGTTACAGATTGGTGCATGACTTGCGGGAAATCAATAAAAGAACAGTTGAAAGATTCCCGGTCGTAGCCAATCCACATACTATTTTAAGCCAACTTGGCCCAGAAAACCAGTGGTATAGTGTAATAGATCTTAAAGATGCTTTTTGGGCCTGTCCCCTTAAGGAAACCTCTAGAGATTATTTTGCTTTTGAATGGGAAGACCCGGATACACATAGAAAACAACAATTGAGGTGGACTGTCCTTCCCCAGGGGTTTACCGAATCCCCAAATTTATTTGGGCAAGCTCTGGAACAAATATTGGCAGAATATTCACAGGGGAAGGGGATTGTGCTTCTACAATATGTAGATGATTTATTAATTGCAGGGAAAGAAGAAGAAAGAGTAAGGGAAGAAACTATAAAACTCCTAAATTATTTAAGCCTTAAGGGACTCAAAGTTTCAAAGTCGAAATTACAATTTGTGGAAGAGGAAGTTAAATACCTCGGACACTGGCTGACTCAGGGGACTAAGAAATTGGATACTGATAGAGTCCAAGGAATACTTTCCCTGGAAGCCCCAAAAACTAAAAGGCAGGTTCGACAGTTACTGGGACTTTTTGGGTATTGCAGACAATGGATTGAAAATTTTAGTGGGAAAGTTAAATTTCTGTATGAAAAATTAACAACAGACGGGCTATTAAAGTGGAGCCCTGAGGATGAGACCCGGTTAAAATCATTAAAAACTGAACTGGTCAATGCCCCGGTTCTCAGCCTCCCGGATCTAAAAAGACCATTCTTTTTATTCATTAATGTCAATGAAGGGGTGGCATACGGGGTGTTAGCCCAGGAATGGGCTGGAGGAAAAAAACCAGTGGCATATCTTTCAAAGCTTCTCGACCCTGTTAGCCGAGGGTGGCCTGCCTGTCTGCAATCGATAGTGGCTGCTGCCCTTTTGGTAGAAGAAGCAGGAAAGATAACTTTTGGGAGTGAACTGAAGGTTTTATCTCCTCATAACATCCGTGGAGTACTACAACAAAAAGCGGATAAATGGATAACAGATGCCAGACTCCTAAAGTATGAAGGCATCCTAATTTCTTCTCCTAGGTTAAGTATTGAAACCACAAGCTTACAAAATCCAGCCCAGTTTTTATATGGGGAACCAGTTGTGGGACTAACTCATGATTGTCTTTTGCAAATAGAGGAACAAACAAAAATAAGACCAGACCTCGAAGAGGAGGAATTAGAGGAAGGATATCGATATTATGTAGATGGGTCCTCTCGGGTCCTTGAAGGGAAAAGGAAATCTGGGTATGCTATTGTGGATGGGAAAATTTTTAAGAAAATAGAATCTGGTCCTCTTAGCCCCAGCTGGTCAGCACAAGCATGTGAATTGTATGCAGTACTCAGAGCTTTAGAACTACTAAAAGGAAAAGTTGGGACCATTTATACTGATTCAAAATATGCTTATGGGGTGGTTCATACATTTGGTAAAATCTGGGAAGAAAGGGGTCTTATCAATTCACAGGGAAGGGGGTTGATACATGGGGAATTAATTCTGAAAGTGCTCCAGGCCTTGAGAGGTCCGGAAAGAATAGCTATTGTTCATGTAAAAGGACATCAAGTGGGAATGGGAAGCTCAGTACGGGGAAATAACTTAGCCGATCAGGAGGCGAGAAAGGCAGCTCTAATGAATTTAAAACCATATAAGGGGGGGGTCACACAAAGGGAAGATTGCTCCACTTGTGGAGCTGACTTAGAGGAAGAACCATGTTGGGCTTGTCGGGATGCATACGGGAGTGATTCAATACAGTGTGCCTGTGATAACCCCCAAGATAAACATTGCCGGTTCCATGAACCCATTAACCATGTGTTAGCCTTCACGGTACAGGAAAAACAAAAACTAAATCAAATGGGGGTGAAGGAAAAAGAGGGAGGCAAGTGGATACTACCGGATGGGCGGGAGGTACTCCCAAAAGGAATGGCAATAAGGGTCCTGCAAGCAATCCATGAGAAAACCCACTGGGGAACACAAGCCCTGGTTGACCAATTTGCAATTAAATATATGTGCATAGGGATCTATAACCTTGCAAAACAGGTAACCCAACAATGTTTAACCTGTCAAAGAATAAATAAACAACAATTAAGAGAAAGACCAATGGGCGGAAGGGAACTGGCACAACGACCCTTTTCACATATACAAATAGATTTTACAGAATTACCAAAAGTGGGGAGGTATAAATATTTATTGGTACTGGTAGACCACTTAACCCATTACATGGAAGCTTATCCTACGGCCCGAGCTACTTCAAACACTGTGGTAAAAGTATTATTAGAGCAAATTATCCCCCGGTATGGATTAATTGAATGTTTAGACTCAGACCGGGGACCCCATTTCACCTCTAAAATTGCAAAAGATGTCCTGACAGCTTTGGGAACTCAATGGAAATACCACACCCCATGGCATCCACAGAGCTCGGGGAGGGTGGAAAGGATGAATGGAGAAATAAAAAAACAACTCACAAAGTTAATGCTGGAAACAAAAATGTCATGGGTTAAGTGCCTACCTCTTGCCTTATTGAACATTCGAACTCAACCCCGAACTGATGTGGGAATCTCCCCATTTGAAATGCTATTTGGAATGCCTTATGATATGGAAGCCCCCACAGATCACCCCTGCCTTAAAGATTCTCATATTAAATTTTATATCACCCAAATTATGAGCAGAAGGCAGGAATTGAGAAAGAAAGGAGTGCTGGCGCAGAGACCACCTCTGGACATAACAATCCATAAGATAAAACCAGGGGATCAAGTACTTATTAAGTCTTGGAAGGAAGATTCCTTAACCCCATGCTGGGACGGTCCCTTTCTTGTTTTGCTTACCACAGAAACGGCAGTCAGGACGGCCGAAAAGGGGTGGACTCACGCCAGCCGAGTGAAAGGCCCGGTTGCCACAAATAACCAGTGGAGAGTGACTAGCCAGCCTGGGAACCTGAAAGTGACTCTTAAGAAAAACTAATGAACTCTGTGGACATTATCCAAATCAACCAAAAGGGGGAGCAAAAGGGATACAATTACAAACTAGCTGAAGACTCTATAGTGATAGGAAAGTTGTGGAGATTGTTATTCTTTTGTGTGCTTTAGACTCTATAGTGATATTGTAATAGGAAAGTTGTGGAGATTGTTATTCTTTTGTGTGCTTTAGACTCTATAGTGATATTGTAATAGGAAAGTTGTGGAGATTGTTATTCTTTTGTGTGCTTTAGACTCTATAGTGATTTTTGTGGAGATTGTTATTCTTTTGTGTGCTTTAGACTCTATAGTGATTTGTAACAAGGAAGGTTGTGGAGATCGTTATCCTTTTGTAAAATTTGCCAAGAACGGTGGTGGGTCCATTGCCAGAGGGGAAGACCACCAATTGGGGTTTGTACTGAGTGCTAAAAATTCAGCAAAAACTAATTGGAACTGTACTAAGGATAGGAGAATTGGAAAATCGGTGGGTCAGTTTTGGATCTGAGTGGTGGAAAATATTTACCAAAGGGAATGTACCCTGAGTATTTTTTTACTAACGAGCCCACTCCATTTGCTGCTCAGATAATAAAAGGGTGTTGTCAAAAGGAACTGAAGGGGATTCCTTGCGACCCACTTCTGGTCAAAGATAAGAACTGGGAACAGTACAAGGCTAGGCAGGAGCAGAAAAGGGGACGCTCAGGCGAGTCCTGCTGCTGCCGAGAAGATGGTTCACCTCGCGGCTCGAAGCACCCGAGTCGGCGAGCGAGGCAGAGAGGAAAAGGCCAAGCCCCCTCTAAGTGGAACAATGCTGAAATGCTCCAACCACTGCCAGCTGAGTACTAGACTCCCTCAAAGGACCAGTCTAAGTGCCTCCGAAACACCAAGGGAGCAGCAAGCCAAAAGGGGAAAGCAGGATGTTACAAAACAAAAACAAGGCTAGGACTCCACCCTTATTGGCAAATTGTTAGCTTTCTATTGCTTTGTCCTAATGATGTTTCTGGTCAAGACAATGCTGAATGGCTGTGGTCCCAAGCCTTTACCCAATACACTGGATCTATGGGAAGCCAGCCTGATTTAGAAGGTTTAAATTTAACAACTCTAGTCATGCACGATAACCAGATATATACTAAACAGGAGTGGAAAAGACAAGAGGGGTGGTCACTTCAAGGAACCATAGGAGAGGAAATTAAGATAGGGTGTCGAATGATTAACGGGACTACCTACAATAAAGTTATCCAAATCAGTGTAGATAATCACAAGCATTCGAAGGTATGCAATCATCCAAGTGAACTAGACTGTTGGTATAACTTCACATTAAGACAAACTGTTGACGTGGTTTGCCTCTGGGCCCACAACACCATTGGGTTGTCTTTCAAATTTACAATAAATGCCATGGCTAAGCCTTTTACCGACCACCCCAGCATTCAAGTACACACCAAAAATATACCATTCAATCTTGAACCCAAGGTTTATGAAATCGGCCCATATGTCATAAGAAATACAGGTCAACAAAAACTGCTCTTTAACCCAGAATGGTCCCTTAAACGTGTTGAACTGTTAATACAAACTAATATCTCGGCAGTTCAGCCAGCCTGCTCTCCCTTCCTAAGGTCATCCTTCGAAGGATGGACAAAGTGGCTACAAAAACAAGTACATCTCCGAGGTAGAAGGCGAAGGGATTTAACTGGGATGTTAGGAACCGGATTGGGGGTTTTGAATGAGATCGACTCTGAGATATTAATGAACAAATTAGCCACAGCAACTAACGATCTGACAAAGTTAAAACAGCCTTTACAGTCTTCTCTACTGGCACTAGGAGATAATCAGTGGCAAGTCTCAGAGGTACTGCCAAGATGGAGAGATATTGAGGATCACGACCATGACTTATTGGTAGACATGTTACAAGTGGCACAAGAGAACATATCTTTAGCCCTTAGTTGTATACAAGCACAATTATGGATACAATCAACAGCAGCTTTAATCATAAGAGAAGGAAGTGAGGGGGTGTTTCCAACTGAAGTACAAAGGGTCGTCTGGGAAAATGCCACAGACTTTGAGAGGAATTCCCAATCTTGGTGGACCTTGGTAAATTTTACCTATAATCCCACCACTAACACTGCTACTGCCTTTGTGCTCACTATACGGAATGCCATAATTCACACTATACACCCTATTGTTGCCTTAGGAATAAGTCATGAAAAGTCAGTATTATACCCCTCAGAACATAGGGTATGGGCCTGGAAAAACCAAGGGAAATGGCAAACCATTAACTTAGAACCTTGCACTGCTTGGGAACAGCAGGGATTTATCTGTGAGACTAATTTAATTAGCACTCAAGACGTATGCCTTGACACTGACCAAGGCATTTGCCACTTTGAAATCCGCCCAGACCCCAACCCACGAACTGTATTAGTGTATATCGGTAATGGCTGCGTGTGTTTAAGGACTGTGTGTGCTGTTATAGAAATTGATAAGAACAAGGTCTCCTTATTTACTAGAAATCATTCCAATTTCTGTATTTGCAACTTTATCAAAATTACTGGGTGTGACTTTAACTACTCAGCACCAGTTGTATCCCACCAATTAATAAAATCAAACTACACAACATACAACAAATTACCACCCACACCCATTGGAATGAATTCAACCCTGGTTAAACAATTAATGAAACACCAAGATCTAATCAAAATTATAGAAGAAATTCACAAGAATGGGCAGAAAACTCTCGTGACTATCCATCATGATATAACTGAAATAAACAGAGTCCTGCAGAGAGTAAAAAAAGATGCAAGTCATAACTGGTGGGATGCACTATTCGGATGGTCACCAACTGCAACTGGGATCATGAACACTTTAAGTCACCCCATTATAGTCTTACTAATTCTAGTCGCTATAAGTTTAATAATGTCCATTTTAACACTCATATGGAATTGGAGGATGTTGCAACGTGTGGCTACTTTGACTTCACTCTTTAGAACTCATGGAATCCTGCCGAAAGAAAACTGTCCTGAGGTAGAAGACACTTTACTCCTAGCATACGAAGCAGCAAAACGATTTGATGAACAAAATGGTAAAAGAGAAAATGGGGGATTGTGATAAACTGTGGTAACTTGTTTGTTCATCAAAAGAATTGGAATATTAAAGAAGGAAATATAAAAATATGATTAATCACCATATAGGGAGCTTTTTTGTAGTTTTTTTTTTGCAGACACAGGCTAAGGATGTCGGGGGATGGCCGGAGCTGATTATGAAATCAGCGACCACCAGGCAATGGCCACCGGACTAGACAATGTAGGAGTGCTCCGGGTATGCCCATCACTGTCCGGAGCCGATTGTGAAATCAGCGATCACCTGCCTCGACACAACGCAGAAACGACGCAGAGAGATGCTCAAGCTACGCACACTGCTATCACAAAAGACACGAATTAAGAAACCTCCAAGAAACTATAAAAAGAAACTGAATAAGGGAGTGGGTGTGGGGCACTGCAGTGTGGGACACTGCAGGAGGGGCGGTTAGGAGACCCCTACCCACCCAGCGCTGTTTTGCTTGCTACTGCTTGCTGTAATTAATAAAATTCTAATTGACCTTAAAAAGGCTGAATCAAATTATTCGCCTCAATTTATCACAGTCACCACTTGTTGTTGATGTCAGCGAACCCAATGGGAAGAATGATGATGTCTAACTCCATTTCAGAAGGCTAAATGATTGCTTTATTATAATTATGTTATAATACATTAATATGCTATATAAAAGAGGATACTAAATACTACATGCTACTTTCTCTAACTATCATATCTAACTAACTCACAACTCGTGACCCTGTTCTCCAGAGCCCAGACACAGGTGGATCCGATTGGCTCTCAGGCCCAAACAATCCACCATGATCCAACCAAGAGCTCACTCCAGGTAAACAATTCTCCAAACACATTCCACAAGAGAAAAACATGGAGCAGAAATAGAAATTGTTTTCTCTTTCATTTCTCTCTGTGCACCTCAATAAAAAATCCTGAGAGAGAGAGAAATGTGCTTGCCACACCTCATACTTTAATTTTATATTTCCTCCTTTAATATTCCAATTTCTTTGATGAACAAACAAGTTACCACAGTTTATCACAGTAAGGGTGTCGCAAATATCACGAGGATAGCCCATCGGTATTCTGGGGTTTGAGTATGCAGCGTCGCCTGTTAACTGAACAACAAACTCTCCCGTACTAATCTCCGCAGTTCTCTGATAATAAAGTAACCTAAGATCTCTGTTTCAGTGCGTCCTCTTGGCATTCTGATAGCGATGTGCTGTAGCTGCAGCATTTCGTGTAGGCTATGATCCTGCTGTGTGCCGTGATTTACGGTTCCGGGTTCGGGAGGGTAGCTATCCAAAGTAATCGTCTCCTTAGAGGGTGTGTTCGGCACGGAGCCGGCTGGCGGCTCTTGGCAAGTGCTAGGTGGGGGGCTGTACTGCCCGGGGGCCCAAGAGGGGGCGGGGGAGCTGCAGCATACCAGGACCCCAGAGAGGGCGGGGGGCTAGCCGGGGGGGCATACTTGCCCAAATGTCCATTACTGTCCATGGCGCCATCCAAGGCCGGGGGGGGTCCGATGAGCCGGGGGGGGGGGGCTTCCAAGCCCGAAGGGCCAAAACCGGGGATGAGGGCTGCCACTAGCGAAGTGGGGATTTGTGCCGGGGGAGGGGGGGCAGGCGGCAAAGGGGCTGCTGAGGTAGGAGGAGGCAGCAAAGAAGTGGCGGGGGGGGGGGGGGGGGTAGTGGAGGAGCGGCAGCAGGAGAGGCACCCTAGAGAGCAGTCGCTGAGGAGGGAGGCAAAATGCGAAGATGCCTCACCGTGGGAAGCTGGTGCTGGCAGAGCTGACAGTCCGGGGGAGGCAGCCTCAGGGTAGCTGAGAACAAGAGTCTGTGCCTGGATGCAGATGCATCGCCAGCGCTCACAATTTCAAAAAGTTCGTGTCCTACTACCTGCCAGGAGTCTAGCTGAAAAATGCCGGCTGAGGGGAAGTCTTTTACATGTGTGGACATCCAATCCAGCAAAGCAAGTAATTTAAGCATCGGGAATGTCTCTGTTCTGCCGTTGTAAAAGCTGCTGTAAATTCTCTAGGGTCTGCTTTTGCTCAACTGACAGCTTTGTTCCCATGATCTACCCCGTTGCTCACCTTAAAGTGAGGAATGCGCGCGAAGACGGGGGGTTGTTCAGGGTGTCTGGAACTGCCGCCTGGGTTTGCTGTTGGTATACATTGTCTGAGGCCACTGCCGGGATCCTCTGCCTGGGTCTGCTGCTGGGATCTGCTGCCTGGGGCTGCTCCTTGGGTGTGCGGAGCTTCAGTTTCTGTCTTGGTCGCAGTCTGCTCTTCACTGTAGGTCGATCTTCCATGTTCAGGCACGAGCTGTGAGGTGCAGGTCCGAAGTGATGCAGGGTCCCCAAGCAGGTGCAAAGGAGAGCTGCTTTATTCAAAAAACCCAGCCTTTTTGAGCAATTAGCCAGTTATCAGCTACATAGTTTTACATCATAACAAACATAATTCAACCAACCACCATACAACATGAAGTGAACATGCAGTGGTTACATAAGTTGTTTTTCTACCTCTAATTCAGCTGAGTCACTTTCCCATAGTCCTTTTCTGCTTAGCCAAAATAACAGGCCTTAGCCATGATTTTACAAGGCCTTCCTTTTGTAAGGTTTTGCCTATATGCAACATCTAACAACAGTATATATCTAACAACAGTAAATATCTAATAACAGTAATGTTTTACACAGCCAGCTATCATGGAAAAAAGAATTATGATTACAACTACTATGAGCAGTTCTTAAGCACAGAAGAAGAACCATTTAAATCACATCATCCTCATTTGTATCAGTCTCTGTTTCCCTGGTTGTTTTAGGAGCAGAAGCCTTCTTAACTCTGGAGTAGTGAATCCAGGGTCCTTTATCAGTGTTATAGATAGATAATGTGATGGATTGGTGCCACCGTGCCTGCCCTGAAGCTCCCTGACTTCACCTGCCTGGCCGAGGCAGGGTCAGCAGCAGGGGACACTCCCCTGTTTCTCAATGAGATTTGGGGAGCGGCTAAGACAGAGCGCTTCGCTGTCTGTCTTGGAAGGAGGAGAGGCGGTGTCCAAGGAGGTAATGAGGGAGTCAATTCAAGGACGGGGAAAAAGTCTCAAGTTTAATTCAAGCTCCGAGGAGCTACGAATGCCATTGTCCGGACAGCCGGAAGCCCCTTGAGGCTCTCGTAATCGTCTTAAATACCGGGGTGGTAACCAGGGGGAAGGGACGCCCACCACCCAATGGGGGAATTCGGGGGAGTGGAAGGCCGAGGGACAGACACACAAACTAATGGGGGAGTTAAAGGGAGGGACCCCTGGCCCTCGTCCACTCACTCGATGCCCAAGGTGGAAGATTCTGGGAGAGTGGGATGAGGAGCCGAATGATGGACAGGGTACCAGGGAGGGGACAGGGGAATGATGGAGCATTTTCAGGGAGATTGGCATTGAGGGAAAGGCGGGAAAGCTCGGGGTGGAACCACTGGGAGAAAATGGGGGGTGAAGGGGCAAACCATTACAGAGATATAAAAACACAATACAACAGATTGGGTCTCGTAATTAAAGGATGAAAATTGTATATATGTTAAAAGATACGTAGCTATGTTATCATAGTGTTGTTGTTTAAACATCCTCTGTTCTGCTCATAGTCCCCTTCTCTCCATGGTACTGTTGCCATCAGACAGCCTTGGTTGTGAAAGAATTGTGAAGGGAGGGCATATATATATGTCCCTTGCATGGGAAGGGAAAAGTGTGTTGCTAGGGGGCATGACATGGCACCTCACCCCCAATCAAGTTGCAAGAAAGCAGTCTCCATCAGTAGATGGCGAAGAAGAGTTGACAGTCAGACTTTGGGAAGGGCTAGGGTTGGCTGACACAACCCCAGGGATATAAAAGGCAGAGCAGCTATTTTGTAGGCGAGCACATGGCAGTTTGGTTCCATGCTCCCAGTGCTGCAATTTTTCCTTATTCAGTCTTTTGTTGTATTTTTTAAGGTTTAATAAACCTTTGAAATTTTAAAACTGAGTGTCATTTCTCACACCAGCGACTTTGACTGTGTTGAGGGTAGTCAGCAGGACTTGGAATGGTCCTCTTCACTTGGCCTGTAAAGGATCACTGTCTCACCACTTAACATAGACCCAGTCCCCAGGTTGGAAGGGATGTGCAGGTGTGTCCAGTCCTATGGATTTGAATAACACGATGTAATTCTGGAGCTTCTGCAAAGTGGAACCTAAAGCCATTAGATATCTCTGTAAATCATTTCCCCCTCATATAAATTTGTCCTGGAATATGCAGAATCTGATATGGTCTGCCATATGGTATTTCATAGGGACTGATGTTATCCCTCCACCTTGGTTGTATGTGGATCCTCAGTAAACCTATAGGCAAGGCTTGAACCCATGTCAAGGATGTCTCTTGACAAATTTTGCTAATTTGTTTTTTAAGGGTTTGTGAAAAACGCCAATCAGTTGTTTTTACAATTTGTAAAAGTTTAATAATAATAAAATGGTTATAAAAATAGCAATACAATTAGAGTTAAAAATTTAGAGTTAGGACAATTACAAGACAATAAAAGGCAAAGAATTACGGATGTCTGGATGCTCTCAGGCACTAAGCCATGAAAAGCATGCCTTGTGAACAAAGAATTAACCCTTAAAAGCAATAGTCTGTTGCATATTCATATATCTCATACATGATGCATAAATTCTGTCGAAAAAAAGAACTCTGTCTGATCAGTGTCAACATCTTGTTCTTAATCTTGTGGCGCCTTCAGGGCTGAGCGAGGCAGGAAGAAGTTAGTTTCTTCTAATTAGGGAGATATAAATTCTTTTTCTCTGGAAGATTTAGGTGTCCTGCGGCTGCTATCTCAATGTAAGTACCCCATTCCTTTCTTCCCACGTACATAATTTCTATTTCAACTACAAAGGCTCTATTGTAACTACAAAACTACATTTACCATACTATTAAAATGTTAATACAGCACTTCTAATCAATATAACATAATAGATATATGTCATGGTTTGACACTGGCGCAATGCCAGCGCCCCCATGAAAATGCATCTTTCCCAAATAAATGCTGTGAGATGTTATCAGGAACAGAGCAGAGCAGGCCCAAGCTTAATAACAAAGGGAAAAAAACTTTATTAAACTACTACTAATACAGAAAACACATAAACTAAATCCAGGATGAAGACCTTTTAAAACACCCCTCCTCCTCCCAATTCCTAAAACACCCACCATGAAACATCACCCGGGATTCCTGATCAAATTACCACCCTTCAGATAATCAATACTCAAACTATCAAGGGAGAGAGAAGTCTCTCTTGCACCACAGACCCCCCAGGAAACACAGTTGCCACACACTGTGTTTCCTTGTCACACATGGCAACCGCCCGGAGAAAATCTGCCAGTGTGACACTCTCCTTTCCATGTCACAGTGCTCTCACCACCGTGCATGGACAGACTGCTCATAGGGCTGCTTTAAGGATGCTTTGCCACGGACCCAAAGATACAACAGTTCAGCTCCTCATCTTGGGACTACCGTCCCCCCCCATTTTCCCCTGGGGCCAAGGGTCCAAGAACAGAAAATCATCTTCTTTCCCGAAGACAGAGGGCATCACCATTCCCTCCTCAACTTTCTTCTGTTCTTGCCATTCCGGTGCTTTTAGAAGCTGAAGCAGGTCTCCTTGGGTCACCACTGCATCCCCCTAAAATGCAGTCTCTATTGCAGGAGATTTTGGTTCAGTCCATGGCTAACAAGAAAAGTCCAGCCAAAAGCTACTTCATCATCTCCTCCCACCTAAATATTTCTTCTTCTAACATCTCAGGTCCCAGACTGTCTCTCTTCCACTACAAATCAAGGAGGAGTAATATTTTACAAAGCCCTCATTTCCTGGAAAGGGTTAAAAGTTCAGACTCCCTGGACGGCTGATATCTCGGTCCAGCGTTCCGTCTCCCACGTTGGACATCATCCCCCCCTTCTCCTTCTCCTCTGCCGGCAAATTTCCAGGCGCCGCCAGGCTCTCTGTCGCTTTCCCTCTGTGGGGGGGGAACAAAGGCATCTCCGCTTCTCTCCACCCTTCCGTCCAGGAGCTGGCTTGGTTCCAGACCTTCAGCCCCTCGGCCTACCTGGACAAGGCCGCGTGGCTTCCCCTCCCCCACCCAGCCTGAGGCTGGGCAGGGGAGAGTCTGCACTCTCTGACGACCAGAACCAAAAGAGACAGTTCCCTTGGGAGTTCTTGCTTTTAACCCCCTGTGTTCTCAGAGGTGTGTCCATACTTTCAGTGGTCACTCCAGGTGCCAATATCCAAACCTGACCACTGATTGGTTTGACACAACTTCCTGGAAAAAATTCACTTCCATGTCAAACCATGACAATATATTATTCAATTTAATATTTGTGAAAAGCCAATCATAAAATATGCATTTTTTCCAGGTTCTATTCATACACTCAGCTTTACCACTTGCTTGGGATCTGTAAGGTGAATGCAGATCCCAGGTAATACCCAGAATCCAACAGACTTCCTTAATCACTGTTGCAACAAAATGTGGTCCCTTATCAGATGACATCACCAAGGGAACCTTGAAGCTCAGAATTATATGATTGAGCAAAACTTTCACCACTTCCTTGGCTGTGTTAGTGCGATAGGGGTAAGCTTCTGGCCATACACTGAAAGTGTCAACCAATACCAATATATCCTTGTATCCCTCTTGGCGTGATAACTCCGGAAAATCTATTTGCCAGTAACCTCCAGGAAGATCCCCTGCTTTTGTTACTCCTAACACATCTATTTTCTTTGTATCGGGGTTTTTTTTTACAGCAGATTTCACATTTTCTTACTACTGATTGTACAATATCAGTCATTCTCTTTCCCATTACTACCTTTCTTAGATGTTTCAAAAGATTTTCAACTCCAAAATCTGTGCTTTTATGTTCTCTTTGAGCTAGATCCCGAAGGATCAGGGGTGGGACTACAAAGTGGTTCGCTGGTGTAAAAGCCCATCCACTTCCTGTGACCTTAGCTTTATGGAACTTAATTAGCTTGTGATCTGCTGGATCATACTTTGGGGTGAACCCTGACAGATCAATCTCTTTTTGTGGAATTACTGAGAGAATACCTTTTTCTGCAATTCCTCTTGCTGCTTCATCAACAAAGTGATTTCCTGATTCTGGAGTGGTTCTCCCTTTTTGGTAACCCCTACAATGCATGGTAGCTTCTTCTGTAGGTTTTCTGATGCTCTCCAAGAGGACTAGTATTTGTTCAGCATGTTTGATTTGATTACCTTGAGCGTTCAACAGTCCTCTCTCCTTCCAGATGGCTCCATGGGCATGGAAAACACTAAATGCATATTTAGAATCAGTCCATATATTTACCATCTTTCCTTCGCTCAGGTCTAGGGCTCTCATCAGTGCAATCAGTTCAGCTTTCTGCGATTACACATCTGCTGGCAGGGCCTTCGCCTTAATCACTTTATCCTGGGTTGCTACTGGATAACCTGTCATTCACTTACCATTTCTCATAAAGCTGCTCCCATCTGTAAACAGCTCCCAATCTGGATTTTCTAGGGGCACATCCTTCAGGTCTGGTCTGCTGGAATAGACCTCCTCAGTTGTCTGCAGACAATCATGCTCAGGCACATCGTCAGTTAAAGTGGAGGACAGAAACATGGCAGGGTTAACAACAGAAGTTGCTTTCAGGGTAACATCATCCTGTTCCAACAATAATGATTGATATTTAAGCATCCGGTTGCTGTACAGACAATGTCCTCCCTTTTGTTCAAGTACAGTTGCTACAGCATAGGGTACATACACTACAATGTATTGCCTAATGATGAGTTTCTGGGCCTCTTGAATCAAGATGACAGTAGCTGCCTGTAAGAGGCTGTCTGAAGCCCCTTGTTCTCCATTCTGCCTTCCGATTGCCACGAGAAAGAATCCCTTCCCCCACTGCAGCTCCGGCTTAGAACAGGACACAGTGCAGGTGGAACCGCTGAACCGTCATGCTAGCTGTTCCGAACAAGGCCTGACAAGAACTTGGCAAGGAGTTGGCAAGGACTTGGCAAAGACCTGACATAGACCCAGCACAGGACAGCCTGATGCGTGGCCTGCTTCTAATCTCCGTTCTTAAGCCGAATGAACTTTTGGGGTGACTCCCGTGGTCCTTCATTGAAGACCCCTCATCTGCCTCGTTACCACTGTGACAAACAAAGAATGAGAACCCTCCTCCCAAGGACTGAGACTGAGACCCCTACTATAGGGAGGAGGGGAAATTGGTCTGACCACTAATGACACGACCTGTTTCCCTTCAGTAATTTCAATGGACTTATTCTTCATTGTATTCATCTTGCTTTGGTGGTTTCTGTGGACTCACCTGTTCCCTCGTGGCGATTACAATGGACTTTCATTGTGACACTTGTTCCCCCCTCTTTCCTCTGTGGACTATAACTGGACCCCCGAATCGACCAGAACTTCGAAGACTTCCCCGACATGACAAATGGATCCCCATCATCCGGACCACTGAGGAACTCACCTGTGTTGGTAGCTATTCCCATCCCCCTGCTCTCTCTCTCTCTCTATCCTTTTATCTCCTTTCTGATCCCCACTATCACATTTACTGTTTTGGCCCCTAAAAAAGGTGCATTTGTTGTGATTAACTGATAGTCCCTTGTTGTTTGCCTTTTTTGCGCTTTTGGGATCGGTGAAAAGAACCATCACGACACCCCGCAATAAGCGGATCGTGACACTGCCACAGCCTTCAAACACCCTGGCCATCCTTGGTTAACACTGTCTAGCTATTTGGAAAAGTAAGCCACAGTCCTCTGTTGGTTTCCGAGGCACTGCGCTAATACTCCCAAAGCAACATTTAGTCTCTCACCTGTAAAGAGTTCCAAAGGTTTAGTTAAGTCTGGCAATCCCAGTGCTGGAACTGACGTTAGAGAGTGGTTCAGCTGTTTAAATGCAGCCCTTGTGTTCTCAGTCCACATAATGATCCCCTTTTTGGCTGCTTTTAGTGCTCCATACAGGGGTTTTACCTGCAGTCCATAATTTATTATCCATAAATGACACTAACCTACCATTCCCAGGAAAGCTTGCATCTCTCTTATGGTGTGGGGCTCTGGGTGTCGACAGATGGCTTCTTTCCATTCTTTGCTGAGCTGTCAGTGTCCATGAAAGAACTCAAGCCCCAAATAAACTACTGCTTCCTTGGCAATCGATGCCTTGTCTTTGGAAACTCTGTACCCACTCAGTCCCAAAAAGTTTAACAAACTTACAGTACGTTGGATGCAGTCATCTCGTGTTTTAGCTGCAATCAAGATGTCATCAGTATGTTCAAGAATAACCCCTCCTGGCTCTTGTCTCCTCCAGTCTCTCAATTCCTTTGCTAGCTGGTTTCCAAATATTGCTGGGCTATTCTTGAAACCCCGGAGTAGGACTGTCCAAGCAAGCTGACTTTTCCTCCCTGTTTCGGGATTTTCCCCTTCAAAAGCAAAGAGCTCTTGGCTCTTTTTATGCACAGGAATGCAGAAAAAGGCATCCTTCAGGTCTACGACAGTAAACCACCCTAATTCATCTGTCAGTGTGATCAAAAGGGTGTAGGGGTTTGCTACAACTGGGTGTATGTCCTCTATAATTTTGTTAATTGCTCTTAAATCTTACACTAATCAATAACTCTTACCATCAGCTGTCTTAAACAATGTGTATTTTACACCTAGACTTACACTGCACTAATAACCCATGTTGGGGGAATTTTTCAATTATAGATGCCAATCCCCTATGGCTTTCTAATTTCAAAGGGTATTGTTTTTGCTTTACCAGTGTGGCTCCTGGTTTGAGTGCAATATTCACTGGTTTTGCTCGTTTGGATCTTCCTGCAACATCACTGGCCCACACTATTGGGTTGACAGCATTTTCTGAAGTTTAAAATGGGCGTTTCACCACATTTGTCCTGTAAAAAAAGTGCAGCAACTTTGACAAATTTAGATTCAGGAATTATAACTCATACACTCTTTCCCTTTAAAAATTTAATTTCCGCTTCCAGTTTCTTCAGTAAATCCTTCCCCTGCAATGGTTTAGGGGAGTTGGGCATATAAAGGAATTGATGAGTTACCCAGTGCTTCACCAGTTTGAATTTTAAAGGTTGGAAGAAAGGCTATGTTTCACCCACCCCTGTCTCCCCAACAACATGTACAGTATCTTGACTCAGTTTCCCCTCTAAAGCATTTAACACAGAATACGCTGCTTCAGTATCTTCCACAAATTCAATGTCATCTTTCCCCAGCTTAGCTATAACCAAAGGCTCTGCTGGGGGAGAGGCCGTTGGTTGCCATCCCTCTGAGTCCTGTCCCACAGTGAGTTGGGGGACTGGGGATTTATTCAACATCTGCCAGTCATTTTTTCAATGCCCCTTTTTCTTGCAAAAGGCATACTGATCTTTGTCCAGAAGGGAAGACGTTCTCTTGGGTGACTTCTCCTGAATAACCTTTTTACTAGGTTGGTGTCCTAGTTTAGGGCAAAATTTGGGAGAAGACCTCCAGAAGGAGCCCCCAGAAAGCAAACCCCCCATGGCCCCTCCCCCACCTGGTTCGGGAAGGATTTCCTCAGAGAGAAATGGAAAAAAAACCTGTTTATTTAACAAGCAAAACACTCCCCAATACAAAAAAACAACACCAGATGACAAAACCCTTTCACCGTTCTGAAGAGATGACAAATTCAGAGAGTCTCTCCTGGGAGTGGTCACCCAGCTATCAGTCTCCGGCACTGGGGATGGCTGCTGCAGGTCACAAAATGCAGACTCTCAGTGTTTCTGGATGTTTCCCAGGTCCAGGTCCAAAGCAGGTTCAGATGATATTCAGGAAAGGGAAAGGGAAGGGAAAAAGAAACAGTCCAGGGTAAAAATTGGACTGCCTAGCTAAACTAACTAATAAGCAAAAGCAAAAGCAAAAGCAAGCAAGCAAGCAAGCTAAGCCAGCCAAGCCTCTCCTAGACACAGACCATGGGGGGAGGTGAGCTGGCTGATAACAAGACAAAACAATCCTTCACTTTCAGAGTCAGTCCTGAAGGCACAGAACATAATATCAGGCATAAACAGAACACACGATTTGGGATACAAACACCATACCGTCACCCTAGGACAGTTGGCGTCTAGCTTTGTCACTCGGGTCTTTGTCCCAATACACCCTCCAGGCTACCTCTAATAATCAACTCATGTCCTGAACCCTGTTTAACTTTTGCAGCTTTCTTCTTATATCATTCGTAACTTGACCTGTAAACAGGAGAGTTAGATGAGATTTCCCTTCAGTTGAATCGGGATCTAGGTTTGTATATTTGATTGTAGCTTCTCTCAGCCTATTTAAAAAATCAGTGGCAGATTCATCTTGATTTTGCTTTATTTTGTAAAGCTTTGACCAATTTAGAGCTTTAGGGACACCATGACTTAACCCATACATTATGAAATTCTGGTATCATTTTAGCCTTGCCATCTGTTCTGGCACATTAGCGTCCCACCCTGAAACATCCAATGGGAAAACCTCCATAACTGTGCCCTGAATAGATCTGAATTGCTAAAACTGAAAATCACAGACAAAGACTCTCTAACTAGTCAAAGTTAGAAAGTGATATGTTTATTATGCCGGCTGGTGGCACGGGTGGGGTCGTCCCCGAAATGCGTGACTGTACTGCACAAGGACTTTTGCCTTCTATTTATTTCCCAAAATAATACATATACATAACCCCAGCACCTCCCATCCCCGCTTTGTATTAAAATGAGGTTATTAGTCCTTCACGCGTGAACAATTCTTCTCTTGAATTGGGTCAGTGGTCTTGAATTGGGTCAGTGGTACCCAGGATAAAGTCAGGAAGGTCTTTGTCAGGTCTCTGTGACCCTCTGGCATGATCCAAGGCCCCCTGCTTTGTGATAGATTGACATAGAGTCCAGGTGCTGGGCATTGTTCTACTGGTTTCAATATGTTCCTATAATGGTTCACTTGCTCCACTTCCTTCTACAAATGAGCTCATAATATAACAATTAGCTTTAGCTTAAGCATCTAATAATCATTAACCTATCATTGGTGTATCTAACTTCAATATGAATTGGTTCTAACCCTCAGCTAAAATCTTAACCCTTTAAAATCATGATTCAGATCGACCTGCAATTTGTGCCTCTACAGAAGCTATAATAGCTTTATTAACCATCTCTCAGTGTGATCAAGCAATGTGTCCATCACAGATTTCAAATCACTCCAGTCAGGGTTCTGTGTCTTAATTGCCCTCGCTACCAAATTGGCTACTCTATCTGGATTTTCTTAATATTTTCCAAACAGGGATCTTCCACTGATCAACTCTACAAGAGAGTATGGGACTTTTATATATATAGGCCCTTGGTTACTGACTGCCTGTCTCAAAGGGGCTTGTAAAACTGGTTCTTCCCTTTTAGATCTGGCACGACTGGCTATAGGGCTTATGGCCCTTCATGCTATTCTTCCCCTCGTCCATCTGATCAAAAAAGTTGTTCCCCCATCCTCCTCTCCAGAGGAGCTATCTGAATTAATACTATTGTCCGTTTCCGCTGGACAGGACCTGCTACGTCATGAAAACCAGTCAGCCTCAGCTCGCCTGGCCGAGCCATCTCCTGAACCTGTCCCCAGGTGAACAGTGTTGTCATGGAAACTTGAGCGCATGTTGTTACTTCTGAGAGTGGCAGAGGTGTCGCTCCCTTGGTGGTAGTGTGAAAAACGCCAATCCCTTGTTTTAAAAATTTATAAAAGTTTAATAAAAATAAAATGGTTATAAAAATAATAATACAAGTATAGTAATAAAGGTTAGACAATTAGAGTTAGGACAATTAATGAGACAATAACAGCAAAGAGTTACAGCCCGGGCTGGGTACCTCTTTCTGGACAAAATGAGCCAGGAAAAAGGACCCCATTAAAAGAGAATTTACCCCTTAAGAGGGGTAACCTGTTGTGTTATGAACAGTTTCCAGGTGTTCCCCAGAGACGCGGGCAGGGCTTTCCTAGTTCCCATGGCAACACTAAAAGAAAACTACTAACTCTAGCCAAGTACCGATATTGAAATGCTAATTAGCCAATTGCTCTGTTTGTTTTCTCTAAACTACCTGGCCTCCCACCCCTCCACGCTGCCATTCTGGGACTAACATGCAAATAAAAACCCCTTAGGATCATGGGAGTATTTTTAGGAGATAAAAATGAATATAAATCAAAAACTGAACACAATAGAGGAGTCTAGATAAATTCCCTAGCTGAGGAAGAGGGAAACACATCCCCTGACTGGCTTTTAACCGTCGCCATCACCTAAGAAGGAACATACTATATTAGGCTCTGAGAAGCAGGGCGATAGACAGACAGAGAGCCCTGGTGCTGCCACCACGGAAGGAGCGGGGACAGCTGTTGTTCTGGACTTCAGCAACAGACTCTGCACGCCACGCCTCCTCATCCTCGGGCCACCGGTGTGCCACAAGGAAGGAGAAAGGACAGCTGCTGCTCGGGACTCCAGTGACCGGCTCTGCGCGCCTCCTTCCTTCCGGCTGCCTGGGAAAGCTACAACCGCGGGGGCGAGCTCTGCGTCGAGCCCCCTGCCGAGCTGATCTTTTTAATAAAGAGCTGAACATTAATAAAGGCATTAGCCCTGTTCATTTCAATTTGGGGGCTCGTCCGGGATCGCCACGCCCAAAGAGGACCCCCGGACAGCTGGACAGCTCGACCACCTGCTTCGAGGGACCCTCGGGAGTTGCTGGCTACCTTCGGACCCTAGGATCAGCGTGAGACGAGCAACGCAGAGGAGCATCGGATGGGTAAGAAAAACCGGGAGACGAGCGAATGAGTGAGTGAGTGAGACGGGGGCCGGCAGCTCGGACCCCCGAAGTGAGAGGGGCCCGCTAGTACCGCGTTTCCGGACTCCTGCGAAGGGGCCGGCCGGGAACGGGGGGAAGCGAGTGGAATAGAGGAGCGACTGAGGCGTCTCCTTAGAAGTAAAGCAGGCCCTCCTCCGAGCGTGTGGAGGTGCCCTATGGGCAAAGTAAGTCCCTGGCAATCAGGGCAAGGGGAATATCCCCAGCAGGGCAGGTGGGATGTGGAGGTCCTGGAGGACATGTCCCCGGCGCTGGCAGGATGGGATAGGACGGCAGGTGGGATATCACTGGCCGGTAGGGCGGGCTGTCCTAGCAGGCAGGAGTGACATGTACCTGGCAGGCAGAGGGCATGTACCTGGCAGACAGAGAGCATGTCCCTGACAGGCAAAAGGCATGTCCCTGCCAGGCAGGACAGGACAACAGGGCAGGTGGAATGTCCAAGCAGGCAGGAGTGTCATGTCCCGCGGGCAGAGGGCATGTCCCCGCCAGGCAGGACAGGATAACAGGCATGTAGGGCGGGATGTCTTAGCAAGCAGGAGCAGCAAGTCCCGCCAGGCAGAGGGCATGTCCACAGCAGGCAGGACAGGATAACAGGGCAGGTAGGATGTCCATGGCAGGCATAGATGGAGGTCCCCATCAGAGCAGATAGGGGAATGTCCCTGGAAGGCAGGGCAGGATGTCCCCGTCAGAGCAGGCATTAACCTGAGCAAGCAGAAAGGCAAGAAGGCAAGCAAGCCTAGTAGGAGAGTCAGGCAAGGGGGCTTGGCCGGAGTTCGAGTGTAAGGCTCGGCAGGACGTTCGACCTTACCTCGGCAGGGAGACCAAGCTTCCCAAGCCTAGTAGGAGAGTCAGGCAAGGGGACTTGGCCGGAGTTCGAGTGTAAGGCTCGGCAGGACGTTCGACCTTACCTCGGCAGGGAGACCAAGCTTCCCAAGCCTAGTAGGAGAGTCAGGCAAGGGGGCTTGGCCGGAGTTCGAGTGTAAGGCTCGGCAGGACGTTCGACCTTACCTCGGCAGGGAGACCAAGCTTCCCAAGCCTAGTAGGAGAGTCAGGCAAGGGGACTTGGCCGGAGTTCGAGTGTAAGGCTCGGCAGGACGTTCGACCTTACCTCGGCAGGGAGACCAAGCTTCCCAAGCCTAGTAGGAGAAGTCAGGCAAGGGGGCTTGGCCGGAGTTCGAGTGTAAGGCTCGGCAGGACGTTCGACCTTACCTCGGCAGGGAGACCAAGCTTCCCAAGCCTAGTAGGATAGTCAGGCAAGGGGGCTTGGCCGGAGTTCGAGTGTAAGGCTCGGCAGGACGTTCGACCTTACCTCGGCAGGGAGACCAAGCTTCCCAAGCCTAGTAGGATAGTCAGGCAAGGGGGCTTGGCCGGAGTTCGAGTGTAAGGCTCGGCAGGACGTTCGACCTTACCTCGGCAGGGAGACCAAGCTTCCCAAGCCTAGTAGGATAGTCAGGCAAGGGGGCTTGGCCGGAGTTCGAGTGTAAGGCTCGGCAGGACGTTCGACCTTACCTCGGCAGGGAGACCAAGCTTCCCAAGCCTAGTAGGATAGTCAGGCAAGGGGGCTTGGCCGGAGTTCGAGTGTAAGGCTCGGCAGGACGTTCGACCTTACCTCGGCAGGGAGACCAAGCTTCCCAAGCCTAGTAGGATAGTCAGGCAAGGGGGCTTGGCCGGAGTTCGAGTGTAAGGCTCGGCAGGACGTTCGACCTTACCTCGGCAGGGAGACCAAGCTTCCCAAGCCTAGTAGGGTCAGGCAAGGGGGCTTGGCCGGAGTTCGAGTGTAAGGCTCGGCAGGACGTTCGACCTTACCTCGGCAGGGAGACCAAGCTTCCCAAGCCTAGTAGGAGAGTCAGGCAAGGGGGCTTGGCCGGAGTTCGAGTGTAAGGCTCGGCAGGACGTTCGACCTTACCTCGGCAGGGAGACCAAGCTTCCCAAGCCTAGTAGGAGAGTCAGGCAAGGGGACTTGGCCGGAGTTCGAGTGTAAGGCTCGGCAGGACGTTCGACCTTACCTCGGCAGGGAGACCAAGCTTCCCAAGCCTAGTAGGAGAGTCAGGCAAGGGGGCTTGGCCGGAGTTCGAGTGTAAGGCTCGGCAGGACGTTCGACCTTACCTCGGCAGGGAGACCAAGCTTCCCAAGCCTAGTAGGAGAGTCAGGCAAGGGGACTTGGCCGGAGTTCTAGTGTAAGGCTCGGCAGGACGTTCGACCTTACCTTGGCAGGGAGACCAAGCTTCCCAAGCCTAGTAAGAAGGTTAGGCAAAAGGCCAAGTAAGAGTTTGGGCAGGACTTAACAGGGGTACAAGGCTAGAAAGTCCATCAAGGAGTTCAAAACTTAATCCAAAGAGAAAAAGTACAGAAGACAATAGATGAGAGTGTGACTAGTGATTGTCCTGGCCAAGAGACAATGTAAAGTGCCAAGAGGGGAATTTAGTTAAAAGAGATTAAGTTTAGTCAAGTGATTCAAAATACGAAGTTGGGAAAGGTCAGATGAGCTTTAGCTGCCTGTCAGTATATTCCATTTTAGATAGAAGCACCCTATTTTTTTTAGTTTTGAGGCCTGAAATTGGGAAGAGGTTATAGCAAAGGAGCAAATCCTTCCAAAGCAAAGAGAATTCCCCCTAACAGCCCCTTGATATAGAACAACTATCTCATGCAGCTTGCTGGCTGGAGAATTTTATAAATAATGAGACTGTGAGAATATGCAAGTTACAAAAAAAATTAGAGAGGAAAACAAAGGGAATAGAGAGGGGGAGACTAGAAAAATAAAGGAATGGGACCCCCTCGATTGCCTGTCCCCTTCTGCTCCTGTTACTTCCCCAACAGTTTCCCCAGTTGGTCCTTCAGCCCCTCCTATTGAGTCCCTGATTCCTTTCCCCCGTTTTCCCACCTCTGTTTCATCGCCCCTTCCCTTAGTTTCCTCAACCACCTCCCCAGTTCCCTCTTCCCCTTCTCCAACGGGAGCTCCCTTGCCTAGTGCGCCTGCCTCAACTACTACCTCCCTACCTGGAGCCTTAGAAGGAGGGCCATATTGTAACACCCGATCCAAAGCACCACGGGTAGAAAGGCTCTTTCCCCTTAGGGAAGTCCCCATGGGTGGAGTAGCTGGAGGAGTTGGGTTTGTAGATGCACCTCTGACAGCTTCCGAAGTCCGGGGATTTAAGAAAGAGCTAGGAAATTTAGTAGAAGACCCCGTTGGAATATCTAACCAGTTAGACCAATTTCTAGGGCCGAATATTTATACCTGGGGAGAGCTTAACTCTATTCTAAGCATTCTGTTCTCTCCAGAAGAGGTCCGGATAATCCGAACGGCAGGGGTGAAGATATGGGAAAGAGAAAATAGATTGGGGCCCCCAGGGGACCAAAAGATACCCTTAGTAGACCCCAACTGGAATCCCAACCAGGAAGAAGGAAGGCAAAACATGAGAGACTATAGGTCACTCATGATAAGAGGGATCAAAGAGTCTATCCCTAGGGGAAGCAACACAAAATTGGCCTTTGATAGTACGCAGGAGAAGGATGAGACACCAGCAATGTGGCTTAACCGACTAAAACGAAATTTCCAGTTATATTCAAATATAGACCCAGATAGCCCAGAGGGTCAAGTCCTCTTGAAGGTCCAGTTTGTCACCAAATCCTGGCCCGATATTAGACGGAAGCTAGAAAAGATGGAGGACTGGCAAGAAAAGAATATGAATGAGCTGCTCAAAGAAGCCCTGAGAGTTTATCTAAGGAGGGAAGAGGAAAAGGCCAAAACTAAGGCTAGAATTATGGTTGCAGTTGCTCGAGAAAGTATAAGAGCAGACAGATCACCAGCACTGCCGTCTAAGTCAAGTGAGAATAGACCAGGGCCATTACCAAAAATTAGAGACCAACCAACACCATCATATGGAGCAAATAAGAACTTTAATGAGTCCAGGAAACCTGACGCCTCACAAAGCAACAGGAGGTGCTATTACTGTGGTGAGATAGGACACCTTAAAAGGAATTGTAAGAAGTTTCAGTTTGATGAGGTAATGCATAGAGAACAAGAAGTCTTAGAAGAGATTTCAAGGGGAGATGACTAGGGGTGTCAGGGGCTCTATAAGTTAAGGGACCCAATGAACCATCAAGAAGAGCCCTTGGTAAACTTTGAGGTGGGTCCCCACTATGAAGAATTTGAGTTCTTAGTTGACACAGGGGCAGATAAGTCCAGTATAAACAAGTTACCAGTAGGAATCACCATTGGGAAGAAGGTCTGTGAGGTTTTAGGGGCAGAGGGAAGACCATTTAAAGCACCTATAGTTGAGAATATAGAAATCAAGGGGAATTCAAGACAATGCTTGGCAGACTTTATCTATCTGCCCAATTTAGGGAGTAACCTCTTGGGAAGAGACTTGCAAGTTCAACTGGGGGTAGGGATCATCCCGAGGGATGGGAGGATGGTAGTCCAGGTCATGAGGCTGACCCAGAGAGACATAGAGGAAATAGACCCCAGAGTATGGGCAGAAGAGAGTAAGTGTGGATACTTGAACATCACGCCAATAAAAATAGAAATGCAAAAAGACACACCCCCTATCCGAGTCAAGCAATACCCAATATCCCCCGAGGGCAGGAGAGGATTAGCCCCAGTGATCGAACGACTATTGGAGCAAGGTATTCTAGAACCCTGCATGTCCCCCCATAACACTCCTATACTAGCCGTAAGAAAAGCAGAGGGGAAATACAGGCTAGTTCAAGACTTAAGGGAAGTAAACAAGAAGACTATTACCAGACACCCTGTAGTATCCAACCCCTACACCCTTTTAAGCCAAATTCCAAGGGAACATGCCTGGTTCACAGTTATAGATTTGAAAGATGCCTTCTGGGCATGCCCGCTGGCAGAGGAATGCCGTGACTGGTTTGCATTTGAGTGGGAAGATCCTGACAGAAGGAGAAAGCAACAGCTAAGATGGACACGCCTCCCACAGGGGTTTACAGAATCCCCAAACCTCTTTGGGCAAGCACTAGAGGAACTACTAGGGCAGTTCACCCCTGAAGAAAACACTCAGATCTTACAGTATGTAGATGACTTATTAGTATCTGGAAATGAGCGAGACCAGGTAAAAACCACTAGTGTTCGACTCCTAAATTTCCTGGGAGAAAACGGTCTAAAAGTATCCCAAGAAAAACTACAATTTGTAGAATCTGAAGTAACTTACCTAGGTCACAGAATTGGAGGAGGGTATAAGAAACTAAGTCCCGAGAGAATCTCAGGTATCCTGTCTATCCCAGCTCCCAAAACTAAGAGAGATGTAAGGAAGCTACTAGGCCTGTTTGGTTATTGTAAACTGTGGTTAGATCAATACACCAAAAGCGTGAAGTTCCTTTATGATAAATTAGTAGACTCTGAGCCTGTAAAGTGGACAGAAGAGGATGAGGAACAGCTACGAGGCTTGAAAGATAAACTATCCTCAGCACCTGTTCTAAGTCTGCCTGACCTTAAGAAAGAGTTTAACCTGTTTGTGAGTACAGAAGGGGGAATTGCATATGGGGTATTAACCCAGGAATGGGGAAGACAAAAAAAACCAATAGCCTACCTCTCAAAACTATTAGACCCAGTAGCCAGAGGATGGCCAACTTGCCTACAAGTAATTGCAGCTGCAGCTATCCTGATAGAAGAAGCCAAAAAATTGACTCTGCAAGGGAAAATTAAAGTCCACACCCCCACGATCTCAAAACAGTGCTAAGCCAAAAAGCTCAGCAATGGTTGACTGACTCTAGAATATTGAGGTATGAGATCATCTTAATGAACACAGGGGACTTAGAGTTAGTCACCTCCAAATGTCTAAACCCTGCACAATTTCTTACCGGAGAACCCCTAGCAGATCTAGAACATGATTGTGTTGAACTCATAAATCTACAGACCAAAGTGAGAGAGGATTTAGAAGATGTACCCTTGCCATACGGGAGATCCCTTTTTATAGATGGGTCCTCAAGAGTAGTAGGAGGGAAAAGAGCCTCAGGATATGCTGTCATAGATGGGGAAGACATGAAAGTCATGGAAAAAGGGAAACTGCCCTCGAACTGGTCAGCCCAGTGTTGTGAAGTCTATGCTTTGAAAAGAGGACTAGATCTGTTAAAGGGAGATCAAGGAACTATTTACACAGACTCGCAATATGCGTTTGGGATCATCCATACCTTTGGAAAAATTTGGGAGGAACGTGGCTACTTAAACTCCAAAGGGAAGAACCTAGTACATGAGAAACTGATAAAACTAGTATTAGAATCCTTACAAAAGCCCGCAGAGATAGCTGTGGTGCATATAAAGGGACATCAGAAAGGACACACACGTGAAGAAAAGGGAAACCGATTAGCAGATCAGATCGCTAAAGAAGCAGCCTTAGACCCAAGAAACCCAGTAAAAGCCTTTAAAATAGAAGTAGGACCAAGTAGAGAAAGGAAAAAAGAAGAGCCGAGATTCAGTGAAAAAGAATTAAAAACAATAAAAGAGCTAGAATTACATCAAGGGAAACAAGGAGAATGGTTAACTCCTGATGGGCGTAGGTTCCTAAATAAAGCCCTAGCTCGAAGGGCGCTAGTAGAGTTACACGAATTAACCCACTGGGGAATCCAAGGTTTGTGCGACCACTTTTTACGGGAAAATTTATGCCTTGGAGTTTATGATCTGGCAAAAGCAGTCACAAGAGGGTGTGCGATTTGCCTGAAAACTGACCAAAAGGTAATGAGAAAAATTGCGTATGGGGGAGGAAAAATTGCTTTGAGACCTTTTCAAAACATACAAGTAGATTTCACTGAAATGCCCTCTGTGCAGGGGTACAAACATTTACTAGTGATCGTAGATCATCTCACTCACTGGGTGGAGGCCTTCCCAACCAGAAAAGAAACTGCGCAGGAAGTTGCAAGAATAATCCTAGAAAACATCATACCACGATACGGGCTGGTCAATAACATTGACTCGGACCGAGGTCCACATTTTGTTGCTCAAACTTTGCATCAAGTAAGAAAAGCCCTGGGGATAAGGTGGAGATTACACACCCCATGGCATCCTCAGAGCTCTGGAAGAGTAGAAAGGATGAATAGAACCCTTAAAAATGTGTTAACTAAATTAATTGAAGAAACAAAAATGAATTGGCTCAGGTGTTTACCTCTCGCTCTCTTGCGCATCAGAACCAGACCTCGGTCCGACATGAGGGTCTCTCCGTATGAAATGATGTTTGGACTCCCTTTTTTAATCACCCCTTTCAGTACAGCAGATTATCTGGAAGGGGAGGCAGCAACCCAGAAATATTTAGAGGTCATAGGAAAATCCCTAGAAGGCCTCAGGAAGAAGGGGTATCTTCCCCAAACCTCCTCTCTAGACACCAATGCGCACAACATCAGTCCTGGGGATTGGGTGTTGATAAAGTCCTGGAACACTACCACTCCATTAACCCCCAAATTCGAAGGACCTTTCCAGGTACTACTCACCACACACACTGCAGTGCGGACCCAAGAAAAAGGCTGGACCCACGTCACCAGAGTCAAAGGACCAGTGCCACCCCCGGATGCCGGACCAGACCCAACAGCGTCACCCGCCTCCTCTTGTGCATGGACAGTAATTAAGAAACCAGAGGACCTAAAATTAACTTTAAGGAAGACTTGCTAGAGACTGATATACAGTAAGGTGTTAGGAACTGTTTCTGAGTTAAAGTACCATAGAAAAGGTTTAAGTACTTGGTAATTGTTTAATAAGACTAAGTGTCCTTTAGCCAAAGGAGTTACAACTTGGTTTCTAAAGAACACTAGAATTACCCTCAGGCCTGAGTAAAAGCATACAAATGCCAAAAGAAGTTAGCCCTCAAAAGACTGTAAGTTGATGCGGGCTTAAGCCCGATCAAAGAAGTAGAGGAGGGATTTGTTATGAACAGTTTCCAGGTGTTCCCCAGAGACGCGGGCAGGGCTTTCCTAGTTCCCATGGCAACACTAAAGAAAACTACTAACTCTAGCCAAGTACCGATATTGAAATGCTAATTAGCCAATTGCTCTGTTTGTTTTCTCTAAACTACCTGGCCTCCCACCCCTCCACGCTGCCATTCTGGGACTAACATGCAAATAAAAACCCCTTAGGATCATGGGAGTATTTTTAGGAGATAAAAATGAATATAAATCAAAAACTGAACACAATAGAGGAGTCTAGATAAATGCCCTAGCTGAGGAAGAGGGAAACACATCCCCTGACTGGCTTTTAACCGTCGCCATCACCTAAGAAGGAACATACTATATTAGGCTCTGAGAAGCAGGGCGATAGACAGACAGAGAGCCCTGGTGCTGCCACCACGGAAGGAGCGGGGACAGCTGTTGTTCTGGACTTCAGCAACAGACTCTGCACGCCACGCCTCCTCATCCTCGGGCCACCGGTGTGCCACAAGGAAGGAGAAAGGACAGCTGCTGCTCGGGACTCCAGTGACCGGCTCTGTGCGCCTCCTTCCTTCCGGCTGCCTGGGAAAGCTACAACCGCGGGGGCGAGCTCTGCGTCGAGCCCCCTGCCGAGCTGATCTTTTTAATAAAGAGCTGAACATTAATAAAGGCATTAGCCCTGTTCATTTCATGTTGCATATACAAAACACTTCATGATTATGCATATATTTTATTTAAAACAAGAAATTCATCTGGTACTTGTCAAAAAGTTTCTGTTAATCCCCAGGCGCCTTTGAGTCTAAGTCAGGCTTGAGGAAGTTCGTTTCTGTTGATATGGAAAGCCATAAATTCCTCTCCTCTGGAAAATTTAGGGGTTTCTGTAATTGTTATCTCTGTGCGAAGAATTTCTTGATTATCTTATCTCACACACATAGTTTCTATTTTAACTACTAAAGCTTAATTTTAATTACAAAACTACATTAACTCTATTATTACAATGTTAATACAGCATAACTTTCCAACATTACACATATAATATTCATTGTAACATTTGCGAAAAGCCAATCATAAAATATGCATTTTTCACAGTAGGTCCCCTCTCCACCCTCTCGATGGGAGGCTCTGCCCTCCAGCTTCACCTCTAGGGGCGGTGCTGTTGGCTGCATAGGCTGGCTGTCCACCCCGCCTCGCTCCTCCCGACTCGGGAAGACTCGGAGGAGAGGGGGGAAGGGGAAAAGGGTAGAACGGCCAGAAGAACGCCCGCACGTCCGCTTCCGCCGGCGCCATTTTTGGGCGCAGGAGTTGCCCTTCCTCCTCCCCCGCAACCCGAGACCCACCGCGGGAGGAGAGGAGGGAGGGGAAGCTCAGAGCTTCTTCACCATATTGATCTCATCCCTGTCATCCTGCTTCATTATTGCTAAAGCAGAAGTGTATCCATGTGGCCCAAGCCGTACAAGTTTTCACCACATCACAGATGTACATGGTACCAAGTCTGGATTCCTAGTTATGTCATCTGAGAAGATAATCTCTGCCACTGCCATTTCTCTCAGGCATGGGATCCCTTGTTCTACAGTCTTCCACTGGGTTTGCTGCATATAGAGATCATCTGCACACAGGTATCTTTGTGCTACACTTTCCAGGACCCGTGCTCAGAGGCTGTGAGGGTTAGCCCCCCCCCCCCCCCCCCCCCGAATCATTCCTTGGTCGATGACAGGATCATGTGACAGGGATCCCAAATGCCTCGCTTCAGTGCCATCCAGAATTGTAGCCTCAACTGCAGCATCCCAAAGGCGGACTAACCAACTAATTATAGATTCATCAGATCGTCGAGTGTAATCCTTCCTTAGGCCATGAAGGTCCTTCAGGGATAAGGACTCAGTATTAGCTTCTGGTCTTGTGCCTGTTGCTTTGACTCCTGATTTTATGTCAGGAAGCGTTGAGGGTCCTTCTCCTGCATCATCATCATCATCATCATCATCATCATCCATTGGTCTATTGGTCTTGTCTGTGCACTTTCCGCTCCTCGTGCTAGTAGCAACAGCCACTGGTTGAGCCTTACTGTCTGGTTTCGAGCCTGGGGTATTGGCTGCAGCCTGAGTGACTGGGGTAGGTGCTGATTTATCTCCCTGCCCCCCTTCCTCTGTCTGCTGCCCTACAGTATCTGGAAGTGTGCGATAAGTATATGCCAGGGCCCAACTCACTGCAATGATCTTTTTCTCCTTAGGGTCATCATGGCACTTCTCTTTCAGGTATTTCCCCACCTCGGCTGAGTTCTGAATTTGTTCATGTGGAAAGTCCCAGACTACAGGGTCAGAAAATTCCTTTAAGATTTGGCCCATATCCTCCCATTTCACACACCACTCAGGATTTTCCACACCTCGGTCTACTCCTGGGTCAGAGGTCTCATCAGCCCCTCTAGAAATCTCAGCCCTCATTCTAGAGGAGCTGCAGACTGTATAGAGGAATCTTACGAGATTAAATACCAGAAAGATGGTCTCTTTAACATTCAGGGGAAACTGAACATTCTCCAATAGGGATGTAACAGATTCAGAGAAGAAGGAAAGCAAATGCTGAAAAGCCTCATCCCCTGCTCCTCCTCTAACAAACTGGGTGCATAACCACACCCATGAACCATACATTCCTGGAACAGACTCCAGTACCTTCATAAACTTCCTACAAGCCATTACAACCAAGCCCAGCCCAATAGCTATTCTAGTCGGTGCTCCTCTGCTGCAAAAACTACATATTAGGGACAATACCAGAGCCATTCCTGGATAAGAAAATAAACCTAAGGACCATAGAGGTATTAAGACCTCAAAAAAGCCTAGGGACCAGAAAAACATGCAAGCCTCTACCCCAAGAGACATTATGAATTTGAACAACATGGCTACTAACTGCTCTATACCAACACAGAGTAATTGCAACCAAAATATGATTAGAACAGGGTTTTTTTCCACTCTCTCGAGCCATGCGTTGGGCGCCAAAATATTTTCCCTGGTTTAGGGCAAATTTGGGAGAAAACCTCCAGAAGGAGCCCCCAGAAAGCAAACCCCCCACGGCCCCTCCCCCCACCTGGTTCGGCAAGAATTTCCTCAGAGAGAAGTGGAAAAAAACCTGTTTATTTAACAGGCAAAACACTCCCCAGCACAAAAAAAATGAACAACACCAGATGACAAAACTCTTTCACCTCTCTGAAGAAATGGCAAATTCAGAAAGTCTCTCCTGGGAGTGGTCACTCTGTTATCGGTCCCTCCAGCGCTGGGAATGGCTGCTGCAGGCCAAAAAGTGCAAAACTCTTGGTGTTTCCCAGGTCCCAGTCTGGAGCAGGTTTGAATGGTTCCAGGAAAAGGGAAAGAAAAAAACAGTCCAGGGAAAATTTGGACTGCCTAGCTAAACTAACTAACAAGCAAAAAGCAAAAGCAAGCACAAGCAGGAGCAAGAGCAAAGGCAAAGGCAAAAGCAAAAGTAAGATGCAAAAGCAGCACTATGGACGCTATCTGTGTCCAGCAGACCATGGGGGAGTGAGCAGGCTGATAACAAAGCAAAATTCCGCTTTTCGGAGCCGGTCTTGAAGGCACAGAAATTAATATCCAGCATAAACAGAACAGATGACTGGGGATACAAGCATCATAACGTCACCCTAGGACACCCTCAAACCCCAGCGGCACCACATGCAAACCATGCCCTGCGCCACTTCCACCGGGTGGTCAAAACACTGGGAGTTGCTGCGCTGGGCCACCCCCATGAATCAGCTCCTGCCGCAGCCCCTGAGACCCCGCTGCTCGTACGAGAGTGGCCAAACACTTCCCAACTTTGATAACTCTAAACCTGGTGTCTCCAGGTGCTTTTGACATTCTATTTCTTTAGTCTACATATCTTCTTTTCCCTTCAAGGAGGGCCCGTTCTGCTAAATTTTTCCAGACCCCAGTTCGGCATTGAACAACTTCCTAACAACCATGTGTGAAGACACTTCTCTGCCCTTTATGCAGACTGCATTCAAACTCTTGTCCTCTTCTAGCACCAAGACATCATCACTCCACATTCCAACATCCTGGAGAGGTGAGTCTGCCAATCACCCCTCCCCCCTTTTTCAACTTCTTTCCTCCTTCCCTTCTCTCATTCAACACACCTTGGTCCGCATGAGGTGTACACACAACTAGTTTACTTCTAAAAGTAAGCTTGCGACTTTCTTTTACTAGGATCACAGTAGCTGCTATAGCTTGAATACATACTAGCCAGCCGTGGCTTATTTGGTCTAGAACCTTTGAAAAATAAGTTACTGGTCTCTTTACTCCTCCCTACTCCTGAATTAAAATTCTATGAGCTACTCCATGTGGAGTTGTGTTTTTAGGTTCTACTGTATGTATGTTCAAAAGGGTTTATCCCTCTCTACCCCCCTTGTGCCTTTTTGGTTCATCCCAGGTTTTCCCATGAGCACCTGTGTGTCCATCAATCCCAAAAACCCTGACTCAGGCCACTGACCCCTCCCAGGTGACTTGTCCATTCTTCCCCTTTGTCTGGAGGCTTCTGCTGGGGTCGCTGGGTGACTGGACAATGGCCTGGGGTCCTTCCCCTCCTCCCTTCTAAGTGGATACCCCGGTTGTCCTTCCCTCGGAGGGACACTCCCATGTCTTCGCCCATTGGCTGATTGGCTTTCCCACCCACCCTATATCAGGGCCTGTTCGAGGCTCACAGCTCACTCTCTTCTGGGACCTATTCGAGTGCTGTTGGGCTCTGGGGCTCTCCTTGGAGTTACAATAAATCTTGGACCTATCCCCAGAAGAGTGTTGCCTCCTTCCTTGCCGGTGGGATCAGCAGTGTCCTCGGACCCACGAAGGCACTTTCTAAAGCCCTGCTGGGTTCAGCAGAGAGTGCCTCTCACTGCCCTATCACCCCGTGGAGCTAGCCAGGGCTAGCAAGAGATCGGCTCTTGCGAATTGGGGACGAGACGCGGCAACTCCATTTTCTACATTTATGTACAAATGAAAAGGGTTTTTCTAACAAGGGTAAGCTTAAAGCTGGTACTTAGGCCAGTTTTAACTTCAACTCTTCAAATTTAGCATCATTTTCATTTGTTAATTTTCTATATAAAAATTTTATTGCTTGTGTGTACCCATCAATCCATAATCTGCAATATCCTAATAATCCAAGTAGTTTTCTGATTTCCCTCTTTGAAGAGGGAGGGGGAAGAGATAAAATTCCTGAAATTCTCTCGTGTTTGAGTTTCCAGCTACCCCTACTTATTAAGTGTCCAAGATATTTTACCTCTGGTTCTACAAATTGCAGTTTCCCTCTTGATACCCTTAATCCTTTTTCCCTCAGAAAATTCAAAAGTTTTATAATAGCATCTCTAACTTCAGATTCCCCAGATAATAAAAGATAGTTCCCCTTGGGCTTCTTTACTGGGAGAATAGGGGTATTATGAGGACACATACAAGGTTCTAATGTCCCATCCTTTATTAGTCCTTCTATTACTGGCTTTAAACCTTCCCCTCTTCTAAGGATATAGGACACATATGGGACAATCTTCTCTCTCAGCTGTGACCCTTATAGGGTCTATATCTAATCCTCCCCTATTTCCTTCCCCAGCCCACACTTCCTTGTTAATTTTTTTCTCATCTTCCTGGCTAAGTTTTAAAACTCTAGCTGTCATTTTCCCTTCTTCTGGTATAACCCCTATTCCTAGTTTTACCTGTAAGTTTCTTCTTAATAAGTTGCTACCTACCCCAGGGACCAATAAGACATCCTCCATCTAAATTTTAGTTTTCTCCCTCAATTACCACATCTTTAATGACAGGAACTGTGAAACGCTCTCCTTTTGCCCCTATTACCTTTACAGTATCTTTGCTCACACTATAACCTTTTGGAATATTTAACAGGCAGGTTCCTTCTGCCCCTATGTCTACTACAAATTCTAATTCTTCTTCTTGGGGACCCACTTTTAAAGTTATCACCGGCTCCAGATGGTATTTGTCCCCTAAAATAAAGAGCTTATGAATTCTCTATTCCTCTTCTGTGCCCATCTCTCGGAAGATTTTCAGATCTTTTACCTGATTAGTACAATTATAATGTCCTAAGTCTGTCTAACTATTCAGTTGGAGTTTCTTCTTTCTCTCTTAAAAGCTGTCCCTAAAAAGCCTCTTTTTTTTTTTTTTTTTTTTTTTTGCATTTCGCCTTCGGGATGCCGTCTCTTTTATTCCCTTGATTATCAAATTACGATAATTATTCATGTGTTTCCTCCCCTCCTCATTATTTTGACCCCACTCAGGAGGTGCTTCCTCTAGAGAGAGTTTCCCTGAACAGCCGAAGTTGTGGTTACCGAGGGAACGGAACTCAGGGCAGGAGGGGGGTTTAGGGGAGGGATCCGCGCCGAGGCTTAGTCCTCCAAGGCGCAGGCGGGGTCCGCTGCCGGAACCGCCAGAGGGGGATCTTCTGGTGGAGCCGCACATGGCTGATGGCGGCTGATTCGGCAGCTCCCGGCAGAGACAAAGCAGGCGGGGCGGCCCCGGCAGCAGCGGCGGCGCCCAGCACAGCCGGCACGGGCGGGGCAGCCGGGGATGGGACGGCCGGGACAGACGGGACCCCCCTCTGCGGTCAGCGCGGCGACCCCAGACCACGCGGCAGGACAGACCCCCGGCACGGCCGGCGGAGCGGCCGCGGGCCAGGCGGCCGGGACCGGGGCAGACAAAGTCACCGGTACGGCCGGAGCCGGGATGGGGGCGGGGACCGGCGGTGCAGCCCAGAGCGGCGAGACCGGGGCCGGGACAGGGACCGGGACCGGCGGAGCAGCCACGGGCGGTGAGAGAGCAAGTGGGAACGGAGGTGGCAACACTTGCAAACGATCCCAATCTTTTTCTTTCTTCCCTTCCTCCTTTTCCCAACCCTTTTCTTTCCCCTTTTTCTTTTCTTGCTTTTCCTGGGCGTTTCCGATATTTTAAAGATTTATATTCTCCTACGATCTCCCTCCCAGCATGTGACATATTCTCTTTCTTCTGGATTAAACGGTTCTTTTGAATTTACAAATAAATTTTAGAGCCTAACAAACCTAAACTTCTTCTTGGATACTTTGAAATGGTCGAAGAGCTAACTCACGACCTCCTAATGTTTTTCTCATCACCTTTTATTTATCCTTTGGCAAGTTATGCATCTTTCAGTTACTTGCTTTGCTACTCCAAAAATCCCAATGCACCCATACTTCCTTAAAAAAACTGATCACACAAAGCCTGGGTACCCCAGTGGGTTTTCTGATGCATGTTTTCTAATATTTTCCGAGTAAGTTTTATTAAGTAATTGTCTCCCATCAGGAAGTTGCCATTTCCCAGATTAATGCTGCTCTCCTCCTATCTTGCTTAATTCATTTTTTCTCTGCTTCATTAAATTTTGGAATGTCCAATTTTTCCTCATTTGGAGTTAATATTAACATAACTCTTTTGGCCCTATTTTCTGCTGTATCTTTAGCTTCTTGATCTGCCAAATTATTTCCTCTTATTTCTGGGATATTTCCCTTTTGGTGCCCCTTAATAGTACTATAGCTATCTCTTTCAGGTAATTTTAATGCCTCTAAAACCTCTAAAATAAGCCCCTCATGTACTAATCACTTTCCTCTTGAATTAAGTAATCCTCTTTCTTTCCAAATTTTTCTAAAAGTATGTACTACTCCAAAGGCATACCTTGAATCAGTATATATATAGTTCCTTTCTTGTGTGCTAAATATTCCAGTGCTCTTTTTAGAGCATATAATTCACAAGTTTGAGCTTAGCAGTTTAAGGTTAATTTCCCTTTTGCAGTAGTTTGCATGTTTTTCCCATCAACTACTGCATATCCTGTATTTTCTCTTTGTACAGGGATTTGCATCCCTGTTAGCTAACATAACCCCCCAAAGGGCTATCTTAGGGTATCTCTGCTGGTACCCTTTTACTCCCTTTTTTTCTTTTTTTCTGTACCCAATTTAATCGTTTTCTATCCCATTTTTCAAGATCTTATCTATTCATCCCCTGCTTCTCTTTCCCACTTTCTCTAACAATCTGAATACCACCTTCTTTCAACTACCCACACAAAAAATCCTTTCTCTCACAATACTATTCAACACAATACACCTCCCTCCAAGGAGATAAAGTGAAGCTCAAAATAAACAATCTACATTACATATACTTCCATTCATCTCCATTTACTCACCTTTATTTCTCACTCACTCTCACACATATTCGCACCCTCAGGCCTGTTCATTCATACTTCGCAACTTCTGCTTAACCGAGTTTTTGGTTCTTGTGTCTCACCCACCCGGACTGTGTAAGGTTTTATTCTACACCCCAAAACCTTAAGTACTGACACCTCTAAGTTTCCCCACTTAGTGTCTTGGTTTGAAAAGACAGGAGTTTGTGAAGGAAGGCAAGGGCCTCCCGTGAAATGGAAAAGGTAAACCCCCTCCCTCTGAATTACTACAATTTTAAAATAAAAAGGCTCTCAGGCAAAGATATGGGAATGGGAAATTTATTTTGAAATTGTAGTAATTTGGAGAGAAGGGGTTTACCTTTTCCATTTCACGGGAGGCCCTTGCCTTCCTTCACAATCTCCTGTCGTTTCAAACCAAGACATCTTACCAACAAATGATAGTGGTGTACAGAAGTGTCCTTTCACTCAACTTCCAGAAGAGTAACACTATACCAGCATCTCCACTTTGAGGAGAAATCCCCACACACTCCGTGAGCATGTAAGACATTTCTGATGTTATAGATGAGTAGTGTAATAGTTTGCTCTCACAATTAAGAGATAGATATTATGTGTATGTTAAGATGTATAGTGATGTTACTGTAATCTGTCCCCCATAGTCCTCTTTGCCCTCCCCCTTGTAATAGCCTCAGTAGTCAGGGCATTTAGAGAGGGCTGGCTTATTTCTGAGAGGAGCAGCGTAACAACACTTGACCTCTAATCAGAATGTAAGAAAATAATCTCCACCAATAGATGGCAGAGAAGGAGTCGACTGACAAAACTTTGGGAAGGGCTAAAGGGTTAAAAGACAGAGCATCCATTTTGTAGGTGAACACGTGGGGGGGGGGGGGGTCTCCAAGCACTACAATTTCTCATTCAGTCTTTTGCTGTATTTTTTTTGTTAAGGGTTAATAAACCTGTAAAATTTTAAAAAGTGAGCAGTCGTTTCTCACATTTATGTTATGAAAATTATAGTGATCTTCTACAGTTTGTAAAAGTGCTGTGTCTGTCAGTCATGAATTTTTGCTTATCCTTTCCTGTGCATTCAGGGCAGGATGTTTACTGCTGGCTAAGGATGTTTTTCAGCTGCGATAATTTATCACAAGGCAAGCTATCCTGCCTTGACTGAGCCATGGGGGAAAAACAAATTAGCTTTTGCTGTCAGGGGTGAAAGTTCTTGTCACAGTTGGGTTGATGTGGGAGATAAGAAAAATCTTATAGAATAAGATTATAGGCCTCTGATCACTTCTGTTCATTCATGAGAAGCACTTTGGGACATGTGCAGCTGTCATGAAGGAAAAATAAGTTGTGTAACCTCCTCATAACCAGAGTGCTGATTGGTTAAGGGAAAATGTGGACAGCAACACAGGTATTGGCATGCAGCCAGTGTATGTTTGTTTTGGTTAAGAAAAATGCTAGCAAGTATAATTTTAGCTAGTGTATTTTTAGCATAGTATAAAAGCCTAAGCATGCTCATACAGTATTTAAGACCTTCTGTGTTGGCAATAAACTCGATTCTCTTTAGATCAAGAACCAAGAGGGTCTGTGTCTTCATTTCTCATTGCTACAGGTTGACCTTGGCTGGAAGCCAGATGCACACCAAGCTGCTCTATCTGTCCCCTTCCCAGCTGGACAGGGGAGAGAAAAAAAGATGGAAAATGACTTGTAGATTGAAATAAGGGAGTTTACTACAGCAAAATTGAAAGTTCATGCATGCACAAGCAAAGAGAAAAACCAATAATTTTATTCTCTACTTCTCATTAGTACTAATAGTAAAAGAGGCAAGCAATGTCTTGCCAGTTCCCAGGAAGCAGGGCTTCAGCACATGTAGTGACAGCACAGAAGGCAAACATTGTAAATAATAAATGCCATCCATTCTTCCTCCCTCCCTTAGCTTTTATATCTGAGCTGACATCATATGGTATGGAATATCCCTTTGGTTAATTTGGATCAGCTGTCCTGGCTGTGTCCCCTCCCAGGATCTTGTTTACCTCCAGCCTATTGACTTGGGCCGGAATATTGGAGAGACAGTGCTGATGCTATGGCAGTGCTGCTCAGCAGTAGCCAAAACACTGGTGTGTTGCATCCCCACGCCGCACTGGTGTGTTATCAACACCTTTCTAGCTACCAATGCAAAGCACAGCACTGTGAGGGCTCCTATGGGAAAATGAACTCCAGCTCAGCCACATCCAATACAGAGTCCTATGTCAAAATGAGTACTGACCTTAGTCAACTGCTCTATACAAGCTGCTTAATATCACTACCTTTAGACATAATTTCCAGTTCTAGTCTTTTCCATAATGGTAATAGTCTCATCTATCTTTCTATTTCTTCTCTGTCTTATTGATTTAAAGAGAAAAGTGCATGATTCATTGTGGCAGGGAAGAAATGAAAAGTAGTGATTTTTAATTTGCTTTTCTAAGAGAACAGATCTAATGTAATTACCTCTTCTGTGTCCTTCCCCTAATAGCTTCTGAAGATGTTGGCTAGTTATACTGGCAAAGTAATAGAGATCTCATACATAATAATTCTGTTCCCTTAAGATGTGTGAAAATAGGCAGCTAGATAGAGAAGAAAGGCTCAGACTAGTGTATCTGTGTTAGGAACAAAGAGATGTTATGCTATTAACACCCAGTGGGAAGGCTTCATTTGGGGCTTGCACTCTGCTGAATTCAGAATAATTCAATCACAAGGCCACAGGAGATCAGGCCACCTGGTTTTTGCTTTCCTGAGTTACTCAGTAGCTATACTTTAAGTAGTTAAAGACAGAACAGAAATTCGAGAGTTTACTGCAACTCAAAGCAGCACAAAACCATCAGAATACTTTAAATTAAGCATATGTTTATGATCACTATAATTTTGTCAGTTAACTGCTACTTTGTAAATATGCACTTTTTTACATCTCATTTAGAATTCCTTTAAATAACAACATTCTGTTAATTTATATCTATGTGTGTGCCAGTGTTTATTTTAAGCCAGACACCATTTATTTTTTTATATATCACTTATATAGGAAAGAACTTTACTTTGGATGGAATTAAGCTTTTCAGTAACTACATGACCTCAATGATATCAGCTACAAAAGTAGCATAAAAATATAATACAGTCATGTTTCATTAAGAGTATAGACATTTGGCAGAAAATAAAGCCCTTTGTAGTCCAGCTGGTCCACAGAGATCAGAGGGGCTGAGTGCAGCTGGGCTTAATTTCTGATTTCAATGTCCTGGGTACAGAGACAAGAGTGTGGAGTTTTCACTGCTATTTATTCAAATACCATTTACATCATAGTCATGGGTGTAGTTTCAGCAGGGAAGATGCCATGGCTGGAACCAGAAGGGAGTCCATTTTGTAATAGATGAGTAATGCTATAGTTGACACTCACAATGAAAAGGCAAATATGATGTATATGTTAAGAGAGTTTTATAGTTATGTTTTACCCTCCTTTCCATTGTTATCATGGGGTGACCTGGGTAGTCGGGACATTTGGGAGGGTTGGCTTGTTACTATGGCAGCACCTGACCTCCAATCAAGATGTAAGGAAGTGAACTCCACCACTGGACAGCGAAGAAGGAGTCAATGGACAGAACTTTGGGAGGGACTAAAGGGTTAAAAGGAAAAACCTCCATTGTGTGGATGAGCACGTGGTGGGAAAAATCCTTTGCTCCCGGCACTGTAATACTTTCTCTATTCAGTCTTCTGTTGTATTTTTGATACAGTTTTAATAAACCTTTTAAAATTTTTACAAGTGAGTATCATTTCTCACAATTTTGTCTGGCTCCCTTGAGTGAAGGGATAGGCAGACCCTGGTACTGCACGCTTGGTGGGTCTCTTCCCATTTCCCACCCCTCTAGGATGCTTCTGCTGGACAAGGGGGCTAAGAGGAAGTAGCAGAGCCGCTCCCAAGCCGTAGTGCTGAAGTGACAGCTCAGAACCGCAGCCTGGGCCAGCAGGGGCTAGGGCAGCAGTTTTTGTTGCCCAGCAGGACCGTTCCTTGCCCTCCCAGCATAACAGTGACCCGAAACAGCAGCGCCAATACTGACTCCAGCCAAGCCAAAAAGGAGTCCAGCAGGTGGCATGTGGGATGTGCCCATGGGGAGGACAGTGTGGGAATGCCATGGGAAACTACAGTCATTTAGCATAAGGCATTTCCCCAGAGTCCTCTGCCCCCCAGTGCAAATGAGCACATGCCCATCACCTGTCAGTTTATGGTTGTCATCTCCCCAAGTTCTGGAAAGTTCCCCGTTCTCGTTGTTTCTAATGGTTCCCTCTGTAAACCACTCCTTCCCTTTTCCCTCATTGGCCCAGTTTATGTTACCCCATCCCTTATACCCTCTTCCCATTGGGTCATTTGTACCCTAGTTACTCCTTCCCTCCCCAGTTATATACTCTGGCCCCTCCTTTCCCAGGGCTCTCGGAGTCTGCCTCCCCTGAGTGTGGTTGTCTCCCTGCTCCTATTTCTGCCTCCCTACTCTGATCAATCCTCAATAAACCCGCTCGGATTCCAGCAGCTCAAGAGTCCTTCCGTCTTCCTGGTGGGGATTTTAATTACGCTATCCAGGCACCCGTTGACCAGCTAACTGAGGGTTACCCTGCGAGACTCGGTCCGGGGTAGCCTATAGTGGCAGGACCTACCTCACACACACACACACACCAGTGCTGTCACAAAGGGGGACCAGGGAAACTGACACTGCAGGGCTGGAGCTGCCCCAGGCAGCGCCAGCACCCCCCATCTAGCACCAGAATCGCTCCATAAGCCCCTGCCATCCTGGTTTGTTTTTTTTTTCGGTCCAGGGGGGAAGGGTTGAGCCGGGAGAGCATATCCACGATCTTGCCTTTGTCCTGGAGCCATGTGTTTCCCCATCCCTCTGCATCACCCACCAAGTGCAACCAGGCCCCTGAGCAAAAACAACTCCACAGATGGGTTTGTCTTTACTTGAGGCAGAATTAAACAGACTTTCCTAACATACCTTTCATATGTACCACCGGAATCTTATCTCTGTCTACTTTATGCAGGGGTTAAGACTGGGCAGGGCCAGCTTGATTGGTGGAACCTCTGGTGTTAACTAACCAGGTGGCCTTTGCTAAAATGCAGCTCCCAATTTTTGATAGTTCCCCTGCCCAGTGCCTCCAAGGTGATTTTAGTTAACTTCGGACCCTCTATAAATTTGTCTCCAGAATCCCACTGGTCGGCCTCGAGTCTCCCCAGGCACCTTCTGACAGAGGCTCCAGGACAAACCATTGCTCACGACTGCAGAGTAAAGCACATTCTTCACCTCTGGTCCCGTCCTGACTGGGCCAAGGGCTACCGCATGAGCAATCTCCTGCTTGATCTGGGCAAAGGCTTGTTACTGTTCAGGGCCCCAGTGGAAATGGTTCTTTTTGCGGGTAACCAGGTAGAGATGGTTCCCACTCTGGCTGTGCTCAGGGATGTGCATTCTCCAGAAACCTATAGTGCCTAGGAAAGCTTGCGTTTCCTTCTTGCTGGTTGGTTGAGACATTGCTGTGATCTTATTGACAACCTAGTGGGACTCTGACTCCGTCTATCTTGCCACTTCACTCCTAGGAACTGGATTTCTTGGGCAGGTCCCTTGACTTTACTCTTTCATGGCAAAGCCAGCTTCCAGGAGAATCTGGGTGATCTTCTTTCCTTTCTCAAATACTTGCTTTGCCGTGTTCCCCCACACAATTATGTCGTCAATGTATTGCAGATGTTCCAGAGCCTCACCCTTCTCCAGTACAGCCTGGATCAGTCCATGGCAGATGGTGGGGCTGTGTTTCCACCCCTGGGGCAGTTGGTTCCAGGTGTACTGCATGCCCCTCCAGGTGAAAGCAAACTGAGGACTGCATTCTGTTGCCAGAGGAATGAAAAAAAAAAAATGCATTTGCAATGTAAATAGTGGCATACCACTTTGCTGCCTTGGACTCCAGCTCATACTGGAGTTCTAGCATATCCGGCACCCCAGCGCTCAGCAGTGGAGTCACTTCATTGAAGCCGCGATAGTCCACAATCTCCATTCCCTGTCAAACTTGTTCACGGGCCACATGGGGGTGTTGAAGGGTGAGTGGGCCTTACTGACCACCCCTTGGCTCTCCAGCTCACAGATCACATTGTGAAGATCATGGCATCTGGATTCATCAGATACTGCTGGTGGTGCACTGCCACCTTCAGGAGTCTGATGGAAGAAGGATTTTCTGACAGACCAGGCAAGATATTCAATTGCCTAATGCCCTCAGCCTCCACAGCAGCTATCCCAAAAGCTCACCTGAGTCCTTTTGGGTCTCTGTGGTAGCCATTCCAGAGGAAGTCTATGCCCAGAATACACAGGGTCTCTGGGCCAGTCACAATAAGGTGTTTCTGCCACTCCTTCCCAGTCAGGCTCACCTCGGCTTCCAACTGCTGTGATTCCACTGTCACCCCAGCAATAGAAACAGGTTCTGCCTCCCCATGTCCCAATGACATTAGGGTACACTGTGCACCAGTATCAACCAACACTTCATATTTTTGTGGCTCTGATGTGCCAGGCCATCGGATCCACACCGTCCAAAAGACCTGATTCTCCTGTGCCTCTTCCTGACTAGAGGCAGGGCCCCTCTAGCCCTGGTTATCATTCCCTCTCTGGGCATATGTTCTAGACGTTCCTTCAAGGGGATCAGACACATCATCCTCCCTTCTGTTATACCTAGAGGCTCGGTTATGGGAGGCTGACGCTACTTTCACTTTAGCGGAACTTCCTCAGTTAATGTTTTCCTTCTTGAGTTGACGCACCCATGCTGCCAGGAGAGAAGTGGGTTTTCCATCCCACCTTCTCATATCTTCCCCATGGTCACACAGGAAGAACCACAGGCCAGCTAGTGCGGTGTATCCCCCTCTCCCTAGCAGGAGGACGTCGAGCTGTGACGTCGGGGCCTCTGGTTTGCACTGGCACCACATGGAAACTTGTCCCTCATCTCCTCCCTCATCTCCCCTTTGAAACTCTCAACCACAACAGAGACGTGAGTCTGCATCAGGACATGGACCATGCTCTCATAATTCCCGAGTTTGCTGGCTATGGAACCCACTCTCTCTTAGTTGTCCTTGAAATGCATTGTTGCCATGAAGTTGGAGTATTCAGATGGCCCCAGATATGCAAAGCTCCACAACATTTGCCCTGTGCACCTGACCTTGTCAGGGTCATTATTGTACTGTCCATCCCTTCCAAAAAGGTATCTCCAGTACTGCCACTTCTCTCATGCATTGGATCCCTTCCTCAGTGGTCTTCTAGGGCATTCTATGATGGTGATCCTGCATTCTGTCTCTGAACAAACCTCTCTCTTACACTCATTAAAAGCTGCTTCCAGAGAGGAAGGGGCCCTGACTCCCTCAAGAACACCTGATCAGTACCTGTGTCCTGGGTCTAGGATCTCAAATTCCTTGCTTTGCCACTATCTAGTTGCACGCCTGTACCCATAAGGTCCCAAATCCGAAGTAACCAGGTTGCTTAAGCCTCAAGTCCCCGTTGCACAATGTCTTTCTGCAGATTACGGAGACTGTTGTGGCACTCAGTGATGATTTCAGGCTCTGTCTCCCCTGCTGGTTGTGAGGGCCCTGGTTCCCCATCATCATTAACTGAGTGCATTGATTTGTTCTTATACTTCCTCCTCTGCACAGGAGCGACTGCTGCTGGCTGTGACTGCCCTTGCAGTTCAGCTGGAACCTGGACAGTTGTAACATCCGTGGGTTCCACTGCTGCACCATCAGACTCTCCCTCTTTGAGGCAGGGACACGGTTTCCCACCAGCGGGGGAATGTTACTGTACAAGCCAGCTGGGGAATGTTACTGCACAAGCTGGTTTGTACTCATAAATAAGAAACCCATCTCAGTTCCATAAACCGGCCCCTGGGTTGACAGACAGGAACCTCAACCAATTACGTTCCATCCTAAGCTGCAGACATCTCACTGGTCAGGAGCTGGGCTGTGTGGGGATCAGACCAATCAGCAGTTGAGACCAGGGTTTTCAAACTCCCTATATATACTAAGTTTGAACAATAAAATAGGCTGTTTGTCGCATGGAGCTTTGAGGTGTGTGTGTTGTCCCTGTCTCTGACCACCGACCTCATGGAACACGTGGCATTTAAGCATAATAGGGGAAGTGTATTCCTCAGTATCTGTAAGAGCCTGATAATAAGAGAAAGGCTTCAAAAAGGGCTTTGTCATTATGTCTGCTTATCATAATCACTCTTGAACACCTGAAAACTATGTGATGTATGGACTCTGTGAGTAGCCCGCCTTGAGGCCCATAAAAAGGAAGGGAAAACAGGTGTAAAATATGGAGGGGAAAGCGAAGGGCAGAATCCCTGAGCTTTCCCCCCTACCACCATCATCGCCTGCTGCAAGACACCCTGAGGCCTCCCGGACCCAATGCAACCCGGCTGAGGGAAACTCCCCGATCCTGCACCCCTGGACCGAAATCACAAGTGAGTTGTGGAACCCCTACCTCTGTTCCTGTGTCCCGTGGTGAGAGCACTGCAAGTGAACCAAGGTTCGGCTGCAGTGACAGGGCACTGCACCTGCATCTTGGAGGATGTGAATGGCATGGAATATGGGAGGATGTGGGACAGTATTTGGAGGACTTCTTCGGTGGTTTGGAAGTTCACCCCTTGAACAGGACCCTGTTAAAGTAATAAAATATGTGATGGAAAAATGCTGTGGCAGCTCCAGAGAGGCGCAAAATTATGCAACTTGCTGGGCCCTGGCTACTCTTTATTGGACACTACTGTATACTAGGCAGCAGCCTCATAACCAACAGGCACCATGGCCACCTACACTGCAGCTGAACCAGAGGAGCAATCCGTGTTGGTAGCAGTCACCTCTATACAGAAGAAGAAATCCAAGGCCAAATCAGTTCACATAGTGAGAGATGAAGAGGAAGTAGGGCCCTCAGAACAGGAGGAAGAGGCAGGGGCAATCACCCAATCCCCATCCCTGTGTGATCTGTGAGATATGTGAAAAGATTTCAGCAGCCAGTTGGGTGAGCTCTTGGTGACCCGACTGCTCCAATGCTGGGATATCACAGCCAACAATATGAAACTAGATGGTAGTGAAGCCAAGCAACTGGAATCCCTGTCCCAGGATGTGGGCATTGACAAGGGGATTGGGAAGAGGACAGAAACTCTCAGCCTCTGGAGGAGACTCCTTTCAAGCAAAAGGGAAAGGTATTCTCTTAAGGATGTTCTAGTAGTACGCCCAAGCAGATGGAATGCTACTGAGAAAGGTATCCAGTACCTGAAAGAATTAGCTGTGTTGGAGGTAATCTCTAGGCATTCAAATAACGAGCAGTCCCCTGTAGACCCAGATGAGGTCTAGCGCACACAATCCGTGCGACAGAATCACATCTACCACTTCAAGAGGACTGCAGCCATCGTGCGCCATTGTTGTACACCAAATCATTGGCATTGATGTCAATGAAGGAAGGAAAACAGTGCTTCAGCTGACTCCCCAACTCAGGCAATATGAAGATCATCCTTTTTCCTCCCTACTGACCTGTGCCTTGGGTGTGGAAAGACCGTCCAAGTCTGCAGACAGACTCGAAAGATTTGAGCAAGTTAGAGAGGAAATGTCCCATGCTCCCACTAGCATGGACCAGAGTCCTCACTATTGGGAGCAAGTGCTCCCTGCTTGAGAGAGAGGGTCCACACCACGAGGTAATCTCTGGTTTTACCTGCATGGTCATGGAGAGGACATGAGGAAGAGGGATGGAAACCCCACCTCTGCCCTGGCAGCACAGGTATGTGAGTTGAGAGGAAGAACAATCACTGCATGAAATTCTTCAAGGATAAATGCTGCTCCAGTTTCCAGAGGACAAGTCCTCAGACAGACTAGGAGGGCTGATGTTACTTCTGATCCTCTTGAAAGCACCTCCAGGTCATATTTACAAGTGAGCAACGAGTACTATGGCCAGAGCTAGAGGAGCCCTGCCTCCAGCTAACTGGAGGAAAAGGACAATCAGATCTATTGGACTGTGTGGTTCCAATGGCCTGGCACATCAGACCCACAAGAGTATAAGGCTTTAGTTGACACTGGTGCACAATGTACCCTGATGCCATTGAGCTATGTAGGGGCAGAATCCTCAATTTCTTGGGTGACAGGGGGATCACAACACCTGACTGTACTGGAAGCTCAAGTGAGCCTGAGAGACTGAATAGCAAAGACACCCCATTGTGACTGGCCCTGAGGCCCCGTGAATTCTTGTCATAGATTACATCCAGAGAGGATATTTCAAGGATCCAAAAGGGCATAGTTGGGCTTTTGGGATAGCTGCTGTGGAGACAGAGGACATTAAACTTCCTAATACCTTGCCTGGTCTCTCAGAGGACCCTTCTGCTGTGGGACTGCTGAGGGTTGAAGAACAACAGGTATCAATTGTTGCAGATAGGTAAAACCTTACAAAAGAAGGGCCTTGTTACCCTTGTAAAACCATGGCTCAGGCATGTTACTTCGGCTAAGTAGAAAAGCGCTATGGGAGGTGACTCAGCTGAATTAGAGGTAGAAAAACAAGTTATATAACCATTACGTGTTCTCATCATGGTTTATGGTGGTTGGTTGAATTACATTTGTTGTGCTTAAATGGAATATAACACATAACAGCCTAATTGCTTAAAAACGTCTGGTGTTTGCAATAAAGGAGTTCTCTTTTGCACCTGCCTGGGGAGTCTGCATAGCTCTGCTTAATAACAACCAATTGCTATCACAACAGTACATTGTTGGCAATACCGCACCAACCGGGACTCCTTGATCCTCATCCATGAGATGATTCATGAACTGGAGAGCCAGGGAGTGGTCAGCAAGACTTGCTCACCCTTCAATAGCCCCATACAGCCTGTGTGTCCAAGGGAGAGTGGAGACTGACAGTGGACTATAGTGGCCTGAATAAAATCACACCATCGCTGAGTGCTGCTGTGATGGATATGCTGGAACTTTAGTACCAGCTGGAGTCCAAGGCAGCAAAGTGGTGCCATCACTGGCATTGCCAATGCATTTTTCTCCATTCCCTTAGCAGCAGAGTGCAGGCCACAGTTTGCTTTCAACTGGGAGGGTGTGCAGCACACCTGGAACTGACTGCCCCAGGTGTGGAAATACAGCCCCACTATTTGCCATGGACTTATTCAGACTTCATTGGAAAAGGGTGATACTCCAGAACACTTGTAATACATTGATGACATCATATGGGGCAACACAGCAGAGAAAGTTTTTGAGAAAGGGGAGAAGATAATCCAGATCTTCCTGAAGGCCAGTTTTGCCATAAAAGAAAGGTGAAAGGACCTGCCCAGGAAAATCAGTTTTTAGGAGTAAAATGACAAGATAGACATTGTCAGATTCCAAAGGACATGGTCAATAAAATAGCAGCTATATCCTCACCGACCAGCAAGAAGGAAACACAGGCTTTTCTAGGGGGTTGTGGGTTTTTGGAGGATGCATATTCCAGAGTACAGTCAGATTGTAAACCTTATCATGTGACACAGAAGAACGGTTTTAAGTGGGGTCCTGAACAACAACAAGCTTTGAACAAATTAAACAGGAGATTGTTTATGCAGTAGCCCTTGGGTCAGTCAGGACAGGACAAGATGTGAAAAATGTGCTCTACACTGCATCTGGGGAGAATGGTCCTTCCTGGAGTCTCTGGCAAAAAGTACCCAGGGAGACTCAAGGATGACCCTGGGGTTCTGAAGTTGGGGATACAAAGGATCCTAGGCCTGTTACACCCCCAACTGAAAAAGTGATACTAGCAGCTTATGAGGGAGTTTGAGCAGCTTCAGAAGTGATTGGCACTGAAGTACAGCACTTCTTGGTACCCTGAGTGCCAGTGCTGGGCTAGATGTTCAAACAGAAAGTTCTTTCCACACGTCCTGCCACTGATGTGGTGTGTAATAAGTGGATTGTGCTCATCACATAGCAAGCTCAAATAGGAAATCCCAGTCTCCCAGGGATCTTTTAAGTCATCACAAACTGGTCTGAAGGCAAAAATTTCAGACTATCATCATCAGAGGAGGAAAAGGCTACATGCTGAGGAGGCACCACCATATAGTCAGCTATCAGAAAATGAAAAGCAACACACACTGTTCACTGATGACTTCTGTATCATAGGGATACATAGAAAATGGAAAGCTGTCATATGGAGTCCTATGCAGCAAGTTGCAGAAGCTATTGAGGGACAAGGTGGATCAAGTCAGGTTGCAGAGTTGAAAGCCATCCAGCTGGCTTTAGATATTGCTGAATGAGAGAAATGGCCAGCACTCTACACTGACTCATGGATGGTAGCAAACACTGTGGGGGTGGCTAGACTGATGGAAAAAGACCAATTGGCAGCACAGACGGAAACCCATCTGGACTGCTGAATTGTGGAAAGACATCACTTCCCAGGTAGAGAAGTTGGTTGTAAAAATATGTCATATATATGCACACATACCCAAGAGTTGGGCTACTGAAGAATGGACAGGTGGATCAAAGTGCCAAATTTAAAGTGTCTCAGGTGGATCTGGACTGGCAACATAAGGGTGAATTATTTCTGTCTCAGTGGGCCCATGATGCCTTAGGTCGTCAGGGAAGAGATGGGACATATAGATGGGCTCGTGATCGAGGGGTGGACTTAACCACAGGCACTATATCCCAGATTATCCATAAGTGTGAAACATACTGTGATCAAGCAGGCCAAGAGGGTAAAGTCCCCGTGGTACGTGAGATGATGGTCAAAATATAAATATGGGGAGGCCTGGCAGATTGATTACATCACACTCCTACAAACCAGCCAAGGCAAGTGCTATGTGCTTACAGTGATGGAGATGAAGACTGGATGGCTGAAGATGTACCCTGTGCCTCACGTCACTGCCTGGAACACCATTTTGGGCCCTGAAAAGCAAGTACTGTGGCCGCATGGCACCCCAGAAAGAATTGAGTCAGACAATGTGACTCGCTTCAAAAATATCCTCATAGACATCTGTGCCAGAGAGCTCAGGATTGAGTGGGTGTATCATAATCTCTGTCATGCACCAGCCTCTGGGAAAGTTGAATGGTGCATTGAACTGTTAAAATCACATTGAAAGCAATGGGTGGTGGAACCTTCAAACATCAGTATCTACAAGGCCACCTGGTTTGTTAATACTAGAGGCTCTACCAACCAAGCTGGCCCTGCCCAATCAAAACTTCCATGTACCGTAGAAGAGGATAATGTCTCCATGGTGCATATGAGGAATATGTTAGGGAAGACAGTTTGGATTAGTCCTGCTTCAAGCAAAGGCAAACCCATTCCTGGGATTGGTTTTGCTCAAGGACCTGGTTACACTTGGTGGGCAATTGTTTTGGTTTAGGGTAATTTTGGGAGAAAAATTTTTAAAGGGTTTTTTTTTTAAAAAATAAATTTAAGTGTTTTTTTATAATTGGTTTGGGAAAAAGATTTTTTTGGAGAAAAGTGAATAAATTTGTTTATTTAATAGGTATTTATTAGTATAAAAATGAATAATATTAAATAATAATTTTGTTGTTGTTTTAAAGGAGATGATAAATTTAGAAAAGTTTTTTTTTGTGGGTTGTAGTTTTGTTTATTTAGTTTTTTATTGTTTTTTGTGTTGGAAATGTTGTGGTTTAGGTTTGGTTTGGTGGGTTATAGGTGTGAGTTGGTGGTTTTTTGGGTGTTTAGTTTAGAGTAGGTTTAAATAGGTTTAAAGAAAAATTGTAGTTTAGGGATTTTTTTTGTTTTAGTTAAAAATGAATTAAAAATAAATGAGAGTTTTGTTTTGTTGTTAGCTTGTTCATAGATAATATAGTTTAGGAGTAGGATGTGGGGGAGTAAATGTAGTTTTTGATAAATTTTGGGGTTTTTTTTGGTTTTGGAATAAGTTTCAAAGGTGTAAAATTTATTATTTAGTATAAATAGAATAGATGATTTAGGATATAAGCAATATAGTTAATTTAGGATATTTTACTTTTTATTTTTGTATTGTTAGTTTATTATTAAAATTAATATATATTTGAATTTTATAAATTCATATATTATATATATAATATATACTTATATATAGATAATGGTAGTAATATTTAGAAGATAGTGATATTTATATATATGGTTTTTATTTATTAATTAGATTTTTTGAGGTATATATTGTCTTGTTTTAATTTTTTGCATTATTTATTATGTATAATTTGGTTTTTGAGTAAAGATAATTTTATGAATGGATTTGTTTGTCTTTGAGGTAGAATTTATTTAAATTGTTTTTAAAATAATTTTTTGAAATGTATTATTGGGATTTTGTTTTTGTTTATTGTATATAGGGGTTTAGATTGGGTAGGGTTTATTTGGTTAATAGAGTTTTGGGTGTTAATTAATTAGGTGGTTTTTGTTAGATGTTGTTTTTAATTTTCAACAGATTTTTTTATTTAATGTTTTTAAGGTGTTTTTTAATAGTTTATTGTATTTTTTTCTTTTGTTTGTAGTTGGCGTAGGGTAGGGGATATGGTACATTTATTTAATGTTATGTTTTCTAGTTTAGGTGTTGATAAGGTTGTTTTGGAAATTAGTTTTGTTGTTTGATTTGATTTTTTGTCAGAGTCTAGGACATCCCTCTGGCTGCCCTGGCTGTCTCAAGACCCTGGCAGGGGGCTCAGAGACCTTGGCATGAAGTCAAAAACACCTGTGGATTCAATTTTAGCCTGTGGAAAGCTGCCAACTTTGTATGAGGAATGGCAACCCACAAGGGTTTGAGTCGTGTGATATTTTAATTAACACAGGGTGGAAAAGTAGAATTTTGGGGTTTTAGAATGGGGTTCAGGGGGTCAAGATGGAGGAATTTGGGCGTGTCCTGGCCTTCTTCTCCTTGTCCTTGTCCTCTATGTTTTGGTGTAATGGTAGCACTTTTCTATTGGTTTAAGGTAGAGACACACTGTCCAATATAGATGATAGATACTGGCACGTTACTGTAAACAGACTATATGTAACATTTGATATAAAAGGTAAACACCACCCAAGAGGGCAGAGCAGAATGCCATGGCCTCCTTGCTAGACAGAGCTTGGCAGGTCAGAGAAAGATGGTTATAGATAAGGAAAAATAAACAACCTTGAAAACTCGACCTTATGCATTCCAGACTTCTTCGGCTGCACGGGCTAGGGAACAAGGACTTTTATGATCTTCGGGTCAGCCCAGCATTGAGACCCCGAGACTTTTTTAGAGGTATTATGTATTTAAAGGTTTTGTTTTTTAAGGTTTAGGATGGTGTTATGGGTTGCAGTATGAGGTATAGGGTAGGTTTTTAATTATTTAGTGGTGTTTTTTATTATTTTGAGGATATAGTGTTTATTTTGGTGTGTTTGGTGTAGTGTGATGTAATTAATTTGTTAGGTTTTTTAATATTTATATTTGGAATATTGTTTATTATATTAGAGGGGTTTTAGTTGTTTGGTTTGTTTGATTTTAGTATATGTTTTATAGTTATGAATAATTTGAGAAATATTGTTTATGGCTAGATTTATTTTTTTGTTTTGTGTTCATTTATAGGTGGTATTTTTGTTTTGATTATTTGAGGTATTATGAGTTTCTTTAGTTAGGAATAATTTGGTTTTGTGTTGTTAATTTAAGTTTATTTTTGATATTTTTATTTTTGGAGTTTGACTTGTTTATTGTTTTGGTGTTTTTTTATTGGTTTTATTTTTTGGGATATGAGTATTTATATGGTGAATTTTTTATGGGTAGTTTTTTATTTTGGTAGGGATTTTATTATTTATTAGTATTTAAAATAGTTTTTTTATATTGTTAATTAGTTTTAAAACATTTTTAGTTAATTTTATAGAATAGTGGTTATTATTTAAGAAATAGTGTAGAGTTTTGGTTATTTTTTTAGTAATGTTTAGGATTAGTTGAATGGTTTTGAGTTTAGTAAGTTGTTTTCATTTTTTTTGGTAGTTTGTGTAATTTGTTATGTGGGGTTTTATATGGTTGTTTTTTATTTTTTGGTTTATTTTTATAATGTGGTAAGAATTATTAGTAAAAAGAGTTTAGTGTGTTTTTCTTGTTGGTAGTTGGTTATATGGTGGAGTTTTTTTAGTATGTGTTATTTGTTTTTGGGGGTTTTTTGTTAGTGAGATTAAAGTTTTTATTTTTGGGTTAGTTTGTAATTATTTTTTAAATCTTTTTTATTTTTGGGAACAAAAATTTTTTTAGGGGTATAGGATTTTTTTTCTGTTTAAATTTTTTATGGGATTATAGTTATTTTAATATTTGTTTATTTTAATATGGAGGGTTTTGTTTGATATTAATTTGAATTTTTTTTATAGCTTTATGTATTATAGGGAAAAAGAGGCTTTCTTAAATAGTTTATAAGAGGATTTTAGTTTCAAAATTAAGGAATTTTTTTTTTTATCTGGGATTTAATTTTTTTTACTGATTATGATTGCTTTTTATATGTTTGTGTTTTGGTTATTTTTTCACTTGAGGGCGGATTGAAGTATTAAAAGGGTTAATATTTTGTTTGGAGTTTGTAAATAGTCAACCTGACCCTGGTCGAGTTGGGTGTTATAGATGGTGGGAGTTGTGGTTGGAGAAGTGTGTTGAATTGAATTAGTTCGGTTAGAACTTAGTAGTAGTAGTAGTAGCACGCTGGGTGGGGGGGGGGGAAGTGGGTGGGTTTCTTTTTGCTTGATGGTTGTGGGTAACTTTTATGGGTGTATTGATTCGGGGATGCTCCCGGGGCCCAGTGGGTTTTGGAGTACTTTTTTTTCTTGTTTAGTAGTTGATGAGGCGGGGGAGGGTGGGGGTTGGCAGGCAGCCCAGGGGAAGGGGTTTAGTTTGGTAGGGCTGGCTGGCCTGGTTTGGCTGAGCCAGGACACTGGTGGGTTGTGTTACTTGTTCTTAGGTTGGAAGTAAAAGAGGAAGTTCTTGAGTTTCTTTCGTGTTTTAACATGTGTTTTTCACAGAGGTGTGTCTAGTTTTTTAGTGGTTAGAAGTTTAGTATTAGTTTTTAAAATGTTTTTTTTATGTAAAACCATTACAGTAATGAAGAGGGATGGGGAAATGTGATATGTACCTCAAGGGGACTTGATTTTTGGGTGAGAAGAGTCTGTAATGTTGAGTTGTATAATATTGGTTGCTGAATGACATTGCCACTGTGTGCCATAACTACTATGGACAATGAGGATAGTCTGCTCCAGATACACTGGTTGTGAGCTCCTAATGCAGCTTGCAACGAGTCGACAGCACACCAGCCCTCCTGCTCTGGAAGACATCTAGAACAGATAGAACCCATAGTCATAGACTAAATGAACTCAACAGACATCTTGGAGGGATGGTCATTGACTATGGAAATGATACCTGTGCTTGTGCATATATATAGATGCATATATACATATAAATGTATGTATATAGTTGGAAGGTGTAGGATTTGGGCAAGATGCAGATAGCATAGAATAAGGGGTGTATAATGTTCTGGTTCTGGCAAGGATAGGGTTCATTTTTGCAGTAGCCAGGAGGGTGCATGGCTAAGACCCGGAGGCTATTCTATAACACCTCATGTCATTTTCCAGGCATGGGGGAAGGGGTCCCTTCCGGCTGAGTAAGCATGGTGGAGGGAGTGGTTGGGTACCACCAGTTAGCTCTGTTATTAATATTGTTGCGGTTACTGTTAACTTTCTTATTCCATTGCCGTTTCCAGTAATTTGTTCTTATTTCAACTCATTATTTCTATCCTTTGTGCTTCCAATTTTCCTCTCTAGCCTGCCGCGGGGGGAGGGGGGAGTAAGCAAGTGGCATTTGGTTTGGAGTGTTTTTGTGGGAACACTAAACTGGGGAATACCATTCCTAAACCATGAAAATAAGGGAGATCCTCTCACATTGAGTTGTGAGGTTCAGAGTTAACCCCCTTGATTTCTCAACTCCTGATGGAGTTCAGATGTGGCTAGTTACAATTTTAGTCTCAGACTTGTGCAATGACATATTGTCTTGGTTTCAAAAGACAGGTGTCTGCTAATGAAGGCAGAAGCCTACCTTGAAAGAGAGAATATAAACCCCCTCCCTCTGAATTATTATAATTTTGAAATTAAGGGGCTCTCAGGCAAAGATATGGGAGTAGGAATAACAGTTCTTTATTAGGGAAAAAAAATGAAATAAAAATGTAGTAAAACAAAACAACACTGACAGAGTCAGAATACGACCTGACACCCTGTTGGTCAGGGTGTTGGTAGCAGTCTTATTAAATGGTGGCTGCAGACCTCCTGGAGTGACAGGCGTGGTTCTGTTGAAGCAGTGATCCTGTAGAAGGGTGTAGTTTTTCTCTGAAGGTCCAGTGGTGGGTGTAGATGGGCCTGGTCCTCCTCTGGGAATCCAGTGGAAAAGGCTGTCTCTGGTGTTCCAAATCTCCGATTATATCCAGATAGGAATATTTGGCTCCTCCCCCTGGGCAGAGCTTCTCACAATGGGATGATGTAATTTTATCAGTCATGCAGTGAGACTCAATGGCCCATTAACAGATTATATTTTCCAGAGGGAGGATTGGTTGTGGAAAAGATAAAGAAAACTGCTCCACCTGGTTTAAACAGGTGGCCCAATTAACAGAAGATAACTGCCCCACCTCTAACAGATGGCAATAGAATACACACCCCCAGCCACATCTTGCATTTCCAACCTAAGACACATATCTATAGGAAATAACTACATGGATTTCATTAGTATTGATTAACATGCTATCATCAATTTACCAAGGATCTGATGTGAACAACGGGTATTTCTTCCTTCTTGGGTAATAAAGGATCTCTCAGTCTCAGGTAAGGAATCTCAAACCTTGAAAGATGTCCCAGCTGAAGGGGAGAGTCACTGGTGCACAGTCCAGGTGCAATTTGGACAGTTTGGACTCATCCAAAAATCTGTCATCTTTAGAAAGATCTCTCTGCCTCGAGGAGTGTCTTGGTTTGAAAAGACAGGTGTCTGCAAATGAAGGCAGGAGCCTTCCTTGAAATGGAAAATGTAAACCCCTTCCCTCCGAATTATTATAATTTTGAAATTAAGAGGCTCTCAGGCAAAGATATGGGAATAGGAATAACAGTTCTTTACTGGGAAAATTAAAAATACAAATGCAATAGTACAAACAAAAAAAACCCACTGACAGAGTCAGAATACGACCTGACACCCTGTTGGTCACGGTGTTGATAGCAGTCCAATTAAATGGTAGCTGCAGTTTTCCTGGAGTGACAGGTGTGGTTCTGTTGAAGCAGCGATCCTGTAGAAGGGTGTAGTTTTTCTCTGAAGGTCCAGTGGTGGTGTAGATGGGCCTGGTCTTCCTCTGGGAATCCCGTGGAGAAGAAAGCTGCTCCTCTTGGAATCCAGTGGAAAAGGCTGTCTCTGGTGTTCCAAATCTCTGATTATATCCAGATAGGAATGCTTGGCTCCTCTCCCTGCGTGGAGCATCTCACCATGGGATGATGCAATTTTATCAGTCATGCAGTGCGACTCAATGGGCCATTAACAGAAGATATCTCCCCAAAGGGAGGATTGGTTGTGGAAGAGATAAAGTAAACTGCCCAATTAACAGAAGATAACCACCCCACCTCTAACAGATAGAAAATAGAATACACACATATCTTACAACCCAGGAAAAGGAACAACCTTGAGAGGTGTCCCCCCTCAGGGGGAGATTACGACCATGTAGCCACACTGCCTAGCAGGGAGAACTCAAAGAAGGCTTGTGGTAGATAGGGACAGGCGAACGGAAAATCTCAGGATGTGACGGAAAGCTAGACCCTTCCCCCCTCATCCTGCTATAGGTAATCAATCACCCCTGAAGCATGCAGCCCCTCCTAACTCCAGTAGTTTTCCACTCCTTACTAACCCTAGCTGGACCCACCGTCCCCCTTTGATGTAGTAAGACCCCCTTGACTATTTAACCTCACGAGATGAGGTAATAAACGCCATTTGACCATCCACCACATTGGTGTCTGTGCATGTCAGTGGCCCGAGTGACCCGGGCGAGGCCGGGTCGCCGTGCTGTGTCTTGAAACCAGGTCGCCTGCCTTCTCAGCAGAAGGCAACAAAGTGGTGCCGAAGCCCGGGAATGAAAAGTTCTCTCGGGTAGCGGGTATCGCCTGGACAAGAGCAGCGGCCGGAGCGGCGGGACCGACTCTCGGCAGGGGAGACGTCCCCGGACCAGCAGTTGCCATGGAAGCCATGACGAAGGTCGTGAGTTCAGTTTATAAGCAGTGGGGAATTAAGTGCAGGCTCAAGGATTTTTATCTCGCTATTGCGAGACTCTTAGAGCTTGGGGCGATTGAACGTCCCGTGGAAATATTACACCCGGAGGTGTGGGAGAAATGCACGGGCGTGCTGGCCGAGGATACTAAATCCTCAAGCAGTGGCAAAAGCCTCAAGGCGTGGGGAAAAGTCAAACAAGCCCTACGCAGGGCGCTAGAGGAACGGGAAACATGGAGCACCGCATGCACATGTTTATTAGCTACACCCAAGCTGGGGGTAGGAGCGGCAACGCAAACCGCCCCTGAAAGCGGTTTGCCTGGGAGTGGGGATCCGGGGGGGCCGGGCGCGTTCCCCCCCTCCCCGAGCCAGAGTCCAAACCCCCTCGCGGAACCTTCCCAAAAATCCGTGGGTTCCCCATCCGTCCCTTCACCGCCGACCAGCGGTTCGGCGCCGGGAGCGCAGCAGCGCGCGCAGTCCTTTTGGGAGGAAATGGCGAGGGAAGCCAGGGACACGGAGAACGCGGCTCGGGAGGAGGCGCGGGCGGCACTGACGCCATACCCAGCCGAACAGGGCGCCGGCGACCGAGGGGATGGGCGAGGCGCGGAGGCTCTCGGCAGGAAGAGCCCGGAGTCGCGGGTTCTTGCTAATGCGCATCCGCAGAAAAAAGAGGAGGAGGAGAGCGGCAGAGAGCGCACGCCCAATTGGGAGCCACGCTCAACGCTGCTACCATTTAAGGGAGAGACCTCCCCCTGCGGGCGACAGGGCAAGCCCAGGGGGCGGGAGCGGCACCACCCCCAAAGGGAGGGACGGGGCCGGAGCAGCACAAAAAGGCACCGAAGCCCGGAAGTGCGCTGGCATTCGACTTCTGGCTCTGAGTCCGACGACAGCAGCTCCACCAGCTCCACCAGCTCGGGAGAGCTGACGGAAGCCGACTGGGACTCAGAAACGGAAAGAGTGGAGCTAACGCAGTTTAAAACAAAAACGAATAAAGCCTTAAGCCACATCAAAAGGCAATCACAATGCGAACCAGCCCAGTTCACCGACTGGGGAAAAATAAAAATAGCCTGTGCTGAACGGACCCCTTCAGCCGCGGTCCAAACCTTCCCGGTGAGAATCACCGGACCAGAGGGGAACCAACAAAGGATATATAGTCCGGTAAACCCCAAAGACATACAGGCAATTGTCAAAGCGATCTCAGAAAAAGGGACCAGAACAGACGGTGGCAATCTACCCCTACATTCTACAAAGCTCTCCACCCTTGATAGGAAGGGATATCCTTGCTATGTTAGGAGTCAGGATCACAAATTTATCCTGAGGGCCACTGCCGTACACCCACCGCTGCCAATCAGACTGACTTGGAAATCATCAGACCCCATATGGGTCGAGCAGTGGCCCCTGTCAAAGCCTCGAATGGCAGCCTTGCTGGAACTGGTCAGCCGCGAGCTACAGAAGGGTCACATAGAACCCTCCACCAGCCCGTGGAACACCCCTGTATTTGTAATCCCCAAAAGGTCCGGAGAGGGTTATCGCCTCATCCACGACCTGAGGGAAGTGAACAGGACAATCCAACCCATGGGTCCAGTTCAGACACTGCTGCCCACGAATTCAGCCATCCCCAAAGGGCAGCCATGCGCAGTGCTGGACATCAAGGACTGCTTCTTTTCAATACCCCTGCACACTGAGGACAAGGAACAGTTCGCCTTTTCCGTCGTGTTCCCAAACGGCGAGCGACCTAACCTCCGCTTCCAATGGAAGGTGTTGCCGCAAGGTCTCGTGGACAGCCCGACCAACAGGGCCGGAGACTGGTGCTCACGGGATGAGGGTATGCGGCGGTTAAAAAAGAGGGCAAGATCAGGTGGTGCCCACTTAAGTCTATCAAGCCAGACCTTCAGAATGAGACTAACGAGAATTGCGAGTTTCTGTTTACAGGACATGCTCGTGGGGCGTCCCCGTAACGCGTACACCCCGGTTCCAGAGGAAAACAACGGACCACCAAAACGCCAGACAGCACCCAAGAGTCCTGCACCGGTGAGACCCAGACAGCAATGGTGGCTTTGTGCGATCTTGCTATTAGGGCTCATCGCCGGAGGGCGAGCCAACCCAGACTATTACCCCCATCAGCCATTCAGGTGGGTCATGCAACATCTTTCAAGTGACAAGGTATTCAAAGAAATCACCACGGCAGGCACCCCATCCTTCGTGTTCCACATCGCCGACCTGTTTCCAGGACGACCAAAAATACGACCCCATCACCCACACATCATGTACATGTACCTATCCTACTGGTGTCCAGCCTCCAACCCAGGGAAGAAGTACTGTAACTACCCAGGGTGGGGATATTGCGGACACTGGGGCTGTGAAACCATTGTCACAGATGCCAGACCATCAGGAGAAGGGTGGGAACCGCAGGAGCCCGATATATTTTTACAGTTCACCTGGGCACCTGCGGGCTGTAAAAAGCCCGCCATCGCGAAAGGGGTCTATAGCAACCATTATACACAGCTCAAATATTGGAAGTGCACAGACTATAACATGACGGTTTTGCAGCCAGAACACCCTAGTTGGGCCACAGGCAGAACGTGGACTGTAGCCCTCAAAGGGCCAAAAGAGTGGGTGAATGTGCGAATTATCAGGCTCCAACCACCAGCACCCCGACCGGTAGGACCCAATAAGGTTATTAAAGATGTGCTGAAAGGGAGAAACATAACCCATCCCAAAACCTTACCCACAAAGGCCACTGATATCCCGACCGGCCATGCGGATGCCTTCCGAATAGGCCACTTAGCCGAGTCAGACTCAGACCCAATCTTCCGCATGCTAGAGGCTACCTTTCTATCCTTGAACGAATCCAACCCAAACCTAACCAATTCCTGCTGGCTTTGCTACGATGTTAAACCTCCTTTCTACGAAGGAGTTGCTCTAAACACCCCCTTCAGTTACTCCACAGCCGATGCCCCCCACCAGTGCAGATGGGACACTCCCCGTAGAGGAATCACCCTGAGTCAAGTCACAGGCCAGGGCAAATGCTTTGGCAATGCAGCCTTGGCAAAGCAGAAAGGCAACTTCTGCACCGAAGTCGTCAAGCCCAACAGAAAGATCAACAAGTGGGCGGTCCCATCCGCATCTGGGATGTGGGTTTGTCAGCGATCTGGGGTGAGTCCTTGCGTGTTCCTTGCCAAGTTCAATGACGCTATCGACTTCTGTGTCCAAGTTCTGATTGTTCCTAGGGTCCTGTACCACTCAGACGAAGAGGTATACCACCTTTTTGAGGAACCCGGCCGACTTCACAAAAGAGAAATAATAACAGGAGTGACTATCGCAATGCTGCTCGGCCTGGGAGCAGCTGGCACAGCCACGGGTGTCTCGGCCCTCGCGACCCGACACCAAGGGCTTGCTCAGCTGCAAATGACCATCGATGAGGACCTGCAGAGGATCGAGAAATCCATCTCCTTTCTAGAGAAATCAGTCTCCTCGCTTTCAGAAGTGGTCCTACAGAACAGGCGAGGACTGGACCTCTTGTTCATGCAACAAGGAGGACTGTGTGCCGCCTTGAAGGAGGAATGCTGCTTCTATGCGGACCACACAAGAGTCGTTAAAGACTCCATGGCAGAACTCTGAGATAGACTGGCTCAAAGAAAGAAAGACAGGGAAACCCAACAGAGCTGGTTCGAGTCCTGGTTCAATCAATCGCCATGGCTCACCACTCTAATTTCCACCCTAATAGGTCTGCTAGCGATACTGCTTTTAGCCCTTACATTCGGACCATGCCTGCTAAACAAGCTGGTCTCATTTGTTCAAGCTCGCCTAGAACGGGCCAACATCCTGTTTATAGGCCAGCAACAAATGCTGTGAACCAAAAACCAAGAACACTGCCAGCCGCAAAGGTTCTCTAAACTTGCCTTGCGAAGACTACTCAGGTTTGCCAAAACCCCTTTTCCCTTATCAAATTATAACTTTGTACCTCACCTTAGTGCCTATGTTTATAACTACCTCATTCATTAGTAAAAAAGTGGGGGGGAGATGTGGTAGATAGGGACAGGCGAACGGAAAATCTCGGGATGTGACGGAAAGCAAGACCCTCCCCCCCTCATCCTGCTATAGGTAATCAATCACCCCTGAAGCATGCAGCCCCTCCTAACTCCAGTAGTTTTCCACTCCTTACTAACCCTAGCCGGACCCACCGTCCCCCTTTGACGTAGTAAGACCCCCTTGACTATTTAACCTCATGAGATGAGATAATAAATGCCATTTGACCATCCACCACACTGGTGTCTGTGCATGTCAGTGGCCCGAGTGACCCGGGCGAGGCCGGGTCGCCGTGCTGTGTCTTGAAACCAGGTCGCCTGCCTTCTCAGCAGAAGGCAACAAAGGCTCAGTAAGGTGGTCATATTTACAGAATAAAGTAGTTGGCTTGTAGTCAAATTGCATGCAGTGGCAAGGATGTGCATGAGACTACTTGCACCCACAGTTTGCTTTGTTCCTTGATAAATGGGCCTTGGAAAAGCCACCTGCTATTCATGTGCTAATTGCATGATGGGTGTTTTAAGCTCATAAGCCTCGATGTTCACTGTGTCACTCTGTTCCTTTGTGGGTTTTCAGAGATCAGGCTGGAACTAGAAGAATTTTTGGCCCCGCTATGTCTTAGGCCTTTACCTCCTCTGGAGCCTGACCCAGTCATGGTTATTGTCTTTATTAATGCTAATTGCTCAGGGTTTATGTCTCATTGTCTTTGTCTCCCTCTCTTTCCTTATCCTCTCAACTGAAAAATTAAACATTCTCACACTTCACATATCCTTACTAATTAGTGAGACTGACGAGGTTCGGTCTTGTCATTGTGTTCTGCACCTTGTGTGGGGGAGAGAGAAATAGCAAAGGAGGGATTTCTATAAGAAAAGCCCAACAACAAATGGCTTAATAACTGCTTTAAGACAGAAAAAGAGGAATATAGAGAGCGAGTAAATCTTGCATCCCTTCAGATGCTGGTTACTCCACATTTGTGTGTAATTGGACTTAGACCAGATGGATTTTCCCATGGAATGCTTCATAGAACAGATCCTGTCCATAGAAAGAAGCTCTTCCTTTTTTTTGTACTTTGAGCTAATTTCCTTACAAAAACCCCAACTATTTCTAAAATATATTCTCATTAAAAATTCTTGCTGCACTGTTAGATAAAAGTGAAACCATACAGGTGATGTAATCACTGATACCGAGCAGGAGCTGCCTGCAGGCTTCTCTGTTGTAATGGGCTGGCTGAGGTTATCGTGTGGCCAAGGGATTTGTGCAGCTCAACACAGGCCTGGGCCTACTCAAGTTAACTGCATTGTCGATCACTAACTCCTAAATGTGCAACCCTTAAATGAGCAGTCACTGTCGTTCCACATACCCTTACAGAATGAAGTCAGCTTGCTTCATAGCAGGCCATATGGTGCTATGGTTTGTATTTGTGACTAAAAAGAATTCTGATGCTAACACATCAATGTTTTGGCTATTTCGAAACAGTGTTTGCACAGCAGCAAGGCTTTCTTTCCTACTGTGCCCTGCTCACTCTCACACAGTGAGTTAGATGAGAGTGGGCAAGAAGTTCAGAGGGGACATAACCAAGACAGCTGACCCAAACTGACCAAAGAGATGTTCCATGCTGTATGATGTTGAGCTCAGGAACAAAAGCTTAGTGAATTATTTCCTTTTTGTTTTGCTTGCATGAACACCTTTTGCTTTTCCTATTATACTGTAATTATCTTTATCCCTGACTCATCTTGCCTTCCTTCTGATTTCTCCCCATCTCATGGGAGAGGGAAATAAGCAGGTGACGGGATGGATGTTTGGTTGTTGTCTAGAGTCAATCCACCACAGTTCCTTTTTGGCACTCAGCATGAAGTTTGAGATAACAGTTTTGATCTGACTGTGACATAACTGTTGTAGTTGTTAATTGGCAAGCTTCTGTGCTGATCACGGACTACGCTTTCTTTCCTGTTTATTAGACTTCAGGACTTGTTAGTGACTGCTTTTGGCTCTTGTTGTTTGCTGTGCTACTTATGACTTTATTTCGCTGTGCCTAGGAACTTTTTATCTTGGACCTGGGCTGGCATATAGCCCTGGCATTGATGCAGTTCTTGTGCTGGGTAAGGTATCTTCTAGGGAGAATGAGGGATTATACCTCCCTCTTCTCCAGAAGGCATATGTACAACTTTGTTGCACAGGCTCCCAAGGTTCTTGCACATCTGTCCTGGTTTTGGCAGGGTGTATTGGGTCTGACCAAGGTAAAGTTCACAGCCCTTACAGTGCTGTGCTTTGCATTGGTAGCTGGAAGGGTGTTGATAACACACAAGTGTTTTTGGCTACTGCTGAGCAGCACTGTCCCTCTGACATTCCTTCTCCCTGATGTCTAGAGAGGCTGATCTGGAAGAGAGATGGGACAGTATTAAAGAATAAAGCATTATTTATTAAAGTAGTATTTATTAAAAGGCCTTCAAAGGATACACCTTGGGCAGTACAAGAGCCCGGCTGTGGTTCTACCCAAGATGGACCCAAGATGGACGACTGGTCATGAGTTTTCACACTTTTATAAGTTTTGGTCCATATACATATTAGGGCCAATTGTCCAATTACAGCTTCAGGTTATGAAGTCCCATCCTCCCAGATTGCTTTCTTCAATTCACTGTTGTTTATACTTTTTGGGCCCAAAGCTGCAATGGTGTCCTTGGTTCTCAGGATGGAAAAGGACTGTTTTGTCTAACTAAGCTGTGAAGACAACTTACTAACACTTTATATGAAGTTCAGAGTTACATCCTAATGCAATATGGATTCAGGAAAATATGAAAGCTAAAACTTAAGGCATCACCCCGATCAAGGGGCTGGAAGTGGACGCGATCCTGGGAGGGGACACAACCAGGCCAGCTGATCCAAATTAACCAAAGGGATATTCCATACCATATGATGTCAGCTCAGACATAAAAGCTAAGGGAGAGAGGAGGAAGGGGACCATTCGCTATTCTACGTTTGCTTTCTGGAGAAACCACTACGCGTGCTGAAGCCCTACTTCCTGGGAAATATCTGAACATCGCTCGCTGATGGTAAGTAGAGATTAAATTTTCCTTTTGCATTTGCATGTGAAAACTTTTGCTTTTTTTTTTTTTCCTTTGCTTTAGTAAACTGCCTTATCTAAACCTATGAGTTGTTTTCCATCTTATTCTCCCCTGTCCCACTAGGAAGGAGAATGATAGAGCAGCTTAATGGACACCTGGCACCAAGCCAAGGTCAAACCTCTACAATTTATCTGGTGATGGGGGAAGAACCAAAGAAGTAGTGGGGAAAAATCCCTGGGAAAATCCACAGAACAGAAAATCTCTTGGGCTTATATTCACTCAGGTTCAGGTGGGAATGCCCAGGTACCTCCCCATGGGACTGTTGCCAGATGAAAAATCATTTGCATTTGGTGAATTAATGCAATGCTTATTCTTCAAAAGCCACTGGCCTATGGAACCACACAATGCTTATTCTGTAGGAAGAACTGGAAAGCAGCCAGCTGAGCTGTGCCAACTTTTACCAGTTCACCAGGCAGTCAGGTATGACTTTCGGATCACCGACTACCAGGGACCACCAAAGAGACCCTCAGGACAGAACATATGCGTAAAGGGGAGGGAACATATGTTAATGATTTTGGGGAAATGATTATCACATGTATGCCTATTCCAGGAAAATCAATGAAAATGTATGTAAAACAGTATATAATCATGAGCTTTTTTGGTACTCAGCATGCACAGTATTTTAGAGGAGATATCCCCTTGTGCATCTGGCTGAATAAAGAATGCCTGCTTCTTAATGCTACATTAGTGTTAAGGAGTTTTTATTTTTACCAATTTTTAGTAACAATTTTGGCAACCCAGGTGGGACTGATAGGAAAGATGGGTGCTAATGTCTTTACAAACAACTGGATGGGTGAGGGTCTTTAGGAGAGATGGGTGTTTACACCTTAGAAATGGGTCTTAATGTCTCTACCAACCTCAAGCTGCAAGTTTGTTACAGAACCAGACAGTTTGATTACAGTTTGATCTCCCGAATTTCAGGGTAATAGACAAATGGGTCTGTGCAAAGTCTAGTGCAGAACCCAGATAGTTTGAGCTTCTGAACTTTGGGGGAATGTCACTGTTGAATCAGAGATGACACAGAGCTGTATTAGAAGGCAAATGGTAAAAGCCTCTTTTATTTGATCCTCTCCCTTTTTTATACCTTAGTTCGCTACAGGTAGACCTGATTGGTCATTTAATCAATACATTTCACATGATTAGTTAATTAAGAAGACACCCTCTTTATGAGGAAAACAGTTTGTTACAAAACAACACCTGTGGATTGTTTCCATTTGATTATCATTATTTCTCTCCAGCTCCCTAAAGCCTCCCAGACCAACTCATGGGAAAGTTTATCTAGCTTTCTCTCTCTCTGACCAGCCGGTTACATCTACAGGGGAAAATGATAGGTTCAAGGGGGGAATGTGAGGTAGGCAGTTTGAGAAAGCTGTACCTTCCTAGTACCTTGTGGGAATCCAGGACATCCCTCTGGCTGCCCTGGCTGTCTCAAGACCCTGGCAGGGGGCTCAGAGACCTTGGCATGAAATCAAAAACACCTGTGGCTTTGATTTTAGCCCGTGGAAAAAACTGCCAACTTTGTATGAGGAATTACAAGCCACAAGGGTTTGAGTAGTGTGGTAGTTGAATTAACACAGGGTGAAAAAGTAGAATTTTGGGGCTTTTTAGAATGGGGTTCAAGGGGACAAGATGGAGGGATTTGGGCGTGTCCTGACCTTCTTCTCCTTCTTCTTGTCCTCCATGTCTTGGTGTGATGGTGACACTTTTCTATTGGTTTAAGGTAGAGACACACTGTCTAACATAAATGATAGATATTGGCACATTATTGTAAACACAGTACATGTAGTTTTTAGTATAAAATATAAACACCGCCCTAGAGGGCAGACAGAATGCCATGGGCAACTTGCTAGACAGAGCTCAGCAGGTCAGAGAAAGAATGTTATAGATAAGAGAAAATAAACAACCTTGAGAAGCCAACCCTAAGCATTCAGACTTCTTCTTTGGCTGTGGGGGCTGGGAAACAAGGACTTTTACGGTACCTGAGCCAAGAGGGAAAGAAGAGGGCAACATGCGGACAGGAGTTTAGGATAAAAGGAGGCTATATCCTCTGAAACCTCAAGAGAGAAACCCCACGGGTGTATGCCCCAGAGGACTCTCTCCCTTTATTTGAATAAAGTTACAGGACTCATGTGTCTCCTTTACGAACCCTGGCTTTTCATAGTGTGATTTTCCCCACAGGACCCACTCCTGAATTTCAGTGGATCTGAGGGGTTGTGGGACCTCCAGCCGACACTGAGGGATTCTTGGGGAGAACCTGCAATTCCCAGACTGAAGGAAATTGGAGCAAGACCACTGGTAAGATAAAGGCATTCTTTACTTTAAAGGTGTTAACCTGCCCATAAGATGACGCAAAAGCTTTACTGGGTTGGATTTAAAGATACTTAAGGTGGTGAGTTGCGGAGAAAAATCAAAACCTTACAATTCCGATATATTTGTAAGATTTGGTATGTATTTTCTAGTACAGCACCGGGCGCACGCCTTAAATGGGCATGCGCGCCCCTTGAGGATTCCCGATCCTTTTTATTACCCCGTACAATTTACATATACATAGGATCTCACAATAGGTTCACGCATATTCATTCTGCTGATTTCGCATTACAATTTGCAGTTGGCCCTTTGTACAGAGAACTCTCTAATCCCCTTTGTTCATTTCTTGCAGACTTAGTTTTGGGGTTTTTTTTTCTTAGTTTTCAGCGTTCAAGGGGCCCCTCTTATCTCTTCACCTTGGAGATTACATTCTTTCTCCTTGGCTGGGATGGTTTTACAAGCACAGCATAGTTAACAGACTAAACAGCATATTTTACCTATGTTAGCAAGCTACTACACAGCACATTTCACCTAAATCCAAATGGACTTTCTACCCTGTTAAATTTTATTCTGTTTCATCGGGAACAGGGTTAGAGTCCCTTCTAGGAGCTCCTAAATTGTAATTGGTTTGGAATACTGCATGGTAAATGGGGAGTGGCTCATCTAGTGAAAGGGGGGGATTCTGAAAAAATCCCCCCTAGGATGCATATTAAAGCATTGGGGGAAATTGTGGGAGGACGTCCTCACTCAGAAACAATTGGTTGAGTATTATAATACTTGGTGGCTGAAGTATACATTGGCAATTTATAAAGAAAGGGGACACTGGAAAAGGACGTGTCCCCAGGCCAAGGAAAAGCAGACAGGAAACCCAAACCCAGCTCTTCAAACCATCAAACCTTAAGTGAAGATGAAGAATTCCCCTTAAGGGGACTGGGGGAATCATCCTCAGTTGAGCTCCTGGTTACATTATTGCTGGGGAATTAAAAGGTAAATTTTTCTATTTGATACAGGAGCAACTTACTCTGTATTGAATATGTGCAGAAGAAAATTGTCACCAAATGACACAAGCAAAAACGACGCACCACAGCCTTGGTCACGATGAAGAGACTAATTTATTTTTTCTGACTCCAATCTTTTATAGTTCTCAAAAGATGCCAGTGGATTGGAGGGTGAACGTGCCACCTCTCCAACGACACTGGACAAACTACCTGTACATCAAATTTCTCCGCCTCTATGAAAGAATTCAAAACAATAGGTTATTTACAAAAAGTTGTGTGAGAAAGTTCTCTACAAGAATGTAAACTCAGAAGGCTTTAGAAAACTCTTGATAACCAGGGCGACAGAAAATTTAGCTTGGAACCTGTAAGCGTTGTGGGTGTGACAGGGAGGAAAGAGAACAGGCCTGTTTTTACAACCATTACCATTTAAATTAGGAAGACATTCAGGAACACATAAATCTTTATATATGCCTGAATGCCCAATCCCCTTGCTGTAACCTTGTTGGTATGGGCAACTGAGATCCCTGATGATCAAAGGTGGTCAAACTGATGAGGATTACTCTCAAACCTGAAGCCAGACCTGTAAAGCAAAAACAGTATTTTATTAAGTGGGTGTCTTGGTTTGAAAAGACAGGAGTCTGTGAAGGAAGGCGAGGGCCTCCCGTGAAATGGAAAAGGTAAACCCCCTCCCTCCAAATTACCACAGTTTCAAAATAAAAAGGCTTTCAGGCAAAGATATGGGAATGGGAATAACAGTTCTTTACTAGGAAAAAACTAAATTTAAAAAAAAATGTAATTAGTACAAACAAAACTACTGATAGAGTCAGAAACCTGACACCCTGAGGAGTCAGGGTGTTAGTGATAGTCCAGTTAAATGGTGGCTGCTCCTCCTGCTCCTGGAGTGGCAGATGAAATGCTACTGAAGCAATGGTCCAGTAGAAGGGTGTAGTTTTCTCTGAAGGTCTGGTGATAGAGTAGATGGGCCTGGTCTTCCTCTGGGAATCCAGTGAAGAGGCTGAGTTGCTGTCTCAAGAAATGCTGATGTTATGCAGGTAGGGATGCTTGGCTCTTCCCTCTGGGTGGAGGATCTTACAATGGGATGATGTAACTTTATCAGTCATGCAGTGAGCCATTCAATGGCCTATTAACAGAAGATATCTCCCCGGAGGGAGACATTGTTCTTGGAAGAGATAAGAAAACTGCCCAACAGAAGATACCTGCCCAACCTCCAACAGATGGCAAATAGAATATATGCTTATCTTACAAGCCAGGACAGTGGGAGGCAAGGAAAAAGTTGGAGAAGCTTATAATTTTTTTTTTATGTGGGTTATGGAAAGAGTGCGAATCAGAATATAACACACCAATGGTACCAGTTAAAAGAAAAATGGGGAATATAGATTAGTACAAGATTTAAAGGCCATTAATAAAATAGTACCTGATATTAATCTAGTAGTAGCTAATTGTTACGTGAGGTCATTGGTTGGAGCCAGGGATGACACAAACTTTCAGAAAGCCATGCAACAACATCAATGGTTTATTATGGAGGCTTGCTTATACAGGGGGTTTGAAACTCCTAGGTTTAAATTGCTGATTGGTCTGGTTTTAACACCACCCAGCTCTTTGACCAGTGAGATGTCTGCAGCTTAGGATGGAACATGATTGGGTGAAGTCCCTGTTTGAGTTTGAATGTATCCTATCATTGCTCACCCAGGGACCAGTTTATAGAACTGGGCTCGGTTTCTTATTTATAGCCGAATTAATTGCCCAGCCACAGATCAGCTGTGCCATACACACTCTTGACAGCACTGAAAGGGAAATACAATTGGTTCACAGTGCTCGATCTTAAGGATGCCTTTTCCTTGTCTTGGTTTAAAAGACAGATGTCTGCCAAGGAAGGTAGGAACCTTCCTGGAATGGAAAGATGACCCTCTCCCTCCAAATTATTATAGCTTTGAAATTATGGGGCTTCTAGGAAAAAAATATGGAAAAAGGGATAACAGTTCTTTACTAGCAAATATATATATATATAAAAAACAGAACAAACAACAAACAACTAAAAACCCCAATAAGAAGTTTCCCCACCTGTTAAGCACCACTTTCCCCTTTGGTGTAGTTATGACCACAACCAGCAGGGGGGTGATGGCTGGAGTGACTTGCTTGAAGCCAGCAGAGGGCACTAGAGGGCACCAGTGAGGCAGAGTAGGTGATGATGTTGGAGTAAGGTGTGGTGGTGCAGGGCTACGCAGAAGGAGCAGAAAGCTTTGTGAATTGGAAATGGGAGTTTCTGTTTTGTAAATATGAGGTTGGAGTTTCTATTCTGTATTTTTACGTGTATTTACCCTTCCCCCTGAATCTATTCCCATTGGATTTCACCTGTAATGTATTCATACTGGGCATTGTTTCTATTGGTTTCACCTTATCTCTTATTTTCCCTATAAAAACTGTAACCCAACCCCAGACCGGGGTCACTTGTACGTGCGGCGTTTGAGCAAATACAACCTACTTCGAACTGCACAACAAGTGTCCAATCTCTTGAGTCTCTTTATTCCAGTCATGGACACGCTCTTGAAATAGCTCTGTCTGTATCAAACGAACCCCAAGGTTGGTTGTTGCTTCTCTCCGGCTGCTCCTGGAAGTGCCTGGCCAGCGCCCCGGGAAAAAGGAGCCGGGCGGAAACAAAGAAGTCGGAGAGAGAAAGCGACAGTAAGGGTTCTTGTGGGGGATGGTCCTGGTCTCAGGTGGCACTCCACCCATTGGCTCTGAGCTCCTGAGCAGCAGGGAAGCAGGGAAGAGCAAGCAGGCTTGCAGTGCTGAGACTGTGGCATATCGAAATCCTGGCACTTAACACACAACAGCAGCTGTGTACACCATGCCGCAGGAAGGGGTCTGGTGGGGGATGGTCCTGGTCTCAGGCAGCACTCCACATGTTGGCTCTAGGCTCCCGAGGGGCAGGGAAGCAATCAGGCAGGTTTTGGTCGCAGTGCCGAAAACCACAGGGCAACAGTATCCTAGGCCAAATACACTCACTGTCACCCATGCGACAGCCCTCCTCAATCACTGAACTGGAAGAGAGGGCAGTCCCGTCCCCATCCCCTGCAGGATCCCAGGCTGAACTTACACCTCTCACCATATCACCATATCCCCCAAGCCACAGGGGTCTGGAAGGATGGGGGGGGGGGGGAGTGGAACAGTGACAATTCCTGGCACAAATGACCATTGGATATCCCCAGCACCATGAGCTACCCCTGAAGACACTCATCTTGACCCAGATAGTTAGAAATTGTTTGCTTTTGAGTGGAAGAATCTAAACACTGGGCAGAAGGCACAGCTGACATGGACCGTGCTACCCCAGGGCTTAAAAACAGCCCCACTATATTTGGCAATCAATTGGCAAAAGAAATTGAAAAGTTGGGAAAAGAAAATCTGGATAGAACTTTACTACAATGTGGAGATGATATTCTGCCAGCAAGAAAGACTGAAAGGAAGTGCCTTGATGCTACTGTAAGTATGTTAAATTTCTTGGGATAATCTGGATACAGGGTATCAAAGAAAATGTCAAAAATAGGCAAAAAAAGCTGTAATATATATTGGGTTTGAGATCTTGCAGGGAAAATGAAGCTTGGGAAGCAACAAAAAAGAAGCCATTTGCCAGGATCCAGAGCCAAGGACTACAAGCCTTCTTAGGTATAGCTGGATGGTGGCAGTTCTGGATTACCAGTTATGGGGTACTGGCAGAACACTTGTATGATCCTCCACCAAATAATATGTGGTATGGACTCCTGAGAGTCAGAGGGCCAGAGTCTTAATGCCAACCCCTACACTGGGACTTCCACACTTAACAAAAGTATTTGAGTTATTTGTGCATGGAAGAATGCACATGGCACTAGGGGTGTTGGCACAGCATTTGGGGTCACGGAAGCACTGTGAGGTATAAGTAAAGAATGACCCGGATGCTTGAGAGCGGTATGTTATGAATGGAGTGAGAACTTAGAAAAGTCCTGCCTTTGACACAGATTTCTGGCAGTAGCTCTGTTTCAGGCAGCCTGCACCCCAAATGTCTCTCGTTCACAAGTTCTTAATAATGGCCAATTAAGTCTATTATAAAATGAATTATTTATTAAATAGACACAAGATTAACAGACAGAAGACTAAACAGACTTACTTAGTACACAGGATAACACAAAAAGAACTAGTAGATAAAAATACAGTGCACGAAAAAGTACTGATGCCTTGAGAGGCTACCTAGAACAGACGCTAGACAATGTTAAAGGAATAAAGTAGGTATTTATTAAAAAGGCCTTCAAAGGATACACCCTGAGCAGTATAAGAGCCTGGCCGAGGCTACACCTAAGATGGGCAACAGATCACATGTTTTCACACTTTTATAAGTTTTGGTCTGTGATAAGTTAGAGAAGACTCTTTGTTCATCAAGACAGAAAGGAGAAGCCTTGTGTAGATAACAGAAAATCAAAGGAGAAGCCTTGTGTAAGATAACAGAGAGCCAAAGGAGAAGCCTTGTGTAGATAACAGAAAACTGCCAGACCGAAACTAACTAGTATGTTGATTACTTAAGCTGGTTGTGTAATTAGAACTTAGGTGCATGTAACATATAACCTTATATGGAAAAGACCATTACAGGGCCGTGGACTTTCACCAAGGAAGAAGAGAGAAGCCTTCGTCAAACGACCACCAGAGAGTAGAAGACGACCCCCTAGCAACAGAGGGCGCAAGCGCAGAGTACACCCAGAGATACCACAGACACGGAAGAAAGAGAGTATAAAAAGACTGCGGGAAGGGGGAAACAGGGTGGGCCGTTTGCGGAGCGGGGACTCCCCGGCTCCACCCAGCGCTGTTTGCTTGCCATCGCTTGCTGTAATCAATAAATTTCTGATTGACTCTTGAAAGGCTGAACAAATTATTCGCCTCTATTTATAACAGGTCCATTTACATATTGGGGTTAATTGTCCAATTACATCTTCAGATTATGAAGTTCCATCCTCCCAGATTGCTTTCCTCAATTCTCTGTTTATGCTTTTTGGGGGTTTGCTTAAGTTAGTAATATAAATCAAGCATTTAAATTTTATCTTGCAGAATTGTATGTTGAATTTTAACCTTTTACTTTAGAAACCTCTGCCAGGGTACAAAGGGCATAGGAAAATGCAAATTTCTGAAGCTTCTTGCGATAAAGAACAATACCGGGAGAAGACCAAGGAATGCAAGAAACCTAGATAAAGGAGCTCCTCTGTCTCCAAGTTGATCAAAATCGACAGACTCAGATAAGCACCAAGGGACCAAAGCGCACGCGCAAAGGACAAAAGTTCAAAAGTTCAGTCATGAAGAAGACCACGGCCTTCAGCCTCAGAGACCACCGAAAGACCCCCGTGCAACCACCACCGTGAACAACGCATGCTCAGAAGGGCATGGATCTAATTACCATGCAAAGCGAGGACAGGCGGGGCCAGGGGTTGAATATGCATGGAAAGGTTGTGCAATGTAATGTATATGGAACACCTTTGTGAATAAAGATGTGGCTCAGACCAGGGCTCGGGGCACAAGTTTTCACAAGAGCTATCTTGCTTGTGCCAGGCGCTGAGAATACATACCCACTTCATAACTACATCAGGTTGTGGAGTCTATTTATTCCACGTATTGCTTCAGTCCCAGACCACGCGGTAGAAGGGACCCCCAGCATGGGCGGCAGGGCGGCCGCGGGCCAGGCGGCCGGGACCGGGGCAGACAAACTCACCGGCGGGGCCAAAGCTGGGGTGTGGGCGAGTACGGGCGGGGCTGCCGCGAGCAGCAAGCCGGGACTTGGGACAGGGACCAGTACCAGATGACCTGATATGAGCGGCAAGCCGGGACTTGAGACAGGGACTGGCACCTGCAGCTCAGCTGCGAACGGCGTGGGGGCGAGCCGGAGCGGGGGAGGAAATACTTGCAAAGGATCCCACTTTTTCCTTTTTTTCCCTTTTGTTCCCTGCCCTTTTCTTTCCCCTTTTTCTTTTCTGGCTTTGTCTTGGGGGTTTCTGATACTTTAAAGATTTTTATTCTCCTAAAATCTCCTGTCCAGCATGTGGCATATTCTCTTTCTTCTGGATTAAACGGTTCTTTTGAATTTACAAATACATTTAGAGCCTGACATTCAATTTTCAAGCGACCCGTATCCAGGCCAATAAACATGGTCAGATCTTATTTCCTTAGCAGTCCATTCTAGCATACAGAATTGTATCATCTTCACCTTGTCCTTTTTTTCTTGTACAAGGGTTTTTATCTCAGCTAACATAATTCCCAGAGGGCTATCTTGGGGTATTTCCGTTGGTATGTTTTTACTCCTTTTTTTCTTTCCCGTATCCAACTTACTGGATTTCTGTCCCATTTTTTTTTTCAAAATCTTATCTATTCGTCCCCTGCCTCTGTTTTTCACTTTCTCTAGCAACCTAAATACCACCTTCTTCCGACTACACACACTTTTATTTCTCATTCACTTTCACACATTCTTTCACACCCTCAGGGCACAAAGCGGATCCCTGTCGACAGAGAATCGCAAGTCCGTGTGGGCCCCCCCCTCGCCTTGGGGTTGGCCTCCGGATTTCAGTATCACCGGGACTCCGGGAAGGGCCCTGACTTTGGTCGCCTATGGTGAGAGTTCACCTATGAGGCTGGTTTGCATGTCACTCACACTCTTTAACCATGGCCCCCTCCACACGCCTGGGGGAACAATGGTTTTTTTGCAGGTCACTTACACCTTTTTCCGCAGCCCCCACCTACCCGAGGGAACAATGGCTTGTTTGTAGGTCACATACATCTTCTGCCAGAGCCCTCACCCGCTTGGGAAGCTGAGGCTGATTCTGTGTGTGACTCACTCTCACACACAAGACAACAATAAGGTACCTTTTACTTTCAAATCACCTGTTACAATTTCAGATGATACTGGCCAGCCCCAGTACTCTTGGATATCCCTCAATCTAGCTGTGTTGTCCAGCCCCAGATTCTCTTGGGCATTATCCTCAATCCAGCAGAATTTTGCTCAACCCTGGATGCTCTTGGGAATATCTCAAACCATCAGGTTTAATCCTGGATGCTCTCGGGCATTCTCATCCCTCAACCCAGCAGAATTTTTAGGGGCCCCTTCTACACTTGTTGCTTTATTTTATTCTGCTTTCTCAGTGGATTATGCCAGAAAAACCCTCGGCTCCCTCTCTCCAAGGGGTCCCATCCCTTCCCTGAGACCCAGTCCCCGTTTCCCCGGGGGGGATTCTCTCACTCTTTTTATCACTCACTTCATCTCTTTACTGGCCGCTTTTCTCGAGAAAAGATGAAAACGCAGCATAGGAGACCCTGCACTCACTTGGCAGGTCTGGGATAACCAGCCTGCCTCTCATTCACACACTTTCATCCCACCCCTCATCCGCCCCGTCCAAACAAATACTTACCTATTCTTTGTCCTTGGGTCTCTGTCTTTGTGTATACTTTAGTCTTAGGGGCCAATTACCATGGTTTTAGGGAATCTTTTCCCTTTTCTTTGTTTTATTGTCTCTTTTTGTCCACTGGTTGCAACCTGCATCTGTCGGCCATCCAGAAGAAGCAGAGCAAGGCTGCCAAATGGGCAGGGCGCATCTCCCTCACACAGAATCCCCTGGGCCCCCATCAGGGAGGTGTTATTTCAGGGTTTCGGCACCAAAATTGTGATAAATGCCAATCACTTGTTTTAAAATTTTAAAAGTTTAATAGCAATAAAATGGTTATAAAAATAGAGTAATAAGTATTTGGACAATCAGAGTTAGGACAATAAAGGACAATAAAAAATAAAGAAATACGGACAGTCCAGGTGCCTTCCTAGGGCAATTTAGCCCCAAAAGCACACACACTAAGAAAAGATTAACCCATTAAAAGCAGTAGACTGTTGCATATTCATATATCTCATACATGATGCATAAATTCTTTTCAAACAAAGGGTGTTCTCTGGTTATTGCCAACTTCTTCCCCTTAATCCTGGTGGCTCCTTAAAGACAGAGAGGAGGTGGGAGAATGTTTGTCTTTTCCGATACAGAGGCAGTAACTCTTTTCTTGGGGATTTCGGTGTCTTGTTGCTGTTATCTCTGTGTGAAGAATTTCTTGATTATCTCATCCCTTTCTTGAGCTAGTTAAAGAAATATCTTACATCGCCTAGTTTCTATTTTAACATTATGTTATAACCTAAAACTATATCTACCACACTACTGAAAAAAGGTTAATACAGTAATACTAATTAATACAACATAACACATACAGTATTCCTTTGCAAAGAGCCAGTCATATAATATGCACTTTTCACATTAGTCAACCTCTACAGAGTGTGCAAAAGCTGAAAAAAGTGGCTGTGATGCACTTGTAAAACCCATCAGTTTGGAGACTTCCCAGTTAATAGAGGGAATCAGCTGACAAAACAGCTAAAGAGGTTGCTGAAAAAGGTATCCTTGCACTAATACCTAGCAAAAACCCGAATGTCCTGGAACAAAACTCAAATTACAGTAATCAATGTAATGAATAAAGTTCCTGATACTCCCAGGCAGGGCCTTCCCTGTGCTGGACAACACATCCAGCCTGTTTGTTTCAGAGCCTGCATCCAGCCCACCACTCCCTCCGCTTCCCCGAGACTGCCCTGAGCTCTGTCTCACTGAGGCAGAGGCAGCGGGAGGGAACACCGGCTTGGTCCGCAGCAGCGCCACTGCTGCTGCTACCGGGGCTGGGAATGGGGGTGGGGCCGCGATTCAGTCCATTGTATCTCACGGCAGGGCAAACACACTGGGAGCGAGGAGCAGCCCCTTGTACTGGGCAGACATGAGTGGTGCCAAGAGCCCCAAAACCAGGGTGGAATTTTATATTCCCGGGAAAACCTCCCCTGCCCGCGCCCCGCGCATCCTGCTCCTGTTCGCAGAGCGGGAGGAGCGGGGTCCCGAGAAGCTGTGGCTTGATCCATGGCCAGGTGGGGTGGGGGTAGGGCGAAAAGCTGGAGGAATTGCCGGGATTTTCGCAACCTGCTGGGGGCGTGCACCGAAATATAAGGTTGCAATGGGTCGCCCATCTGCGGGCGGCCATGGAGTGTCCCAGGGACCCCAGATTCAGGGGCCCCAAGTGATACCTATGAGAAGATGGGGGGAGGGACCGAGCCGCGTGGATCTTGGCTCGGCAGAGAGCCTGGGCTCTCCGCCCCCCCGGCCAGGTTTGGGACGCTTGGCCCGGCCCCCTGGACCGGGTCCTCCGCCTCGCCGGGCACTGCAGGGTCCTAGAGCCCGCAGGTGCTGCTGGTTTTTTTGGGAAAAAAAAAAAAAAAAAAGGCAGAAAGAGCTGTGCTTTACTGACAGCTCAAAGTACTAGAAAGCCACAACAGCCTCGGCCCAAGTGATTCAATTAAGGGCTGTGGCCATGGCATTTCAGAGATTTCATGGCATTTCATAGATCTCTCAAGTGTTTTTGAATTTGGTCAATTTCTGAATTGGGTCAATTTCACTCAATTGCTTTGAAAGCTTTGAGGATGCAATTTGGACCTGATTTCAAATTTGTCACTCAAATTGTTCATTGAGGACGTGACTGCATGGGCCAAAAGCCTTGCATGATTCTTCTATCAAGTGCACACACCTTGCAAAAGCAATTTGATGAATACCAACCAAGGCTTGACCTGCTGCACCTTACTGGCTGGGATAAATCCCAGAGGCCTAAAGGCTTTGCCCCTGTGGCAAACAGATGTTACTCATCTTGCCAAATTCTGAATTTGGCTGATTTGGGTATGTGCACATGTTTGTTAATACCTTCTTTTCTGTCATGTGGGCATCTGCTCACACTGGGAAATGGGTTTTGACAAGTTGGACTGCCAGTCCTTTGGCAGACTGACAATGAGTTTTTACTATCCTAGATCTGGTAACTGATTTCTTGAAATTTATAATAAGAGTTTGGAATCTCTTCAACCGTTCTGAGTCAATATCCAAACTGAGGTTTTGATTGATTGGAGTTGATAAGGCTCTCGAGCTGTGTTTGTTCTCTTTCCTGCAAGGGCCCTGCAGGAGGGCACAAACACCGCCTTTTTCTTTTTCTTTTTTCTTTTTGTAAACAAAATGGAGGATATGTGGATATTCTCAGCTCAGTCAGAGAGAAAGAGAAGGGTTTTCTGGCCAGGCAAGAGCCTGGGAAGCAGTTGGGAAAGAATGTAAATAATTCCCTAATCTATCTTGTTCACATTGTTTATAGATATGTTCTGCCACCATGCGTCATTCACTGCACACCAATGGTGTGAGATGTTTTTATTCTAAGACCAATGAAATTAGTCTGCACAATGTTCCCTATAAATAGAGCGGTACATTTGAAATAAATCAGTTCATTCTCTTTGCCTTCTAACTTGGAGTTCTTCTGTTCCCGTCCTGCACAACAGTGGCAGGCAGGACGTTCGACCTTACCTCGGCAGGGAGACCAAGCCTCCTAAGACTAGTAAGAAGGTTGGGCAAAAGGCCAAGTAAGAGTTTGGGCGAGACTTAGCAGAGGCACAAGCCTAGGAAGTCCAGCAAGAAGTCCAAAACTTAGGCCGAAGAGCAAGAGAACAAAGGACAATAGATGTGAATGTGACTAGTGATTGTCCTAGCCAAGAAACAATGTAAAGTGTCAAGAGGGTAGTACCAAGAGTGGGAGTTTAGTTAAAAGAGATTAAGTTCAGTCAAGAGATTCAAAATACTAAGTTGTGGGAAGGGGCCAGATGAGCTTTAGTTGCCTGTGAATATATTCTATTTTAGATAGAGGCACCGTTTAAAGTATATATATTTTTTTCTTTCTTTCTTTTCTTTTTGAGGCCTGAAAATGGGAAGAGGTTATCGTAAAGGAGCAAATCCTTTCAAAGAGAAAGCAAAGAGAATTCCCCCTAACAGCCCCTTAGGGCAACTGTTAGACCAGTGGGAATCTCGGGAGACCACGAAGGGTCTAGACAAGAGTAAGATGATACATTACAGTACAGAAGTATGGCCGAAGTTAGAATTACAGGGAGAGTGGCCATGGTATGGAACCCGAGATCAGTGGATGTGTAATCAGTTAAACCAACACCTAAAAACCCGAGAGGACCTTGATATAGAACAACTATCTTATGCAGCTTGCTGGCTGGAGAATTCTATAAATAATGAGACTGTGAGAATATGCAAGTTACAAAGAAATAGAGATGAAGACAAAGAGAATAGAGAGGGGGAGACTAGAAAAATAAAGGAATGGGACCCCCTCGATTGTCTGCTCCCTTCTGCTCCTGTTACCTCTCCAGCAGTTTCCCCAGTTGGTCCTTCGGTTCCTCCTGTTGAGTCCCTGATTCCTTTCCCCCGTTTTCCCACCTCTGTTCCATCGTCCCTTCCCTTAGTTTCCTCAACCATCTCCCCAACTCCCTCTTCCCCTTCTCCAGCTGGAGTTTCCTTGCCTCCTCCCACTTGGAAACTGAGGCCACCCCTGCCCAGTGTTGATTCACCACCTGGCATGCCCCCTGGCCTCCAGTGTCTGTTTCCACTACTATTTCCCTGCCTGGTGTCTTAGAAAAAGGGCCATATTGTGGCACCCGATCCAAAGCACCAAGGGTAGAGGGGCTCTTTCCCCTTAGAGGGGTTCCTATGGGTAGAGCAGCTGGGGGAGTTAGGTTTGTGGATGTACCTTGGCAGCTTCTGAAGTCCGGGGATTTGGGAAAGAGCTAAGAAATTTAGTGGAAGACCCCGTTGGAATATCTAGCCAGTTGGACCAATTTCTAGGGCTGAGTATTTGTACCTGGGGAGACCTGAGCTATTTGAAGCATTCTGTTCTCTCCGGGAGAGTTCCAGATGATCCGAGTGGCAGGGGTGAAGATATGGGAAAGAGAGGGTGGATTGGGGCCCCCAGGGAACCAGGGGATGCCCTTGGTGGACCCCAACTGGAGTCCCAGCCAGCAAGAAGGTAGGCAAAACATGAGAGACTATAGGTCCCTCATGATAAGAGGGATCAAAGAGTCTATCCCTAGGGGAAACAACACAAAATTGGCCTTTGATAGTACTCAGGAGAAGGATGAGACCCCAGCAATTTGGCTTAACCGACTCAAACGAAATTTCCAGTTATATTCAAATATAGACCCAGTAGCCAGAGGATGGACAACTTGCCTGCAAGTAATCACAGCAGCAGCTATCCTGATAAAAGAAGCCCAAAAAGTTGACCCTGCAAGAGAAAATTAAAGTACAAACATTTACTAGTGATCATAGATCACCTCACTCACTGGGTGGAGGCTTTCCCAACCAAAAAAGGAAACTGCGCAGGAAGTTGCAAGAATAATCTTAGAAAACATCATACCTCGATACGGGCTAGTCAGTAACATTGACTCGGACCGAGGTCCACATTTTGTCGCTCAAACTTTACATCAAGTAACAAAAGCCCTGGGGATAAGGTAGAGATTGCACACCCCATGGCATCCTCAAAGCTCTGGAAGAGTGGAAAGGATGAATAGAACTCTTAAAAATGTGATAACCAAATTAACTGAAGAGACAAAGATGAATTGGCTCAGGTGTTTACCTCTCGCTCTCTTGCGCATCAGAACCAGACCTCAGTCTGACATAAGGGTCTCTCCCTATGAAATGATGTTTGTACTCCCTTTTTTTTAATCACCCCTTTCAGTACAGCAGATTACCTAGAAGGGGAGGCAGCAACTCAGAAATATTTAGAGGTCATAGGAAAATCCCTAGAAGGCCTCAAAAAGAAGGGGTATCTCCCCCAAACTTCCCCTCTGGACACCAATGCCCACAACATCAGTCCCAGGGATTGGGTGTTGATAAAGTCCTGGAACACCACCACTCCATTAACCCCCAAATTTGAAGGACATTTCCAGGTACTACTCACCACACACACTGCAGTGAGGACCCAAGAAAAAGGCTGGACCCATGTCACCAGAGTCAAAGGACCAGTGCCACCCCCGGACGCTAGACCAGACCCAACAGTGTCACCTGCCTCTTCTTGTGCATAGACAGTAATTAAGAGACCAGAGGACTTAAAATTAACTTTAAAGAAGACTTGCTAGAGACTGATATACAGTAAGGTGTTAACTGTTTCTGAGTTAAAGTGCCATAGCAAAGGTTTAAGTACTTTGTAATTGTTTAATAAGAATAAGTGTCCTTTAGCCAAAGGAGTTAACTGAAAAAATTCTAATTAGAATATTATTAAGTCTTACTTAGTTTCTAAAGAGTAGGAGAATTACCATCAGACATAAGTAAAAGCATACAATGCCAAAAGAAGTTAGCCCTCAAAAGCCAAAGACTGTAAGTTGATGCGGGCTTTAGCCCGATCAAAGAAAGAGAGGAGGGATTTGTAGTGAATAAAGTTCCTGATACTCCCGGGCAGGGCCTTCCCAGTTTCCATGGCAACACTGAAACAACTACTAACTCTAGCTGAGTACCGATATTGAAATGCTAATTAGCTAATTGCTCTGTTTGTTTTCTCTAAACTACCTGGAGATAACCGGCCTCCCACCCCCCCATGCTGCCATTCTGGGACTAAAATGCAAATAAAAAAAACCTTGGGATCATGGGAGTATTTTTAGGGGATAAAGATACCCCTAAATAAAGAACTAAACACAGTAGAGGGATCAAGACAAATGCCCTAGCTGAGGAAGAAGGAAACACATCCCCTGATTGACTTTTGCCTGTCACCATCACCTAAAAAAGACTAGACTAGATTAGGCTGTGGGAAGAGGAGATGGAAGGACAGAGAGCTCCTGGTGCTGCCACCAGGGAAGGAGTGGGGACAGCTGTTGTTCTGGACTTCAGCAACAGAATCTGCACACCACGCCTCCACACCCTTTGGCCACCGGTGTACCACAAAGAAAGAAGAAGGGACAGCTGCTGCACTGGACTTCAGTGACAGACTCTGCACGCCTCCTTCCTTTCGGCTGCCTGGGAAAGCTACAACAGCGGGGGTGAGCTCTGTGTCGAGCCCCCTGCCCAGCTGATCATTTTAATAAAGAGCTGAACATTAATAAAGGCATTAACCCTGATCATTTCAATCAGGACAGGCAATTAGCCCCAGCATTAGAAGCTATGGAAAACACCAGCAGGTGTTTGGTAACTTCATGTGGGCAGGCAATTTTACCTCCTGTATTGGTTTGAAAGACAGGTGCCTGCTAAGGAAGGCAGGAGCCTCCCTTGGAATGGAAAATGTAACCCTCTTCCCTCTGAATTATTAAATTTTGAAATTAAGGGGCTTTCACACAAAGATATGAGAATAGGAATAACAGTATACTAGTATGTATAACAAGGCAAGCAAACAAACAACAATTATGGCAGTTACAATAAAAAGAACCAGAAACCCAGTAACAACCTTCCCGGCCGCAGGGAGTTTCCCCTTTGGTGTAGTGATGGTCACAGCCGGCAGGGGAGCTGAACACTCCCGGTGGGCAGGGCAGGTGTGCTGATTCTCCCACGGCTGCAGGGGATGCTCCGGTGCGAGCTTGGGAAGTGTTATGAACAGTTTCCAGGTGTTCCCCAGAGATGCGGGCAGGGCTTTCCTAGTTCCCATGGCAACACTAAAAGAAAACGACTAACTCTAGCTAAGTACTGATATTGAAATGCTAATTAGCTAAGTGCTCTGTTTGTTTTCTCTAAACTACCTGGCCTCCCACCCCTCCACGCTGCCATTCTGGGACTAACATGCAAATAAAAACCCCTTAGGATCATGGGAGTATTTTTAGGAGATAAAAACGAATATAAATCAAAAACTGAACACAATAGAGGAGTCTAGACAAATGCCCTAGCTGAGGAAGAGGGAAACACATCCCCTGACTGGCTTTTAACCGTCTCCATCACCTAAGAAAGAACAGACTATATTAGGCTCTGAGAAGCCGGGAGATAGAGACAGAGAGCCCTGGTGCTGCCACCACGGAAGGAGCGGGGACAGCTGTTGTTCTAGACTTCAGCAACAGACTCTGCACACCACGCCTCCTCATCCTCGGGCCACCGGTGTGCCACAAGGAAAGGAGAAAGGACAGCTGCTGCTCGGGACTCCAGTGACCGACTCTGCACGCCGCCTTCCTTCCGGCTGCCTGGGAAAGCTACGACCGCGGGGGTGAGCTCTGCGTCGAGCCCCCTGCCCAGCTGATCTTTTTAATAAAGAGCTGAACATTAATAAAGGCATTAGCCTTGTTCATTTCAGCCAGGACCTTTCCCATGTCGTACCGAGGTAAGGGAAGTCTCAAAAGTTTTCCTGAAATTATTATTTAATAGTGTTATAAATATATTACAGTGTTGGTTTTTGCAATTGTTAGAGTGAATACTATGTGTTTTATAATGTTGACTTTTTAAAGAGACGTTTTGCTAAAGTTGAGAGTTCTTTAATGCGAATGTTGTGTTGTCATACCAATGTTGGTGAAGAGTTTGTGATAGATGAGTAATGTGATGATTGACTCCCACAAATAACAGACAAATATCATGTATATAGGTTAAGAAAAGTTTTATAGATTTATAGTTATGTTGTACCCCCTCACGTTGTTATCAAGAGACAGCCGGGGTTGGGACATCTGGGATGGTCGGCTTGTCACTATGGCGACATCTGACCTCCAATCAGGATTTGAGGAAGTGATCTCCACCACTGGACAGCAAAGACTAGGTCGATAGACAGAACCTTGGGAGGAGTTAAAGGGTTAAAAGTCGAAACCTCCATTGTGTGGGGGAGCACATGGTGGGGAAAATCCTTTGCTCCTGCACCATAACATTTTCTCTATTCAGTCTTCTGTTGTATTTTTGATACTGAAGCGATACGTGGAATAAATAATTAGACTCCACAACCTGGGGTTGTTATGAAGTGGGTATGTATGTCAGCGCCCGGCACAAGTGAGATAGCTCTCCAAAACTTGTGCCCCGAGCCTCAGTCTGACCCACACCTTTATTCCCAAAGATTTTCTATATGCAATACATTGCACAACTTTTTCATGCATATTCAACCCCTGGCCCTGCCTGTCCTCGCCTCTCATGCTAAATAAGTCCATGCCCTTCTGGGCATGCGTGGTTTGCTGTGGTGGTCGTACGGGGGTCTCTCGGTGGTCCTGAGGCTGAAGATTGTGGTCTTCCTCATGGCTGAACTTTTGAACTTTTCCTCTCTGCGTGTGCGCTTTTGGTCCTTTGGTGCTTATCTGAGTACATCTGCCAGTCTTGATAGGCTTGGAGACAGAGGAGCTTCTTTATCTGGGTTCTTTGTCTCTTCTGGTATTGTTCTTTATGCAAGAAGCTTCAGAAATTTGCATTTTCCTATGCCCTTTGTACCAGGCAGAGGTTTCTTAAGTAAAAGGTTAAAATTCAATACATACCTCTACACGCTAAATTATAAATGCTTAATTCATTTTGTTAACTTAACTCCAAAAATCTCTGTTTCAATACGATTTCATAAACCTTTCTAAAATGATGAAAAGTGAGTGGCCATTTCTCATAAGTTGTTGCAATGTTAACATTCAACCAATGGAGGAATCAAAAGCTGTTGAATGTGTCTAAAAGTAACAAATGACCACAACTAGGACAATTGCACATGCTCCAAAAAGGGGGGATGGAGGAGGAACTATGCTAAAATGTTTGAATATGTATGACCATTTATGAATATGTTATAGATAGATAATGAGATTATTGGCTCTCGCAATTAAGAGATGAATATTGTGTGAATATTAAGAGAAGCTTTATGAATATATAGTTACGTTACTGTAGTTTAGATGTCCTCTGTTCTCCCCATAGTTCCCTTCCCCCCCACCCTGCCCCGTATTGTTACCATCAGACAGCCTGTGTTATCTAGGACAAGTAGAAAGAAGGCGTGCACATGTGCCCCTTTCATGGGGCAGTTGGGAATGGAAAAGCTTGTTGCTAAGGGGGCGTGGCATGACAACACTTGATCCTCCAATCAAGTTTCAAGAAAGTAGACTTGACCAATAAACAGCAAAGAAGAGTTGACTGGCAGACTTTGGGAGGGGCCAGGGTTGCATGATGCAACCCCCAGGAGTATAAAAGACTGAGCATCCATCTTGAAGATGAACCAGCCACATGGTAGGCAGCCACGAAGGCAGTTCCCAGCGCTGCAATTTTCCCTTATTTAGTCCTTTTGTTGTATTTTTGTTAAGGTTTAATAAACCTTTTAAAATTTTTAAAGTGAGCAGTCATTTCTCACAAATATGTATTTGGCTAATGCAATACCCAGGGTATATAAGGGGCATTGCTGTGTTGACTGGTGTGCCTCAGGCTGTGGCTAAGTACCCAGTACTGTTCCTATTGCTTTACTGATTTTGTCCCCTATTGTCCCTTATTAGATTTTCTTTAAATTTTAACTGAGGAGTGGGCTTCATTTCTCACAATAGCACTAGGACTAACTCTTTTAAGTCTTAAAAGGTACATTGTTATCAACAGATCATTTGGACTAGACTCACCTGCACAGATGGCCATATCAAACACCATCAATTCCAGGAGAAATACATTTAAAGGGAGAAACAGATTTAAATCTATACTTTATTTCTTTACGAAAAACTCTTGCTGGACTCTGTCTGTTGATAACCCTATTGGGACCTGTTGCTTTGGATGCATCTGTTCATCTGTAGTAACCTATGGATTCTGTATATGTCAAGATTTAGAACTCTGAACCCTTGAAGGAAAAGTGGAAAGGACCTTTCCAAGTCATCCTGGTAGCCTACACTGTGGGAACCCAGGGCAAGGGGAATATCCCCCTGTCTACCCTGGGGTGCTCTGACTCCCAGGAAAACACTGACTTTGACCCTCATTCATGGAGAAGGCCTCCTAAGCCTCAAAGTAAACTAGAGACCACAAAAGTGCGAAATAGATTGTAGGGATTGTAGAGAGTAGTTTAGTATGTCACATGGGTGAGAAATTTAGATTTTAGGATTTTTAGCATATTGTAGGTGGGTACAAGATGGAGGAGACAGGGTGTTGTCTCGAGTTCCTTTCTTCTTTCTTCTTCCTTCTTCTTCTTGGTGTGAAAAATGCATATTTTATGATTGGCTTTTCGCAAATATTACAATGAATATTATATGTGTAATGTTAGAAAGTTATGCTATATTAATTCTCTTAAGTAGTGTGTTAAATGCATTTTTAGGTTATAACACAATGTTAAAATAGAAACTATGCTATGTAAGATACTTTTTAACTAGCTCAAGAAAGAGATGAGATAATCAAGAAATTCTTCACACAGAGATGGCAGTGACGGGGCCCATAAAGAATTACTGCCTCCTTATCAGAAAAGACAAACATTCTTCCACCTTCTCTCCATCTTTATGGAACCACCAGGATTAAGGGGAAGAAGTTGACAAAACCAAGAAAAGCTCTTAATTTGCAAGGAATTTATGCATCATGTAAGAGATGTATGACTAATATGCAACAGGTTATTGCTTTTAAGGTTATTCCTTTGTTCACAAGGCATGCTTGCCGTGGTTTAAGTGCCTGAGAGCATCCGGATGTCCGTAATTCTTTGCTTTTTATTGTCTTGTAATTGTCCTAACTCTAAATTTTTGTTACTCTAATTGTATTACTATTTTTATAACCATTTAATTATTATTAAACTTTTAAAACTTTAAAAACCAAGCGATTAGCGTTTTTCACATTGGGTTTGGGTGGTATCTTGTAATTGGGTAGAAAAATCCGCATTGCAGGTCTTTAGGGGTCAGTTATTGGGTTAGAAAGGGAAATAATCTAGGTGTCACTTTTTAATTGGGTAGTTTAGTTTTTGATTGGAATTAAAAAGACCTTGCAACACAAGGCTGTTAGCCATTTTGTGCTGTTTTCACGCATGCAAGGTCTGGGTGCAGACAGTGTGCTGAAGTCTTGATAAGAAAACAATAAAACAAGAATCTGAAGACCAAAAAAGTCCTGTGCATCTGCTTTTCCTGACAAAGAACTGCTTCAAGAGTGTTTCCCCCTGCCAGAGGAGCCCTCAGGGAGTTGCCCGATGTGGAGCCCACAAACTCACAACTGGTGCCCCAGTGAGAGGAGAATCCAGCTCTGAAGAGATCATCCCACGAAGTCCCTGGAAGTGAGCTAAATCCATCAAAATCCCTCTGGAGGTGAAAGGACTCAGCCGTTCAACATCTCGATTCCTGGTGGCCACAGGAGTCGCATCCCGTGCTCTGCTGGACAGATCTCAGGACTGAGAGCTGAACCCCAAATTCGGTAAGCTCTGAAGGGGACAAAAATGGGAGGGAATCTCGCCAAAATTGATTTAGACGCACTCCAGAAATTAGAATCCTTAGTGAAACAGCACCCATCAAAATTGCACAATAAGGATTTGGAAAATTTGTTACTTTGGGCAAAGGAAAATTACCCATCTCTTAAAGAGAAAGATTTATTTCAACCCTCTTTCTGGGCAGATATTAGCATCAAGTTATATGAGGACGTGGCATCCCACGATCCAAATGCAAGAGTGTTGTTTGCAGCTTCTAGAGCACTTTATCAAGTTACATATGACGCGAAATATTCACAATCTGCTACACATCAATCACAGAAAATCCCCAAACACCTGAGAGTTTTTCCCCAGGGGAAGAAAGGCAGAAGTATGCCGCCCCAGAAAGTGGATTTCTGGAGAAGTCCCCCGAAACTGGTGACCCACCGCGCGACCCTACCAAGGCTCGGAAAACAGTTACTCTCTCTGAGGAGGAGGGAGATACATCCGAGGGGAAGGGCGAAGCGGAAGAGGAGACGGGGGTGGGGGTGGGGGGGGGGGGGGAAGGAGAGAGTGGAGGGACTGCGTCTCGGGAGGATCCCGAAAGACAGCGGATTCAATGTTTTAAATTACTTATTGGGAAAGACGAGGAAGAAGACGTCTTTTTTAAAATTTCTTACGTCTCTGCATAGCCCTGAGGTGGAAGATGGGGGGTTGGAGGGGCCGTCCCATTCCGTTCCGCTTTCCCCGCCCCAGTCCCAACTCTGGGAGGTGTCACAGGCTCCCGAGACTCTCGTGGCAACACCTTCTGTTTTCGGCGGGCCACCCACAGCCTCGGTCGGCTGCCAGCCTCCAAAAAGGACGTCGCAAGGGCACGCCCCACCCAGTCGCTCGGTCAGAGTAGCCCCGGGGCCGGCTAGCGTCATCCAAGCCCCACCCATCCCCATCCCTGGACCCGGAACAACAGCACAGGGGGGCGGGGCCCGCGGGTAGTGGGTCTGACATCACCATCCGCCCCCCTTGCCGGTCCGCGCAGGCTCAGTCGCAGCCAGGGTTGGCGCATGCTCCCTGCGCACTCCCCATTCACCCTCCCGCAGGCCCACCCACTGCAGCCCAAGCCGCGGCTGCGAAAGCCGCGGCAGTCCATGTTCCCTCTGCTGCAACGGCTGCGGTCCCTCGTCAGCAACTGATGCGGTCAAGCATCACACAGCTACAGCAGCCACCATGTCCTGAGAAGGCACACGCAGCACCACATTTCGGCACAGCACAGCTTTTCCAACCACTCCAGGTCGCGGCAGGTCCTGCCGCGGCGAAAAAGCGGTTCATAGCCTATTCGTGGAGCAACAGCGCCACCTTGTGGAATAAAAAAGCAACAGTACAACAAGCATTGCAAAAGCTGCAGAAAAAAAATGCAAAATCATTTTAATCCAGGATATGCAGAATCGTCCACAATCAATTGAGGCCCTCAAAGCATGCCTTGCAGAAGAAGAGCAAGACACAATAGTCATAATTCCAGGAAAAATGGACATGCCAAGCCAAGCCACAGCACACATTGGACAGGACACCAGCACTCAAGCACAACAACACCAATTTCCTACATCACAGGTGGACAGTGACGAGAATGTTATCTCCATCACATCAGGGCAAGGCATTCCTATTTCATCCAAAGAAACACCTGGCTTCTGGACATCGACAGACACTTCAACTTTTTATATGCCTGCTCCAAAGACTTGGCTTTCAGGTCAAAAGTCCAGTTCCTCAACTCAGCCAAGATTTTTTTCATTTTCTCAAGATTTTATAAAACAACTTTTTCTTCAGCTTCAAGAATTTGCTTATCACTTTCGAGCACAAAAGCATCGAACTCGCTCTCTTCCATTCACTTCATCATCAACACAGAAAGCAAGTGCAGCAAATACCTCTTTAATTCCTCAATATCCAGAACCTGACAACCTTTTCACCTCCCCTCAAACAGAAGGGGGAGGGGTGTCTGGGATGCATGCACCCTTCGGGCCAAAAGACGATGCATCCAAGAGAATGACAATCCCACCAGATGTGGTTCCTATTCCCAGAAGTATCCAAAGAGATGCTTTGTCAATGAACTGGGCAAATGTCAGAAGGACAGCATTACAAAATAAAGATTATGACATACTAGATAGAGACAGCATTGCAATGCCAGTGAGGTATGACAGAAGAAATGAAAACCCCAGATGGGAACCCATGACTCATGATGTCTTGAAAGACTAATTACAAGCCTCAAAAAATGAAGGACTTGGTTCACCATATTTCAAACAGCTTTTGAGAGGAATCTTCAGCAATTACAACTTAGTACCTTATGACTGCAGATACATTCCCTCGACAATTTTTAGACTCACAACTCATGCTGTGGAATGTGAGATGGCAAAGAACTCTCACTCAGCTGAGAAATAGATATGCAGGAGGGCCACACACAGGTCTCACATTGGCTCAGTTGGCAGGAGATGCACCACATGATAAACCTGAAGACCAATCAGCAGGATTACCTCGAGACGTGCTTGCAGACATCAGGGAAGCAGCTCAAAAGGCACTTTTACAAATTCAGCCAGTCAGAACTCCAGAAGGTATCTACACAGAAGTGAGGCAAGGTCCCTCCGAGTCTTTCAGTTAATTCGTCGATTGTCTCACACAAGCATTGGACTGACAAGTCAGTGATGAAGCAGCAAAGCCACACTTGCTTCGAAGCCTCGTATTTGTAAATGCCAACACAGAATGCAAAAGGATCATCAGTGCCCTGCCTGACCAGCCAACAGTAACAAACATGATAGAAGCATGCAGCAAGGTAGGCACACCTCAGCACATTGCAGCAATTCAAGCAGGAGTTTGGACGGAACAAGTCGGAAAAATCCTTCAAGAGCCGCGTGAAGAATTTTCAAAAACATTTGAGGCTCTTCATCCAACTCTTCGGCCAGCCAGTCCCACACAGGTGATGGCAACATCGACTGTGGGAACGTGCTTCAAATGCGGAAAACATGGGCACATGAGGAAGAATTGTCCAGAACTAACAAAAGGCACGAAGGCATCAAGTCTTTGTCCCAGATGCAGAAGAGGAAAACATCATGCAAATCCATGCTATTCCAAAACAGACATAGACGGAAAACCCCCACCCATTCCAGGAAACTCAAAGAAGAGTGCAGGATGTCAACACGCTACGACACAAGCGATGGTGGTGCCTTTGCAGGGAACTCCACAGGGATTCCCAACCTCAGTGGCAACACAACCATTGAGGAACGTCAATCAGATTCCATCAACAGGACCATCTGCCAGTTCCCCAGTGATCCAGAATTACTACCCCCAGGTGCACAATGTGAACTGGCAGCCTCCAAATTAGTGTGCTTTTTAAATTACGATCATGCAGTGATCCCCACAGGGTCACTAGAACAACATGGAAAAGGCAAGACTTTTTAATTATAGGTAAAGACAGATGCAGCATTTTAGAGCTCATTGTTTATCCATCAATTATCTCAGCAAATCAAAATGAAGAATTAACAGTTTTAGCTCGAGTTCTATGTCCTCCATTGATTCTTCCGGAAAATATTCCAGTAGCCAAAGCTATTGCTTTGCCGCCTCATGCGACAAAACAGATCATGCCAGTGGTAGGCCAACAAGTTTTACCTGTCAATGAAGACGTGGACATTCATGCCACCTGGGTGAAACAAATAGGCCGTGATTGACCCGTGATCGCCTGCAACTTGACGTGCGGCGACAAAATTATTTCAATCAGAGGCATGTTGGACACAGGTGCAGATGTCACAGTCTTTTCATACCTCTTTTGGCCAAGAGAATGGACTTTGAGAACACCCTTGGGTGCCTTCTCAGGCATCGGAGGAAACACATTATGCCTGCAAAGTGAAAACCCCATTGTCTTTTCAGGGCCAGGAGGGAAGACAGCCATCATTCGTCCCTTTGTTGTGCAGAAGCCCATCACAGTATGGAGGAGAGACATTTTATCACAATGGGGAATGAAAATAGAAATGGATTTTTAATAGGGGTCACTGCGGCACTCACCACCTCGAAGTTGACATGGAAGACAGATGATCCCGTTTGGGTGGATCAGTGGCCCTTTGAACAAAAGAAATTGAGTGCTCTCAAGAGAATGGTTGAGGAACAATTGCAGAAAGGTCACATCAAACCAACAACTAGTCCCTGGAATTCTGCAGTGTTTGTGATCCACAAGAAATCTTCTGATTCGTGGAGATTGCTCCATGACCTCAGGAAAATCAATGAAGTCGTTGAAGAAATGGGACCACTTCAACTTGGACTTCCATCTCTCTCAATGATTCCAAGACATTGGCCACTTGTGATCACTGATCTCAAGGACTGCTTCTTCAACATTCCACTTCATCCAGAAGATGCTCCTTGGTTTGCATTTTCCATCCCAAGCATCAACAGACGTGAACCCTTGCAGAGATACCATTGGGTCGTGCTTCCACAAGGTCTCAAAAACTCTCCGATGATTTGTCAATGGTTTGTGGCACGAGCCTTGTCTCCAGCGCAGAAGAAACATCCAAAGGCGGTGATTGTTCACTATATGGATGATCTCCTCATTGCAGTACCAACACATCAAGAACTGCGGGAGGCTCGTGGCAGTGTCATTGTGGAAGTTCAGAATGCAGGATTGGAAGTTTCGATCTCAAAGATTCAGGAAGTTTCCCCATGGAACTACTTGGGATGGAAAATCACAGAACAGATGATAAAACCACAGAAAATACAAATCAGGACTCAAGTCAATAATTTACAGGACTTACAGCAAATTTTGGGAGAAATCAATTGGATCAGACCGATTTTGGGAATCACAAATGATGAACTTTCATCGCTTTTCAATCTGTTGAAAGGAGACTAACATCAAATCCCCCAGAACTCTCACGCCTGAGGCTCAAGACGCCCTTGAGAAGATTATCGAAGCTCTTCAACAGAGACAAGCACATCACTTTATAATGATGCAACCAGTTTTCCTTGCAGTTTTGGGAGAAAATCTACAACTCTAGGGTCTCATATTCCAATGGGACTCATCAGAAAAAGACCCTTTGTTAACAATAGAGTGGGTTTTCTTGCCCTACAGATCTCCCAAAACGATTTTCACCACATTAGAAATGACAGCCCAGATTATAATCAGGGCCAGAACCAGATTGCAAACAATGGCGGCCAAAGATTTTACAACAATTTACCTGCTGTTGAAAAAAGACTATCTTGATTGGACAAAGCAAAAATCAGAAGACTTACAAATTGCATTGTTAAATTATTCGGGTATTTGTTCAAGTCATTTTCCAGGTCATAAGCTGTTGCAAACAAAATTAAGCTTCAGAAAGAAACCCATGATAAGTGAAGTGCTGTTGGATGTGATAACATTATTCACTGACGGTTTGGGCAAAACACATAAATCAGTCATAACTTGGCAGAATATAACAACAAAAGAATGGGAACCAGACATCCAAACAATACAGGGCTCACCTCAAATTGTAGAATTAGCAGCAGTGGTCAGAGCATTTCAAATGTTTCAGGAACCCCTCAATCTAATTACAGATTCAGCATATGTGGCCAACATAGTCAAAAGAATAGAAGGGTCACTTCTAAAAGAAGAAGATAATGAAGATTTGTACTGTTATCTTGTAAGCATGCAAAGAGTATTACAACAGAGAAAACATAAATATTTTATCTTTCACATCAGAGCACAATCTTCCCTTCCAGGATTTCTAGCAGAAGGGAATGCATGAGCAGACGAGCTGACCATGATAGTTTCAAACACCTTGCCAAACATTTTTGAACAGGCAAAACTGAGTCATGCGTTCTTTCATCAGAATGCACAAGCACTCATGCGCACATTTCACATTTCCAAAGATCAAGCAAAGTCATCATAAGCGCTTGCCCTGTTTGTCAGCTTGTGCAACCTCCTGTTTCTACAGGAGCGGTCAATCCAAGAGGATTACAAAGTCTGCAGCTGTCACAAACAGATGTCACAAAATACCCATCCTTTGGGAGATTCAAAAATATTCATGTGTCAGTAGACACTTTCTCAGGTGCAGTCTTTGCCTCCCTGCACACAGGTGAAACAGCAAAGCATGCATGTCAGCATTTTCTGCAAGCATTTGCTTCATTAGGTGTTCCTCAAGAAGTCAAAACAGACAATGGCCCAACTTACAGAGGACAAACCCTTGATACATTCTTTAAAAATTGGGGTGTTCGTCACAGTTTCAGCATCCCTCATTCTCCCACAGGCCAGGCCATCATTGAGAGGACACACCACACTTTAACATCTCTTTTAGATAAACAGAAGAGGGGGGAGGCAGAGGCTACGCCTCAGATGCAGTCGAACAAAGTGCTGTATGTTTTAAACTTCCTGAACAGCTCTTTCGCAGAACCTGCTCCACCAATTGTCAGGCATTTTTTGAATAGTACCCAGGCGAAACTAAGGGAGAATCCTTTAGTTTTGATCAGAAACCTAGAGACAGGGCAGATTGAAGGCCCATTCCACCTAATAACCTGGGGCAAAGGGTATGCTTGTGTCTCCACGGGTGCGGGACCAAAGTGGATTCCAGCAAAACACGTGAAACCATACTTGAGTCCAGAAACGAGCAGGCGGTGACCCCAAGAGCACAGAAGTGAGCACACAGACGTGAACCAGTGTCAAGATTGCGGTTGACGTCACAGACATCAGTCATCTTTTCATCTTGCGTGCAGAATCTGTGGACTGGGGTCTTGTGAGGGAGGGTTGTGTCGGGATTTGCAGATTTTTGCGGGGGATAAGCATGAAGCTCGAGCAGGTATCATGCTTCTGCCTTATCTCTTTGCTGGTTACTTTAAGCAATGCAGCTTTGCCAGTGAGTCAACTGAGAGAAAATGTTTGGGAGACTCTGGCCAATGCGTCGGGTCTGGACACCATTTGTTTGACTCACTCGAGGCTGAAAAAAACATTCTCCACATGTTTAGTTGGTTTACCGGTAGACGAATGGCCAATTCCAAAAAATATCCCTTTGAAATTGTCACGACTCATTTTGAATCTGGTGGATGGTTGCGGTGTTTGGACCAAATTTATCCCTAAGGCTCTTCATGAACCTCAAGAATTGGAAATTCTCGGCTCAATGAAGATGAATTTTTGTATAATATTTGGTTTTCCGGGGTCAAAACAAAATAAGGAAAAAATAGTAGATGTAACCCCAAATCATATCATATATAAAAATGCAACATCTTGGTGTAATCTCACAACAGTGATGGTTTAATCTTGCTCCAGCATGGAGAGAATTTTTGAAGATAGGTATATTCGTCCCAATTGGCATCACTGTTCTTTTAATATTTGTGCCATGTCTACTTCAGTGTATCCGACGGATGATGAATGAGGCTGTCAGAGGAGTGTTTTTGGTTCAGACAAAAGGGGGAGACGTGGGAACCCAGGGCAAGGGGAATATCCCCCTGTCTACCCTGGGGTGCTCTGACTCCCAGGAAAACACTGACTTTGACCCTCATTCATGGAGAAGGCCTCCTAAGCCTCAAAGTAAACTAGAGACCACAAAAGTGTGAAATAGATTGTAGGGACTGTAGAGAGTAGTTTAGTATGTCACATGGGCGAGAAATTTAGATTTTAGGATTTTTAGCATATTGTAGGTGGGTACAAGATGGACGATACAGGGTGTTGTCTCGAGTTCCTTTCTTCTTTCTTCTTTCTTCTTTCTTCTTTCTTCTTTCTTCTTCTTCTTCTTCTTCTTCCTTCTTCTTCCTTCTTCTTTCTTCTTCTTCTTGGGTTTGGGTGGTACCTTGTAATTGGGTAGAAAAATCCGCATTGCAGGTCTTTAGGGGTCAGTTATTGGGTTAGAAAGGGAAATAATCTAGGTGTCACCTTTTAATTGGGTAGTTTAGTTTTTGATTAGACTTAAAAAGACCTTGCAGCACGAGTTTGTTAGCCATTTTGTGCTGTTTTCACGCATGCAAGGTCTGGGTGCAGACAGTGTGCTGAAGTCTTGATAAGAAAACAATAAAACAAGAACCTGAAGACCGAAAAAGTCCTGTGCATCTGCTTTTCCTGACAAAGAACTGCTTCAAGAGTGTTTCCCCCTGCCAGAGGAGCCCTCAGGGAGTTGCCCGATGTGGAGCCCACAAACTCACAACTGGTGCCCCAGTGAGAGGAGAATCCAGCTCTGAAGAGATCATCCCACGAAGTCCCTGGAAGTGAGCTAAATCCATCAAAATCCCTCTGGAGGTGAAAGGACTCAGCCGTTCAACATCTCGATTCCTGGTGGCCACAGGAGTCGCATCCCGTGCTCTGCTGGACAGATCTCAGGACTGAGAGCTGAACCCCAAATTCGGTAAGCTCTGAAGGGGACAAAAATGGGAGGGAATCTCGCCAAAATTGATTTAGACGCACTCCAGAAATTAGAATCCTTAGTGAAACAGCACCCATCAAAATTGCACAATAAGGATTTGGAAAATTTGTTACTTTGGGCAAAGGAAAATTACCCATCTCTTAAAGAGAAAGATTTATTTCAACCCTCTTTCTGGGCAGATATTAGCATCAAGTTATATGAGGACGTGGCATCCCACGATCCAAATGCAAGAGTGTTGTTTGCAGCTTCTAGAGCACTTTATCAAGTTACATATGACGCGAAATATTCACAATCTGCTACACATCAATCACAGAAAATCCCCAAACACCTGAGAGTTTTTCCCCAGGGGAAGAAAGGCAGAAGTATGCCGCCCCAGAAAGTGGATTTCTGGAGAAGTCCCCCGAAACTGGTGACCCACCGCGCGACCCTACCAAGGCTCGGAAAACAGTTACTCTCTCTGAGGAGGAGGGAGATACATCCGAGGGGAAGGGCGAAGCGGAAGAGGAGACGGGGGTGGGGGTGGGGGGGGGGGGGGAAGGAGAGAGTGGAGGGACTGCGTCTCGGGAGGATCCCGAAAGACAGCGGATTCAATGTTTTAAATTACTTATTGGGAAAGACGAGGAAGAAGACGTCTTTTTTAAAATTTCTTACGTCTCTGCATAGCCCTGAGGTGGAAGATGGGGGGTTGGAGGGGCCGTCCCATTCCGTTCCGCTTTCCCCGCCCCAGTCCCAACTCTGGGAGGTGTCACAGGCTCCCGAGACTCTCGTGGCAACACCTTCTGTTTTCGGCGGGCCACCCACAGCCTCGGTCGGCTGCCAGCCTCCAAAAAGGACGTCGCAAGGGCACGCCCCACCCAGTCGCTCGGTCAGAGTAGCCCCGGGGCCGGCTAGCGTCATCCAAGCCCCACCCATCCCCATCCCTGGACCCGGAACAACAGCACAGGGGGGCGGGGCCCGCGGGTAGTGGGTCTGACATCACCATCCGCCCCCCTTGCCGGTCCGCGCAGGCTCAGTCGCAGCCAGGGTTGGCGCATGCTCCCTGCGCACTCCCCATTCACCCTCCCGCAGGCCCACCCACTGCAGCCCAAGCCGCGGCTGCGAAAGCCGCGGCAGTCCATGTTCCCTCTGCTGCAACGGCTGCGGTCCCTCGTCAGCAACTGATGCGGTCAAGCATCACACAGCTACAGCAGCCACCATGTCCTGAGAAGGCACACGCAGCACCACATTTCGGCACAGCACAGCTTTTCCAACCACTCCAGGTCGCGGCAGGTCCTGCCGCGGCGAAAAAGCGGTTCATAGCCTATTCGTGGAGCAACAGCGCCACCTTGTGGAATAAAAAAGCAACAGTACAACAAGCATTGCAAAAGCTGCAGAAAAAAAATGCAAAATCATTTTAATCCAGGATATGCAGAATCGTCCACAATCAATTGAGGCCCTCAAAGCATGCCTTGCAGAAGAAGAGCAAGACACAATAGTCATAATTCCAGGAAAAATGGACATGCCAAGCCAAGCCACAGCACACATTGGACAGGACACCAGCACTCAAGCACAACAACACCAATTTCCTACATCACAGGTGGACAGTGACGAGAATGTTATCTCCATCACATCAGGGCAAGGCATTCCTATTTCATCCAAAGAAACACCTGGCTTCTGGACATCGACAGACACTTCAACTTTTTATATGCCTGCTCCAAAGACTTGGCTTTCAGGTCAAAAGTCCAGTTCCTCAACTCAGCCAAGATTTTTTTCATTTTCTCAAGATTTTATAAAACAACTTTTTCTTCAGCTTCAAGAATTTGCTTATCACTTTCGAGCACAAAAGCATCGAACTCGCTCTCTTCCATTCACTTCATCATCAACACAGAAAGCAAGTGCAGCAAATACCTCTTTAATTCCTCAATATCCAGAACCTGACAACCTTTTCACCTCCCCTCAAACAGAAGGGGGAGGGGTGTCTGGGATGCATGCACCCTTCGGGCCAAAAGACGATGCATCCAAGAGAATGACAATCCCACCAGATGTGGTTCCTATTCCCAGAAGTATCCAAAGAGATGCTTTGTCAATGAACTGGGCAAATGTCAGAAGGACAGCATTACAAAATAAAGATTATGACATACTAGATAGAGACAGCATTGCAATGCCAGTGAGGTATGACAGAAGAAATGAAAACCCCAGATGGGAACCCATGACTCATGATGTCTTGAAAGACTAATTACAAGCCTCAAAAAATGAAGGACTTGGTTCACCATATTTCAAACAGCTTTTGAGAGGAATCTTCAGCAATTACAACTTAGTACCTTATGACTGCAGATACATTCCCTCGACAATTTTTAGACTCACAACTCATGCTGTGGAATGTGAGATGGCAAAGAACTCTCACTCAGCTGAGAAATAGATATGCAGGAGGGCCACACACAGGTCTCACATTGGCTCAGTTGGCAGGAGATGCACCACATGATAAACCTGAAGACCAATCAGCAGGATTACCTCGAGACGTGCTTGCAGACATCAGGGAAGCAGCTCAAAAGGCACTTTTACAAATTCAGCCAGTCAGAACTCCAGAAGGTATCTACACAGAAGTGAGGCAAGGTCCCTCCGAGTCTTTCAGTTAATTCGTCGATTGTCTCACACAAGCATTGGACTGACAAGTCAGTGATGAAGCAGCAAAGCCACACTTGCTTCGAAGCCTCGTATTTGTAAATGCCAACACAGAATGCAAAAGGATCATCAGTGCCCTGCCTGACCAGCCAACAGTAACAAACATGATAGAAGCATGCAGCAAGGTAGGCACACCTCAGCACATTGCAGCAATTCAAGCAGGAGTTTGGACGGAACAAGTCGGAAAAATCCTTCAAGAGCCGCGTGAAGAATTTTCAAAAACATTTGAGGCTCTTCATCCAACTCTTCGGCCAGCCAGTCCCACACAGGTGATGGCAACATCGACTGTGGGAACGTGCTTCAAATGCGGAAAACATGGGCACATGAGGAAGAATTGTCCAGAACTAACAAAAGGCACGAAGGCATCAAGTCTTTGTCCCAGATGCAGAAGAGGAAAACATCATGCAAATCCATGCTATTCCAAAACAGACATAGACGGAAAACCCCCACCCATTCCAGGAAACTCAAAGAAGAGTGCAGGATGTCAACACGCTACGACACAAGCGATGGTGGTGCCTTTGCAGGGAACTCCACAGGGATTCCCAACCTCAGTGGCAACACAACCATTGAGGAACGTCAATCAGATTCCATCAACAGGACCATCTGCCAGTTCCCCAGTGATCCAGAATTACTACCCCCAGGTGCACAATGTGAACTGGCAGCCTCCAAATTAGTGTGCTTTTTAAATTACGATCATGCAGTGATCCCCACAGGGTCACTAGAACAACATGGAAAAGGCAAGACTTTTTAATTATAGGTAAAGACAGATGCAGCATTTTAGAGCTCATTGTTTATCCATCAATTATCTCAGCAAATCAAAATGAAGAATTAACAGTTTTAGCTCGAGTTCTATGTCCTCCATTGATTCTTCCGGAAAATATTCCAGTAGCCAAAGCTATTGCTTTGCCGCCTCATGCGACAAAACAGATCATGCCAGTGGTAGGCCAACAAGTTTTACCTGTCAATGAAGACGTGGACATTCATGCCACCTGGGTGAAACAAATAGGCCGTGATTGACCCGTGATCGCCTGCAACTTGACGTGCGGCGACAAAATTATTTCAATCAGAGGCATGTTGGACACAGGTGCAGATGTCACAGTCTTTTCATACCTCTTTTGGCCAAGAGAATGGACTTTGAGAACACCCTTGGGTGCCTTCTCAGGCATCGGAGGAAACACATTATGCCTGCAAAGTGAAAACCCCATTGTCTTTTCAGGGCCAGGAGGGAAGACAGCCATCATTCGTCCCTTTGTTGTGCAGAAGCCCATCACAGTATGGAGGAGAGACATTTTATCACAATGGGGAATGAAAATAGAAATGGATTTTTAATAGGGGTCACTGCGGCACTCACCACCTCGAAGTTGACATGGAAGACAGATGATCCCGTTTGGGTGGATCAGTGGCCCTTTGAACAAAAGAAATTGAGTGCTCTCAAGAGAATGGTTGAGGAACAATTGCAGAAAGGTCACATCAAACCAACAACTAGTCCCTGGAATTCTGCAGTGTTTGTGATCCACAAGAAATCTTCTGATTCGTGGAGATTGCTCCATGACCTCAGGAAAATCAATGAAGTCGTTGAAGAAATGGGACCACTTCAACTTGGACTTCCATCTCTCTCAATGATTCCAAGACATTGGCCACTTGTGATCACTGATCTCAAGGACTGCTTCTTCAACATTCCACTTCATCCAGAAGATGCTCCTTGGTTTGCATTTTCCATCCCAAGCATCAACAGACGTGAACCCTTGCAGAGATACCATTGGGTCGTGCTTCCACAAGGTCTCAAAAACTCTCCGATGATTTGTCAATGGTTTGTGGCACGAGCCTTGTCTCCAGCGCAGAAGAAACATCCAAAGGCGGTGATTGTTCACTATATGGATGATCTCCTCATTGCAGTACCAACACATCAAGAACTGCGGGAGGCTCGTGGCAGTGTCATTGTGGAAGTTCAGAATGCAGGATTGGAAGTTTCGATCTCAAAGATTCAGGAAGTTTCCCCATGGAACTACTTGGGATGGAAAATCACAGAACAGATGATAAAACCACAGAAAATACAAATCAGGACTCAAGTCAATAATTTACAGGACTTACAGCAAATTTTGGGAGAAATCAATTGGATCAGACCGATTTTGGGAATCACAAATGATGAACTTTCATCGCTTTTCAATCTGTTGAAAGGAGACTAACATCAAATCCCCCAGAACTCTCACGCCTGAGGCTCAAGACGCCCTTGAGAAGATTATCGAAGCTCTTCAACAGAGACAAGCACATCACTTTATAATGATGCAACCAGTTTTCCTTGCAGTTTTGGGAGAAAATCTACAACTCTAGGGTCTCATATTCCAATGGGACTCATCAGAAAAAGACCCTTTGTTAACAATAGAGTGGGTTTTCTTGCCCTACAGATCTCCCAAAACGATTTTCACCACATTAGAAATGACAGCCCAGATTATAATCAGGGCCAGAACCAGATTGCAAACAATGGCGGCCAAAGATTTTACAACAATTTACCTGCTGTTGAAAAAAGACTATCTTGATTGGACAAAGCAAAAATCAGAAGACTTACAAATTGCATTGTTAAATTATTCGGGTATTTGTTCAAGTCATTTTCCAGGTCATAAGCTGTTGCAAACAAAATTAAGCTTCAGAAAGAAACCCATGATAAGTGAAGTGCTGTTGGATGTGATAACATTATTCACTGACGGTTTGGGCAAAACACATAAATCAGTCATAACTTGGCAGAATATAACAACAAAAGAATGGGAACCAGACATCCAAACAATACAGGGCTCACCTCAAATTGTAGAATTAGCAGCAGTGGTCAGAGCATTTCAAATGTTTCAGGAACCCCTCAATCTAATTACAGATTCAGCATATGTGGCCAACATAGTCAAAAGAATAGAAGGGTCACTTCTAAAAGAAGAAGATAATGAAGATTTGTACTGTTATCTTGTAAGCATGCAAAGAGTATTACAACAGAGAAAACATAAATATTTTATCTTTCACATCAGAGCACAATCTTCCCTTCCAGGATTTCTAGCAGAAGGGAATGCATGAGCAGACGAGCTGACCATGATAGTTTCAAACACCTTGCCAAACATTTTTGAACAGGCAAAACTGAGTCATGCGTTCTTTCATCAGAATGCACAAGCACTCATGCGCACATTTCACATTTCCAAAGATCAAGCAAAGTCATCATAAGCGCTTGCCCTGTTTGTCAGCTTGTGCAACCTCCTGTTTCTACAGGAGCGGTCAATCCAAGAGGATTACAAAGTCTGCAGCTGTCACAAACAGATGTCACAAAATACCCATCCTTTGGGAGATTCAAAAATATTCATGTGTCAGTAGACACTTTCTCAGGTGCAGTCTTTGCCTCCCTGCACACAGGTGAAACAGCAAAGCATGCATGTCAGCATTTTCTGCAAGCATTTGCTTCATTAGGTGTTCCTCAAGAAGTCAAAACAGACAATGGCCCAACTTACAGAGGACAAACCCTTGATACATTCTTTAAAAATTGGGGTGTTCGTCACAGTTTCAGCATCCCTCATTCTCCCACAGGCCAGGCCATCATTGAGAGGACACACCACACTTTAACATCTCTTTTAGATAAACAGAAGAGGGGGGAGGCAGAGGCTACGCCTCAGATGCAGTCGAACAAAGTGCTGTATGTTTTAAACTTCCTGAACAGCTCTTTCGCAGAACCTGCTCCACCAATTGTCAGGCATTTTTTGAATAGTACCCAGGCGAAACTAAGGGAGAATCCTTTAGTTTTGATCAGAAACCTAGAGACAGGGCAGATTGAAGGCCCATTCCACCTAATAACCTGGGGCAAAGGGTATGCTTGTGTCTCCACGGGTGCGGGACCAAAGTGGATTCCAGCAAAACACGTGAAACCATACTTGAGTCCAGAAACGAGCAGGCGGTGACCCCAAGAGCACAGAAGTGAGCACACAGACGTGAACCAGTGTCAAGATTGCGGTTGACGTCACAGACATCAGTCATCTTTTCATCTTGCGTGCAGAATCTGTGGACTGGGGTCTTGTGAGGGAGGGTTGTGTCGGGATTTGCAGATTTTTGCGGGGGATAAGCATGAAGCTCGAGCAGGTATCATGCTTCTGCCTTATCTCTTTGCTGGTTACTTTAAGCAATGCAGCTTTGCCAGTGAGTCAACTGAGAGAAAATGTTTGGGAGACTCTGGCCAATGCGTCGGGTCTGGACACCATTTGTTTGACTCACTCGAGGCTGAAAAAAACATTCTCCACATGTTTAGTTGGTTTACCGGTAGACGAATGGCCAATTCCAAAAAATATCCCTTTGAAATTGTCACGACTCATTTTGAATCTGGTGGATGGTTGCGGTGTTTGGACCAAATTTATCCCTAAGGCTCTTCATGAACCTCAAGAATTGGAAATTCTCGGCTCAATGAAGATGAATTTTTGTATAATATTTGGTTTTCCGGGGTCAAAACAAAATAAGGAAAAATAGTAGATGTAACCCCAAATCATATCATATATAAAAATGCAACATCTTGGTGTAATCTCACAACAGTGATGGTTTAATCTTGCTCCAGCATGGAGAGAATTTTTGAAGATAGGTATATTCGTCCCAATTGGCATCACTGTTCTTTTAATATTTGTGCCATGTCTACTTCAGTGTATCCGACGGATGATGAATGAGGCTGTCAGAGGAGTGTTTTTGGTTCAGACAAAAGGGGGAGACGTGGGAACCCAGGGCAAGGGGAATATCCCCCTGTCTACCCTGGGGTGCTCTGACTCCCAGGAAAACACTGACTTTGACCCTCATTCATGGAGAAGGCCTCCTAAGCCTCAAAGTAAACTAGAGACCACAAAAGTGTGAAATAGATTGTAGGGACTGTAGAGAGTAGTTTAGTATGTCACATGGGCGAGAAATTTAGATTTTAGGATTTTTAGCATATTGTAGGTGGGTACAAGATGGACGATACAGGGTGTTGTCTCGAGTTCCTTTCTTCTTTCTTCTTTCTTCTTTCTTCTTTCTTCTTTCTTCTTCTTTCTTCTTCTTCCTTCTTCTTCCTTCTTCTTTCTTCTTCTTCTTGGGTTTGGGTGGTACCTTGTAATTGGGTAGAAAAATCCGCATTGCAGGTCTTTAGGGGTCAGTTATTGGGTTAGAAAGGGAAATAATCTAGGTGTCACCTTTTAATTGGGTAGTTTAGTTTTTGATTAGACTTAAAAAGACCTTGCAGCACGAGTTTGTTAGCCATTTTGTGCTGTTTTCACGCATGCAAGGTCTGGGTGCAGACAGTGTGCTGAAGTCTTGATAAGAAAACAATAAAACAAGAACCTGAAGACCGAAAAAGTCCTGTGCGTCGCGTTTTCCTGACAAAGAACTGCTTCAAGAGTGTTTCCCCCTGCCAGGGGAGCCCTCAGAGAGTTGCCCGACGTGGGGCCCGCAAACTCACCCTGCACTCAGGGTAGAAGAAATCAAGCACTGAGTTCATCAGCCACAGCTAAAACCAGCCATCACATATCATTGTAAACTGGTGGATAATCCTTTACGCATGAAAACATGAAGGATACAAGACTGTGTTCTAGTTTATTTATTGTGAGGGGAATTTGTATTACTACTTTTTTTTTTCCTTAGAGTTCTGTAACAGATTGCTTACCAATACCAACCTCAGCAGAAAATCCAGTTCCATGGGGAGTTGTCATGGGTAGCCCAAAAATCTTATTGTAGTCTATATCTATCTGTGCCCAAAATTGTTACTGTCTTTTTAAGACCCTGCAGCCAGGAAACAGGCAGGGTGGTACCACAGACACGGACGGTTTTAAAGTCTGCTCTAGCATGCATCTCACACTCTTTAGCAGAGTGATTTTTGCCTTGCTGACTTTTTGGTCTTTGCTTGGGCAGAGGCTTTTTATCCCCTTTTTGTTTTTTTTTTCATCTTGGAGAGACTGCCTTGGGGCGAATTCCACAGATGCCCGTCTGTCGACGCCACACTGAGTGGAGCGGCCCCGCTCCAGCAAAGCTCCAATTAGCCAGCAGCGCCCAGCTGAGAAGAAAATGATTATGGAGTCACCCCAGCCCAGCTTTCTTGCCTTGCCTGTCCTGTTGTCTCCTGCCGCAAGGAAGGCAAAATCCTTCCATGAGTTTCTAGCCCTTGATCTGGAGAATACCATTCAGAGCTCCAGCTGTTGGGGAAATAAGCAGAGCGGAGCAGGGCAGTGGGGGAAGACTGACACCATCTTTCCCTTTGTCCTTTGAACTACACGCTGGGCTTCGGAGCGCCATCTTGGGGGGTCCCCAGCATTTTCTGTCTCTCTTTGTTCTGGATGAAAGGAATGAGAGGGATGTATCTTTACAAACAAACTGTGGGCCTGCTGGTAGATAAAGCCAGATACTGATAGGTGAAAGAAGCAATGAGTGGAACCATAAATTCCATAGGAATTCCACTAATTGACACAGACTGTTGCTCAATGTGAAAAACAAAGTTCACTCTTTAGAATTTTTAAAAGTTTATTAAGGGATAAAATTCAACGCTGAGTGTCCAAGACTGAGCACCAAGATGTTTCCTATTACCATCAGAGTAGCAGTTGCATCTGGACAGTTTTCCTTATCTCCTGTTAATAGGCCCATCAATGTCTCGCCTCATGACTCAGAGGTAACACTCTCCAAGAGCCAGTTCTGTTTAACAGGTGATTAAGAACACACCTTGTGACTCAAAATAACATCAGCCCATTGTGAGATGCTCTGCCCAAGGGGAGAAGCTAGGCATTCCCACCTGGATAAATCCAGGAATTTCTAAACAGAAAGGCAGCCTTTCCACAGGTTTCCAAGAAGACACAGCAACCACATCTGCCACTCCAAGAGGACTGCAGCCACTCCAATTTGGACTGCTACCAGCACGCTGGCCAAAGCGGGTGTCAGGTTGTATTCTGACTTTGCCAGTGGTCTTCCTTTTGTATCATTGCGTGTATTTTTGTCTTTTGTTTTCCCTTTTCCCAATAAATTGTATTTCTGACTTGGAGTCTCTCACTGGTTTTGCTTTCAAACCAGAACACTGAGATGCTTGGCTATTTGGCAAAAGCACACGTTAACGTAAAACCATATTCTCTATATACTGTTACATTACAGGGGGTACATGCATACTCATGAGTTTCATGCATTATTCAAACATTCTTGTGATTTTAGATGTTTTAGGGATTTTCCTGTTTGGTTTTTACCTTTGACTTGTCTGCATGCCATCTTGTTGATTAGATCAATATATTTATTTTTGTGGTTCCATCTTGTTGTATTTTCACTCCCTGATAATGAGGGTCAATAAAGTTTTCTTTTTTCGGTGCTCTGGTTTCTGTCTCTGTTATCTTGTCTTTCAGATAAGATAGTCCCCGAATGTGGGAAATCACCTAATTATTTTACACCATTTTCTGAGTTAGTTACATGAAAAAGCATTTAAACATCCCACAGTCTCTATTATGCTACAGTCTAAGATAGCATATATTACACTTCTATTTATAAAAGCTATACGGTGCATACATAAACTGACAGATTATACTATATCAAAAGCAGTTAAAAGTAATTAGAAATTGTACTATATCGGTATCTTTGTGATCAATAATAACTTGCAAAACAAAAGTTAATACATAAATGCAAAAGCCAATAACTATATTTGTTATTTATAACATCCACCCAAGGATGTGCTAAATTTGTGGATTTGGAGAGAAAGACCAGAGACACAAAGAAAAAGAAGGGAGGGGGACATGCACATTAGAAGGGGTCTTAGGTATTAGGCATTTCAGGAAGTCTGTACCTCTCAAGTACCTGAGCCAATGGGGAAAGAGAGAGGGGCTGGGAAATTAGGATAAAAAGGAGGCTGTGTCCCCTAAAAATTTGAGACCCCAGGGGAAATGTCCCATGGCCTCTCCCTTTATTCAAATAAAGTTACAGGACTCCTCTGTCTCCTTTTTGGACATAAACTTCTGGTGTTTGTGGATTAATTTTCCTGACAATTTGGGGGCTCTTGTCAGGGATATTTCCACCGTCTGGGGGCAGCAGGCAGCGAGCGGAGCTGAAGGCGCGCCTCACCCAGTTTCGGTGATCAGCTCCCCTTGGTGGCGGCCAGCACCGGGTAATGCATTGGGGCCCTGTGACTGTCCAGGAGACAGATGAGTGGTGGACCAGGGGGGTCTGTGAAGAGTCCACAGGGAATGACCACTGAAAATCTCACCTGTGAGTGAAATGGGATCTTCAGGGAGTTAACCTGAGAAGGCACACATGGAGGGTTGCAAAGGTAAAGCCGGGAAGGGGCTCTGGCAAAAGGGATGATGACCCCAAAATATCTCTGAAGAATCCCTTGGAAGAATGTGGAGTTGGTTTACGCATTCTCCCAGGGATAATTAAGGACACAGATGCCCAAAAGGGGCAATAAGGGAAAGTTGAGAAGGAGTGCCGACAATCCATGCCCAAGGGGGGCAATAAGGAGAGTCGAGAAGGAGCCTTGACAACAGGAGATGGACAAATAGTGTTGTTACATTGAGAAAAATTATCTGAAGGGGAATGTAGAGAGATATGGTTGAGGCAAGGAGTGGCAGGACCAGGTACGGAAGTGTGGGAGAGGGAGCATGGGCTGGGGGCCTGTGGGGACTGTGGGGCAGCTGGGGCTTAGCACCAGGCAGTTCCTGACCCCCGCCACCCCTGGGGCAGGGGCAGCAGTGGCCACCAGTCCCTCATGAGGCTGCAGGATGCCTTGGCCACCTGAGATGCTGCCAGCCTTGCCTGCCAGGAGAGCCAGGGGAGGAGCTGTGTTTGGACCCTCTGGCAGGACAGAGACTGGCTCTGGTATATGCTGTGTGATAAAGAGAGTGAGCACAAGGAGGAGGAAGACCTATCTGGGAAATGCAGATTGTACGTGGAAGGATTAAGATTTTCTTTTAAGGATTTTGTTTGGTTCACTGGAAAAAGGAATGGTTTTGAGCTGTGAGAAAATGAGTACCCACAGGCAGTAGCAGGGGGGACTAGAGAAAGAACAGAATAAGTCCCTGGATGAACTGGTTAGAAAGATACAGCAAGTGTATGTAAGAAGGGATGAGGAAAAGGCAAAAGCAAAGGCAAAGAGTTTTTACAACCCCAGAGGGATAAACCTCAGGACCCAAGGGGTGTCCCAGGATAGAAGGGACGGGGTCAGCCACAAGGAAGTGGAAAAAACATTCCCTCCTCACCTGGGGAGAGCCAACGCAATCAGCGGTTGGAGAGGAATCAGTGTGCTATCTGCAGGGCAGAGGGACACTGGAAGAGGGACTGTACGCAGAGACAACTAGACCCTCAGGAGGAGGAAGTCCAGAGGATAATGGAGATGGATTGTTAGGGGTGTCAGGGGTTCTCATTATACCAGGGACCCACCACACTGGAGCCCTTGCTAACTTTTAAGGTGGGTCCAGATCGAGAGGAGGTGTGTTTCCTGATAGACACAGGGGCCTCTCGATCCACCTTGAATTTTATGTCTAAAGGGGGAAAATTGTCAAAAAGATCATTGATTATTCAAGGGGTGAGTGGAAAGGATGAGTGGGTGCGTTTTATTCAACCGCTGTTAGTAGATGTGGGGGATAGGTTTGAAATGCATGAATTCCTGTTTGTTCCTAATTGTGATGGTAATGTTATGGGAAGGGATTTGATAGCTAAAGTGGGAATGCAAATTAGTATTGTAAAAAAATGATACAGAGGCTAACACTGTGGTAACTGTGTAAAATATCTGAGAAGGCTTATGCTGAAATAAACCCAGAAGTGTAGACAGCTCCAGGGAAGATGGTAAAACAACAATTGACATGGACAGTGCTCCCACAGGGATATGCAGTCACTGGTTTTGTTTGGGCAAGCCTTGCAGAAAATATTAAGAGAGTTTACTCCACCCTCAGGAGTCAGGTTGTTGCAGTATGTGGATGACTTGGTTTTATCAGGGGAACAAGAAAAGGTGGTTGAAGAGGCTACTGTGAAGCTGCCTAATTTTCTTGCTAAAAAGGCACTTAGTGTGTCTGAAAAGAAGGCACAGTTGGTAGATGTTATAAATGACTCAGACCCCAAGTGGGAATGAGTTATAAAAACTTTATTGAGAACTAATAAAAAAATTCTCAAAGCAAAAGGGACAGCGCTGGGAGCATGGCTGACCACCAGAGGCTTGTCCACAAAATGGTGGCTCCGCCTTTTATACCCCTGGCGTTGCATCAGCCAAATACATATTCATAAATGGTCATACATATTCAAACATCTTCCTTATATATCCCTGGTGCCTCCCAAAGTCTTTCAGTTGACTCTTCTTTGCCATCCATTGGTGGAGACCTTCTTGCAACTTGATTAAAGGTGAGGTGTTGTCATGCCAAGTCCTCACATTGACAAGCTTCCCCTATTCCTGGCTGCTCCATGCAAGGGGCACATGTACACACCCTCCCCCACATGTGTCTGACAACCCTGACGACCAGGGTTGTCTGGTGGCAACAATACAGAGGGAAGAAGAGAGGATTAAAGGGAGGACAAAAAGGGGTCCAAAAACAACCTACAACAACAGTTACACATCAAAAGAACTTTAAACCTTAACAAAGCTTCTTTTAACACACATAATATCCATTCCTCATCTGTGCGAGCCAATCACCACACCACCCATCTATAACAGTGGAGAAAAAGGTTAAATATTTGGGACACATTTTGACTAGAGGGTTACAGTGTATTGATCCAGAAAGAATACAAGGAATTTTACAAGTACCATTACCCCAGACAAAGAAGGAGTTGCGGCAGTTTTTAGGTTTGGTGGGGTACTGCAGAGCATGGATTGAGGATTTTTCTGTTTTGGCCAGACCTTTATACGACTTTTTAACCCAAGACAGTCCTAATGTTGTGATATGGGCAACAGAAAGACAGAAAAAGCTTTAGAAAATTAAAACACAAATTGATTGATGCCCCGGTCTTAGCTCTTCCAGACTCAGAAAATGAACTTGAGTTATATATGGATGTTAAACAGGGCCATGATAAAGGAGTTTTGGTACAAGAACACGGGGGAACACAGCAGCCTGTTGCTTATTTTTCTAAGCTGTTAGACCCAGTGGCCAGAGGCTGGCCTCATTGTCTGCAGAACTGTGCAACCATGGCTTTAATGGTAACTGAGGCCCGAAAACTGACAGAAGGAGGATATCTGATTGTTAAAGTTTCACAACAAGTTAAAGCTTTGTTAACTATAGGAGCCTCTAAGTAGATGACCAGCACTTGGCTATTACACTATGAATCTTATTTAATGGAGCAGGAAGATTTAGAAGTGAAAAGTGGGGAAGGACTAAACCCAGCCTCTGTGAACGGCCCTGAAGAGGGGGGCCAAGAAGAAACCCATGTCTGCATTCAAGTGATAGATCTCCAGACCTGGGCTAGGGAAGATTTACAAGACACTTCCTGGACTGAGGAAGAAAATGTGTTTATTGATGGGCCTTCAAGGGTGATAGTAGGGAAGTGATTTACAGGATACACTATCATTAATGGAAGGGAGTTAAAGGAAGGGGGGAGGTTGCCACCCACATGGTCAGCTCAAAGGCGTAACTGTATGTGTTTGTGAGAGACTGTGAATTATATCAGGACAAGATAGTGAATGCTTTTACTGATTCTAAATCTGCATATGGGGTGATAGATGCATTTGGGAAATTATGAGAAGAAAGAGGTTTATTAACCTGCAGGGGAAAAACGTTAGCTCATGTGAGCTTAATTTCTCGCCTGTTGGAGGTGAATTTACCAAAAGGGGCGACAATAATACACGTTAAGGGGACACCAGGCAGGGTGCTCAGAGGAGGCAACAGGTAACCAACTGGCTGATGAAGAAGCTCGGAAAGCTGCATTGTTGCCAAAAATCTCTAAGATCCTCCCTTTGCTCCCAGTAACGCCACCACTGCCAGAGAAACTGCCTTTACCACCAGAGGAGCTTGAGATAATTAAAAAGAGTGGGGCAGAGGAAAGAGGGGATAACTGATTTACAAGAAATAGTAAACAGTGGCTACCAACAGCTCTGGCCTTAAAGATATTAAAACAACTTCATGAAAGGAGTCATTGGGGCTCTCAAGGACTGGCAGAAGCGTTCCTCAAAATGCATCTTACTGTGGGTCTTTTTACTCCGGTAAAGCGAGCTATTGAGGGTTGTTTGATTTATGCTAAAACCAATAACAGGGTTACAAAGAAAACTGCCAGGGGAGGGAGGCCTTGGGCTGTACTCCCCTTCCAAAGATGCCAGGTGGATTTTACCAAAATGTCCTGAGTGGCAAGGTTTAAATATCTTCTGGTAATAGTATGTCACTTAACAGGGTGACCAGAAGCATTTCCAACTGCTTCAGCAACTACAGGATCAGTTATTAAAGTATTTATTAAACAAATAATTCCAAGGTATGGGATTGTAGAAGCAATAGACTCAGATAGGGGAACTCATTTAACAGGAAAAATCCTTCAAGGGGTTATGACTGCTTTAGGAATACAATGGAACCTCCATACCCCCTGGCAGCCCCAGAGCTTGGGACTTGGGTTGAAAGAATGAATGGAGAAATAAAGAAACACCTTTTGAAGCTGGTGATAAAAACTAAGATGCTGTGAATATGGCTTTTGCCAGTGGCTTTGGCAAGAATAAGGGCCAGACCCAGAGGAGATATTCAATTATCTCCCTTTGAACTGATGTTTGGAATTCCTTACCCTTATAATTCTCAACCTAGTGGGGGGGGGGGGGTAGAAATAAGTGATGTATATTTGAAACAATATGTGGCCAGGATACTGTCTCTTGTGAAATCTCTTTGACAGGAAGCTCACCTGGCACAGACCCTGCCTGTGGACTTTGCTGTTCGTAACATCCAACCAGGAGATTGGGTCCTAGTTAAGGAGTGGAAAGACGCACCACTGGTGACGAAGTGAGGTGAACCTTTCCAAGTGTTACTGAACACAGAAACATCTGTCAAGACAGCTGAATGCAGGTGTACCCATCACACTTGGGTCAATGTCTCTGAAGCCCCAATGGTTTGGACATCTCAGCTGGAGGAGAAGGACAGAAGGCCGTAACTGACACTCTGAAGGAGTGGACTGGAGCAGCAGCAAGGGTGCCAGCACTGGGGGAAGCCTCATTTGCCTACCCACAGACTGTCTGCTAAAATTGTATGGGCATCCCTCCTTTAGAATCTCCAGTCACTGGGGGCTAATCTTCACTGTCATTGTTTTCTTTATGTTAGGTGGTTTCTGTGCCTTCACTCATCACAGGTGGTGCAGAAGACAGCATGAAAATTAGTTTAGGAAATTAGATGATACCATTAGAATGTTTTTCTTAATAATCTTACTTTTATATTGTCAGTTAAGTTTGGGCCAGAGGTGGGTGAATAATTTTTTTAGTCCTAGGAGAAGAAGTAGCAAAAACTTCTAACCTTAGCAATTGTTGGGTCTGCAGAGGGCCAGGAAGATCTCACAGCTGGCCATGGGTGGCCAACATGCCTATTTCAAGTTACCTTCAAACTGGCCAGGGATATGTTATGTAGGGTATATTAGATATGGAGAGGTGAAAGAAGCAATGGGGGGAACCATAAATTCTACAGGAATTCCACTAATTGACACAGATTGTTGCTCACCCAAGGATGTGCTAAATCTCTGGATTTAGAGAAAATGACCAGAGACACAAAGAAAAAGAAAAATGGGGCGGGGTATACATTAGAAGGGATCTTAGGTATTAGGCATTTCGGGAAGTCTGTACTTCTCAAGTACCTTGGCCAATGGGGAAAGAGAGAGGGAAATGCAGCAGACAAATTAAGATAAAAAGGAGGCTGCATCCCCTAAAAATGAGAGACCCCAGGGGAAATGTCCCATGGCCTCTCCTTTTATTCGAATAAAGTTACAGGTCTCCTCTGTCTCCTTTTTGGACATAAATCTCTGGTGCTTGTGGATTAATTTTCCTGACAGAGAGAAGGAGAAAAAAATAACAATTTTGTCTGGAACATTTTATATTTGGTACAGAACTCACTAGTCACCATGCTGCCCAGTTTAATCATGGGGCTCTGGCTCCTAGGCTTGTATACTTCTCCATATAAATGGTACAATTTGCCTAAGATATGGCTCTATTTTAGATCAGGGTCCTTGCTTTTGACAGTCTATTGGAACTGTACAGTGTGTGCTTGACACTTTTAAATCAAAATCAATATAGCTATAGCTTTCTTAAGCTGTTTTTTCAAACATGAAGCAAAATGCTGTACATGAAAATTGAGAGAAGCAAAATAATTTTTCCCATGAAAGTTATTTCACTATAATTGTAAACAAACCACTCCTAAATCATTATCAAAGCATGTTTCTTCACCTGCTTAACAGTTTTCAGGATTGGAGATCAATAATGTAATCATTAGGCGCTTTCAAAAAAAAAGGAAAAATAACTTCTGAATGAACAGTTGTTCTCTTTAGCCTCATTGTGCTCCCTGCTCTGTTTTTCAGCAGTACATTATAGTCAGCAAAGCGATTGAACTGGACTGTTTGGCAGCTGTCAGGAAGTCCAGGAAGAAAGGTGTTCGTTTTCAGGTGTTGGAAAATAACCATTTAGCTTTTGCCCTTATTGCTAACTAATCTTTTGTTCCCAGTGAAGGCTGACAAAGTCTTTCAAGAGGTGATAAGAATTTACTCCTGCCTTCCTTGGCAGACACCTGTCTTTTAAACAGGACAGTTGCCCTTCTACAAGATATCAAAGGCTTGCAACCATGAGGCTTCTTCCCTTTGTCTGAAGAAGACCTCATCTACTATTACTTCCTAATTGGGCAGTCCGTAGCCAATACTTATCCCAATGTTACAAATGTTGATCTGTCCACTAATCCTGATCCAAGAGCTCTTATCATCTATCCCTAGGCAGAGCTCCAGGCAACCTTGCTCCTCCCTCACAGCTCTCTCTTTGCCTTTCCAGCCTGTCCTTCCTGAAGAGCTAGCATCCAGCCATTGCAGCACTACAGTCCTGTGAGCCATCACACCATCTCACTGCAATCCCAATGAGATTATTACACCCCCAAGTGCATACAGGCCTCAAATTCTTCCTGCTTGCTTCCTATGCTGTGTACATTAGTGTACAGACACTTGAGAGAGGCCCACCATCATGCTGATTTTTGCAGAAAGGGTGTGAGCTTCCCCCATCATGCTGTCCTCTCAGCATGTCCTTATTTGTCCATGTATACTTAAAGTCAGCCCCCTTCTGTCCTGCTTTATTGGTGTCAAGGTGTGTTTTGTCCACATCACCCTGAACCTTTTGCTTACCAACCTAGGCCACCATGCCTGTGTTGGATCAGGTTTGCTGACAGGACTTGTGACCCCATGGCAGACTGTGAGAGACGGTCCGAAGTTTCCTTCATTTGCCTCACAACTGTCGCAAGGACCTTGAAGACCCCTGACAGGAGTTCTGGCCTGGCCGAGGTGGACGCGGACGCTTGCCAAGTGACTGTTAGCAGGTGTACTCGCTGTGCTTCTACAGAATGTTGCATTCTAACAGGTTGTGACAAGCGGTGGCTTGTACCTGCATGCCTGCACCTGCTTCACAGACCAAGGGGCTCTTTACAATGGCCCATCAATCTTCCCCACCTTCTGGCCAGATGCCAGTCGCTTTGGCTAAAGGCTATGTAAACTGTAACTTTTTGGGAAGATTTCGGTGCACCCCCACGGACAACAGCGAATCTATGTGGCTGGACCATTGAGGATCTCGTCTTGATGGTGGTAGCTATATTCCCCTTCTCCTCTTTTCTCTCTATTCTTTATTTCCCTTTTCCATCCCCTCTATCGCATTTGCTGTTGGTACCTAAATAAAGGTGCATTTGGTGTGATTAAACTGATGGTCCCCTGCTGTTTGCCTTTTTGCACTTTTGGGATTGGTTAACGAACCATCACGACACCCCGCACGAGCGGATCGTGAAACAGACCCATTCTGGAGCAGTTTGTGCCTGAAGGACTGCACCCCATGGAATGGATCCAGGCTGGAGCAGTTCATGAAGAACTGCAGCCTGTGGGAAGGACTCACACTGGAGAAGTCCATGGAGGACTGTCTCCCGTGGGAGGGACACCATGCCAGAGCAAAGGAAGAGCGTGAGCAGTCTGTCCTCTATGGAGGAAGGAGCAGCAGAGGCAACATGTGATGAACTGACCACAACACCCATTTCCCAGCCCTTAGGGGAAGGAGGTAGAGAATCAGGACTACACCTAAGCCCAGGAAGAATGGAGGGGTGGGGAGACAGTGTTTTTAAGGTTTGGTAATAAATCCAGTCATTTCCCCAAGTCAAGCCTGTTTTGCCCATAACAGTAATTGGTGTGTGATCTCTCCCTGTCTTAATCTCAGCCTTTTGTTATATTTTCTCTCCCCTGTCCACTTGAGGAGGGGAGTGATAGAGCGGCTTTGGTGGGCACCTGGTATCCAGCCAAGGTCCGGCCACCACATTTGCATGCATGGAAAATGAATGATAAATGGTTTATTTGCAAAGGATATGGTGCATATATTAGTAATTAGGAGAACCCCATAACAGTTTCATAAGCCATGGAGAACACCTCTGCCATCAAACTTCATTCCCCTCTGCATTCAGTTAAGTCTTAAACAGCTATAACATAATCAAAGTTAACACAACCTAAATATCCTAATTAGCAAAGATTCTAACCAAAGATACCAACTATGTTCTGGTTCTGTCTAGCTTTACTGATAGTGAAGTAGACTTAGTGGGACTGTTCTATTGATGTGTTAGAGTGGATCCAAGATTCCAGCTTACTACCCAAACTGGAAGAACTAGGCAGTGGATGTGGATGCACCAACTTCTAGATTTTCACCACTAGAAGATGCATAGCACACATGCACAACTTTACTAGCCACCACTAGCTTAACACTGCTTCAGTAATTAAGATGAAAAGCAGAGTTCAAAACCCTCTGAACCCTAGGAAAATGACAGCTAATAAATGAAGAAGCATTATCTGAGTTGCAGCCTACATTAAATTAGCTTAATTGTACTTGGCTAAATGATATTAACTTAGAATGTGCAACAGCTATGCCTATAGTGAGATTATAACAAACAGGTACACTGAACAGGTTTTGGTTCAATTTTAATGCCTTCGTGCAACCCTGGTTAATTGGAAAAAATGCTCAACTGTCCTGGGCAACCCAAAATGTTATTGTATTCCATATCTATCTGTACGATTTCATATGCCAATATAGTTACTCTCTCTTCAAGAACTAGTGGTTAGAAACAGAACCATGGAGGTTGGCAGATGCTGGGGTCCTTTTAAGGTCAGGTGAGGGACACTCAGGCAGAGGCTGTCTTGCCCTTTCTCTTTCGTTCTTGCCAGGAAAGCTGAGGCAGGTCTTTGGACTGTTTTTTTCCTTTCTTTTTTTCTGCCACCACCCAGGACAACCAGCCATGGTGCCATGCCAAGAAAAACAGAACAGCCCCTGCTCCATATGGTTGCCCCAGCCCACCAGCAGTGCCTGGTTGAATCAGAAGGATACGGAATCCAAGTCATCCTAGCTGACTGCCTGCTGCTTTTGCTGAGGAGAAGGCATAGTCCCTTCACGAGTTCCAGCTGCGAATCCAGTTCCAGCTGCCAGTTTTTGGCCGCCTTAGTCAACAGAGCTGCCACTGTCAGAGAGATAAGAGGGGCATTTGGCTGTTTTTTGGAGTCTAGGGTTTTTTAAAATTTTGCCCTTGTTCCCTGTTAGTTGTTCTTTGGGGGAAGAGGGAGTTTTTGCTATCGCGGAGGTTCAGTTGCTGTGCTGTTTTTCTCTATTTGTTCTCTCTCTTCACACGTGGTTGGGGGGGGTTGTTGTCCACCATTTCTGCCTTTAACTCTCAGACCCCGACGTTGTCTACAGAGGGCACCATCTTGGGGGAGGGGTTTCTCCACCATTTTGTTTTCTTTCTTCCTGGGGAGTCCACGAGACTCAGCACCTTTGTATCTAGTGATTATTATTGTTATTTTTGCCTGCTGCTGTTTTGTTTTTTAGTAAACTGCCATTTTCCCACTTATATCTTCTTGCATTTGTCTCACCTTATTGGTGAAAGGGGAGTGGTTAAAACTAAAAGGAGAGGCAACTAATTTTGGAGTGTCCACCCCTTAAATAGTCTTAAACCAAGACATCAACACATTGCAAGATGAAGAAAAATTGGAACAACATATTAGCTCCAACCACATGATGCCAGGGTAGACATTTATCTTCCCTAATTATGTTGTGTATTTAGTACTTAAGTGTGGATATTCTCAGTTCAGTCAGAGAGAAAAAGAGAAAGATTTCTGCCAGGCTAAGCCTGGAAAAAAGTCAGAGAGGAATGTAAACAATCTATTATCTTGCTTTCCGTTCATATTGTTTATAGATATGTTCTACCACACTGACCTAAGTCCAGTGTACCAATCAGGTGAAATGCTTTTACCTTAAGACCAATGGAATTAATGTTCATGATGTTCTCTATAAAAGAGAGAAGTGCTTTTGAATAAACACTCATTTGCCTTCTGAAATCATACGAGTCATTTCGTCTGTCCCTGGCTCAACAGCATCACTTAAGAGTTGAATATTTTTATGGTTACATGAGAAAGATGTATGCTGTAGAAAAACACCAGCAGAAAACAAGAGCTCACATTTCATTTTAAATTTAATTTGTCAAACAGAAGTTATCTATATACAGTGTGTATTGTAATAATTCTTGTAATAGAAAGTCATTCAAATCTAAAATATTAACTGGCTGCATAGCACATTTGACATTATTGCCCATTTCAAGAGGGAAAATGATACATTTCCAATAAATTTTTTCTGATTTGGATTCAAAAGTGTTCAGATATTGAACATGCCTTCTTTAAAACCTATGGACTGAAAAACTTTTCAGACCACAGTTTAGCTGAATATTTCCCATTTCATCACAACAAATCACAGTATTGTCAGTTTTATAGAAAAACAAAACCAAAACATGTATCTGAAGCATCCAATAAAAAGGGGCACTAAATGGAATAAAAAGGTTCCCGTCCCCATTTTTGCATTCTGAACAGCAATTTCATAAAAATATTTTTATTAAAAAGTGTTAGTATATTGACTGTGTGACAAGAAAGACTGAGTAGGTAGGGAAAGGAACAAGCAAAAAAAATCTCATTTAATTAGTTTGCAATATTTTTCAGAGATTTCTTTTATTTTGAAAAAAGGCATAATTACAACTGACCACAAACAGAAGAAATCCTGTCTATTTTACAGTTATGGGTACAGAACTTAAATATTCAAGCTTGTGATGCAAAATGGCAAGGTGACTGCAGTATACAATGTAAATAAATAGCTTTGAAACGTGAACAAATGTCCTTGAGAATTCTTTACTAAGAAAACAAACAAAAAAAAAACTCCTCCTAATTTCTTCCTGAAACATGATCACAGGTCTGTGTTTAAAATCTCATTTGCAAACATAATTTAAACTGTGTTCACCCTAAAACCAGTTTTATGAGATTCAGTCTGAATGGGGCAGTGTTGAGGTCCCTGTAAAAGTAAACATTTTCCATTTCTTAAAGAGTGGAAAAAAAACCCAGAAAACACCTGCCACCAACATTTGCAGCACAGTGCAGCAGAAATTTTAAATACAAAAATATTTTTCTATTGTTGGGATAATAGACCTTGCATCCTGGAAAGAAGTAACAATACTGTGACTAACAATATCCAGTCCATATCTTTCAAGTCACATAAGGCAATTACTGTGTTAGCTTACTGTATATGGCTAAAAGATGGTCCAGAAAATGGCAGTCTTTGTTATGTTTTCCGGCTACTCCATGTATGTTCAGGTGTACTTTTGTGATCTGATGAGTGTTCAAATGGAGATCTGTGTCCTATAGGAGATCTTGACCCATAAGGAGACCTCTGATCTAATGGTGACCTTGGGCCACTACCAGAAGCTCTGTGGTCTATTTGCCAGTCTGAGTGGTACCTATAATCTCTGGAAGATTTATGATGGATATACTCTGAAGTGGAACGGTGATCTGAATGTATCCTGTGGTCTGAATGGGAACGGTGATTTGAATGAGGCCGACTGTCTTTTAAACTTCCTTCCAGGTTTGACCTGTGATCTCTGCTCCTGTGGTCATCCAGCTTTCTATGTTTACCATCACTATAGTATCTGAAAAAATTTACTTATTACTGAACACATAGTAAGGACTACAATCATGTCAATTCAACAGAACTGCATAAGAGAAATGTCTTTGCAATTTTGCATTACTCTAGAAAAGATTCACTGATGTTTACTACAAGCATAGTGAAAAACCAGGAAAGGAATTTTTAGCAGAACAATTTACCTGCTGTCATGTTTATAGTGATCCCAGTCTCTGTGGTCTTTTCCATTGCTGAAAGCTGAATGGGACCTTTTTCTCGAGTCATTTTTATTATAAGCATCTTCCTGATGCTTGTCCTTATGATGATCATAGTACTGTGACAAATGTCTATCAGAAGAACTGTTCCTGCTACTGTCATCATGGTTTGTATTCTCCTTCAGTCTTTCAACACCTGTTTAATAAAGCAGAGGTTATAAGGAAGCCTCATACAGTAAAAATTATTTTCTTCACCCATTCAAACAGCACTTCTATCTGTCAGATTTAAAGCAATGTGAAAGTGGCATTATAGTTTGACAGAAACAATATCTAAATTAGTGAAAGATAAATGCAGTAATGTGAGCAAACTGAGAGAGACCTCAGAAGGAAACAGAAGGCAAGCAAGCTAAAAACATAGATATGTAGGACTGAGAAACTAAATTTTTCAACCTTACAGACTGAATGGAGAAGATCAGTGCGGTCTAATTGAGCAGGGCGTAGAAACCAGGTGCCTTTAGTAGAGCAATTTGAAACAGAATGGTAGGAAGTTCCTCTCTAAGGAGACAGCCCTAGTGAGAACACTAGTTTTAGAGGTACACCTTCTTAATGAAGAGTTTTTAGTGGTATTCCTAAAATACATTATACCCATTATTACCATACTATTGTTATTGTATATAAATTTTAAACCCATGATAATATACTCTAGGTTTTATATAACATGATATAAAAAATAGTATTACAAGAAGGCAACTGTGGGAGCATAGAAAAACAGTATTATTTTCAATAGCAAAAGACGTCCCATATAACTGATTGCTAACCATAAATTCAGGGAATATCTTTATTATGATATGGTGACATTACAACTGCTACAAACAGGTATAGAGCCTCCAAGAAGTTTACAAGTGTTGAGTTGGCCTCTCTCCCTTCTCAAAACTAAATACAAAAAAGTGTGGATTTTTAAAAATTAATTTACTTACTTTAAGAGAATGGCCAAATAACTTGCTACTAAAATCTCTAAGTGCCAAATTCAGTCCATGCTCAGTTGAATTTCATCAGCAAACTAGTGAAGTTATGCTGTCAGCCTATCCCTATGATATCCATCAGTATAGGAGTTCTAGGGGACAGTTTTATTTCATTTTACATACCATCATTTAAGATATCCAGCACAATAATATGTTCCAGATTTCTTACCTGGATTTCTAATTACATGTGTATTCATGTTGTTGCTAATATTCTGGTCACTGTGCTGCTAAAAGAGACAAGCACAAAAATTGTCATTGATAAATCCCAAAGTTGCATCTGAATTCTTCAGAAAATATTCTAAGAAAACAAACTAGTTTACTATGAACAGTAAAATACATTTAAAGTGTATTGAGTGAAAACAATTGATACTTTATAATAACAATTATAAAACTTAGAATATATTTTTGTATATTTAGAGAGTCTGAAAGTATTACCTGAGATTCTTGGCGTTTTTTGATTGCATGTTTATACAGCTTGTGCAGCTTTCTGGCATCAAATTCTGTAAACTTAGAGACAAAAATCCACAAGTTTCTGAGGAAAAAGAAAGAGAGGTTATAATTCTTCCATGTATTAGTTTTTATTGTGTCGTACAACAGAATATGGATTTAAATGAAATTATTTCAACAGTACTTCAGTAAACTGAATTAAATGTAAAGTCTGTTACACAGAATATTGTCTAGCTGCACAGAAAACATTACTTAGCTGTATTTCAAATTTTTCAGAAATTAATTACTTTAATAATTTGTCATTTTGTGATATTTATCACAATGACTGAAAAATGCAAACTGTATGAAAAATAGTATTAATGGAAGTTTTGTTAATAGAATGATTTGGCAATTGCATAAAAATGTAGTTTTCAATTTGTTGTGCAATTCTTCTGAAAGATTACTTGAAATATGTCAGAAAATGGGAGTATTTACTACTCAGTGAAGATTCTTCTGAACTTTAAATCTCTTGCAGTATAAGAAATTTGACCTACATGCCCAATTTCCTACAGATATCAGGGATGGGATTTTCCCATGAAATTCCAAAGCCTGGTCAAAGCTTTTGAAACCAAATGAGGAATCTGAAAGAGGGTGGAAGCAGCATGCCAAAATCTTTGATCCTAATCTATGCTATGAAAGAAGAAAGCAAAACAAAACAACACTTCTGGTGTCAAGGAGCCAAAACCTTAAAGACAAGATTTGCTTCTATGATTGCAGACACCAGATCTAAAGTCTAGAATTCTTTTAGCAAAGTTTACAGGTGGAATGCTTAAAAGACTAAAGAATAGTACTGTTCTAAGTAGTTTTTAGTTCAGAACCAGCTCAAGTGTGTAGGCTCAAGAAGCATCTATCTGCTCTTTTACTGCGATGATTTAAATACTATAGTTTTGGCCTAGAGGTTTGCAAAATTAGACAAAACCTGCAAATGGTGTGCCCAATGACATCTGTATAAGAAATATAGCATGAATACCTTTACTAAATTCTATGTCTTATTAAAGATAGATAAAACACATATTTTAATAATCTATGCATGGTACTGTAGCATTACTATGAATTAATATTATAGTAGCTCTACTATACTCATTCTTCACTGAAATGGTAATCAGGCATTGAAACAGGCTGCTCAGGAAAGTGGTGGAATCACCATCCCTGGAACTGTTAAAAAAATGTATGGATGTGTCACTTTGAGACATGGTTTAGTGGTGAACACAGTGATAGTGCTGTGTTAACAGTTGGACTCAATGATCTTAGAGATCTTTTCCAACCTTAATAATTCTATGAGTCTATGATCCTACTATGAATTTCCATTTAAAGAAACATAACATTTACCAAAGTGTCTTTAAGACATGGATATTGTTTTTGTATTTCAGTTCACCCCAATATTTTAAAATAAAGCAGGTACAAACAGCAGAAATATTCTGGTAACAGTCTGCAAGAAAATGAAACACTTGTCTGAGTTTTGTATATGGAAGTGCAACCATATTTGCAATCATAAAGGATTAAAGTGCACATTATGATAAAACTAAATCTAACTGCATTAATAACTTAACAAAATATAGCAAGTTTATAAACCAACATTTTTCTCAATTTTTCCAAAGTTATCACCTCACAGATGCATAAGAACACTTAAAACTCTTATTTCATTTTGAAATACATTTCTGAGTATGTTATGATAAATGCTTTTTATCAAGTCAGTTAATATGATTTAAGTTTAGAGTATATTTTTTAAAAGAATAAAGGATTCGGCAACTCAAAATCATTCAAAGTTCAACATACACATTCATAATGGCCTGTTTTAGCATGAATAGAAACCAAAACCAAACGTCAATGTTGAAAAAGGCAGATTCTTTAATGATAAGAACTCTTTTCCACTAAACATGAAATATACTCTAAATACAGTTATTTTCTCTTTGCATTTGGTTTTAAAAAGTAAGAGGACTCCACCTACTGGACAAAATGCATTGCTATGCAAGTATAAAAAAGTGAAACCAATAAAAGCTGTAACCACTTATAATCTTTTCATAAGTCCTTATTTAATACAGCAGAAAAATAAAATAAATGGAGAATAATAAATGAGAAATAATTAAAAATATTCTACTTAACATAAGCTATTATGATTTTCCCTTTTTCAAGAAAAATCATGCAGAATAACTTACTTTCTCCACTGTTTAATTTGTTCAGGATTTGTGTACTGCTTTAGACATTCAGTAATGTGGTCCCCAATTTTGATTAGGCACTGTCTAGTATGCTCCAGCTGTTCCCTTTCAGAAAGGCCTTTCTCTGGTCTATCCAATTGTTTCAATGCTGCTTTAACAGGCCTCATTCTTTCTTTGCACTGTTAAATTTTAAAAAAAGGAATACATTAATTCAAAAATAAAAATATTAAAATCATAAAACATGACACCCTTACACAGGCAAAGACAGTACTGTTGTAAGACAAATGAAAAGCAAGTCTTTGCTTGCAGCTCTTTTAGTTTTACTATAAGATTTCATTTGGAAAAGTAGCTTTTTAAATCCAGTTGAAAATTTACTCCTATATGAAATTATTGAATCGTATGTAACACATATTAAAGATTTAAGAAAGCACTAAGTTAATATAAAAGATTTTCTGAGGGAAAAGAATTACTAGGTTTTACAATCATGGGTTTAACTTTCAGCACAAGTATATAGGACAAGAGTTATTTTACTTTTTAGAGCCTTGAAAGCTATACAGACTCAGTGCCAAGATTAGGTATGAGAATGTTTAATATATTTTAAGTAGATGCTTTCTGCAACAATTAAACTTGGCATTCAACAGAGGATCAGCATTCCTTCTCTGCGCAGCTTTTAAGCCTGAGTTCTATGCAGATACTAGGATAAAGCTAGTTTAGGTGTGCCTAAATTAGTAACAGTGATGACAACATGTACTCATAGATATATTTCATATGTGTATGCTTGAATTTTCACACTAATTTAAACATGTTAATAGTAAATACAGATAAACCAGTTAGCATGTTTTAAATTATAGACCTTTGCTTGGAAATACAATTTAATCACAATGGCAAGGTAGATGAAATGCATATTTTTACCTGTCACAAGATAGACAAGAAGTCAAATGAGTTAGCCTCAACAACCCACAGCACTAATTTCCATTTGAAAAGATAAACATGCTAATTATATTGTATCTGATCATGGCATAATGATAGATATACCTTCCAGAACAGAGGGCCTGGACAAAACAATGTTTTATATGCAAACCCAATCTATAATTACTCCCACTAAGGAAGGAAGACAAGTCTATATATCCAGAATCAAAAATATGAGGGATTTTGGAGAACATCACAATCACTGTGTCAACATCTAGGGACAACTCAAAAATCAGTGAAGCTGTTTCATTACCAGATCATGCCATTAAGTAATTAAGCAGCTACATTACCTATTGCACTAACCACAGCTTAAGCAACTTTTAAAAGACAGTTTACAAAGTACACTGCTTAAGTGTAGAGGTGAACAGAGAAGCACAGTTGTACATGGGAATTGTGTGATTTTCAGTCACCTAGCCACTCACAAGATATCCTGGAAATTATAGATGAATCACTTATAACATCATTTAGATTAAAAAAAAATGCAAAACAACAGCCCCCACATAGGTAAACTAGTCAGTACCATAGTGATGAGAAAACAAGATAATTTGCTTCTTACAGCCAGCACCACAGTAGACCCAGTAAACCTGTCTAGCAGTAACAGACAACTGTTGAAAGCAGAATGATAGAACTTTTACAGCAGAAAAGTAGCTGCTCAAAGTAAATTCTTAGCATCCTTCCAAAGTCCCCAATAAACCTATAAAATGTTACATACCCCCCTTTTGTTCTTCCAATATTGTTTTTGTTGTGGACAAAAGTAGTGATATAACTGAAATTCTTTCGTTATCAGAGATATTACACCATCAAGATATTTCTAAGGACTTTAGGATTTGTTTCTTCCTCTGTCTAATGCAGGAAGTCTGTAATACTTCATGAGCAACTTTCTCTTGTTAGCTTACAAAGGGGTATTTGATAAGGTCAAGTCAGAGACTACTGCAGATGCATTAAAATTCATTAATTTCTGTTCTTTAAGAAGCAGTATCCATGAATTATTCTTGAGGATGTATCTTCACAGTCTTTTTTAAAACTATACAGTACACACAACTAGACAAATACTCTTCACTATACTGCATAAATGCAATAAAATAAAACTGCTAACCTGAAAACAAAACTGAATTTAGTATAGTGTCGATAAGCCTTCACTGATCTAAGATTTTACTGGCAATAGATATCTGCATTATAATACCTAATAGCAGAATCAAAAACATCAGAAATTGTGCTCATTTAGTATATCAAGTGTAAATGCTAAGTTATCAACAAGGGACTTACCACACCGAATGTCCTCTGATCCAGTTCTTCAGATTCTTCTGATATTGGAAGTGTTTCACTAGTTGCAGTAATATGAACTGGAATATCCAACAATGAAACTTTTTTATTTTTTTCTTTATTTTCAGATTTGAGTTCATTTGCCTAAGAACAAAACATGAAAATTTATCTGATAAGCAAACCTTATTTTTGGGCTGAAATTATACTGTAATTAGGCAATCACTGCATTATCTTCAATAATAACAAAAAGAAAGAAAAAAATCTGTCATGCAGTGATAGTACCTTTTATTTTCTCTCTCGGAGGGATGGAGAAGGAGAATGGACAAGTTTCTTGCACCACTTGCACTCTCAGTCCCACTAAGCTATAGATCTTTAAAAAAATAATTTCCCATTTCATTTGCTTGTCCTTGTACTTACAAGTGGCAAAAATAAAACTTCACATGATGCAAAAGATTTCAGTGAAATTACTGATCCAAAATATCTTTTCAACTCAAAATCATTCACAAAAACCTGGTGGCCTTTTCTAGTGCTATATAAGAAAAAAAGCTAGTTACCTTTTCTTCCTTTACTTCTTTTTCTTTCTGTGTGGATTCTTTTAGTTTGTTTTCTCTCTTTTCTTTAATATTTTTTAACTCTTTCTTATCCTCTTTTTCTTTTTTCTCTTTTTTTGAATGCCTCTTATTTTCTTTTTCTCTTGTCTCTCTTTTTTCCACAGCTTCCATCTTTATACCAATATCTGGCTCAGGCTTTTCTTCATTTTCTTCTGCTTTTATTTTTTTATGTGGACATTTCACTGAAACAATCTCATCCTGAAATACACAAGCATATATGTCACATCAAATGGAGTTTCTAACTATACAAGTTTTGCAACCATCAGATTAAAATGTACTTTTTTCTGTGTGTGATTTCTTTAGACTTAGGTTTAACACCTATCAAATGGAGCTGGATGCAGTTTCAAAACAAGATGAGGACTACTCACTCATTTCCTTAATGTGACACAAAACAAGTATTGATTGGGCAGGGGTAATGGCCTTGTGTGAGAGATAAAATCCATTTAACTTTTGTATTACCAAAGAAATCTGCTCCTGTAAAAAGTAGTTAAGCTGAAAGCTAAAAGCAATAAGGAAGTAGACCTCACAAGAATGAGCTGATTTTTCAGGACACGGTGATGATAAAAGACTTCTGTTCTGGTAATTTTGTTCCAGTAACTTTTGTGTGACCCTGAATTAAACAGTCACAGTCACAGGAGAAGGGAAGAGTTCCAACTTTTGATTTTTCAGAGACGTTTTGAAGAATCTAATGTTTTTTCAGATACCTTCAAAGTTACAAAATTAGGTGCAACATGGCCCCTAAACCTAATCTGTTGGGTTTTTTTTTTTCCTTCTCTCTAGTGGTTTCTGTTGTGTGATAAATAAATGAGCTAACAAAAACAGAGTCCTAAAGAAACACATCAGAAGTAATAAAAACATAACAAAGTTGAGTAGCCTATTAGAACAATATCTATTGAATAATAGTCAAACTTAACATCAGGAAGTCCGTGGGCCCTGATGGGATGCATCCACATGTGCTAAAGGAATTGGCAAACATCACTGCTAGGTTATTCGCAATCATCTTTGAAGAAGGACCCAGGGAACTACAGGCCACTCAGCTTCACCTCAATCCCTGGAAAAGTGATGGAGCACCTCACTCTGGAGGCCATGTCTATCCCCATGGATGATGAGAAGGTGATCAGGAGCAGTCAGCATGGATTCAACAAAGGGAAATCATGTTTGCCCAACCTGATTGCTTTCTACAATGGGATAACTGGCTGGATAGATGAGAGGAGTGGATATTGCCCACCTGGACTTCAGAAAGGCTTTCAACAGTCTTCCTGTGACATCCTCATATCATAGTGGACAGTGAGGCAGATTGAGAACATGGCTGAAAGGCAGGTCTCAGAGTGTTGTGATCAGTTGCAGTCTAGTTGGAGGCCTGTCACTAGTGGTGTCCTCTAAGATTCAATGCTGGGCTCAGTGTTGTTTAACTTGTTCATCAATGACTTAGATGAAGGGGTAGATGCCTCCTCAGCAAGTTCACTGATGATACAAAGCTCGGAGGAGTGGCTGATACCTCAGAGGGCTGCGCAGCCCTTCAGAAGGACCTCGACAGGCTGGAGAGATGGGCAGGGAGGAATCTTCTGAAATTCAACAAGGGCAAATGCAGGGTCCTGCATCTGGGTAAGAATAACCCCAGGTACTGGTACAGGCTGGGGGTGACCTGCTGGAAAGCAGCTCTGTGGAGAAGGACCTGGGGGACCTGGTGGACAACAAGCTGTCCATGAGCCAGCAGTGCCCATGTGGTCAAGAAGGCAAATGGTATCCTGGGGTGCATTAGGAAGAGCATTGCCAGCAGGTCAGGGGAGGTGATCCTGCCCCTCGATTCAGCCCTAGTGAGGTGCATCTGGAGTGCTGTGTCCAGTTCTGGGCTCATCAGTATGAGAGAAACATGGAACTCCTGAAGGGAATCCAGCAGAAGGCTACAAAGATTATTAGGGGACTGGAGCATTGCACTTAGGAAAAGAAAACTGAGGGAGCTGGGTCTCTTCAGCCTGGAGGGGAGAGATCTGAGAGGGGACTGTATCAGTATCCCCTTATCTGAAGGGAGGGTGTCAGAGGATGGAGCCAGGCTCTTCTCGGTGGTGCCAAGCAATAGGACAAGAGGCAATGGGCAGAAACTAGAACACAGGAAGTTCCACCTGAACATGAGGAAGAACTTTACTGTGCAGGTGACTGAGCACTGGAACAGATTATCCAGAGAGGGCGTGGAGTCTCCTTCTCTGGAGATATTCAAGAACTATCTGGACACAATCCCAAGTAACATACTCTAGGGAACCTGGCTTGAGCAGGGAGGTTGAACTAGATGACCTCCAGTGGTCCCTTCCAACTTGACCCATTCTGTGATAATGAAAGCCCTGACATACACAGAAGCATTCACTTGCATGTCTCAAAACACTGTTTATTTATGCTGTACTTTCTAGACAATCTTGATTTTTTTTCCTGAGCCTGAACAAAAGTTGCTACCTGAAGAATCATAATCAGTAGTAAAAATGGATTAGTCAGAAACATTAGTTTTATATTTAGATTTTAAAATAAAATTGCATTTCAAGAAGATAAAATGCTCAAGTCTTTATATGAATGATGTTTACCTCATTATACACATCATCATCCGATTTTTCTGAGGGTGGTGATGAGTCACTTTTTATTTCTTCTTTCATTTTTGCAGACTTTGTTGCTCTATTCTTCTTACTTCTTGCTTTCTTCCTCTTTGAATTGCCCTGAATGTAAATTAGCACCTTTATTATGTCAACTGACAAGTGTCTGTATCACAGTTGCAGAAAAATATTTTGGGTTTTATGTTAAATAAAGCATTCAATTTATTTATTGCCACTAATGACCACCACTTTTCTCAGGATTGGAGACCAAACCTAATGCAACAGTAAAGAATATTTACAAATAAGGGAGAAAAAAACAATATTAAACTTGCAATACATTCTTTGAGTTAGTCTCATATAATACAATTACCAATACAGAGAAAAATGACACAAAGAAGAGTGTAACTAAGAATAAAACAAGTATCTGCTGACATTCCCATAGATATATTATGCTATCTCACTACTGAATATTAAGCTTAACTTACTGCACCAGTAAGTCTTTGCACTTCTTTTCTTGCAAGGTCTTTATTCAGTAATTTAATGAGGTAATCTGCACGGGTCTGCAACTGCTTTGCCTGCGGTTTCTTATCTGGGTCATCAGGTAAAATCTGAGGAGAGCAATGGTAGCATCAACTATAAGTACACATTATCACATTAGGAAGCTGCTAGTGTGGAGCACTGGGAACAGAAAAAGTTGAATTTAAAAAATAAGTAAAAAACCAATCCACTCCAACTATACCTGACCAATATGCAGGCAGCCTCAAGGAATGGACAACTTAAACATTTTATTGTTCCTCAAACACACAACTAATGTAGTCTTGAAAATATTCTCACAAAATTTACAGTCAGCTCAAGAAATTAGCCTCAAATTTCTGTTTCCACTCTCATAGTTCATCTAAAAAATTCAGAGCTCCTGTACCACTGTCATCCACAGATCTCCTAGTTCTCTCGTGTGCTTTTGAACACATTAACTCATTACCACAGGATATGCAGAAGCCAAAAAAAAAAAAAAAAAAAAAAGAGTGGTTTCATAAAACAAGCAATTAATGGAATAATGGAAGGCAGGGGCAGGATATCATTAAACAGATTTATATACAACCCTGGCTCCTCAAATCCCAAAGCTACAGGTTGGCAGTACCATTGTGTTTGCTTCACTCCAGTATTTCCCTAAGTATTTCTCACTACTTCTAAGCAGCCACTGCACTACTAATCTGACAAATACAGCAATTCTTATGCTGCAAATGAAAGTCACTTTCAAGCAAAGAAAACAGTGACAGGGAAACCAAACCAAAATCCTCAAACCAACTTCCCTCCAAAAGATCAAGAATAAAATTACAGAATTCATAGAATTATTTAGGTTGGAAAAGACCTCTGAGCTCATTGAGTCTAACCTTTGACCAATCATCACCTTGTCAACTAGACCATGGCAATAAGTGCCACATCCAGTCGTTTCTTGAATACATCTGGGGATGGTGACTCCAACACCTCCCTGGGCAGTCCATTCAAATGTTTAACAACCCTTTCCATGAAGAAATTTCTCCTGATGTCCAACTATAATCTCCCCTGGCACAGCTTGAGGCCACGTCCTCTTGTTCTGTCACGAGTTGCCTGGGAAAAGAGGCCGACCCTCACCATGTTACAACCTCCTTTCAGGTAGTTGTAGAGAGTGGTAAGGTCTGCCCTGAGCCTCTTTTTCTCCAGGTTAAACAACCCCAGTTCCCTCAGCTGCTCCTCATATGACTTACTCTTTAGACCCTTCAGCAGCTCTATTGCCCTTCTCTGGACTCGCTCCAGCACTTCAATGTCTGTCTTGAAGTAAGTGGTGTCACTATAAGTGGCCCAAAACTGAACACAGGATTCGAGGTATGGCCTCACCAGTGCCAAGTACAGGGGGACAATTACTGCTCTGATTCTGCTTCCCACACTGTTTCTGACACAAGCCAGGATGTCATTGGCCTTCTTGGCCACCTGGGCACACACTGGCTGACATTCAGCCAGTTGTCAACCAACAACCCCAGGACCTTTTCTGCCAAACGGCTTTCCAGCCACTCTTCCCCAAGCCTGTAGCACTGCAGGGGGTTGTTGTGATCAAAGTGCAGGACCCAGCACTTGGCCTTGTTGAACTGAATACCATTGGTCTTGGCCCATTGATCCAGCTTGTTCAAATCCCTCTGCAGAGCCTTCCTACCCTCCAGCAGATTAACACTTCCACCCAACTTAGTGTCATCTGCAAACTTACTGAGGGTGCCCTCAATCCCCTCATCCAGATCATCCATAAAGATATTAAACAGGACTGGACCCAATACTGATCCTTGGGCATGGCCATCCAGCCAGTTCTTAACCCATCAAGGACTGCACCTGTCCAAGCTATGGACTGACAGCTTTTCCAGGAGAATGCTGTGGGAGACAGTATCAAAGACTTTGCTAAGTCCAAGCAGACACAACCACAGCCTTTTCCTCATCCACTAGGCAGTTCGCCTTGTCATAAAAGCAGATCAGGTAGGTTAGGCAGGACCTACATTTCCTAAACCCATGGAGGCTGGGACTGATTCTTTGGTTGTCCAGTATGTGCCATGTGATCACACTCAAGATTATCTGCTCCATAACCTTGCTGGATACCGAGGTCAGGCTGACAGGCCTGTACTTCCCCGGATGGTCCTTCCAGCCTTTCTTGTAGATGGGCATCACATTGGTCAACCTCCAGTCATCTGGAACCTCCCCAGTTAGCCAGAACTGATGACAAATGATGAAGAGCATCTTACTGAGCTCTTCTGCCAGATCCCTCAGTACCCTTGGATGAATCCCATCTGGCCCCATAGACTTGTGATTGTCTAAGTGGCTCAGCAGCTCACTAACTACCTCCTCCTGGATTACAGGGGGGCTATTCTGCTCCTTATCCTTGTCTATCAGCTCAGGGGGTCAGCTGTTCTGAGGATAACTGGTCTTACTGTAAGACTGAGGCAAAGAAGGCATAAAGTACCTTTGCCTTTTCCTCATCCTTGGTGACAATGTTTTCCCCTGCATCCAATAAGGAATGGAGATTCTCCCTGGCCCTCCTTTTGTTGTTAATGTATTTGTAAAACCATTTTTTATTATCTTTCACAGCAGTGGCCAGGTTGAATTCTAGCTGAGCTTTCGCCTTTCTAATTTTCTCTCTACATGACACCTAACAACATCCTTGTACTCTTCCTGATTTGCCTGCTTCTTTTTTCAAAAGTCTGGAATTAATTCAAATTAACACAACTAGAGCATTTAAACTAGGGAAGCAAAAGATGGAAGAGAGAATTCAAGTGATAGAGACACAAAGAAATCCAGAAACATAGCAGACTCTAAGAAGGTATACTTCAACTGAATAAACAAAATCTTAAAATCTAATAATTTACCAAAAGGATACAAAGTACAACTGACCTAACTTCTGGGCAATTTCAGTTATCATAAAATAAACTCTTTCAGTAACTGTTCTTATTAACATTATTACCTAAACAAAAAAACTCCTTGATGAAATTTTGCAGATGACATACCTTCTGTGTCAAACTGAGATCAGGATCCATTTTTATCATTTCCCAGCTGCCATAGCCATATTCGTAGATACCTATTAACAGATTGGAATCATCTTCCTTACCCCAATCTATATCAAAATGAGCTGCCTTAGTGTGGCATGGGATGACATATCTAGTAGAAATAAATTAGAAATATAAATAAGCAAACTTCTCAAACTTAGTAAGGGATAGAAGAACATGGCACATATCACTGAGATCCTGGTATATTTAGTAAGTAATCCACATAACTATCAGGCTTTCTTACAATTTCTATAAAGTATTTATTCAAATCAGTACTAAAACATGTTTTAAAGGAGATCAAGATTAAGATATAAAAAACAGTCATCTATCTGTGGCCATGGACTAAGTCAGAACTGGCTACCCATGAAGATAAGCTTAGAATATTACTCACGTGTAACTGCTAACTGAATAAGCAGATAGTCTAGGGACTATGATACACAACGTAGTAAGCTAAAAAGTTCATAGGTCTAAACAACTACTAACAATTACCATCTGCTCCATTTTGACAAATATTGCATTTTCTCAGGTAGAGGGGACACAAAGCAGTTCTTCAACAAGTCTGATTTCTAGCCTGGAATAATTAAGAATAACTGAACCCAGTCCCCAATGAATACAGTTCAGAAGCCAAAGCAAATACTGGCTTTCTAAGGAGAGGGAAGAAAGAATAAAGAAAGAATGTGGAGCAGATTTCTGCTGCCAGTTCTTAGAGGTAATGGAGTGGCATGGATGTCCCAGTGTATTCAGTCTGGATTGCTTAAATATATTCATAAAAGCCTTGAATAACTTTCTACATTATGGGTTCCTTTAGGAAGAAAAAAAAATACCTTTTCCTTTCTTCTGGATCTGCAGGAATGGATTTGTGCAATGGTGCCAACTCTTCTTCATGAGAAATAACTAACTTTGCATTCACCTGCACTCCTGATATTCGGAATGTTGGGCCTTTAACTTTCCCAAATCTACCTCCTTAAAATAAAGGAACAAATTATTAAAATATTTAGCTTTTATGTGTATCTTATAGACAAACATAGAGAAAAAAAGAAAGTCTGATGCTATAGTAGCAGACATTCAATTATAGGAAATGAATTTTTCTTAAACAAATGCTTTAATTAAACTCCAGAACCTCAAGGTCTTCTAGTTAATAGTAGCAGATTAATTTTAAATTTCACGGTAAAGCAAAACCATATTACATTCTACTATGACAACTCACTCAGGGAAAGGGGGAAGAAAAACAAAACCAAAAAGTCTTCTTACTGAAATCCTTTTTTCTAAATCACCTAGCATGCTAACATTTTGTTAATGTTTTCCCCTAACACAATTGTTTTGTTATAATCAGAGTGCAAGAATTGTTCATATCTCTTTGACACTTTTTATTCCTCTCCCCCACCCCCAAACACACTTTACCTGCTCTTTCTTGGCCAAAGGAATTGTCCTTTAAAGCCTTAATGCATCCATTATGTACAAGTTCTCCCAGACGTCTAAGGTCTAGCTCAGATTTATCAACTAGCTCAGCATCTCTAGCTATAGCATCTAACCTGGAAGAAAACAAATATGCTTTTACAGTTCTAAAACTTTAGTATTATGAATGACTCCTTTCAATTTTGAAACTAGAAAAGTGATCCTGTAAGTTATCATTCATCCACACTTGCTGCATAAAATTTTAATGCATGCAGTTAAAAGCAGCTAAAGAAAAGAATACAGAAAATATAAAAAAGGGTATTTCACATAAAGGACTATGCAACAGGAAATATAAAGGATCCTATTGATGCAGTTTTGAGTTACATTTCAACACATTCTTTTAAATAGAAAAGGAACTATTATTAAGTCTATGGTTTTATTCACTTATCAAACAAAAAAACTGGAATGACTCACTAATGCAGAATTAACAGAATAGTAGGTTAAGTATAAAGAAAAAGCAAGCAGTCTTGCAAAATGTAAAGATTTGTCAAACTGGCTGTCTACATACATACCATATATGATGAAAGGAAAAAAACAATTTAAATTCATGTCACAGTACAATCAAAAGATTAGGCACACTATTTCCTCTTTAACCTAAGGTTTCTTGGTGTACTGTTTAATTTTAATGGAAACAAGGTACCAAATTGCTATACAAATATAAGCAAATTAGTTTACCTTTCAAGTGGGCCACCAAATTTCTTGTAACTCTTTATAAACCTAATAACAGAAAATAATTTTGCAGTTAAAAAATGTATGCTTAACTACATTGGTTTTGAAAATGTATGTGTAAAGTCTTAGTACAAGGCTATGTGGACAATGAAAAGAAAATAAGACCTAGAGAGACTAGGACGGCTTACTAAATGAAGACAACCCACATTTAAAACTAGAGTTCTATTTGTTTTAATAAATTATATAAATAAAACAACAGAAGATACAATTTCTTTCAAAAGTTACTTTGCTAATTAGTTTCACATGACAAAGAATTCAGCAATGTGATGTGTCTAATCATAAAAATCAAATGTGGATTTATAGTAAATTGAGAATTCAGATATTATGTTAGGTGTCTTATAATAAAGAGAAGCTAGCTGCAATTTTAAGGTGATTTTAAGACTTAGGAAAACATAACATGAAAGATAAAGGAATTCAAGCACAAGAATACCCCTGACAAAAGCAGCAAACCATTATATATTAGATAAAATCAAAAGGAAACAAGGCTCTTAAAGGTTATTTATATACTCAAAAATATTTTATAAACTGTACAGTATTTTAGAGAAAAATGAATACTTAAATTACAGAAGCAAAGTAGCATTTTACAAACCAAAGTAAAGCAAAACAATTTCTACTCCTTGTCCCAAAGAAGTATTTTTAGCATCAAATATTGTGGGACCAGTTGCACAGATTCACTTATGTACTGGGTTTTGCTGAGATAAAGCTAATTTTGTTCAGCGCACCATATCTGCTAATATGTTTTGGATTTGTGACCAAAGCATTGTTGATAACATGCTAATGTTTCAGCTCTTGCTTAATAGTGTTTTCACAGCATCAAGGCCTTTACTGCTTCTCATATGACCACCAGTGAGTAGGCTGGGGGTGCACAAGAAGTTGAGAGGGGACACAGCTGGGACAGCTGACCCCAACTGACCAAAGGGTTATTCCAGATCATATGGTGTCATGCTCAGCAATAAAAACTGTGTAGAAAGAGGGAGAGGGGATGTTTGGTGTTATGGTATCTGTCTTCCCAAATAACTGGTACACATGGTGAAGCCCTGCTTTCCAGGAAATGAGTAAATACTTGTTAGTGGGAAGTGATAAATTAATTCCTTGTTTTGCTTTTCTTGTGCGTGTGGCTTTTGCTTTCCCCATTAAACTGTCTTTATCTCAACCTACAAGTTTTCTCATTTTTACCCTTCTGATTCTCTCCCCAGTCCCTCTGGAGGAGACTGAGCAAGTAGCTGTGTGGTGCTTAGCTGCCTACTGAGGTTAAACCACAACAACGTATCAAAATAATTTTTTTTGTTTAGTTTTAAAATGCATCATATAACATTAACACAAATACAATGGCAAGAAATTAAAAAAAAAACAAAACTCGCTGAACCTTTTTGTAGAACATTTTTTGAACTCAAGTTATTCCTCACCAAAATAGGTTCAAATTCTGCACATAACAGTTCCTTACATCAGCACCCCAAACTACTCAAGAGTAAAGCCTTAAATGCCTAGAATAAAAAATTTAAACTAAATAAATGCAAAATAGACTAGTTTCCATATTTTCAAACTCTAAAATAACAAAAAAAAAGTTTTTTCCCTTTAAACATGCATGTCCCCCCACATCTTACCGCCTAATCTCTGCATCACTAAATCCTTTAATATTTTCTCGAGGAATAGTTCGCGGTCTTCCACGTTTTTTTGGTCGTTTTCTTTCTGAGACTGAGTCACTATCAGATCCAGAATATCTTCTCCTCCTACTGTGTTTCCCTTCACTTCCATTAAAGCTGATCTGGAATTTCAGATTAAGTAGTTCAAAGCTACATGACTAAACATTTTATTAATGTTATCTAGCCTGTCAAAAATGAGGGGGGTGTGTGTGGGTGCCACACATGAAAACCACCCAACCCAAAAGTACAAGCCAAAACAACTGCAATAGAAAACCCAAATAATAATAACAACAAAATCAGTTAGTCAGTCAAAACCCAGAGATACCTGTTTTGCACAGTTTCTCATCCTTGGCAGCATATATATTTCTTCAAGCTCTTTTTGTCTTTCTTCCTCTTCTATTCGTCGCCGCTGGACTTCTGGAATGATTTCTTCCCAGTTTCTTAAATTTTGTTCTGGTTCCAACTCAATGTCATCTTCATCCATATTTGAAAAGTTAGCCACCTTAGATATTGGAAGATAAGTATTTTCACCAAATCAATACATCCTTTACTTATACAAAGAGCCAGTAATTAATATATTAGGAAAACTTAGTTCAGAATGACACATTTTATTTATTTGTATATACACAAAATGTACACATATAAAATGCTTCATGAAGGACTGTCTCTAATGAAAATATTTTCAGAAATGAAACACACACACACTGCATACAACATGGCTGAATATAAAGATAAGAATATTTTTCTTCTTTTACAAGTTGAGAACTATAAAACCACGATAAAATGCATACCCGATAGCTGTGATTGTTGTTTAAATTCCTTCAAAACAGAGAGCAAGTCTAACTATATGTCAGAGTTAATATGAAAGTATAATAAGGTAGAACTAACTAAACATTAATAAACTGTAGAAATCACAGTATATTGCAAATGAATGATGAACATAAAATTTATTTACTACTCTACTGATCTAAAGAAGTCCAGCCCTGATTTAAACAAAACCAAACAAAACCACACCAAACCTAAACAACAAAAAGACCCACAAAAACAAAGAAAAAATGCCCCAACCAACAAAAATACCTCACCATCCACAATTTGACTCACTTAATACTTTAAGTATTATCCAGTTAAGCATATCTGGCATTTATGTCTATATGAGGGCTGAAAGAAGTTTTTAAAAGTCATCAGCTAAGAAATCCAAATTTCATTCTTTGTTTTCAGAAGTAATACAGGTGCTTAACAGCATAAAGCATTAAATTAAAAACAGATATCCCCAGTATGATAACAATTCAATCAAGGACTAATGTATTTGTAAATATCTTTCTCATTTTGTTAGCAAAATATATAATGTATTTTACATGCTTGCACTGGAAGTAATTACCCTGTTGTATTGGTTTTGCACAGCCTGGGTTTTTTCTGGGGGGAGGGGGCCACAGAGGTGGCTTCTGTGAGAAGCTGCTGGAAGCTTCCACCATGTCCAGCAGAGCCAATCCCTGATGGCTCTGAAGATGGACATGCTGTTGGCCAAAGCTGGGCAAATTAGAGAGGTTGGTAACGCTTCTGTGATAACATATTTAAGAAGAAAATCAAAACAAAGGGCACACAGTTTTTCCGTCTAGTCAGAGAAGAGGAGGAGGTGAGGGAAAACAACATGGCAACACCAAAGTCAGTGGAGAAGGAGGGGGAGGAGGTGCTCCAGGCGCCAAAGCCAAGATCCCTCTGCAGGCCATGGTGAAGACCATGGTGAAGCAGGTTGTTTCCCTGCAGCCCATGGGTCCATGGGGGATGCAGAGATCCACCTGCAGCCCATGGGGGAGGTGCCCATGCTGGAGTGGGTGGATGCCTGGAGGAGGCTGTCATCCAGTGGAAGACCCGGTGGAGAGAGAGGGCCCTTGCTTCCAGGCTGGAGCAGCCTGTCCTTGGAGGACTGCACCCTGTGGAAGAGTGACCCACGTCGTGGCCGTTTTGGGAGGACTGTCTGCCCGTGGGGGGAATTCACATTGCAGCAAGTGTGGTAGGACTGCTGCTCGTAAGAGTGGACCCATGCCAGAGAAGTTCACGGAGAATTGTCTCCCATGGGAGGGACCCCATGGTCTCACGGGGAAGGACTCCTCTCCCGGAGTAGTGGAAGAAAATTTCGGGTGATGAACTGACCAAACCCCCCATGCCCTGTCTCCCTGCACTGTCAATGGGAAGGAGGGAGGGGATGAGGGGAAAAAGGTGTTTTAAGGGCTTATTTTACTTCTCATTATCCTCCTCTGATTCTGTTAGTAATAATTCACTTTGCAACCTTAAGTTGAGCCTGTTTTGCCCTTGAAGTGTTTTCTCCTGGTCCTTATCTCAACTCATGAACCCTTCGTTAATTTTTTTTGCTCTCCTCTACCTAGCTGTGGCAGGGAAGGGTGAGCGAGCAACTCTCGCGGGCGCCTGGCATTGGGCCAGTGTCAAACCATGACACCTGTATATGTTAGACATTGCATGCCAAAGAGCTAACTTAGTGTTTCACACATTTCACAGAATCACAGAATATGCTAAGTTAGAAGGGACCCACAGGGACCAAAGTCCAACTCCTGGCTCTGCACAGGACACCCACAAGAGTCACACCATGTGCCTGAGAGCATTGTCCAAACACTTGAACTCAGACAGGCTTGGTGCTGTGACCACTTCCCTGGGGAGCCTGTTCCAGTGCCCAACCACCCCCTGGGCGAAGAACCTTTTTCTTATACCCAACCTAAACTTCCTCTGACTTAGCTCCATGCTGTTTCCTCAAGTCCTGTCACTGGTCACCAGGGAGAAGAGATCAGTGCCTGCCCCTCCATGTCCCTTCGTGAGGATGTTCGTGAAGACTGCAATGGGGTCTCCCCTCAGTCTCCTCTTCTCCAGACTGAACAAGCCAAGTGACCTCAGCTGCTCCTCATAAGGCTTCCCCTCAAGGCCTTTCATCATCCTTGTGGCCCTCCTTTGGATGCTCTCTAATAGCTTAATGTCTTTGTTATATTGTGGCACCCAAAATTGCACACAATACTCAAGGTGAGGCCGCAGCAGTGCAGAACAGAGTGGGAAAATCACCTCCCTTGCCAGGCTGGCAATGCTGGGCCTGATTCCCCCCAGGACACAGTTGGCCCTCCTGGCTGCCAGGGCACTGCTGACTCATATTCAACTTGCTGTCAACCAGGACACCCAGTCCCTTTCCATGGCACTGCTTTCCAGCCTCTCATTCCTCAGTCTGCCCATACATCCAGGGTTGCTCCATCCCAAGTGCAGAATCTGGCACTTGCCCTTGTTAAACTTCATATGGCTGGTGATTGCCCATTTCTTTAATTTCTTGAGGTCTCTCTGCAGGGCCTTGCGGCGTGGGTTTTCGCTCTCCCCGGCTGCACGCGGCTCTTGGGAGCCCGACTGTGGCGTAGCTTCCACGTGCTGCCGGGGTTTGCTGCCACGGGTTCCCGGACACGGCTCCGTGTCTCGGGCGCGTGGGCTGGCCAGCCTCTGTTACCGTGCGCTAGGGACCCGGCAAAGAGGTAAGGAATTTGTCCATTTACTCCGTGCTTGGCAGGAACGGTTTATTGGTCACACATGGCGCGGTTCGATGGAAAGACGCGACTGCTCCCGGCACTCGCATGGGAGAAAATGGCGCCTGACTGCCGGTGGGATAGGGTTTTATGGAGGGGCGGGGCGAGAGGATCCACGGCCTGCTGGCCAATAGGGGCAGCTGCCGTGGCGGTGATGCCAGCAACAGCGACCAACCAGAGAACACCGCAGGGGCGGGCACCGAGCCTTGGGCTGAGCGGGATCGTGTGGCTCGGGGTGGCCAGCATGGGGTTTCCCGGGGCCGGACGGCAGGGTGGTTACAGGAGCGGCACAGGGGTAAGAGCCATCAGCAGGGGGCCAGAAACCGCGGGGGGGGGGGAACAACGCGGGGGAAACGCGGGATTACAGAACTTGACTTATTTTAACATAAATTAAAAACCCTAATCTAAACCCAAAGTCCGGGATGCAACAGGGCCTCTCTGCCTTTGAGGGGGGCAACATCTCCTCCCAATTTTGTATCATCTGCAAATTTACTTCGTATCCCTTCAAGTCCTGTATTCAAGTCATTTATGAAGATGTTGAAAGAGCACAGGGCCTAAGATGGAGCCCTGTGGAACCCCAATAGTGACAGGTTGCCAGTCTGATGTCACCCCATTCACTATAACCCTTTTTGCCCAACACATGAGCCAGTTGCTCACCCATCACATGATGTATGAATGATGTAAGAATGAAGGAAAGATAAATAGGTAAAGAAGAACAAAAAAATAGCATTAATAAAGGAAAGTATAATTAAGGAAAGAGGGAGGGAACAGAGCAATACCTTGAACTGTGAAAGCAACTCATCTCCTACAGTCAGTGGACCTGGTTCATTTTCTCGAGTTTCAGCCCTCTTCAGGATTTCATCTATATCCATTTCCTGAAACAGAAGTTTCTCTTTACAACAAAACAATTCATATGTTTCTCTGTCGACCAAGTGTAGATGCACTGTTCCATTTACCTGAGGCTCCTCTTCTTCCCCTTCAGGTTCTTTAAAAAGTTCCTCAGCACCAAACTTCAAAATTGCTGATAACTCTTCCTTATTAAAAGGTGTTGAGCTGAAATACAGAAAGTTTCACATAAACACTTTATCTTAGTGAACGGTTCCAATTTACTATAACCATGACTCAAATTTCCTTTTGTCCTAAATAAAAACTAGTTTTAATATGCAAAAAAATAAATGACATGGACAATATACTTTGCAGTCTTTACTTACATAACTCCTTACCACATATTTTTTGCCTTTTATTAACCAAGTGAAATGACTTGCATTTTTACTCAAATAGTCAGGTATACTTAAGCATAAGGTAATATGAAAGAATAAACAAATATACCTGGAGGGAGTAGAGCCTGTATGTAGTACAGTTTTCCCTGTAGTGTCCATTCTCTGAATTACTAAGTGATCTAACACCATCTTTTTCTTGGCTCTTTCAAGAATGTCTTCCTCTACTGATGCTTTTGTGACTAGCCGATAAATATTAACCTATGTATATTACAAAAAAGGTTTTATTTGCCTGCTCACAAGTTACCCATGAAAAAATACACAGATGAAGTTAACAAAAAACCCTTGAGCAACAACAGGGAGAAATATTAGCCATTATTACAAATCTAAATCTTATTGAATTAGTATTGCATATATGAAACCAGTCAATCATGTTACACAGTCTCTATAGAAATTATATTTAAAAAACATTCTTAGACCTCTCCTCTAAGTTTCTATGATTAAGCACAAGCATGGCCACAAGGAAATGTGTTATGTCTGATTACTACTTGAAGTATTCTGCAAGAAAGAAACCCAAAGAGAACTACAAAGTATTAAACAAAGCAAAATGGACGTGCCTGAAATACAGCAGTTACTTTCTAGAATGATACAATGCCAATGAACATGGAACAAGTCCGCAACTCTTCTCCTACCCATCTATATACTACAGCTGCTGTGCTATCTCTCTGTATAGGGAGATTTAAAAAAAATATTTAAAAGGCAAATCATTAATATTAACATTTTTAGATATTTTTAGCAAGTATTAGTTATTCTCAAAATACATAAGGACTGTGATGGGCCAGACAGACAGCTTATGGCTAACATAATGAATTCCTCCTTCAGGTTTGGTACTTAAAAGACAAGCGCATGTACCTGTTTCTTCTGTCCAATCCTATGAGCTCTAGCCTGTGCCTGCAGATCATTCTGTGGATTCCAATCAGAATCAAATATAACTACAGTGTCAGCAGATGCTAAGTTTATACCTAATCCTCCAGCTCTGGTAGACAGCAAAAAGCAGAAGTCCTGAAATTATAAAAGAAGAAATAGCTTTATATATATTAGCTATAATATTCCTTTAAAGAACCAATATGACACTTCTTTATATGCTCTGTGGAGCAGACTATGAACTCATATATTTCTTTATCATAAACATTTGTTAGACTTGTAATACAAGAAGTTGTTTGTCATGTCTAGAGCCAGTGGCTTTCTATTTGAATAGAATAGACTAAACTATTTTGGTTGGAAGAGACTGACAAGGATGATCCAGTCCAACTGCCTGATCACTTCAGGGCTGACCAAAAGTTAAAGCATGTTAATAAGGGCCTTGTCCAAATGCCTCTTGAACACTGACAGGCCTGGGGCATGGACCACCTCTCTAGGAAGCCTGTTCCAGTGTCTGACCACCCTCTCAGTAAAGAAATGTTTCCTACTGTCAACTCTGAACTTCCCCTGCCCCAGCTTTGAACCATTCCCATGTGTCCTGTCACTGGATCTTAGGGAGAAGAGCTCAGCATCTCCCTCTCCACTTCCCCTCCCCAGGAAGCTGTAGAGAGCCATGAGGTCACCCTTCAGCTTCCTTTTCTCCAAACTAGACAAACCCAGTCTCCTCAGCTGCTCCTCACAGGACATTCCTTCCAGCCCTTTCACCAGCTTGGTTGCCCTTCTCTGGATACATTCAAGGACTTTCACATCCTTCTTAAGTTGTGGGGCCCACAACTGCACACAGTACTCAAGGTGAGGCCACATCAGCACTGAATACAGCAGGATCATCACCTCTTTTGACCAACTGGTTCTACTGTGTTTGATGCCCCCCAGGATGAGGTTTGCTCTCTTGGCTGCCAGGGCTCACTGCTGACTTATACTGAGCCTGCTGCTGACCAGCATCCCCAGATCCCTTTCTGCAGGGCTGCTTTCCACACAACTCCTCTCCCAATCTATACTTGTGCCCAGCATGACTCTATCCCAGGTACAGGATCTGGTACTTGGACTTGCTAAATTTCATGGCACTGATGGTTGCCCAGTGCTCCAACCTATCTAGATCCCTCTGCAAGGCCTATTGTCCCTCAAGAGAGCCAACAGCCCCTCTTAGTTTGGTATCATCAGCAAACTTGCTAATGGTGCATTCATCTCCTGCATCCAGATCATTGATAAAAATATTGAACAGGACTGACTGGCTTTGGAATTGAACCCTGAGGGATACCACTAGTGAATAGTCACCAGGCAGATGTAGCTCCATTCACTACAAACCTTTGAGCTCTGCCCTTCCATCAGTTCTTCACCCAGCACATCATGAACCTGCTCATCCCACAGTTGGACAATTGTCCAGAAGGACGCTGTGAGGGACAGTATCAATGGCCTTCATCTTCAACAAGTATCAGTCCACTGTTTTCTTTAGACCAGCTAGTATTTTTTATAGGCAGTTAAGCACCATGCAGCCACACAATCACTTCTTGCTCACACCCCCAGTGGGACAGGGAAGAAGAAAGGAAGACTGAAAGCAGGGAAACTTGGGGGTCAAGATAAAAATTGTTTAATAAGCAAAGGAGAAGCGGAAAAAGAGAGAAAGAAAACAGAACAAGTGATGCAAATGTAATCTCTTGCCACCTTCCCATAGGCAGGACTGATGCCCAGCCAATTCCCAAGCAAAAGATAGCTAATCTCCCTAAATCCCTTCCTCTACTTTTTTTTTATTGCTGAGCATGATGTTATAAGGCATGGAATCTCTCTAGTTAGTTCAGGCCATATGCCTGGTTATGTCCCCTCCCAACCTCTTGTGAACCACCCAATCTATTCACTGGAAGAGCAGAGTGAGAAACAGAGAAGGCCTTGATACTATGTAAACAATGTTCAGCAACAGCTTAACACACTGGTGTGTTATTAGCATTGTTTTCATCACAAATCTAAAACAGCACCATATGAGCTGCTATGAAGACAACTCCAGTCCAGTCAGACCTTGTATAAGTATAAAGCAAACTGATATCAACTTCTCTTGCAAACAGGTATCGGCTTCTCCACAGTTTAAAGGAAGCAGCACTCTAGAAGATGAACAAAAGCCACTCGGGGAGAAAAAAAACAAGCGAAACACTGCCAAAAAATACACCACCACCCCTTATTGTTAAAGCCTCATGTGTGCCCAAGTTCATCTGTGTTTTTGTAAAGAAAACAAAGGTATTCTGCTGGGGTCAATGCTCTTCAACATATTCATAAAGAATAAGATGTGTAATAAGGTGACAAAGTTTGCAGATGATATGGAGTTATTCAGGGTCAACTACAAGGGACTACAGAATGATCTTATGAGAAAGGCAATAAAAACCATATTAAACTAAAGATAAATAGGAAATAAATTTGAGTTTTAAGTACAAAGCTAATAGAAACCATTACTGCTAAGGAATGAGTCCTTGGAGTTGTAAATATTTCCATGAATACTTTAACTCAGTATTAGCAAAAAAAAAAAAAAGAAAAAAAGGCATGAATTTTATTATTAGGAAAGAAATAAAGAATAAAACAGGTAACAATTTTATTGCTGCACAACTCCAGTTTGTCTTCATTCTTGAATACCATGTGAAATTTGGATCCCCCTTCATCTTAAAAACTGTACAGTACAACTATAAAGATTCCAGAAAGAGGCAAATATGTCTGTACTAGAAATTTAAAACAGAACTAACTTCTGTCCCAGGTTGACTGTATGATGCTTTTATCCCCAATCATCTGTTCTGTTTATGCTGAATAATAAGTTTTGCACCTTTAAGACTTGTTCCAGGAGTGAAGGGAGGGAGAAGAAGTGCGGAGTTTGTTTTCAGAAACTGCACTCACTCCTCCACATTCCTTCTCCTGGACTGTGTTGTCTGTGGACAGACAGACAGCGAGACAGAGCTCTCCTTTGCTTTTTAGTTAGTTTTAGCTAGCTGAGGCAAAGAAGTTCCCTGGACTGTGGCTTTTCCTTTTCTTTGTACCTGCTCAAACCTGCTCTGGACTGAACACCAAGAAGAGCACCAGCAGCTCGCACCTGTGGGCCAGCGGGCCGGGCCTGGGCCGCAGCATTTCCAGCGCCGGAGGGACTGATAAGAGACTGAGTGAGCTGAGCTGCAGCCCGGGGTGGGGGGGGATTTTTCTGAGTTTGTCCCTCTTTTGGAGTGGAAGAAGTTTCATTGTTTAATATTGTTTAGGTTTTCTTGTTTAATAAACAGATTTTTCCACTTTTCTCCAAGGAAGTATTTTTCCTCAAACCGGTTGGGGGGAGGGGCCAATTGAATCTGCCTTCTAGAGGAACCTCTTTGGGGATTCTCTCCCAAATTTGCCCTGAACCAGGACATGGATTTAAAAAATAACTGAAGTTTATGTTATGAAGTCCTTCCTCCTCAACTATAACAGAAACATAAGTTCAGCAGCAACTGACAAATGCTATGCTTCTATTACTGAAAAACCCTGTCAATATAGGACAAAAGGCCTAAGATTATCAAAGGTATGGAATGACTTCCATAATAGGAAACCTAAATAAACCAGGAATCTTAAGTGGTACACAAACAATGGTTAGAAATAAGTTCTTCAGTTTCTTCCACGGCAAGAATATAAGAGGCAATAAATGAAGATAACAGAAGCCAGATTTAAAGCTATTCAGGATACTTTTTTCTTTATGCAAGGATATATGTGACATTCACATTCTCTGGACAGAGAGACATAATTCTGTCTCTCAGGAGAAGCACAGAGAGAAGAAGAGAAAACAATCTTTATCTCTGCTCCTTTGTTTTCCCCATGTAGAATGTGGTCTGGAGATTGTTTACCTGAAGTGATTGCTTGATTGAATTCTGGTGAAGGTTGTTTGGGTTCAATGACCAATCGTATCCAGCTGTGTCTCGGACTCTCAGCAGAGAGTCAGGAGTTAGATAGGTAAGTAAGAAGTATGTAGAATAGTATAGTATCTCTTTTAATAGTATATTAATGTAATATAGTATAGTTTTAATAAAGCTATCCTTCAGCCTTCTGATCTGGAGCCAGACATCATCATTTCTTCCCACATCCGGGGTTCGCCACAGTTTTTACTATAGATATACACAACTTAATTCTGCCCATTGCTTAAGTAGGTATTTGATGTCAAAAACTTGTGTTAAAGTTCAGTGCTCCAATAAAAATTGAAGGATTAAGTCCTACACAACAAATTAAATTCTTCTGCTTCTAAACAGCACTTAAAATTACTTTGCTAAAGAGCACTGACAAAAATCTAAAAATATAACTATGTAATTATATTAGTTATAAACACCATTTTCATAAATTCTGTCTTTCCTATTGAACCTCCTCTTAGCTTTTTAAAGTTTTTTTTGGTTGTTTGGTTGGTTGAATTTGTGGATTTTTTTTTTTTTTTTGTTGCATGGGTTGTAAACCTTATAGTCTCTGCAAAAGTAATAAAATGTCAACCTAATACATCCCTCACTTTATTCTATCTTCAGTTTTTGTGCAACATTTGTTATATTTCCTAGAAGAAAAAAAAATAAAGTTGAGTAGATTACAAAAACAACCACCACCTACTTATACCATACCTCTGAGCCTTCTGCATTAAAATGATCCAAAGCTTGTTTCCTCAATTCCCCTTTTATTGATCCATCAAGTCTCTAAAGAGATTGAATGATACAGTTAAAAAGGAACTCCTATTATAGTCTATCTGGAGCAACTTGAATTCTCAATTGCCAAACCAATTGGGGGGAAATAAGAATAATGTAATGCTTTCAATTAATCAGTTTAATTTCAAAATACTATTAGGCATATAGTAATTGCTAGTCTTTTACTGTACAGAAAAATTAAACTTTAATAAATCTTTCTACAAAAAGGACACTTTTTAAAAAATAAAATGGTAAAAATCAAGGCTTCTTGACTACTACCAGCAAAATTCTTACCTGAAAGGGAAACTGACGATACTTCAAATACTCTGCAAGGATGTCTAGCATCCTCACCATCTGAGAGAAAATCAGTACTCTGTTGCCACGTTCTCGTAGACGAATCAGTAGCTTGTCAAGAAGGATTAGTTTTCCACTGCTACGTATTAAATGCTACACGACAAGAAAGCATGTATCGCAAAGTAAGTTCACCTCAACACTAACATACACTGCAGATGGTTAGACATTCATTAACTGAACATGAAAGTTGTATAAGCATTTAGTCAGTCCTGATCTTGTAAAAACTCATTATAAAAGCTTTAAGTGCTCTAACTGAAATCAACAGGGGTACCGACTAGCATGTTTTTCAAATAAATGCATTTCTCAGCTCTGGCTCATAAACCAGCATCGTAACATTTCATTAAAAAGTTAAACAAATATACTGTGCTATGAGTTAGAGCAGTTACAGTGCAGACTCAAATTCTCTTCCACCAAATAAACAAGAAGATTACCTGACTACCTTAGCCCTACTTGCTCCTCACCTTCTGTCTTTTGAACAGACCTAAGCATTGGTACTTGATCCTCTAAGTATTTTTAAACTTTGCCTAATCAGTCAAGTTTTTCTGACAAGAAAAAAGTGAGAGGGATCCTGTTAATAGAAGTCAACGTGCTTTATCTGGGTTACGATGTTCAACCTTCTCAGCTCCAGTCGAAACAATTAGAACAGAAACTCAGGTGGCATGCTGAATTTAATGTTGAAATCATTAGGCCTCTAGCTGAAGAGGCTCAGGATAGAATTTTGGGGAGTAAAAAGCTGGGAGTTAGGTGCTTTTATTCTTTATGCCAGAAATGAGAAGGATGTATCATTCATAATTAGAGCTAACAAAGTTTAATCAGATGAGCCAAGGAAATCATTGTTACAAGTATGCAATTACCAGCAATAATGGCTGAATGGTTCTGATGAGATTAATTATAAATTTGAATAGTTAGAGTATGCCAAGTTGCAAACATCCTTTAGCTTTGAAAAGCATTTTATAATAAAAAAAAGCTTGTGCAGTGACAACTTGTGATTTCAATCAAGTAGTTTTGGGAAAGTTTCTACATTATAAACTTCAAAGTTTACAGAAAAAAAACCCTTGATCTTTCCAAACATTTATGGTGTTATAAACTGCATCAATTATAACAGTCCTTTTATTTGTTGCTGTGTTTCTCAGCAGTTTTAGTACAAAGATTAGTTAACCTTTACAAAAAACCCAACTATAAACCCACAACACAATCACAGACCATCTTTGGTAGTGATACTATAATTGCTTTCATTTATAACAACAAAACAAATAGACTAAGCTTAAAGAGATTCAGCAGATTACTTTCTGCTATCACATGGATTGTTGGTGTACCACTGCCAGTCACATACATTTGCATTTATATTCAATTTATCTGTTTATTTAACTGTTTTATTTTATTCTGGGTTTAAAATAGGTATTCAGTTTATTTAGTCTGAAAATGCAGACTATTTCAAACTATTTCCTTTTTATTTTGATCATAATTCAAGCCAAGGATATTCTATTTAGTATTGATCTCTCAATTATTCAGTTCCAATTAAGAAACAAAGAGAAAGACAATCAATTCACTTACCTGTAAAACCCAGGATGCACATTTGATAGAGAACTCAGTCTTTCTTAACATAATTTAATAAGAACAAATAAATTGACAGAACACTATACAATTATTGCATGCATATTAGAGATATAAAATCACTTAACTTTTTTTTTTTTAAAGGTATTACCTGTAAGGCTTCCTGTTTATTATAGAATTCATTATCATCTGGTGGTTTAATGAGGTAGCAATGGTTACAGCACTTCTTGAGTTCCATCATAATGTTCAAAAAGCCCGAGGTACTACCTTTTGAACCTTTACTCAGGGCTTTATAATTCCTGGTTAAAATCCACCTATGATACAAAATGTACACAATGGAAGTAATTTCTAAAAATTTGTGGAAATATGAAGGATGTAAGCTCTCAAAATATCAGTTAAAACTACATTATGAAAATTATTACACATCAGTAATTTTTATATAGAGATGTCATTAAAATAGCAGAAATTAAAAAGTGCCATTACTTACTTGTAATATTGCTTCTGCAATGCACTCATTTCCATCCTCAAAATTTGTTCAACCTTAGCAGGTAAAGACTTTTCTACATCTTTTTTAACTCTTCTGAGTAAAAATGGTTCAAGTTCTTTGTGAAGACTTGCATAACCAAACTCTCTCCCTTTGCCATGCTCCTCTTCAAAATCTTCCCAGGAAGAAAACCTTCAACACAGAAAGAATAAAGGTAAAATAATGACATACCATGAACACAGACACATAAATATACCATGTGCACAAACACAAACAGACTTCTTCACTACTCCCCTCTGTTTTATTACATAAGTTTCTGACTTTGCATCTCACAAGAAATTCAAAATATTTTGTCTGCAAATAAGAGAATGGAAATTAACAAACTTTTGCAGAATGAAAATTCAAAACAAAGTCTTGAATTTTAATTCCTTCAGTGAAAACACAACATTTTACTTTTCTGCATGGAAACACAGGTAGAAGGATATAGAAATTCAATTATATTTCTCAAGAGCAGCATGAAAATTAGTTGTATAGCTGGAGGAAGTGCAAGAGAATAGACCACATACCTTTTGCAGCTTGTATGGACTAGCTGAAATGTGATTATCCTCTGGTATGTGCTAACAGATTAAGAGAATGCACTTTGTGATCAAATGAAGAATAGGTGCCAGACAACAAACTTAGTGGCTTTGTTTGTAAGGTTCTGAAGAAGTCAATGCAATGCATAGCACTGAAATTAATTGGAGTTACAATGCTTTGTATTTACAAGATATTTGAAAGGAAGATGTGTTCTTATTTATTCTAAATATAAACAGAGGTCAGTATAGAATAATGTCAACCTATTCTATGCAAATCGTAAGGGGAAACTGGCTGCCTGAATCATAGAATCATGGAATGTCTTGAGTTGGAAGAGACCCACAAAGATAATCAAAGTCCAACTCCTGGCCTTGCACAGGACTACCCCAAGAATCACACCACGCGCCTGAATAAATTACTGGATATTGGGCATTGAGGTTTTCATTCATGGTGTTAACACAGAAAAGATGAGATCCTCAGCTCCATTCTATTTCCCTACAGCATATCCATATGATTTTCCTTTTAAATTAAGATGAAACATGTTTTCAAGGTTTTGAGCCATACATCAATCCATCCTTTTTCTGAACTGCCAAAACAGAAAAAGTGACAGCTGCTACCAAAACAATTTATCCAGAGCAGCATGAAAAATATGTGCATCTATTTTATAAAAAATATTAAAACTATTTCACAATGCAATTCTTTATTGATTCTCCAATCACTACAATACCCCCCCCCGACACCAACAAACCCCCCCTATCACATTCCTTACTTTTCTGGCATGATGAAGTGCAGCAAAGACCAAAGCTCTTTAAGGGAGTTTTGCAGAGGGGTTCCAGTAATAAGAAGACGATGATTAGACTTAAAGTCTATTAAAGTCTTGTACAGAAGTGAATCATCATTTTTTAAACGATGAGCTTCATCAACTCCTATAAATACCCAATTCAGACCACCAAGGAATGACTTCAAGAAATTGGGGAGAGGGAAAGACATTATACAAGTTAATATATTATGCAATGTCTGACATTTTACATGAGGTTATATATACACCATCACTCCTTTTATTTTATATAAAAAAGGACACCTATATGTTTTTGATAATAATTAGGGGGTTTATGTTTGCTAGATTCAACAAAAGGCTATGCAGGCATCCCAAGATTAAAAGAAAGTATAAACCAAGTTTATACTTAGGGTGAGGAAGAAGACAAAAAGCTGATCTTTACATTTTCAATTGACAAAAAATCCCAACATAAATCCACTATTGACTCTCTTCTTTTCAGCATGTACAAACAATTTAAATAGAAAGTCAGCAAGCAAAACTTTTTTATTATAATTATCATATGCTGTTAAGATTAACAATAACTTTATATGCTACCATCAGGAAGAGAGTAGTAATATAAATATATGTAATACTGCACACACAAATACAAAGAAAAAACATGAGATTTCAGAGTTGTGAATCACAGGTGTTTGGAGCTATGGACTGGTTTGTTTTTCCAGTTCCTGGATGACTAACAGGAGAGATTTTGAGATGCAAAGAAATTACTACAGAAATGTTGTTGCCAGATGAAGAATTGCTTGCAGCTGGTGGGTTAATACAATGCTTACCCTTCAAAAAACATTGGCCTATGGAACCACACAATGCTTATTCTGTAGGAAGAAGAGCTGGAAAGCAACCAGCCCAGGTTGTGCCAACTTTTACTAGTTCACCAGGTGGTCAGGTATGACAAAGAGCCCCAGAACAGAACACATGCATAAAGGGGAGGGAACATATGTTAATGACTTCAGGGAAATGATTATCATATGTATGTTTCTTCTGGGGAAAACCTATGAATGTGTATGTAAAATATAGCATATAAACAGGATGTTTCCTGTACTTAGCATGTATTTCAGAGGAGATATCCCCTCATGCATTCAGCCAAATAAAGAATGTCTGCTTCTTCATGCTACATTGGTGTTATGGATTTTTATTTTTACAGATTTTGGTAACAATGTAAAGCACAAGCAAACTGAAGAAAAATAAGTTTTACCCACTTGATATGTGGGTTAAGGGAGGGGGCAGAAAGTCTAACCACACATACATAAAATCTAAAAGTGCTTAAAGAAAACAACCTTCATACTTCCAAGAGTAAAGTTGTCATACTCCCCCATTCATTTAACAGCCCAGAACCTAAATATGTGCCAACTCTAAAGGAATTTTACATTGTACAAATTATTTATATATCCCTGAAGAAGTAAGGGTCATTACCTTATCCTTCAGCAAAATTTCATAAGTTGTTAGAAGTATATTAAATTTTAATCGCTTGGTCTGTGGATGCATCCATTCATGAGTTCTTATCTACAAGAAGAATCAAGCAAACTATAAGCTAGAGAAAAATGGTCTTATTACTCAGGATGACTTCAGGTACTATAGCAATATAGAAATATCCAAACCTGACCACTGATTGGTTTGACCCAACTTCCTGGAAAAAATTCACTTCCATGTCAAACCACGACAGTGACATACAAGAATCTGATCATGAACAAAGAACATAACATGTGAAGCTTTTTTTCTTAAAGTTATTAAACAGTGGTGGTGGGGTGTTTGTTAGCTTTTGTTTGGTTGGGCTTTTTTGTGGATTTCTTTGTGTGTTTTGGGTTGTTTTGTTTGTTTTTAAACTTTAATGAATAAGGTTCCTTATAGTCTTCCTTTCAGGAAACAAATTAAGATTATGTCTGTTTGGCTTAAATAGTTATTTTATGTACCTAAATAATCGCATGACAAAAGACAATTTATTTTCAAATGCAAGGTTGCATTTTTAATCCTTGTTATTATTAAGCAAGAATGAAATTTTTCACATTCAGTCATATCAGATCAAAATTTATGCTTTTAATTTGCATTTTAAGCACATGCAATGTTTCAAATAATTATTTGCTCATTCAGAATCAAAATATTGGAGATTAGCATAAGACGGGAACATGAAGTGAGTCTTATTTACTGCTAATATTTCCAATGATACAAAGAAATACTCACCATATTTCTGCTAGTTATATCTCCTAAGTAAACCACAGCATTCATCTGAGGAGCCCAAGTTTGAATCTCTCTTTGCCAAGATGTCAAGGTAGAAAGTGGCACGACTAGCAAGAAAGGCCCATACAGTTGATGTTCGTGAAACAAGTAGTTCAGAAAAGAAATTGTTTGTATTGTTTTACCCAGACCCATTTCATCTGCAAGAATACAACTATTCCCTCTAAAAAAACAAACAAACAAACAAACAAAATTTATAAATGCTTTCAAGTTAAAACCAGCAAGACTAATTTAAGACTACTTACTTGCACCATGAGTGGGCAAGCCAGTTCAGTCCATTTAACTGATAATCTCTTAACTCTAAACCTTCATGTCCTCCAATATAAGATGGCTGCTTCTTTAGTGCAACAAACCTTGGCCTCTGTTTTAGAATCTGTCAAAAGCAAATTGAGCATCAGTCCTACTACTAAGTGAAGTTACCAATATATCTTCTTATAGAAACAAAGTAGCTGTACGATTCCGTTTGGTCACCAAGTTTAGTCTTTATTCATGACAAACATCTAAGCCATATAACAATATCCACCCATTTGCAAGCTAAAATTAGTTTGCTGATCTAAATTCCACAACAGAAATGACAAGAACTAATTTACAAAGGTTACTTTTAAAACAAATTAAAGTAATAAACAATTTCATCTTTGAATGGCAATAAAATAAGTAGGAGCAAATATAGAATCATAGAATGGGTTGGGTTGGAAGGGACCTTAAAGAACATCTAGTTCCAACTCGCCTGCCATGGGCATGGACACCAAAGTCTATTCTTAATAGTAATACTTCCTACATATATAAATATGGCTATCACTATTACTGTTATGGACAGCATTCAAAAATATTTTATAATATGCATTTTTGAATGCATAAAATAGATCAGCTTTGAAAAAAAATATTGCAACTGTATAAATCCATTGAAATTACACACTCACCTTGCAGTCCTTAAATGGAGTAGTCTTGGATTGGTTTCTGCTAAAATACTCATCAATACGCGTCTGAAATTTTTTGGCAATGAGAGCACCGTCTTCCCAGCTACATTCTGAGTAAGGCAGACCTTGCCATTTGCAATAGTAATCTGGATAACCAGCTGCTGATTTCTGATTTGAATGAGCTGCAGAAACGCATCAGAGATACCAGATCAGTATTTTCTTTCTGTATTTTAAGAAAGCACTCATTTTAGGTGATAAGACAACATGAACTAGTTTCACAGCAAAGACAGTATGATAACTTTTCTCCTCATCAAAGATTTGGTTTTGCCTTAAGCTGCTAGGGATATTAAAAACCTAAATTTCTTAACTATAAATTCAACATGCAAGCAATAAACGTGTAATATTCTCAAGACTGTTTTCTATCTGGAAGTTTGTCACGTACCAATTATTCTCTCCACTATTTGATACTGTTTATGTAGATCATCTGTAAGTTCCTGCTGGCAGTTATAATATTCCACATCTTCTGGAGAAGCATTTTTCAGCCTGAAACGGGAATTCATTTGCAGCACTTACTATATTGTGCAGTTCTAAAATTAAGAAAATCTGGCAATTTTAAAGCTCTGAATGTAAGCACCATAGGAATGCTGCTTAGAGAGCTTCTTTGGAGAAGCTACAACTCTGGAATTCCTGCTATAAAAGTGTTGCATCTGGCCTAGGTACATTATCACTGATGACTGAGGAAGCTTATAAAGAAATTACTATCAGCTACACCTTATACTAGTCATGCAGATAATTTACAATATCTGTTCTCAATACAGTTAATGTACTTCACACGGCATTTTCACAGAAGAGCACAGATGGCTCACTATAAGAATCTATCTTAGGAGTCACTAAAAATTCCACCACTGTTCATAGATTATATTAAACATATTAATAAACTGGAATACCATAACATAGCACTAAAATGTAAGGAATTTTAAAATTTCTTGGTTCTGAGGCTTTGACAGAAGTTTGAGCAAGAAAACTACATGCTGTAATGTTTTGAGTGCTTTAGCCATTTCTGGTATTTTTTAATCTCTGCAGCAATTCCCAAAGAATTCTGATCAAAATACAATCAATAACAAAATTAGTAAAAGTTAAGATTTAAAACAAAACCAGAAAACCCACCACTCATCTTGTTAAAACTTTGTTTATAACACACATATTAAAATCTAGGTGCAGAAGCTGCTTCTTTAAAGCCCTGATTTTACAAGATTGTGTGAGTATTGTCATGTGCTCAAGTAAAGTTGGTGTGCTCAGAATCTTACAGGATCATAAGGTGTTAGGAAAGCTTCAACTTTAGAGCTTTTGTCTTCCTGTTTTACAGGCACTTTAAAAAATCTATGTTGTTACAAAAATATGCAACATGGAAATAGTTATAAAAATACTCACCAGCGTTTTGTTTCCTGATCCTTTTTCTTGTAGTTGTCCAGTTTCTTCATTCCTTTAACATTTTGTTGCTTCAGTGTTTCCTCAGTTTCCCATGTATTATGGATGTGTGACCAGCCTTTCCATTTAATAAGATACTGTATTTCTCCTGGCTCCTTTGACTTTTCAAACCCAGTATTTGGGTCACCATCTGCCTCAACTGCATAGATGGTGGTTGCAGCACCAGTGGCTAATAAAGAAACAACACTATAAGGCTTGATGCACTGTCATAAATTAACCAGTAAAAAAACACACTGCAGATAGCAATTTGTGATGCTCTTATATGAAGATGCAACTTGATTAATTATATCTACAGTGCTTATGTCAGTCTTCTTATTTGAAGAATTATGATGTAGCTATATTAACACATGCACAAGTATACCAACAAGATTCAAAAAGAGCAACCAAAAAACACTGCATCTAACCTATAGTATGTCTTCTCATGAGAATTTTCTTAGCATTCCTAGTCTTTTTAATGATCCTGAGAGATTGCTCCACTAACAATGCTTGCTGTCATCTTTGCTATGTCCTTCTCATCACTGAGAATATAAGATATTGAGAATTGTGCTTAATCAGCCTTGAGACTTCAATAGCCTACTATTCAATTATTACTATGGATGCCATAAATAAAATTTACAGAATCAAAGAGTGGTTGAGGTTGGATGGGACTTCTGGAGGTCATTGGTCCAACCTCTATGCTCAAACAAAGTCACCTAGAACCAGTTGCCCAAGACCATGTCCAGATAGCTTCTGAATATCTCCAAGGAGGGAAACTACACTATCTCTCTGGACAACTCCAACATGCAAACTGGTAATAACAGATGAGTAGAATGATAAGGTACTCAACAACTTTTTTTCCTCAGTCAAGGCAGGAACTGAGGAGGCAAAGTCTCTCCTAATGCAAGTGAAGATCAGGTTCGAGACCACCTGAGGAATCTGAACATAAATAAGATTTTGGGACCTGATGAGATGTACCCCAGAGTCCTGAAGGAATTGGCTGATGTAGTTGCCAATCCACTCTCCATGATATTCAAAAAATCATGGCATCCAGGTGAAGTCCCAAGTAACTGGAAAAAGGGAAACATTGCACCCATCTTTAAAAAGGGTAGAAAGGAGGAGCCTGGAAACTACCAACCTGTCAGCTTCAGCTCTGTGCCCAGGAAGATCACGGAACAGATCCTCCTAGAAGCTGTGCTAAGGCACATGGAGGACAGGGATGTGATTTGGGACAACCAGCATGGCTTCACAAAGGGCAAGTCCTGCCTGATCAACCTAGTGGCCTTCTATGATGGAGTGACTCCATCAGGAGACAAGGGAAGGGCTACAGATGTAATTTATCTGGACTTCTGTACAGCCTTTGACAAGGTCCCCCGCAACATCCTTCTCTCTAAATTGGTGGACTATTTCATGGATAAGGAATTGGCTCCATATCCAGATGGAGATCAGTGATGAGTGGTGTCCCTCAGGGGTCCATATTGGGACCAATGTTATTTAATATCTTCATCAATGACATAGATGAAATGATTGAGTGCACCCTCAGCAAGTTTGTAGACAACACCAAGCTGAGTGGTGCCATTGACACACCTGAAGGATGGGATGCCATCCAGAGGGGTGCCATCCAAAGGGACCTGGACAAGCTCAAGAAGTGGGCCCATGGGAACCTCATGAGGTTCAACAAGGCCAAGTGCAAGGTCTGGCACCTGGGTTGAGGCAATCCCTGATATCAATACAGGCTGGGGGATGAAGGGATTGAGAGCAGCCCTGTGGAGAAGGACTTGGGAGTACTAGTAGATAAAAGGCTGGACATGAGCCAGCAATGTGCTATCAGAACCCAAAAAGACAACCATATCCTGGGCTGCATCAAAAGAAGCATGGCCAACAGGTCGAGGGAGGTGATTCTGCCCCTCTACTCCCCGCTGGTGATACCCCACCTGGAGTATTGCATCCAGTTCTGGAGTCCTCAGAACAAGAAATACACGGACCTGTTGGAGCATGTCCAGAAGAGAGTCATGAAAATGATCAGAGGGCCGGAGCACCTCTCCTATGACGACAGGCTGAGAGTTGGGGTTGTTCAGCATGGATAAGACTCCACTTTATTGTGGTCTTTCAATACTTAAAGGGGACTTATAAAAAAGAAGATAGGGACAACCTTTTTAGTAGGGCATTCTGCTTTTAGCTGGGATAGAATTAATTTTCTTTATAGTAGCCAGTATGGTGCTATGTTTTGAATTTGTTATAGAAACAGTGTTGATATATCAGGGATGTTTTAGTTATTGCTGAACAGGGCTTACACAGAGTCAAGGCCTTTGCTACTTCTCATACCACCTCACCAGGGAGTAGGCTGTGGGTGCACAAGAAGTTGGGAGAGGTGGTTTGTTTTCCCAAGTAACCATTATGCATGATGGGCCCCTGCTTTCCTGGCTATGGCTGAACATCTGCCTGCCAATGGAAAGTAGTGAATGAATTGTTTGTTTTGCTTTGCTTATGTGTGCAGTTTTTGCTTTCCCTATTAAATTGCCTTCATCTCAACCCATGAATTTTCTCACCTTTTTATTTTTTCTGATACTCTCCCCCATTCCACAGGGGAAAATGAGTGAGCAGCTGTGTGGGGCTTAGTTGCATAGGGCCTGTTGCCATAGGACAAGGGGTAATGGTTTTAAACTAAAAGAAGGGAGATTTAGACTAGATATAAGGAAGAATTTTTTTAATGACAAGGGTGGTGAAACACTGGCACAGGTTGCCCAAAGAGGTGGTAGACGCCCCATCCCTGGAAACATTTAAGGTCAAGTTGAACAGGGCTCTGAGCAATCTGATCTAGTTGAAGATATCCCTGCTCATTGCAGGGGGATGGGAGTAGATGAACTTTGAATGTCTTTTCCAACTCAAACTGTTCTATGATTCTATGACATTTGCTTTCCTCTAGTCCTCAGGCACTTCTCCCAGTTGCCATGATCAAAAATTATTGAGAGTGGCCTTGCAGTTACATCTACCAGCTCCCTCAGTACTCATATGTACATTCCATCAAGGCCCATTGACTTATGTATGTCCAGATTGCCTAAGTATTCCCTGGCCTGATCATCTTCCACCAAGGGTACATATTCTTTGCTCCAGATTTCCCTCCCTGATATTGGGGACCAGGGATTCCTGAAGACTGGTCTTGATAGTAAAGACTGAGATGAATAAAGCATTCAGTACCTCAGCCTTTTCCATGTCCTGTGTTATCCTGTCATTCAGTAGTATCCCCATATTTTCCTTAGTCTTCCTTTTGTCACCTATAGAGAGGCCTTTGTTGCTGTCCTTGACAACCCTTGCCAGATTCAATTCCAAGTGGACTTTGGCTTTCCTAACTGTGTCTCTGCATGCTTCGATAGTGTCTCTGTATTCCACCTTCCCTATACCTCCTCTTTGGTTTTGAGTTTTGCCAAGAGCTCCTTGTTTATCTCTGCAGGCCTACTGGCAATTTTGCCTGACTTCCTGCTCTTTGGGATGGGCTGCTCTTGAACTATTTCTCCCTAAACTCATTTTACTACTCCCCACCCCCATCTTCAGATCTTCAGAATTTTATGTGGGGTAATTTTTAATTAAATACAGTCAGTATTACAGCTGAAGCACACTAGCAGAAAGAAATAGGCTCATTTCTGTGAGGAGAGCCAAATAAGGAAGTGGACCTAACCAGATGCAGGGGACAGATATAGAAACAGAGCATTTCAATAGTAAAAAGCATGTAAAATAAAGAAGCTTAGTCCAAAAGCGATGACACTGTGCATTAGAGTAAGGGGCTAGAGTAAGAATGCACTGGAAGAAAAAGAAGCAACACACAAGCAGGACACTGAATCTCATCAGATGCTGGAAATATGAAACCCCTACCATCATCCATAAAATTAGTTCTAGAAATGCACATGCAAGCATATCACTGAAATTTTATATTCCACCATCAATTGCACTGTATTGGGACTATTTGAAAATAAATAACTGAAATCGCAATCTCAATGGTTCAGCCTTCCTAACATCATCCTTCATCATTCAGGCTACAGGTTAGCTCTCATATTCATTCCATGTTCTCTTCACCCTCCTGTATAGAGTTTATACCTATCAAATATCAATAAGCTGTACAAATAGTGATATAACAGTATGCTATGCATTTAAGCAATATTCCACTTCGTTTTTTCTCTTTCACAGAACCACAGAATATGCTGAGTTGGAAGGGACCCACAAGAATCATCGAGTCTAACTCCTGGCCCATCCCCAAGAGTCACACCACGTGCCTGAGAATATTGTCCAAAGACTTCTTGAGCTCTGTCAGGCTTAGCTCTGTGACCACTTCTCTAGTTACTTAAGTTCTGCTATGTTTTATTTTATAAGGCTTACAAAAGAAACATCCTTATGAGTATGAAAAACAAAATAAGATTACTTTCTGGTACTTTAAAACTTCTTTACAAACATCACAGGTTACCTACAGCTGAGAATAATTGCTGTTGACATTGCACCACAATGCAGTGCAGCATCTTAAGAACACTGATAACAAAATTACCTCCTTTTCGGCCAATTCGACTATCCATAAACTTCTCTATAGTTTCAAATTCATCTTCTTCAGGCTGTGGGACATCTTCTCCACAAACTTCCAACAAGTCATCAGAATCTGTCTTGGTTTCTTCAGCTTCTTTGTAGCTAACATTGACTGTTGCCTGGCGACGAGATCCTCTCTTGTCATAGTCATCATCGTCTGACAAATCAAGCTGCCTCTTTTTCTGTACTGCAATCTTTTTGCCACTTTTTGGCTCAATTCTTGAAGGCAATAAGATACAACACAACAGTGGAGTCTCAACATGGACAACTATAAGCCTTCTATATTTGTTTCTGAATACATGTTTTTCATGACTATTCAGTTACACCAATTTCAGTAGGAGCAGACAGGAAAGAGGTATTCAACACAAACCACTGGTATGATAACATCTTTAGTAGATTAAAAAAAGTCTTCAAGTTCTGTAATAAATATTAATGTTTTCATTTGCCTGTATAGTAGTACAGTACTTGATTACAAATTAGAAATAGTACCAGAGTAGCTAAAATGCAAGACCTTCTTACCTGCTTGGAGGTTTCCGGCTTTTGACTTTGTTTTCTGGCTCATAGTCAGATTCACTATCTTCACAACTGCTTTTCTCTCTATCTTCCTCTGATTCAGAATCAGAACTAGTTCCTGATACTGACCCTGACCCAGACATTTGCCAGTCTTCACTGTACATATTGAGAAACAAAATAGTAACTCACATTAGTTTTCGGGGGTGGTTGTCTTGTTTTTAAATCAAGCATTCACCACAGGCTTGCTGCTTTAATTTCAACATTCTTTACAGAAATAAAAATGTTATAATAGTCATTTCAGCTGGAATGACAGAAAATTATAATGGATGGATAACAGGTAAAAATACCAAGTGGCTTCAAAAGGAATTGAATTCTGTTATCAAGAGACAGATGTAAAGAACAAAATAAACAAAAAATATGGATTTCTGTATAAAATACAGCTTTAATAATTGAGTTATTTTGACATGAATAAGCCCGACACCCTTAATGACTTTAGTTGGAAAGATACATATTTACTGGAACTTACCTATGCTCGTCATAAAAACCATAACATTATATTTTGCCGAATCCAAAATTCTCTAATAGCTATATCCCCTGTGCCTCGTGAATTATTAGCAACTTCAGCACAGGAACAAAAAATAATACAGAATCAGACTGAGAAACACACAGAAAGATTTCAACCATGGCAATCAGAGGCACTGGCTCCCAAAAGCCCCATCTGAGCTTCCAATTCAGTGCTTAACACTCATGCAAGATATTATGAGTAAGCCACTTGTGACTCCCAGTGGCCGTATCTCTGTTCTCCTGCTTAGCTGAGATATTCTACTTTGCAAGAGGAAAGATGTACCCACTGATCAACAGTATCTTAACTCAGACTCTGTTTGTACAGAGAAATTTAATCTTAATTGCTTAGGTGCAGGTGGAAGAAAAGTCTGGCATGCATTTTTGAAAGGTTGCTAAATCTTTATACTACTACCTATTACCAGTCTTATGGGGTCTTTGACCAAGATGATCAAATAGTACTAATGTCCTTCAAAAGTAAAATAATACTCAAAGACCTTTTCATTCCATTTCAGATGAGGAAACCTAAGAATCAGGGCTTTGACACTTCTTTCAATTAAATATGCAGTGGTCCTCAAATTACATTTTCATTGTGGTCAATACATCTGTGTGTCGTTGAAATGCTACAGAAACATCTGTCTCCTTAAAAGATTTTTTTTCTGTAAGCTGTAAATTAAAAAAACACCCAAACAACAACCTCTCCCTCCAATAAAAACAGGAAAAAAACCCATCCCAAACCATCCAACTCCTCCACCCCTATGCAAATACACAACTTGTATTTATTTGGAGATATAGACAACATATAGAACACCACACTCTGTACAGCTTGGAGCCTGTACTAAGTTTATATATAGAAATCAGCTCTGCATGTCAGATAACAGCTGCAAACATACTTGTTCAAAATAGGTATAAATCAAAATCGAAGCACTGGATATATGGGGTTATTTGGTTACTAGTTTCTAAACTATCTTTCCTGTAACAGATTATGTTATTAGGTTTAATCACATTCTTAAGTAACAAAAGACAGAATGACAATTCACTCGAGAAGTACTATTTTGCATAACAGGCTCTTTTTGCCCCCTCTCCCCTTTCTTGAAGATATTATATTGACAACCCTGAATACTGAGATGATTCATTTAACTGGAGAAGAGGAATGAGAAAAGAATTCAATTTCTATACACTGTTCATTAAAAAAAATACAAATCAACACAACAACAACCAAACAAAACTCACAAAATTACAAACAAAACAAAAACAAAAACACCCCTCCAACACACAAGAGATCACTACCAATGAAAAGGTATAATCTTTTTCACAAACTATTTCATTTACAGCTTAAAACCAGCTCAATTTCAACTTAGATTTATTGACTAGCCAAGATGGTTTATTACTGTCAAACCTGTAATAACTGGGGGAATGTTGCCTCTAAAGTGTTTAAAAATTTGGCATTAACTATGGGATTCCAATTCAAATTTTATCTGAGACAAGCTAATTAAGTAATTTCCTATTTCTTCAATAATTTTCAGAGAGGACCTTCAGCTCAAAAACATGCCACAAATAAGACTATTTTAAAAATAAAAAGTGGTGATGAATGTTTTCCAATAACACTGTAGGTAATACAGTCTCTTGCTCAGAAATGAATAGTGATATCATAGAATTATAGAATAATTTATGTTGGAAAAGACCTTTAAGATCTATATATATATTGCTTTCAGAGTATTTATTTCAAAATGTTTCAAAATGTAAATCAAAATTGAGAAGCACAAGACTGTATTTCAAGTGCAGCGAAATTAAGACTGGCTAATTATAAGCATTATGTCGCCATAACAAAAAATTATATTATTTATTAAAAACACCTTACTCTCTATGTTTGTTCTTCTTGGCTTCATTGGAAGAGTCATCTGCAGAATCTTCACTGTTTGATGAATCCTGCAGATGAAGAAAAGAATATACACAATTCATTACCACAAAAAGAATGAAGCATTTTTAGTATTAAAAAGATAATTCAGCTCCCACTTTCAAACTGAAATCCTATTCTTCATGTCTTATCCTCTTCACCCCCCTCAGTGTACCTACTGATATTGAATAAGATCAGGATTGGTGTTGATTTCATATTTCTCCATCTAAAACATACCATGTCAGCAGAACTCTAGAAACCACTACAAAAAACTGTTATAAAATATAATCATTGTGCCTACATACAGTCAGTTTAGACTGCTGCAAGTTAATAAATCAAGATGAAGGTTCTATCAAAAGCCTATTAAAACCTCTTGCCCTTTGAGAGCTGTCTCACCTTTCATATACTCTCACATTTAAATACCACTAAGAAAATTGTTAGAATAGCATGTATGTTTCTTCTCTCTCCACTCCTAAACAAAAAAAAAATAATAAATAAATCTATGAACTCTCTTAAAATTATTTTCCTAAAACCAATCTGAAGATTAAATTGAAATAATTTTTACCCTGAAAAAGAGTCTTCAGGAAAAGAGTATTTAGCAAGAGCTATAAACTAATATTTTAACTATATATAATTAACTCCTGTGTTCAGTTTTAATGATGAGCAGCTAGATCTGACTAAAAAAGAGATACACAGAGTAATGATGACTTGTGATTACAATGTTTTTTTTTAATAATGAAGGAAATATGAAAGTCTGCTTTCAAATAAATTCTAATTCACAGTCATTAGTGCCCTTAAAAGATATTCATATTGCACAAAGTCAACTTTTGTTGAGCCTATGATTTAGGTTTTAAAAATCTCTAAAATTGAAGTATGGTTCTTAAAAGACAAGAATACTTTTATAATTGTTACAAAAGTTGCAAAAATCCAGCTTTCTACTCCATAGTGTTTTCGAAAACTTCAGCAGCTACCTTTATATAGGAACAATAGTGGAAAATTTTTTAGTATTTTTAATTGTCTTTATGGAACTCAGAAGGAAGAAATATAATGAAATTTAATATAACATGACTTGAAAAATGTATCCATACACCACAGAATATCTAGCTAAAGATATCAATCTAAACTGCTATAATTTTGACACAACTCACCTGAAAACATGTAACTAAGTATTCTCCCCATGTTTCCTCATAAATGTGTCAGTTATTTGAACATTACTTTTATAGACTAAAACCAGACTTGTTAAACACAGAGAGAACAGAACTTGGCTCTAAATAATTTTATTCTAACATATGGGGTAATGAGAAATGCATTTTTACATTTTATTTACTAACTTATATGTTATTCACCTCTTCTGAACCACTGTCTGATGAGGCTGCCTTCTGTTGTTGTTTCTTGAGCACTGCTGATCTCTGCACAGCAAGTATACTTGGACTGGACTTCCAAAACTGAATTGGAATTCAGATACAAGAGTCATTTAAACCTACTGAAACTTTAAACTTTACCATATACTTACTTTTCTTAAGCTGAGCATCATCACTAGTAAGATGAATCTCAATTTCATTCTCAATTTCATTATTAATAAAAAACTCACTGCAAAATACTGCATGCATTAATAATACTGGATAGCATTTTAAAGTAGTGAGACTTCTGTAGAAAGGAATGTTATACAAGAATTGTTGGCACAATTTGTACACCAAGTATAACAATAGTTGTGTAGGCCTCTATTATTAAGATAACTCCTTTTTTTTTAAGTAATTTTTTTAAACTGATCTAGATAACTCCTTCCAGGCCACTTTGCTCATCTATTTTTGCTTCATATGGCAATACTGAAGTACACACAATCAGAATATCTCGAGTTGTAAGGGACCCATAAGGATTCAGTCCAACTCCCTGCTCCTCGCAGGACTACCTAAAACTAAATCATATGAATAAGAGTCTCATCCAGATACTCCTTGAACTCTGACACATTTGGTGCCATGACCACTGCCCCAGAGAGCCTGTTCCCATGACCAATCACCCTCTCAGTGAAGAACATTTTCCTAATGTCCAATCTGAACTTCCCCTGATGCAGCTTCATTCTATTTTCTTGACCTGGTCACCAGAGAGAGGACATCAGCACCTCCCCCTCCACTATCCCTTGTGAGGAAGTTGTAGACTGCCATGAGGTCACCCCTCAACCTTCACTTCTCCAAGCTGAACAAGCCAAGTGACCTCAGCCACTCCTTGTAAGTCTTGCCCTCAAGACCTTTCACCATGTTGTTCCTTTGGACACTCAGTTGGTTAGAGCATGGTGCAAATAACCCCAAGGTTCAATCCCTGTACAGGTCATTCTCTAAAGAGTTGGACTCAGTGATACTTGTGGGTCCCTTCCAACTCAGAATATTTTCTGATTCTAATAGTTTGATGTCCTTCATATATTGAGGTGCCCAAAACTGCACACAGTACTTGAGGTGGGGCTGCACCAGTGCAGTGCACAGCAGGACAATCACCTCTCTCGACTGGCTAGCAATGCACCCCAGGGCACAGTTGGCTCCTAGGGCATACTGTTGACTCATATTCAACTTGCCATCAACCTAAATCCCCAGATCTCTTTCTACAGCATTGCTCTCCAGCTGCTTGTTTGCCAATTTGCACGTATACCCAGGATTACTCTGTCCCAGGTGCAGAATCTGGCATTTGGTCTTATTAAAATTCACACAATTTGTGATTGCCCAGTTTTCTAGTCTATCCAGATCTCTCTATAAAGCCTCTCTACCCCTGAGGGAGTCAACAGCTCCTCCTGGTTTAGTATTGTTGGCAAACTTACTTAACGTACATTCAATTCCTGTGCCTAGATCATTTATAAAAACACTGAAGAGAAAGGGCCCTAATATTGAGCCCCGAAGAACCCTACTAATGACTAGTCACCAGTCTGATGTAACTCAATTTACTATAATTGTGAGTCTGACCCATCAGCCAATTATTCACCCATCATTTTATGGACTTGTCTAGCTGTATGCTGAACACTGTATCCAGAAGGATACTGTGAGAAACAGTATCAAAACCATGAATATGAACAACAACAAAAAAAACCCAAAAACACAAACACAAAAACGTATCCTTAATAGCCTCTGAATATTACAGTAGGAAATATTTTACTACCTTTCATGTATATCATATCATCCAAATTAAGGCCATATTACATAGAGAAACAGATGAGAGCTCATTCATTGCATTGAAGAGATTTCTAGAAACCACTTTTTTTCTAAATTTGGCAGACTTTTTCCCCATACAGAAAACAAGATGTACCTAACCCTGAAATTCTTGCACATTTATTGATATGAAGAACCTCAGCATTAGAGAGACAAGTTTTAAAAATATTAGAAATAGGAACATTATCTGTGGCTTTGTCCTCAAAAATATAAAATATGTTAATAGGTATTCTGCATTATAAAATTTAAGTAATTATCTAACTGTAGGTATTTACAAAAATGAGAACTTAGTAGCCTTGTTTGTTATGAGAGCTAAGTATGTAAATTCATTAACCCAATCAACTTAACATTCTAAGTAAAAATTATGGAAGTTTTGTTTGTTTAAATCAAAACTACTTTTGCAACTATTCTCCACAGAGGGTTTTTTTTTTTCCCATAAAGGGTTAATTTGTTTTGTTTTACCTCAGATCCATCAAGTTTTGGTGGTAGTTTAGCTTGACCTTGTTTCTTCTCTCTAGATGTGTCAGACTCTGAACCAGACTCAGAGTCACTGCTACCAGATTGACTGCTACTTCCATCAGTACTGCTTCCAGAGCTTGAACCAGATTCAGAAGCTGATGCTGATCCAGAATCATCATCTGACTGGCTGCAATTAGAAGTTAACAAGATATTACACAGTGGCTAATTAAATAGGATTTTTTTAAAAGTCACATAAAAAACCTGTAGCTTCACCTATAAATTAATTGTAAGCTTAGCCCAGACACATGGATAGCATACAAATGAATGCACTGGATGAAATCAATCAGGAATGAAAATTCAATTTAATCAGAAACCTTTCACTAAACCTTAAAAGAAGCATTGGGTGCTGGGGCAGAAAGAGGAAGTGGCAAAGGAGGGAGAGAGGAGAAAGAAGAACATTTATCATTAATTTGGAGGAGTAAATCAAGACTATTTCTCACCCACCCAAATCCTTATTTAACTTTAACAAACACAACATATTTTTGCATATACACATACACCCAATTGTTTTAAGTCTTTTTAGATCAGCAGTGTATCGTCCCCCAATTTTTTGAGTACGCATTTCTTCAAAGCAAATATAAACTGTTTTGTTCCCCTGCTTTTATTTTTTTTCATTAAAATAGGTGGGAAAAGTATCTGTAAGGAAGTGCTTGCAAACTACATTTAATGCCATGATTTGGACCATCTATATACAAAATACAACCAAAAATTTGATTAAATAAAATGTTTTTTAAAGTAACTGGAAAACCAAAGATATGTTGTCACACATAATATAAATCCATGCAGACCACCTTATACTGTTAAAATAACAGCAGTAAAATTCCCACGTTATAGATGCATATTATATGATTGGCTTTTTGCAAATATTAAAACAAATACTATATGTGTTATGTTGGAAACTTATGTTGTATTAATCTCTTTTAAGTATAGTTTTTAGGCTATAGCATAATATTAAAATAGAAACTATGTGATATAAGATACTTTTTGTAACTAGCTCAAGGAATGGATAAGATAACCAAGAAATTCTTCACATAGAGATAACAGCAACAGGACACTAAGATCCCAAGAGAATTATTGCCTCGTTATCAGGAAGACTCAGACTTCAAGGGACCAACATGATTGATTTACAAGATGAGGGGGGGAGTTGAAACTAAGCAGAAGACATCCTTTGTTTGAAAAAGAATTTTGGAATCGTGTATGAGATATATGAATATGCAACAGGCTATTGCTTTTAAGGGGTAATCCTTTGTTAGCAAGGTATGCTTTTGTGTCTTAGTGCCCAAGAGCATCCAGACATCCGTAATTCTTTGCTTTTTATTGTCCTTTATTATTCTAACTCTGATTTTCCAAATTCTTATTGCTCTAATTTTTATTACTATTTTTAAAACTATTTTATTACTATTAAACTTTTAAAATTTTAAAACAAGTGATTGGTGTTTTTTACACCACAGAAAAACTCTGTACAAGTCATATAATTAGTGACAAATTCAAAGTCATACATAATCAGTGACCTGAGCATACTCTTGAGCCACTGGATTAGGCCACCTGTACATCAATTTCACACTATACTTAACATATTCAAATAAAATAATATTTAAACATTTATTTAATGACTATTCAAAAGCATAGAAACATTTGGTTTTCTAAAATAATTTTACAAAGGAACCAAGCTGACACTTTAATCAAATTCCTCATTAGGTTAAACACTAGCATACTTTAGAGATATCATGGGGGAAAACATTGGAATTACAACACCACACAAAAAAAATGCTTTAAAATTATGTATACTTGGGTTGCAAGCATTTAAAAAGAAACAACCTTAAAGATTATAGCAAAATCCAAGACAACAAAAACCCAAAACCTAATATCGAAGTCCAAGCCTATCACTGCCAGCACAATTCACCTGGCTGTCAACCAGTAAGAATGTGTGTGTGGTAGCTTGATCATCTTCTGCACTAGAACACGCTTAATTGACATCATTTAAAGCCATAAAACAGAACCACTACTCTCCTTGCTGCTAACACAAATTAAATCGTACTAGTGAGGGGGAGAAAAAAATTAAGCTATTCAAACTGATTCCTGTAGACAGCACCTCAACCAACCATTTGCATCTGTTGACTTTTAAGGAAAGAAACAAACCACGATAAAACTTCCTTATTTTGAAGTGGAGGGATATGAAAAAAATATGACTGCTAGCTTTACTTATACTTGCTGGAGAGCAACAAAGTTGCTTCCCATGCCTGTCATCAAGGGCCTACTTCAGGCATGATGCTATAATGCTAATGTGAGAAACGACTGCTCACTTTTAAAATTTCAAAGGTTTATTAAACCTTAACAAAAAATTACAACAAAGGACTGAATAAGGAAAAAGTTCTCAGCGCTGGGAGCCCCCGTGACTACCAGCCACATGCTCGTCTACAAAATGGATGCTCTGCCTTTTATATCCTTAGCCCCTCCTAAAGTTTTGTTAGTCTACTCTTTCTCTGCCGTCTATTGGTGGAGATTACTTTCTTACATCTTGATTGGAGGTCGGGTGTTGTTATGCTGAGCCTCCTGGTAACAAGCTGGCCTTCTCTAAATGTCCTGACTACTAAGGCTATTACAAGGGGGAGGGGAAAGGGGTCTGTGGGGGAGGGGGGTGGGACATATTACAATAACATTACTATACATCTACATAATATTTATCTCAATTGTGAGAGCCAACTATTACATTACTCATCTATAACAAACTCTTCCTTTTCATTTTCTATAAGTCATTTGGCTCAAACAATTAACTCTTTATTTTTGATTCTGATAATCTACCCTTACTTCTCAAAAAAGAAATAAAAATAATTTTTACTAGCATCTGTTGATGTGGGTGAGGACATTGGGAAGAAGAAAAAAATCTTATTTGGAAATGGACAAATTGGGATACAGAGGCCAATTTAGTCTTGCTTTTTTAGTCTCTGTTGGATTAAGAGACAACTGAGGAATGATAGAGGTCTCGTATGGCTTTCTTGTTCCTACCTTACCATGCCTACGGGGTTGCCACCCGCAGCAGGGCTATAATCTTCTCAGTGGCAAACACAGAGGCCAACCCAGTCTTGCCCTCTATCCCTTGTTTTACCTTACTTGTTGGTTCTTAAGGAAACTGTCCCAATACTTCTTACAGTTCCCTGTGTACCTCCCCTTAACAGATGCTTGTAATTCTTACCTAGTAAAATAGGATAATTACATCAATAAACGATACAGTTCAAACTCCACGCCCAAAGTGTTAGTTAAAAGTAGTTTCTAGGGAATGTGTGCTAGAACAGCAGTGAATCACAGCCATTGTAGACACCCCTGTTCATAGGGATTTAATGGAAACTTAAACCCTATTAAATTTGATGGAAATCGCTGTACGCAATTTTACATAAACCTTTTTAGCAAAATTATACGTAGAGGCAAATTCTTCTCCTTACAAGAATAGAGTGTACACAGAGAGCTGTAGCAACGTATCTGAACAACTTAGGCAACATTGTGCCCCAGCCAAACTATCTCTAGTTATTCTTATCAAAGCCCTCTGGAATTCATCAAGGTTACTAAGACATAAACTGTGTTAAATTAAGAAAGAAGAGGCTGAGAAACAGAATACCAAGACCGCAAGAACTAGATAACAGAGGGCAGTGAACCACCTGGACTGTAACCAATCACATACTCTGAAGAGTATGTGCAGAACGCGTGGACAAGATAGAGGCACCAATGAAGAAATGCATGACTAGCGTGTGCAGTAGTTTTAGAATGTATAAATAAGTGCATAATGTAAACAATAAATGGCTTCTGCTTAATCATATTCATTAGTCGTACAGAAGTCCTGTTTCCCGCATTATTGGTGAACCACAACGTTATACACAAACGTGCTAATGAAGTAGACGGAACCCTTTGGACCTTTTGGACTCTGAAGAAGTGTCTACGGAGTGAAAAAGCGGGAAGCTCGGTCGGAGACCCCCATGGCGTAACCGCGGTGGGGAGGGGTCGGAGGACGGCTCCGGGAAAAATACACTTAAGCTGCAGTGGAACACCGGAAAAGGTGAGCGGCCGGGGGCTGGAGGATGGGGAAGGGACTATCAAAAGAAGAGCAGGCCACTCTAAGAGTCCTCCAGCATAGTCTCTTTAATAGAGAAATTAAATATGACCCAGAGGTCCTGATACAGTTATTAAGGTGGGGTCAGGAGAGAGAATTTTTTTTGCCAGCCCCAAAAGCGTATAAGATACCCCTGAGCTGGAAAAACTAAGAAATGCGCTCTGGGATGCCGTCAGTGACAAGTTAAAAGAAACCAAGGAGATTAGCACAACTTGAAAACTTATGATAACAGTGTTGAAGGCGTTAAAAGCAGAAAGAACAGCCGCAGCAGGGGCAGCAGCAGCCCTAGTGCCAGACGACCCTGTGGCGGCCTTCACAGCGTTTGCACAAGAGTTTTTCATAGGGGTGGACCCAGTTATACCCCTACCTTCTGCACCCGCAGAGCCGGAGTTGCAGGCTCAACAGGCAGTCTCAGACAGTAATATGGTCCTACAGACGGCACTGGCTCTACAGCCTGCACCGGAACCAGAGAGAATGGAGGTGGATGTGCTGCTCCCCCCTCCAGCACCGGGACTACCCACAGGGTGCCCCGTGGTATCCCTTGAAGAGTTAACAATAGCATCAGGGAGGCAGCGCGGCTATTAAGATTCAAAAAGCTTGTGCCACTTTGAAGAGGAGAGTGAGGCTGGAGAGAGAGGCAGCCCGCACTGGATGACTAAACACCGCACTGGATGACTAAACACCGGCTGAGATGTGTCAGAACAAAGATGTTTATACTAAACTAAAGACTCTGACAAGATTAAATTCTCGATTCGAAGATTTACTACTCTGGGTAAATAAGAACTTCTCTGAACTGTGGGACTCCATTGTGTTCGGCTTTTTGATATTGCTGTTAGTAGAGATGGGGTTGCAGCTGTTTTCCTTCGGACCTGTCGTGTAATTAAGGAGACTATGTTGAACTGCATAGCTAGCAGTTTTATCTCTGGAATTTCTCCTGCGCAATAGCGGGTACCATCTTTGACCCCCACTGCCAAGCTCACACCATCTTGTAATATTACACCAGAGGAGGCTGAGGTGAAACAGAGATTTTTAGAGTTAGGTTAACAAAATGAATTAAGCATTTATAATTTAGCTTGTAGAGTTATGTGTTGAATTTTCAACCTTTTAATTAAGAAACCTCTGCCTAGTACAAAGGGCATAGGAAAATGCAAATTTCTGAAGCTTCTTGCATAAAGAACAATACCAGAAGAAGCAAAGAACCCAGATAAAGAAGCTCCTCTGTCTCCAAGCCTATCAAGACTGACAGACGTACTCAGATAAGCACCAAAGGACCAAAAGCGCACGCGCAGAGAGGAAAAGTTCAAAAGTTCAATCATGAGGAAGACCACAATCTTCAGCCTCAGGACCACCAAGAGACCCCCGTACGACCACCACAGCAAACCACGCGTGCCCAGAAGGGCGTGGACTTACTTAGCATGAGAAGCGAGGACAGGCGGGGCAAGGGGTTGAATATGCATGAAAAAGTTGTGCAATGTATTGCATATGGAACGTCTTTAAGAATAAAAGTGTGGGTCAGACTGAGGCTCGGGGCACAAGTTTTAGAGAGCTATCTCGCTTGTGCCGGGCGCTGACATACATACCCACTTCATAACTACCCCAGGTTATGGAGTCTATTTATTTATTCCGCGTATCGTTTCAGTTGGCGACCCAGATGGGACTGCTCTGCTCACCCGCGGGTCCGGTTGAGAGCAGACACCCTCAGGCGCCACGGGGCTTTCCCCCGGAGGGACTCTGCGCCTCGGCTGTACACTGCGGGGAGCAGACCACGGCCCGTCGACTAGCGGATGAAAGCGGTATGTATTAATTTCTTTTCTTAAGGTTGGCACTGATAAGTCGCAAAAAGACGTTTTTGCGCGCAGGTTTGCCCAGGGGCTTGCAAGCAGACCGCCACCGGGAGAGAGGCCGGCGGCGGGAGGACCTCCCCAGCTGATAGCGTGGCTCGGGGAGGGCGAAATCGCGATTTCAGTGTGTTGTGTCCCGATTGCAGTGTGGTGTGTCCAGATTGCGGTGTGGTGTGTCTGTTACGTCCGGACGTGCGTGCTTGTGTGTGTGTGTGTATGTGTGAGTGGAACGGCAGAGCGCGGTGCGGCGTTACTAAGATACAGAGACGCGGCACGGCGGTGCTAGAGAGCGCATGCGCGGGGCAGCTCTCAGCCCACACTACCTGATAGTGCGGGTAGTGCGCATGCGCGGGGCAGCTCTCAACCACACTACCTGATAGTGCGGGTGGTGCGCATGCGTGGCACGGGCTGTCCCTGGCGAGCGGGGGGAGCGCGGCGCGGGGCTTAAGTCGGGTCTTGCGAAAGTGCTTTAGGCGCAGCCTAGCTGATAGCGCAGCGGGCGCGCGGGCACAAGCCGCGGTTTGAGGAGCTGCTTTGAACAACCGCTAGCTGATAGCGCAGCTAGTGGGAGCGTGGTACAAGTTAGGAGTTACAAGCACCGCTTACAAGCATCGCTAGTTGGTAAAAAGCTTGCAAAAGTAGCGAGCCCGGCTGGGCTAAGAGTTAAGTGTTTGTTATACAATAGCACTGCCCTTCAGTGTTAAAAGCTGTCACTGGGAGATCCTTTGCATTACAGGGCGGATAAAGGGGGGATGAATGTGTGTGAATGAGAGGCGGGTTGGTTACCCCAGACCTGCTAAGCGAGAGCGGCAGTCTCCCATGCTGCGTTTCCGTCTTTTTCGCGAGAAAAGCGGCCAGTAAAGAGACGAAGCGAGTGGTAAAAAGAGTGAGAGAACCCCGCCTTGGACTGGGTCTCAGAGAAAGAGTGGGACCCCTTGGTGAGGGGGGGGAACAAAAGGTAATTAACTAGAAAAAAAATATAATTAAAAGGTAAAAAGAAGGTTTTCTTGGCATAATCTATTGAGAAAAATAAAAGGTAAAATGTGCGGGAGGAGCCCCTAAAAATTCTGCTGGATTGAGGGGTTCATGTTCCAAGAGCATCCAGGGTTAAGTTTGCTGGGTTGTTGAGAGCACCCAAGACTGAGTAAAATTTTGCCAGTTTGAAGATAAGTCTGAGAGGATCTAGAGTTGAGAACCACACAGCTAGATTGAGGGGTATCCAAGAACACTGGGACTAGCCAGGGACACCTAAAAATGTAATAGGTGTGTTGAAAAATAAAAGGTACCTTATTGTTGTGGTTGTTTTGTTGTGTGTGAGAGTAAGTAAAAAATAAAGTTAAGTGAATGTAGACAAATGAAAGTATATGTATGCATCCTGCCCTGTTAAGCAGCCTCGCTGTGCTTCCCTGCTGTGACCGACAAGCACAAGTTACGAACCCTCAGAACTGAAAAAGTTCAATCAAATATTGCTTCCATTGATGACCATGATATTGTCTAAAGGAGGAGGCAAGATAGCCTCCTACAAGTACATTAGAATATAATACCTTGTTACAATTTATGTTATTTAAGTGAGAACAAAAAAAAACTACCCCAGCAAACCTTCTAGTTGTAATTCTAAAGCTAAGAAAAGTGAAAAAAAAAAGAAGTAAAATTCCTAGCTGATACTAGAGCAACATACTCGGTTCTAAATACAGCTTTGATGCCCATAAGGGATGATTATGCTATAGTTACAAGAGCGACTGGCCAAACTGAAAAGGCATTTTTCTTTAGGCCACTGAAATACAAACTGGGAAAGCAGTGGGGGATCCACAAATTTCTATATATGCCCAATTCCCCTGAGCCACTTTTGGGCAGAGATTTGCTGGGACAATTACAAGCAACTATTACATTTAAAAATGGGGAGATGACTCTGGAGGTAAATGATCAAAAATATGTAGAAGTATTGAGTTTGATATTAACCACCAGTGAAGTCATGAGAGAAACTGAAATTGATAAAAAGATAATGAATCAAGTATTTCCTAGGGTATGGGCCTCCGATGTACCAGGGAGAGCGAAAAACGCTGCCCTATACAGATCAAGTTAAAAGAGGGAAAGCAACCTGTCAAGCTTAAACAGTATCCCTTGAAGAGGAAGGATAGGGAAGGGACTAGCCCAGTAATTGAGAACTTTTTGCGTCTTGGATTATTAAAAGAATGTCAATCTGATTTTAATACCCCCATTCTACCAGTTCACAAACCTGATGGGTCATACCGGTTAGTACAGGATCTGCGAGCCACAAACAAGGTAACTGAAGATTTGTATCCTGTGGTGGCCAATCCCTACACGTTATTAACTTGCTTAACACTCGAGCTAACTTGGTTTACCATTTTAGATTTAAAAGATGCCTTCTTTTGCCTTCCTATCCACGAAGCCAGCCAGAAAATTTTTGCATTTAAAAATCCTAAGAGCGGGCGAAGAACTCAACTGACATGGACCAGACTCCCACAAGGATTCAAAAACTCACCCACTTTGTTTGGAGAACAACTTGCAAAAAATTAGAGACCTGGGAAGCCCCTCCAGAGGAAGGGAAGCTGCTACAGTACGTAGATGACATCCTGATAGCCGCACGGACAAGGGAAGCATGCATGGCCTGGACGGTAAGCCTCTTGAACTTTCTAGAGCTCCAAGGGTACTGAGTGTCAAAGAAAAAAGCTCAAGTAGTAAAACAGCAAGTAACTTATCTGGGTTACGAAGTCAGTGCTGGACAACGTACCTTGGGCCAAAGCCAGAAGGAGGCAATATGCCAGACCCCTAAACCTCAGACTGTAAAAGAACTACGAACTTTCCTGGGGATGACAGGGTGGTGCAGGTTATGGATCTATAACTATGGACTGTTTGTTAAGCCCTTATATGAACTAATTGCAACTGAAAGCAGGAACATCCAATGGACAAAGGAAGCTACGCAAGCTTTCAACCAGCTGAAAAAAGCCCTCATGTCAGCTCCAGCCCTGGGATTGCTGGACGTGAGTAAGCCTTTCCTTTTATTCTCCCATGAGAAGCAAGGAATCGCCTTGGGAATACTAGCACAGGACCTCGGCCCATATCAGAGAGCAGTGGCTTACTTCTCTAAGCGCTTGGATACGGCAGCTAAAGGGTGGCCTGGGTGCCTCAGAGCTGTTGCAGCAGTCGTACTGAACATCCAAGAGGCACGCAAATTCACCCTGGGCCAGAAAATGACTGTGCTAGTGTCTCACATGGTGTCTGCAGTGCTAGAGGTAAAAGGCGGGCATTGGCTTTCCCCACAACGGTTCCTGAGATACCAAGCTATCATAGTGGAGCAAGATGATGTAGAGATAGTAGTGACTAACATTGTCAATCCAGCCTCCTTCCTCAGTAGAAACCAAGGGGAACTAGTGGAACATGACTGCCTGGAGACCATCGAAGCCACCTACTCCAGCCGCCCTGACTTGAAGGACACCCCTTCGAGAATGCAGAAGTCTGGTTTACTGATGGAAGTGGTTATATCATCAGTGGAAAACGGCACGCTGGGTACGCAATTACGACATGCAAAGAAGTAATAGAATCTGGGCCCCTGCCTACAAATACCTCTGCGCAGAAGGCCGAGATAATTGCTCTAACTCGGGCCCTAGAATTGGCAAGAGAGAAAGAAATAAACATATACACAGACTCAAAGTATGCATTTGGAGTAGTGCATGCTCACGGAGCCATTTAGAAAGAGAAAGGACTGCTGAACTCTCAAGGGAAAAATATTAAACATGCATCAGAAGTGCTGCGACTTCTAGAAGCAGTCCAGTTGCCAGAGAAGGTAGTGATCATGCACATCAAGGCACATCAGAAGATAAACTCAGAATTAGAAGAAGGAAATGAGCTGGCGGATAGGGAAGCAAAAGAAGCAGCAAGAATTGAGGTAATAACTGAGGCAGCCCTGATTCCAGACGGGCAAATTTCCCCTGAAGGTAAACCAAGATACAACAAACTAGAAAAAAAATTAATCTATGAGCAAAAAGGAGACTATAACCAAGAGGGATGGGCCACCATAGAAGGAAAATTAGTTATACCCTCCTATTTATTATGGTCCCTAATAAAGGAAGAACACCAGAAAACCATTGGGGTATTGATGCCCTATCATAACTAGACATTTACAACTCGACAATGTGACCTTTGCCTCCAGATCAACCCCAAAAAATACTCCCAAACCAAAGCTTGGCCAGATTAAGAAGGGTCATGGGCCGGGGCAGCAATGGCAGATTGATTTCACAGAATTGCCAAGAAAAGGGGGGTATAAGTTTTTACTGGTGCTAACAGATACCTTTTCAGGATGGCCAGAAGCATTCCCCACCAGGACTTCTAAAGCTCAAGAAGTAACTAAGGTATTGGTACAAGAAAACATACCACGCTTTAGAGTCCTGGCCACAATCTCCTCAAATAGAGGACCACATTTTATTGTAAAATTAGTGCAACAAGTTAACCAATACTTGAACATAGACTGAGAACTTCACACCCCATATAACCCACAATCAAGTGGTCAGGTAAAAGAAAAATGATCAAACAACAAATTGTACAACTGGGACAAGAGGCTAATTTGTCATGGCCTCAATCCCTCCCATTAGCACTACTGCAGATCCGAACCAAACCCAAGACTAAAGAAAAGCTAAACCACTTTGAACTTGGTGTATCCAGCACCAATCACTAGCTAATAAACACAAGTCATAACTAGTGAAATACACTGTTTAGAACACTTTGTGTCACCCAATTATAATTCTATTAATTTTAGTTACTGTAAGTTTAATGATGTCTATTTTAACACTCATGTAGAATTAGAGGATGTTAAAACACATGGCCAGTCTGACCTCACTCTCTAGAACTCATAGAATCTTACTGAAAGAGGACGGTCATGATGATAGATCAGAATTTAAATCAAGACCCCTGTAGTAAAAGAATTTACTATATTTTAAGAAAAGGGGGGACTGAAACAGAGATTTTTAGAGTTAGGTTAACAAAATGAATTAAGCATTTATAATTTAGCTTGTAGAGTTATGTGTTGAATTTTCAACCTTTTAATTAAGAAACCTCTGCCTAGTACAAAGGGCATAGGAAAATGCAAATTTCTGAAGCTTCTTGCATAAAGAACAATACCAGAAGGAGCAAAGAACCCAGATAAAGAAGCTCCTCTGTCTCCAAGCCTATCAAGACTGACAGACGTACTCAGATAAGCACCAAAGGACCAAAAGCGCACGCGCAGAGAGGAAAAGTTCAAAAGTTCAATCATGAGGAAGACCACAATCTTCAGCCTCAGGACCACCAAGAGACCCCCGTACGACCACCACAGCAAACCACGCGTGCCCAGAAGGGCGTGGACTTATTTAGCATGAGAAACGAGGACAGGCGGGGCAAGGGGTTGAATATGCATGAAAAAGTTGTGCAATGTATTGCATATGGAACGTCTTTAAGAATAAAAATGTGGGTCAGACTGAGGCTCGAGGCACAAGTTTTAGAGAGCTATCTCGCTTGTGCCGGGCGCTGACATACATACCCACTTCATAACTACCCCAGGTTATGGAGTCTATTTATTTATTCCGCGTATCGTTTCAGAGGAAGACTAGCTCCAGTGTACTCGTAGCCAGTGATATGGAGCCCACGGGTAACTCCCTCAACCTTATGCGCGAATATAATGGCGTCGGGAATAACAGTCCTGAATCAGGCAGCAGCCTCCCTGAACTTTTAACCAAAAATCAGAGCAAAAACCCAGGGGTCCCGGTTTCAAAACCGGAAGGCTGTGCCAAGATCTGTTATATCACTATTGAGCATGCTCCCTTGGAACAAAATGGCAGCACCTTACAGGGAGTTTCCGTACAAAAAAAAATGGCGGCGTCCTACAGGAAGCTGCCGTACAACAAGATGGTGGCCCCCAGTGCCGCAGATGCCATTTTGTGACCACCGAGACTGCCGACCTCCCGCTACAGTACCACCTTTGGCCACGTCTATTATTGCAAGGAAAAGGGAAGATAAAAAGATTTATAGTTATACATGGAAATACAGGCAGAAGAAACAAATCTACAGGATGCAGATCAACTATATCCAAAGAAAGAACCAAATTTATTTCCTCCAGATACGGGAGACTTTTTGAATTTTCAATCAAGTGCTCATTCATAAAAAGCAATCCTGCAAACCCAAATAACAGGAAGCCCAGAGGGCACAGAAACAGAAATAAGACAAGGGATATCTGAGCCATTCATTTCATCCATAGACCACCTCACACAAGCCACTGCCGCAATGTGAACAGAAGCCATCAAAACATGCTTCAAATGTGGGAAGCCTGGACATATAAACAAATATTGCTCAGAGTCCACAAAAAATATAAAGTAACCTAATAGATGTCCTACATGTAAAAAGGGAAGAGGCTATACAAATCAGTGCCATTCTAAATATGACACAGATGGAAATTTTTTACCGGAAAAAGTATTTCCCAGTGAGTAAAACCACCATGTGAGAATATAAGTAATGGTAGCAGTGATTTAACCATCCAAAATTTCTCCAAAGACAGAACACTTGGGGAACTTGAATCATATCCCACTAGCAAAATCATCAACTGTTTCCCCAATGATTCAAAGTTCTAGGGGTTACTAATAGTGAGCTTATAACCGCTGTTATTTCTGTTTTCTATAGGTAGCACCGATGAATAGTGACTGTTATTAATATTACATGAGTGTTTAAAAAATGTCTTAACTTCCTCAGATGCTGCTGATGTATTGATTGTGTAGTGTGAATTCATGGATTTTTGCAATAAGCATTATTTATAAGGTATTGTTATAGTGTTTACAGCTGGATTTCATATGTTATACCATCTCTTTGTGTGATCACCTATAAGACATGTCGTTTCAGGATCCTACTTTTTCTCTTGTTCTCTAGCTGCTTATGTATCTCTTAGACTAGGTTAGCTCTTTGGCTAGTCTCTGCACTAACTCTATGGTTTGACCCAATGCTGTCTCATAATTTGAAGTATTTTTCAGAGTTCTAAGAAAAGATATTTGAGCTTCGTTGAAAGCCTTCTCCAGACTGCTAGTCTTGTAGCTTTCCTCAGTTATTATTACAGAAGCACTCCAGCAGGGAGTCCAGCTGCAATAATAATTTCTTTTTCTGGGTTTCGTACTAGGTAACCAGTTTCTCATTCAGCTGCACTTCCTCCACTTTAACACTTTCAGTGTCCAGATATAGACTCGTAATCCTGTCTGTGACCACTTTCAGATCTGTGAAGAAGAGGTTTGCTGTGTTTGAAGCATCTCTATCCTTAAGGAAACTTTGTATGGATGCAATTACTAGATAGTTTGATTAGTCTTTAACCCTAAGGTTTTTACTCATAAGTGCTATTCTTCAGAGCTTTGTTTTAAAATGTATTAAGTGACATCCAGCAATTAGAATTTGGGCTGTGGCCAGGCCCTAGCTCTACCTGGATGGGAAATTTGCCAACAAACCCAGATGTTTTCTGCATCAAAACTAGATTCAAGTTGTTTTGGCTTGGCAATTTGACTTTACTAATATGACAGCTGAACCTACTTTTAAAGTGAGCTTGGAGAATCATTATCCAGACATGATTTTCCAATTCTCCACTGATTTGAGGTTTATCAGCTGTTGCAGAATCTGGGACGACAGTTCAGTGTTATAGTGCTTAGTAATTATATAATAGCCCGTGTTATTGACTGTGTGTATTATCTGATTAATTCTTAATTGCTGTCAGTTTCTTCTTTACTACATGTATTGTTTTGCTCTGATGTTTTCTCATACTCATAACCAAAAAATGTTAGTAATGACAACTTATGTTGTTATCTTACATATCTCTATACAATTTTGCAAAACAAAACTAATCAATATTTTGTTTCTCATATCAGGGCCTATTTTTCACTTCCAGATCTCATTAGCACTCATTTTCCCCCTCATAAGCTTTTTCCTTTTCATTAACAGGTGGAAGAACTACCTTGGCTATCAAAGCAACCTATAGAAGGCCTCACGGTTTTTACTGATGCCAGTCAAAAAACTTATAAACAGGTCTTACTTGGCAGGACAAAGACAAAAGGCTCAGTGAAATCCTTGAGGGGCCAGGAGATTCTTTACAGGTTCTTGAGTTATGTGCTGTTATCAGAGTGTTTGAAAAATGGCCAAATGATCCCATTAACATTGTTTCTGATTCTCTCTACATGGTAGGTGTTGTTGAGTACATGGAGCGAGCATTACTGAAGGAAATTCAAAACCAGTGGTTGTGGCAACTCTTTTTGCAACTATGGCAGTTACGTAATTCTCGCAAACAAGATTATTTTATTACCCATATACGGAGTCACTCTGGATTGACAGGAGGCCTGGCCTTATGAAACGAGAAGGCTGACCAATTGGTAGCACCACTTTGGGCCTCTGCCTCTCCTAATATTGATAAGTTTAGCCAAGCCAGAAGGGCTCACAAGTTTTTTCACCAAAGTGCAAAAGTTTTACACAAACAATTTGGAATATCGCTGCAGGATGCTCAAGGAATTGTCACAACCTGTCCACAATGCCAGGGTATGATTGGCGGATTGGGTCCTGGGGTTAACCTTCGCAGCCTGGGGCCCTTACAGTTATGGCAAACTGATGTGACTATCTACACGTCTTTTGGTCACTTTAGACACATTCATCTTACCACAGATAACTTTTCTGCCATGGTTTGAGCCACTCCTATGACAAGCAAAGTGTCTCGCTTTGTCATTTGACACTTGTGAAGCTGCTTTGCCACAATGGGCTTGCCTCAGGAAATCAAGACAGACAATGCATCAGGCTATGTAGCCCGACAGACCCAAGATTTTTTGGCTCGCTGGGGAGTGAAGCATAGCACAGGTGTCACCCTGTTCTTTTGAGAGTTTTAAAGTTCTTCTAAAAGTTCCTATGCCTTCTGATAATTCCATATTTCAACTGAATTTTCTCACACATTGTTCATGTAAATAATGACTGTTTTGCATTCTTCTTTGTGGGTGGAGAGAATTGATGGACTGTTGGTTTGACCAGTGTGGTTGGAGAGGTGGCAGATTCACCCTCCAATCCACTGTCATTTTTGCTATTGTATATAGAGTGGAGTCAGAAAATAAAGTTTGCTTCTTTGGGTTCCTTTTCTTTCCTTTTACATCTAGCCTGCTTCTGTGAGTTATTTCGTGTCGCAGTGTGACATTTGATGATTGCCGTGTGTAGGACAGCCGTGGGTGAGGTCTTTTAATTCTCTTTTTCTCTCTCTGCCTGCAGTGCTTGTGGTCAGGACAGCCCTTGTGGTTTCTATGGAGGACTTCCTGGTCTTGGATGTCTGGGAAGCTTTTCTGGAGAGAAAGAGGGCTTCTGTTCTTTGGGATGGCTTTAAGCAGCTGTTTTACTGGGGCAGAGATCATGGGCTCTTTTCAGCCCCTGAGGAGGCATTCTCCAGGGAGACGTGGGGTCTCCTGGGAGAATACCTCATGGGCTCTCTCTCTGTTGGTTATAGTGTAGGCGTGGTGGCAATGCTCCTGAAATGGAGATGGATTGATAAACTTTGGCAGGATTCCAGCGCCCCAGCCTCTGAACGGGGTGACGCTGAAGTCTTTTTGGAGGCAGAGGTGAATGTTGAGTCTTTGCGCGGATCGGTGCCAGCCCCATCCCTTTCCGCACCCGGGGGGTGGCGAAGCGGGGCGGGGATACCTCCTCTGTGTGCCTTTACGGCTCTCAGGGGCTGCGAGGAGCCCCTGGCTCAGCCTCTGACTCTGGTGGAGCCTGATTCAGTGACGACAGTTTGTTCGAACTGGGGGGTTTCCACAACATATCCCTTGGGGACAGTAGGAGCGGGGTCAGCCGCTTCCCCCTCACTCTCCCATTTGGGGCCCACGTCATTGATCTATTCTGCATCTGCGCACCCTGCTGGGCATGCGCAGGCAGAGGAAGCCGCCGGAGGCGGGACATTGATCGACTTTCTGTCAGACCCCGCCCTGGTGGGTGGGCGGCCCGGCCCGCTCCATCCGCGTGAGGCGGTGTCCGCTGTCGGATTTCGCGTCCCGGGCGGGACTCTTTTGGGTGCGGTGCCTGACAGCCCCGTCGCCGCGCAGTCTGTGCCGGGTCCCAGGGCCGGGGCATGGAGCGATGGCGCGGCTCTGCGAGCTGCGTCTCTCTCTGCACACTGCTCTTCCCCCGTGCCAGGAGAGGCTGGCCCCGGGGGGGGCCCGGCAGGCGCCGGCCCATCTCCACTACCCGTCCCTCCTGTGGGTACCGGGGCGGCAGCAGGTGCGGGCACTGCAGTGTTTACCTTTGCTGCGAAAGGTGACACGGCTGGCAGGAGACCCGTGTTTCCCCAGGGCTGTGGGTCTTCTTCCTCGGCCTTGTGGATGCTTCTGCCATGTCAGGTGACTGTACATCTGAGGGAATACTAGCGGTTTTGGCGAGAAGTCAAAGCTAAGGTCGAGAATGTGCTTGATTGTGCCTCTCTGTGTTGCCTACCGGGGTGCGCAGATGGCTGCTCTGGCCTGGTTGATGCTGCAGGGGGCGCGATATCGGGTGCTGTTAAGCTGACTCCCAGTCAGGCATCTGCTTCTGTCCCTGTGGAGTCCATGGGGCGGGACTTAGCAGGTGCTGCCGCCTTACCAGGGGGTCTCCAGGCTTTCCCTGTGCTCAGGGGCGTTGCTAACAACGCCAATCAGCCTTTACCATTGAAAGCTTTGATGGAACTCAGTGATAAGGTTGGAAAATATGGTCTGGGCTCTGTAGAAGTCATGCAGATGCTTCGAGTGTTTGCTGCTGATTTGTTGACACCTTATGATATTCAAAGCTTGGCTCGTGTTCTTTTTCAGCCTGTAGAAAATGACCTTTTTGAGTCTAAATGGACTCAGCTGGCAGCTAGAACAGTGGAGCAAAATGCTACTATGTTGGGCCAACAGAATCCCAGACGTGTGATTGGTACTGATGTGCTTCTAGGCACAGACAATTATGCTGATCCTCAGGGGCAGGCTGGCTTTGCTCCCCTGGTGCTGGATCAGTGCCAGACAACAGGCATGGCAGCATTGATTCAGACCATAGAAGTGCTGCTCCAAAGGGGTAATTTGTGACTGTTGTCCAGGGAGCTGATAAGTCCTTCCTACGATTTGCAGACAGGCTGTCTGCTTCTGTGGAGAAGCAGGTGGGAGATCCTGAGGCAAGGAAGCTTTTGATTAAACACCTTGCAAGAAGCAATTGCACTGCTGACTGTAGGAGAATCATAGAGGCTCTTCCTGGTGATCCTTCTGTCCCTCAGATGGCAGAGGCCTGTGCAAAGGTAGGCACCTCAGGTCACAAGATGGCTGCCTTGGCTACTGCTGTGCAGCTGGTCTGGGTGATGCCGCAGAGCGGGCAGTGATGGCAGGGGAATGCTCAGGCCAGCAAGAAACGGAGAAAGAAGGGGCAGCAAGTCGCAACTCCCTTGTTTTTGTGTGGTGGGTGTGGAAGGCCAAACCATACTGCAAATGTCTGTAAGGCGACTGTGCATGCTAATGACCAAGCGTTGCCAGGCTCGGGAAACAGGAAGCGAAGCCTGATGGAGAGATGCCCAGACACAAGCTTCTCTCCAAGCCTTGGAGCTGATGGAAGTCTGCTTAGCCGGCTTGCAGCCAGCACCCGTGGTTCAGCAGGTGTTGATGTCTGCACCGCAGCAACAGTTGTCATAGATTCTTGTAAAATACACAAGGTTCCCCTGGATGCCTTTGGTCGCTTGGGTGAGGGCATGAGTGCTCTCCTTATGGGGAGATCTAGTGCCACCCTTCAGGGCATCATTGTGCACATGGGATTCATTGATGCAGATTTCACGGGACAGATTTGTGCCATGGTTTCCACACCCACCCCCCCGTCACTATCCCGAAAGGGACACAAATTGCTCAACTTGTGCCTTTTAAGTCTTCTGTTTGCAGGACGGTTGATTGGTCGCGAGGTGACGGCGGCTTTGGATCCGCTGGGCCGCCTCAAGTTCACTGGTCTGCTGTCCTGACTGAAAAACATCTCGAGATGCTGTGTACCCTGTCCATCCCTGGCGCGACGCTGCCGGCGATTCGTCTCCGCGGGCTTCTTGACAGCGGCGCGGACGTCACAGTACTCTCCCTTGCCGCCTGGCCCCTGGAGTGGCCCTTGGATCCGGTAGAGATGGCTATCGCGGGATTGGGAGGAACAGTGTGTTGCTACATGAGCCAGCAGCCTGTGCTGATCACGAATCCAGAGAGACAGACAGCTATGATTCGGCCTCATGCTATTTCAACTAGTGTTAACCTCTAGGCGAGGGATGTTCTGTCTGCATGGGGGGTGCGCATTGGGACGGATTTTTTATGGGGGCCACTGCGATGAAGGGCACAGAGTGTCCCACGCCTCCTTTACGGTGGCTGGTGGACAAACCCATCTGGGAGAACCAGTGGCCCCTCCCTCAAGACAAATTAGTCGCCCTTCGAAACCTGATGCAGGAGCAGTTGGACCAGGGTCATCTGGAACCTTCTGCCAGTCCCTGGAACACTCCTGTCTTCTGCATCAAGAAAAAATCTGGGAAATGGAGGTTGTTACAAGACATCTGAAAGGCCAGCGCCGTGATGGAAAGCATGGGAACATTGCAGGCGGGCATGCCGTCGCCTACCATGCTTCCTGCAGATTGGCCGATCCTCATCGTGGATTTGAAGGATTGTTTTTTTACACTTTCTTTGCATCCTGATGATAGACCAAAATTTGCCTTCTCGGTGCCAGCAATCAACAATACTGCACCCGCACAGCCATATCAATGGAAATTTTTGCCCCAAGGAATGCGTAATTCTCCAGCCGTATGCCAATGGTATGTGGCCCATGCCTTGTCTGGAGTTCACAAGCAGTTTCCTGATGCCCATCTTTATCACTATATGGACAACATTTTCATGGCTGCATCCACCCAGGATGAGCTGCTGAGGATATAGCCTCAGTTGCTCGACGCTTTGCATTCTCATGGGCTGCAGGTGGCTCCAGAAAAGGTTCAACAACAACGTCCTTGGAAGTATTTGGGGGTCAGAATTCTGGAATGGACAATCTGACACCAGGAGGTGCAATTTGTGCATTCGGTGAAGACACTGAATGATGCCCAGAAATTGGTAGGTGTCATCACTTGGTTACATCCGTACTTGGGACTGACCAATGCACAACTGTCTCCTCTGTTTGATTTGTTAAAGGGAGACTGATTTAAAGTCACCTCACACATTGACCCCTGAGGCACGTCAGGTGCTGGAGGAGGTTCAGCAAGCTGTTTCTGCTTGCCAGGTTTATCACATTGATCCTTCTGTTGATGTCACTGTGTTCATTACCACTCCAGATTCACATCCCACAGGCATCATTGGCCAATGAAGTGACAAATGGTCTGATTCTTTGCACATCCTGGAATGGGTTTTCCTGCCCCATCAGCCGCAGAAGACGGCAACCGCATTGTTTGAGCTAATTGCTCGCTTGATAATCAAATGCCAGCAACAGTGTTTGCAATTGATGGGTGCGGATCCTGCCAAGACCATACTCCCGGTACAGCGGGAGGATTTTGACTGGAGCTTTGCACACAGTGTGTCCCTGCAAAGTGCTCTGGAAAACTTTTCAGGGCAGATTACTTATCATCTGCCCAGCCACAAGCTACTGCCGGTGGCGAAATTCACACAAATCTCTTTGCGGCCCAAAAATAGTCAGGAGCCAGTGCAAGGACCCACTGTCTTCACGGACAGTTCGGGGAAAACAGGAAAGGCCATTGTTACTTAGAGGGATGGATCTGAGTGGCAGGTTCTGGAAGGTCATGAGGATGGATCAGCCCAATTGGTTGAATTGAGGGCTGCTGTCATGGCATTTGAAAAATTTTCCCAGGAACCTTTCAGTTTGGTCACAGATTCTGCCTATGTGGCCAACACTGCACAGCGGTTGTGTTATTCAGTTTTGAAAGGAGGTCAGTAATCCTGCCTTGTTTCATTTACTGAAGACCTTGTGGTGTGCCATTCAGGCCCGGGTTCATCCGTACTACGTTCTGCATGTAAGGTGTCACACCAATTTGCCAAGGTTTGTAGCAGAAGGTAACGCAAGGGCTGACAAGTTGGCTAACCCAGCATGGGTAGCACCTCAGCCTGACACACTCGCGCAGGCCAAGGCATCGCATGGGTTTTTCCATCAGAACGCACATACCTTGCGGAAGCAGTTTCAGCTGACACCAACTGAGGCTCGTGACATTGTCGAGTCATGTGACGACTGTCACGCGCTTGCTGCACCTTTGCTGGCAGGGGTAAACCCCAGAGGCCTTAGTGCCTTGGAGCTTTGGCAGACCGATGTCACCCAGATTGCCGAGTTTGGCCGGCTCAAGTATGTGCATGTCACGGTGGACACATTCTCCCCTGCGATGTGGGCTTCTGCTCACACTGGAGAAAAGGCCTGCAATGTCCTTGCCCACTGGAGGCAGGCCCTTGCCATTCTGGGCATACCTTCTGCTGTGAAAATTGACAGTGGTCCTGCTTACATATCGCAGAAGGTGCAGCAGTTCCTGCAGTCATGGGGTGTGTCACACAAGTTTGGTATCCCTCATTCTCTGACTGGTCAAGCTATTGTAGAATGCGCTCATGGTACTCTGAAGTGGGTTCTTCAAAAACAAAAACGGGGAAAGCAGGGTGAAACCCCACACAGCCAATTGGCAAAAGCTTTGTATACCATCAATCATCTTACTGTGCCACAGAATTCAAATAACCCTGTCATTTTGAATCATCACCTTTCGTTGCAGGCTTTGGATGAGACACATCAGCCTCGAGCGAAGGTTCGGGTGCACAATTTATTCACCAAACAGTGGGAAGGTCCCTATGACCTTATGGCTTCGGGGCGTGGGTATGCGTGCATATCCACAGATACTGGGGTACGCTGGGTACCTTCGAAGTGTGTTCATCCTGACCTGCGACCGCAGAGACAGAATCCGGCTGACAGGCAAAATGGAATCTGTGACCAAACTGAAAGTCATCAAGTGGATGAATCATTGAGTGATGACTCAGATGCAGACAACGCGAGTGATCACTCCGATGATTCCTCTAGGAGTGGACACTGAACATTGTTCAAAATTTTTCCCTTTTAACGTTGTTCATTTTTCTTTTTTATTTTTTCTTTTTTTTTTTAATGAAAAAAGGGTGAGATGTCGCCCTGTTCTTTTGAGAGTTTTAAAGTTCTTCTAAAAGTTCCTATGCCTTCTGATATTTCCATATTTCAACTGAGTTTTCTCACACACTGTTCATGTAAATAATGACTGTTTTGCATTCTTCTTTGTGGGCGGAGAGAATTGATGGACTGTTGGTTTGACCAGTGTGGTTGGAGAGGTGGCAGTTTCACCCTCCAATCCACTGTAATTTTTGCTATTGTATATATAGTGGAGTCAGAAAATAAAGTTTGCTTCTTTGGGTTCCTTTTCTTTCCTTTTACATCTAGCTTGCTTCTGTGAGTTGTTTCGTGTCACAGTGTGACACACAGGTATTCCAGGTAACTCCACAGGACAAGCTATTATTGAAAGGACACATCAGGTATTGAAAAGACTGCTTGATTAAAAAAAAAAACAGAGGAAGATGGGCTGACCCCACAGGACAGAGTGCTGAAAGCAGTTTATGGTATGCATCATCTACGGTTAGTAGGCAATCGTAGTGAACCAGCAGCAACCAGTACTACCTGAAAACATCAATTGCCCTCAGAGCTGTGAACGCTTTTGCTATCCTTGGGTGAGATTAGAATGTGTGGGGTGTGGATTAGATAGGTAGTGTCAAGTACAAAGGAGGAAACTTCCAGAGGTGTTTAGAGTGCAGACATGGCCACACCCAAGAATTCGATACCTGGGTGGTGTTATCCCAAGGGACAGGAATAATGGTTAATTCCCCTGAAACCTTTCAAGAAGCACTGAACTTGTTTGAGTCTCAGGAGCAATTGGGGAAGGCTATTCGGTGGTTTCATAAGGATTGCTGAAAGCTCAAGCAAAAAGAGAGAGAAAATAAGATCAAGGCTTTTGAATGTGAGAAAGGAATATTTATCCCTGGGACTTGGGGTGTTAGACCTGATCAGTGGGAAAAAACGAAGGGGAGGTGGGAAGATGTAGATATTCTCAGTTCAGTCAGAGAGAAAAGAGAGAGAATTCTTCCAGGCTTAGCCTGGGAAAGTTAGGAGAAGGAATGAAAACAATTATTGTCTCTCTGTTTATATTGTTTATAGATATGTTCTACCACAGTGTAGTATTCATAGTACACCAATGGTGTGAAAGGTTTTCACTTTGAGACCAATCATATTTCACCTTAGCAATCCTGTCTATAAAAGGAACGCTACTTCCTGTAATAAAGATTATTCTTTACCTTCTAAACTGAGTCTATTCATTTCCGTCCCTGCCTCAACAGTGTCAGGAAGAGAAGAACCAAAGAAGACAAAACAGGAGAAGGGCTCAAAGAGCAAGAGACACAGTCAGTTTTGATTTTATCCCTGATCTCATAGGGGAAGGGTTTTTACTGATGATAAGGATGAAGAATAGTCTTAAATTAGATGTGCGGGTTTTTGGGGGTCTCCCTCTGTTACTTGTGAGATGTGACAACATTTGTAGTGTGGAAGAAATTAAGCCACCAGGATGGCATAGACAGAATATGTGGCTTACTTGGGCCAATGCTACTGGGGTGAATTCCTTTTGTTTATCCCTAGCTATGCCAGGAGATCCTTTCCGCATATGTTTAATTGGTATCTTAATAAGTAACTTTACTGGTTTTGCAAAATGGGTAGGAGCTGGATGAAAAGCATAAGTGGAAGCAAGTAAACCAAGCACAGAGAATCGTTGGTGTAACATAACCAGAGGTGGTACACATTGGACATATGCAAAAAGCTGGGGTTTAGGCCGAACAACAAGGGCTTCCAAGCAAGTATGATAACACAATCACTGAATGAAAGTGGACTAGAGCCTCAAGAACTAGACTTGCTAGGATCGGTACCTGGAAATTATTGCTTGTTTTTCAACTATTTTTTAAACCCAAAATCAACTGATATGAGCAATGTTCTAGTCCCACGACCCAAAAATAATAGTGTCATCCTTAATCCTAATTCCCTATGGTATAAGAACGTGGCTAAATATTGCCACAATTGGACTTATCCTGGAAGTGCTGGTGAAAATGAGACTGTAAGGAAGCTTCCACCAGGTGTCCTTTTAATCTGTGGGGATAGGGCATGCCCCGCAATTCTGAGTAATTTGTTTGGTGGCCCCTGTTACTTAGGAAAGCTAACCATGTTTACCCCCAGCATGCGTGAAATGCTGAATCAGACTATTTGGAGAGCGGGACATAGCAAGAGAACTAAAAGAGCAATCACAAGCTTAAGACCTAATTGTGACAATTGTAGCAGAATTTCTGAGAGAAAGAGGGCATGATTTATATTTAGAAGGTTGAGCTACCCCAGCCTAGGCCTCAGATACAGGCCTTGGTGAGGCCTTGAAGCCTCTGACGCAGTTAGAAATTCAGTCTGTGGCGCAGTTAGAAATTATGTTAAGGTAATCACAGTATAATTGAGCTTTCTGGGTGTGAAGTAGTATAGGTCTGCAGTGTGAAACTTTAACCACCTTAAGACAAAGACAAACAATGTTTGCTTGCCAATGAGATTGTACTCACAATTGTAAACTATATTGAAGTGTATATAAACTGCCATCTTACAAACAATAAAGGGAGAACGTACGTTTCACCACATTGGTGCGGATCTGCGTTTGTCCTGTCCAGCCTCCCGGAATTTATGAGTCCCTGATTCATGTGGCGCCTGTGAACAGGGACTGGAAGACTCCGATGAGCCATCAAAACGCCTCTGTGACGGCGCCGGACGGTGGCCCCCGGTCCGCGTGAAGGAGGGCGCAAAGAGGGGCCTGCGATCCCGAATCGTTCTTATCGTGGCAGGGATCTCCATTCTTTGGGTCCCCATGGCGCTTTAGGACAATGGGGATTGGGATGCCGGAGCACTGAAGCCTCCTCAGTTTCTGAGTCAAGTGTTTCGACGGGAAGCGGGAAAGTCTCCGTGGTTCACAGATTGAGCGCAAGATGAAGCGCGGCGGAGGTGAACGATACGGAGCAGGGAGCTGGAGCGAGTGTCGCCACTGTGTTGAGGGAGGATACGGGGCGCCTCGCAGTGGTTGGAAGATAAGCCGCAGGCAAAGCGAGTGAACAGAAAAATGGATGGTGATTTACAGGCAGCTACGCGGCTCCTTTTGCATATTCTCTCTAAGAGAGGGGAAAAAGTAAAAGACGCAGATTTAGAACAATTAGTCCTGTGGGCCAGAAATAAAGGCAAGTTACAAAAGCCCTCACTCGTCTTCAGCGAGAGCGAGTGGTAAGATCTGGGGCAGTTGCTTTGGAAATCGGCTGTGGAATGCGGAAAAGATAAGAAAATTATATTAGAATTAGGAGCGATTTCGAAGAAAGTTATAAGTACATTGCAAAGTATGTCCGTGGAGAGGAAGACAGCAGAGGCTGCGATTCAAGCTTTTGAACAGTCGGGGGTGGAAAAGACCGAAGGGCAGGAGCCACCTCGGTTTGAAAGGTTTTTTGGTGTTGGTAATATGCCTCCGGTGCGGGGCCAAAAAGCTTCAGTCAGCTCGTCAGTGCAGGAGGTTGTAGCCCGCTTTGAAAGTCGTGCGCACGCAGCGGAAGTGCCTCCTTCAGTTCCCCGGCAGAATGAGAGGCAACAGAAAGTGAGCCAGCCGCCCCACTCTGGGGGCGGGGTGAAACTCGAGGAGACAGGCGGAGATGATGATGAAAGGGGGCTGGCTCAGGGGACGGAAAATGGGGGCGGAGATCTAGACGGAGATCAAGGCGGGGACAAAAGTGAGGCGGCGCCGCCCCCCCAACCCCCGCAGCGAGCAGCAACAGCAGCTGCGTGTGCACGGAAGGGCCACCCTGCGTTGCCCGGAGATGACAACAGAGACCCATGCGGCGGGGGGAACAGCAGAGGCCAGAACACAGACCATGGCTCTGCAGCCCGCAGCAGTCCATCCACGTCACACTGCTGCACATCAATGTCCCCTTCCCTCAAACTCTGATTCGGATGAATCAGAATCCGATCTTTTGGATTCCAATGATCGCAAAAGGAAGCAATCACAGAACAAGATAATGAAGACAAATACATTACAGCACAGAATAGCCAAACTCGCTGATCTTTCAAATCCACAGGCTCAATTAGAAGAATCTGAGCAGCAATTGACAATGCCAGTGGTTTTAAGAAATTCAATTCAGTCCCGGTGGGCTTCAGTGGTGAAGGATGCTATTTTAGATGGGGACTGGGAAGCTGCCAGATCTTTTGCCTGCCCTGTCATCATAAGAAATAATAATGCAGTATGGGAACCTCATGAATGGAAAATTCTCCAATCAGCCAAACGGACAGTCACAGATTATGGGATCAGATCAGAGGCAGCCAGGAACATTATTCAGTATATATTTACAGCTGATGTGCTTTGTCCCTCTGATTCATCTAGCATTGCATCCTTGTTGCTGACACCTTCACAGTATCTAATGTTTGAAAGGGAATGGAGGCGTCTCGCAATTGAAGAAGCCAACAAACATGCAGTGGTGGGGGATCCTTTTTATGGTATCCAGCCAGATATGCTGACAGGGCATGGACCTTATGCAACAACCAGAGTGCAACTTTGCTACCCAATTGAAATACATCAATTGTCTCAGCAGTTGGCTCATCAGGCTTTGATTTCAGTACCAGATAAAAAGAAAACAGCACCTTATACAACCATAAAACAGGGATCTACAGAACCTTATGGACAGTTCATTGACAGGTTGTCAGCTGCTTTGAAAGATGCTCCAGATGTGCCAGCAGATGTGCAGGGCCACTTGCTTCGTTCTCTTGCTTTTGAAAATGCTAATTCACACACAAGAACTATCCTGGCCACCCTTCCTCAAGGCTGTCCAGTTGACGAGAGCCACACGAGCAGAGCAATCAAACTACTGCATTCACAGCAGCCATCCAAGATGCAATGCAACAACAAAGACACATCATTGCAGCTGCTTTGTCATCCAACAACAGTAACAATTCTCTTCTTCGCAGCAAAAGTCAACCCAACCTCAAGTCAACTAACATCATCTGCTTTCGATGTGGTGGAACAGGTCATCTCCGATGGAACTGTCAAAAGACTGTGTGGTGCCACAAGTGCAACAATGACAACCATGCCACAGAGGTTTGTCGCAAGTCGGGAAACTCCCAGCGCAGCGCGTTGAGGCACTGTGCAAAGAAATAAATCAATGCCTTGATCCCACAGACTCTGAGAACAGCTTCCTGATGGACAATCAACCTGCTACCTGGGGAAGCCTCGGAGTGGATGTGGCCACAGCAACCGAAGTCACTCTAAACGATAAAAAGGTAACTTTAATTCCTACCAATGTATATGGACCAATGTACAGCACAGATTCTTTAATTGGAGGTTTGTTGCTGGGGAGATCCTCCACAAGTAAACAAGGTGCGATCGTGATTCCAGGTGTCATCGATGCAGATTACACCGGACAAGTGAAAATAATGGTTTATGCTTTGCAGCCACCTGTCCTGTGACGATTCCTAAAGGAAGCAAAATTGCACAAATTATAGCTATTGAAAATATCCTGCCACATCGACAACACCCAAAAGAACCAACTGAACTTGACAGACAAGACAGAGGCTTCAGGTCAACTGGCCATGATATCTCTTTTACAATTGACATGAAAGATCGCCCGCACAAGAAAATACAATTGCAACGAGATTCCCACTGCATAAAATTAGAACCGCTCCTTGATACAGGTGCAGATGTTTCAGTTATTAATCAAACGTACTGGCCATCTCACTGGCCTTTGCAGGCTCCGAGTTCCCAAATTGTAGGAGTGGGTGGAATGCAAATCCCTTCAGTGAGCAGAGACCCCATCAGCATCATTTTTGAGGACAATCAAGTTATTGTGACTCAACTATATGTCATGCCTTTGCCCAAGCTGCTTCCAGGATTGATAGGCATAGATGTGCTTTCCCAGCTTGGAATGGTTTTGACCACTGAGCAGCATTTTCCTTGATGGCCACTACAGAGCAGCCATCCATCCTCAAAATCACCTGGTTGACTGAGACGCCTGTGTGGATTGAGCAGTGGCCAATGTCAAAGGAAAGGCTGCAAATTGCTGAACAGTTAGTACAAGAACAATTTGAAGCTGGACACATTCAGCCTTCTGTCAGTCCATGGAACACTCCAATTTTTGTCGTCCCCAAGAAATCAGGAAAATGGAGATTGGTGCATGATCTACGAAAAGTAAATGAACAAATGCAAGCAATGGGTGCCTTGCAACCTGTTTTGCCTGCACCAACCATGATACCACAGGGGTGGAACATTGTTGTTATCGATTTAAAGGACTGTTTCTTGACCATTCCTCTTCATCCAGATGATACCCAGCGATTTGCCTTCACAGTGCCATCTATCAACAGAGCAGCACCAGCAAGAAGATATGAATGGATTTCTCTTCCCCAAGGCATGCGCAACTCTCCAACCATGTGTCAGCTGTTCGTCGATTGGGCCTTGCAACCAGTGCATCGACATTTTTCCAACGCAATCATTTATCATTACATGGATGACATTCTTATTTCTACCAAACAGTTGCTGACAGATGCAGATTTAAATTGGCTCATTTTACAATTGAAGCATCAGGGATTGACAGTATCCTCAGAAAAAGTGCAACAGTCAGCTCCTTGGAAATATTTAGGTTGGCTGATCACAGATGCACAAATTCGACCTCAAAAAATTACCTTACACGCTGACATTTCTACCTTGCATGATGCTCAGAGACTTTTTGGAGACCTACAGTGGGTTCGTACCACTGTAAGAATCATCAATGATGATCTACATCCGTTTCTACCGTTGCTCCATGGCAGTGATGCCAACAGCCCTCGAGTTTGTACTCTGGAACAACAGAAAGCCTTGATTCGAGTCTCAGAGAAATTACGGCATGGTTGGAGTGCTCGTCGCATGGAACATGTGCCGTTGTCACTGTTCCTTTCCAACGCTGATGCCTGTCCACTTGCCATTGTCTTTCAATGGCAAAAGAAAAAGGGGGAGTCCCAACCTGGTTCTGCAGCGATCCTGCTTGAATGGGTGTTTTTATCAGTTCAACCAAAAAGTCGAGTGATGAGCAGGACAAGATGCTCTTGCTTCATTGATACGAAAGGGCAGAGACAGAATTCTAGAAATTGATGGAAAAGAACCAGCAGACATCAGTGTTCCTGTGAAGAATGAAGACTTAGAGTGGCTGCTCAGACACTCCGTTGCTCTGCAGGAAGCATTGTTGGGTTTCACAGGGGTGGTGCACAACAAACAGCCAAAGGGCCCAATGTGGTATTTCATCAAATGTTATCAGTGGTTGGAAAGACCCTTGTGTTCATTGAAACCAGTCGAGGGAAAGACAGTTTTTACTGATGCTGGACGAAGAACCAAAAGAGCTGTGTGTGTTTGGCAATGACGAGGGAAATGGTTGAAACATTTAATCAGGGGAGATACAAAAGATAGTCTGCAAACCCTCGAATTGAAGGCCGTGTGTTGGACTTTCCAAAACTGGAACAAAGAACCACTCAACGTCGTTTCTGACTCATTATATGTAGTTGGAGTTGTGCAAAGAATTGAAGATGCACTCCTCAGAAGAGCCCAGAATCAATGTCTTGGAGAACTCTTTCTGCAGCTGCGGAGTGTGCTGAAACAGTGCCAGCATGTCTTTTGTATCATGCACATTCGAAGCCATCAATGTAACAACGGTTTAGGAGAAGGCAACGCATTGGCAGATGCTGCAGTCAGTTATGCTGTTCATGTTCCCCCACAGAATAGTTTTGAGAGAGCTCGCAACAGTCATGAGACATTTCATCAGAATGCGAGAGCCATGCACCGACAATTTCAGATTCCCCTGAATGATGCCCAAGGGATTGTTCAAGCCTGCCCACAATGTAGTCATTATGGGCCTGGCCTCGGACTTGGCACAAATCCAAGGGGACTGAAAGCTTTAGAGTTGTGGCAGATGGATGTAACTCATGTTCCAGAGTTTGGTAGACTGAAATATGTTCATGTCACTGTAGATAGCTATTCAAAGTTTATTTGGGCAACAGCACAGACAGGAGAAAGAGCTCTTCACATAAAAAGGCATTTATTTGCCTGCTTTGCAGTAATGGGTGTGCCTGTAGAGATTAAGACCGACAATGCTCCTGCTTATGTTGGTCAACAAATTGCTACATTTATGCAGAAGTGGGGTGTTGCAGTGTGCAGCTATGCAAACGGAGCAAAAGGGCTTTGTGAATTTGAGATGGGAGTTTCTATTTTCTAAACCTAAAGCTGGAGTTTCTATTCTGTATTTTTACGTGTATTCATCCTTCCCCCTGAAGTTATTCCCATTGGATTTTACCTATAATGTATTCACACTGGGCATTGTTCTATTGGTCTCACCTTATCTCTTATTTTTCCCTATAAAACCTTTGTTTGGACCCGAGATCGGGGTCACTTGTACGTGCGGCGATTGGGCAAATACAACATACTTTGGACTGCACAACAAGTGTCCACTCTCTTAAGTCTCTTTGTCTCGGTCTTGCTCGCGCTCTCTAAACAGCGGTGTCTGTATCAAACGAACCTGCAAAGGTGTTTGTCGCTTCTCTCTCTCTCCGGCGGCTCCCGGAGGCGCCTGGCCAGCGCTCCGGGAAAGAGTGCCCGGGCGAAAACAAGGAAGTCGGAGAGAGAAGAAAAGAATGAAATGCGACAAGTGGCGCCCCAACGTGTGGCTTTGATGCGGAAACTGTTTTCATAGCGCGGCAGATAGCGCTCCGGTTTGGGGCTTTTCCAGACGCGGGAGACACGGCTGCTAGCGCCATGCTGCCAGCGCCAGAGTCCGCCCGGCAGGAAAAGCCGATTCGACCACAGCGAGTCCGAGGGGGTTCCGCTCCCTCCGCTCAGCTCCGCAGATCTATCGCCGCTGAGAAACTCCTCCGGCTCCTGCCAACTTCCGGGTTTCCAGCGGAGAGAGGACGCAACTTCTGCACACCCCAGAAGACGTCTTCAGACCGAGAACCGCTGCTGTTTTTTGTTTTCTAAGGATCGACGGATAGGTAAGATTCAGTACTAATGCGGGAGGGCCCCGATTAGTGGATCTGGGTGGAGGCAACCCCCGTCCCCTCTGAGGCAGAGGGCACGCGTGCGCGCTGCGTGCGGGGTAGCCGCCGTCGGGTTTTAGACTTTTTTAGGTTTTTTTTTCTCTGCTTTTTCAGCAGCAGGTGGGTGAGGCTTGCTGATGGGCAACATGGGTGGGAAGTTGTCCAAGCAGCAAAGAGATTTATTACCAAGTAAAATTAACCCTGACAGAGTCAGGAGAAGGGTTTTCTAAAAGTTTTGTGAAAAAGTTTATAAAGTGGTTGACTTTACAGTTTCCAAACGTCTCAGCTCAGGATGTGAGGCAGAAAGTTTTTTGGAAGGGGGTTGGCACAGTTTTAACAGAAGGCACCCAGAAGGGGGATCCTTCAGTGAAAAAAGGGTTTCATGAGGATCTTTTTGTTAGTTTATGATATTGTTAAAGAGGGTGCAGACAGTTGGGAAACGCAGGAAACTGAGAAGAGTCCATCTGCTTTAGTTCCCTCGTCCCCCCGACCCCCACAGCCTGAAAATGCTAATCGCTCTGTTGAAACTTCTGTTTCTAAACCTTCTGCTTCTTTCCAGGGTTGTTGCTGTTCCCAAAACTTCTGTGCTCCTTCTAACCCCTTCCCTCACCCCCCACGGGATGATCCGCCACAAGATGGCGGCGGCCACGTGGCGGGGGTCTTTGTCTCATCACCAGATGGACAAACAAGCGCGGCGGGAACTCCTCCTTCCCAGGTACCCCCCCCCCACCAGTCCCTGACCCTCCTTCCCTTTGTCCTGGCCCCTCCTCCTCCTCTCTTGCGGCAGACCAAACCCCTCCAAACTGCTACTGCAGGCCTCCACCCACAGCACCGCCCCTCCAAGTGGTTCCTTCAGCTCCACCCCTCGAGGTTGCACCACCCAATCCCACCCCGCTCCACACGGCATCACCAAACTCAGCCACTCCCACATAAACCACCACCTCTGCTCCGTGCTCCACCCCCGAGCCTCCGGACCCTGCCCCTGCTCCTCCTGTTCCCCAGGGCCCAGCCTCTGGTTCCCATAGCGATGGGAAAGGTGGGGAGGCCGAAGCTGGGAAACAGAAAGCAGGCAGGGATTCAAACTCCTTGTTTCTCGCGCCAGTGTTGTACAACGCGAGAGGGTAAAACCCCAGATGGGAACCACTTTCATACGAAAGCATAAAGGAACTCTGCAAAACGAAACGTGAATTTGGGCAAAAAAGCGAATTTTTTAAGAGCATGTTAAAAGCAACTTTCAATTCTAACACCTTAGTTCCCACTGATTTAAAGCGCTTGTTCAGCTGCTTGCTCCCTCCATCAGAATACAGAATGTGGGAAAGAACTTGGAAAAGGTTTGCAGGAGACCTTCTTCCAGAAATTTTGCAGAGTCCCGATTATGCAACAGATATAGAGGATGATGAGATCACCCTCGAACACCTTGTGGGTGAAAAAGATTGGAATCAAGCCCAAAAACAGGCAGCAGGGATTCCAAAACCAGTGTTAGATCTCACAAAAGACGCAGCAGAACGGGCATTTCTCAGTATGCCCTCAAAAGAACCTATAATACCTTATATTGCTCTCAAGCAGTCTGTTTCAGAGCCATTCATGGATTTTGTTGATCGAGTGAGAGACACAGTCGAGAAAAAGGTGGAAGGACAAGAAGCACAAGACGAACTCACGTTTGAAATTGTCACCACAAATGCCAATGATGCCTGTCAGCGAGTCATCATGGCTCTTCCAGCGTCACCTCCACCTACGCTGGATCGGCTCATCGAAGAGTGCACAAGAAAAGCCACCCTGATGGCAGAGGACTTGGTGGAAAGTCCTCAGGGAAAAGTGGTTGCTCCAACATCAGCAACCCCAGAAACTCCAACATCGAGTTCTCCTCCTCCCAAACGCAGGTGTTATTACTGCAGTGAGGAAGGTCATTTCATCAGCCAGTGCCCCTTTCGGGGGACAGCGCCTCCTCATGGGGGGAGGGGGGGGGCGGAGAATTCTCCAACCAGCAAAAAAACTAATTGGGGAGCGCAGACCTACCCTGCGTGATGATACAAATGGGGTAGGTCAGGGGGGTGTTGGAGACCCCACAGATGATGCAATTGCATCAAACAGGAAACGCCGCAAGGGAGGAAGAGAACCCTAATTCCTGTTTTTCCTTTATACTGGCAGAATTTTTATAGTTAGTTTACCTTGTTGTATGGTTTCATTTTTCTTTCAGACTAGCAGGATGTCAATTTCTATGTTCCTGCTTCTCGTTTGGATGTTGTCCCTTCTAAAGGACATTTGTTATTTTGCAGTTGCAATTTTTTTAGTTTTGCTATCATTTGGGATTTTTAAGCGAATCATTTTTGACATTGCTTCCTCCAAGTTTGCAGCCTCCGCACCTGTTGTGGTTGCTGCTGCCTCCACAGGAGGACAATGGTGGGAAGATGGAAAACAAAACAACACTGCAGTTTGATAGCCGCAGTTTTTCCTTCCCCCAAAGCTCCGTTCATTTTATTAAATAAAAAAGAGGGAGATGTTGCAGTGTGCAGCTACGCAAACGGAGCAAAAGGGCTTTGTAAATTTGAGATGGGAGTTTCTATTTTCTAAACCTAAAGCTGGAGTTTCTATTCTGTATTTTTACGTGTATTCATCCTTCCCCCTGAAGTTATTCCCATTGGATTTTACCTATAATGTATTCACACTGGGCATTGTTCTATTGGTCTCACCTTATCTCTTATTTTTCCCTATAAAACCTTTGTTTGGACCCGAGATCAGGGTCACTTGTACGTGCGGCGATCGGGCAAATACAAACTACTTTGGACTGCACAACAAGTGTCCACTCTCTTAAGTCTCTTTGTCTCGGTCTTGCTCGCGCTCTCTAAACAGCTGTGTCCATATCAAACGAACCTGCAAAGGTGTTTGTCGCTTCTCTCTCTCTCCGGCGGCTCCTGGAGGCGCCTGGCCAGCGCTCCGGGAAAGAGTGCCCAGGTGAAAACAAGGAAGTCGGAGAGAGAAGAAAAGAACGAAAAGCGACAGTGGGGGGTGAAACATACCACAGGGATCCCTCACTCATCTACAGGTCAAGCCACTGTAGAAAGAGCCAATCGTACCTAGAAAGAATATCTAGCCAAACAAAAGCAAAATTATGAGACTGATGTATTTAATCGATTGTCAAAAGTACTGTTTACCCTGAATTATTTGTGTTTAGCCGAAGGTAGAGAAGAACCTGCAGTTGTGATTCATCACCAAGCGGTGAAAGAGGGAAGACCACAAGCAATTCCAGGACTCTATGTTTATCACAAGGACATGCGAACAGGTGAATGGCAAGGGCCAAGTCCTGTTTTGTTTAATGGTAGAGGTTATATGTGTGTTTCAACAGGTACTGGTCCAGATTGAGTGCCAACCGGATTTACGCGTGCGTGTCCACAGGCAGAGACACCTGCCAACCGTGATAACAGCGCTGACAACGACAATTTACCTGGAACCTCCTGTGACAAATCTAATTCTGATGAAAATTAATTTAGTAGAATAGCAGAAAATAAGTTAAATAATCATAAGCATAACCTTAAGTTTATCATAAGTTATAGTTTGTATTTAGAATTAAGTTTGGTTTTTAGGGCAATCAAGAACGTGGGAAAGATGTGGTGGGTCAAAGTGTTTTTATTTAGTGTTCTGGTAACCAAAGTATCTGGAATCCTTGACATTGATAAAAGACAAAATATGTGGGTCACTTGGGCCCAACAAACTAAGCAGGATTCGTTCTGCTTGTCATTGACCACTCCGTCCAATCCTTTTCGTAATTGTTTAATTGGAGTTCCACTGAGTTCCATGGCCGAGTTCAAGGCCTGGACTCTGGTCAAAATAAATCCAAAAAGTGGTCTGGGAGCACAGGCTGCTGCTGTTTTGCAAAATCTCATATTTATTAATGTTAAACCTCAAGAATTCGATCTTTTGGGTTCTGTTCCAGGAAATTACTGTATGATATTTGGACCTCATGCTGCTGCACCAACACAAAAAGAAAAACAGCCAACAGACGACAGCACTTGGTTGTCTCCCAGATCTTCATTGTATTATAGTTATTCAGAATATTGTAACAATTGGACCCAATCCGTGATACCACCGAAAACTGCTCCAAGAAAACTGCCGCCAGGAATTTTCCTCATTTGTGGGGATCGAGCCTGGTCTGCAGTGCCTCAAAAAGCTATGGGAGGCCCATGTTATGTCGGTAAATTAACCCTGTTTGCTCCCACCATTCATCAGGTTCTAGGATTGCCTCAGAAGCCTCAACGAGCCAGACAGCCAGACGGAGTGCTCTCCAATTAGACCCCAATTGCCCAGACGAAGTATCATTATGGGGGCGCACATCTGTAATACTAGCCTCAATCTTCTCCCCAGGAGTTGCTGCAGCGCAAGCTCTCACACAATTGAAAACCCTGGCCTGCTGGACAGGAAAACAAATTAATATAACATCTAAAATGTTAAGTGAGCTTGCCACAGACATAGATAGCATTCGTCATGCGGTTCGGCAGAACAGGGCCGCCATTGACTTCCTTCTTTTAGCACAAGGACATGGGTGTGAAAAATTTGAAGGCATGTGTTGCATGAATTTATCAGACCACTCTCAATCAATTTATAAGCAGTTAATGCAATTGAAAGGCAACATGAAGAAACTTGTGGTAGACTCTCAGTTTGCCAACTGCCACAATTCTTTAGGTTTTACTGGTTGGATCAAAGATTTGGTTCGTTTTGGTATTGTAGTTTTTCTTATTATTATACTTATCCTAATTTTTATACCTTGTTTGCTATGGTGCATGCAGAAAATGACTAACCACGCCTTCAAATCAATCTGGGTAGCTCAAAAAGAAAAAGGGGGAATTGTAACAGAATTTCTGAGAGAAAGAGGGCATGATTTATATTTAGAAGGTTGAGCTACCCCAGCCTAGGCCTCAGATACAGGCCTTGGTGAGGCCTTGAAGCCTCTGACGCAGTTAGAAATTCAGTCTGTGGCGCAGTTAAAAATTATGTTAAGGTAATCACAGTATAATTGAGCTTTCTGGGTGTGAAGTAGTATAGGTCTGCAGTGTGAAACTTTAACCACCTTAAGACAAAGACAAACAATGTTTGCTTGCCAATGAGATTGTACTCACAATTGTAAACTATATTGAAGTGTATATAAACTGCCATCTTACAAACAATAAATGGAGAACATACGTTTCACCACATTGGTGCGGATCTGCGTTTGTCCTGTCCAGCCTCCCGGAATTTATGAGTCCCTGATTCAGACAATCACGTAGAGTTTTGGGGTGCTCCAGTACAAATAATAGCATCATTCCTTATTCCAGGTGTTGCTGCTGCTCAGGCTTTGGCAACACTGAACAAGCTGGGATGCTGGACAGTCAAACAACTAAACATAACTTAAGCTGTGTCGTGGTTTGGAATGAGAGGAAATCTAGGGAAGTGATACAAAACTTTCAGCTAGTGGAAATTGCACACGCCTCTGTGAAACACACATATAAAAAACGAAAGAAACCTGGGAAGTTCCTCTTTCCCTTCTGGCCAGGAGCGAGGTAACAGGGCTGGGTGGCCCCTGCCATGGGGCCGGGCCAGCCAGCCCTGCCATGGGGTTGGGCCCCCTTCCCCGGGCCGCCTGCCGGCCCTCAACATCGGCTGCTGGGCAGGGAGATGGGGTTGCCGTGGGGCCGGATGGAGTTGGCCTTACTAACACCTGGCTGCTTGCTACACCACCCCCCCCCCCCCCCCCCCCCCCCGCCCCAGCCTGGGATCCAGCCGAGCTTGCTGGGCCCCGGGAGCAGCCCCGGGTCTGTGCCGGGATTTTACCCCCGTTGGAGTTATCCACAACCATCGGGCAGGGGGAAGGAGGAAGCCGACATCACCCCCCCACCCCTGGCGTGCTGCTGCTGCTGAGTTCTGGCCTGGCTGATTAGATCCAAGCCGCCTCCCCAGCTGCAGTTCCTGCCATCTGTAGCACTCAGCCCAACCCGGGTCAAGTTGACCATCTACAGGCTCCAGGCAGGATGTTAACCCTTTCAATGCTTCAATCCTCTCTTGAGTGAGAGAAAGGAACAAGATGCAAGCATGTAAAGAAACAACATGAAGACATCATGGTCAGTGAGGAAGAAGTTAAGTCCCAGATGGGAGGGAGGAGGAGATGCCTTGATTTTAGAGCTGAAATCCTCTTGAAAACTATGGACAAAAGACTCTTCCCTATAATGCATGAAACTATGGGGAGATGAAGGGTTCAAATTGATATTGCGCAAAGGCTTCCATGCTAAAGTAAGCAGATGTTAAAGTAGCTGTGATCCCATGAGAAGTTTGAACAGAGAAAATGAGTAGTCCTGTGCCCTCAGGAGGAGGAGATCTTTGTTCCCAGTGATAAAGATGATTTTAGAAATAGATAATGAGAACTTTTACCTTTGACCAACTCATCTTTAAAACAATACCCCATAAGTCAACATGTGACCCATAAACAAGCTGTGGGAAGGCTTGTGGAAAATGGGAGAGGCTCCACGATAGCAATTTCCCCGGGCGGCTGCTATTCCGAGAGAAAGAGAACCACGAGAGAACTGTTTTCTTCCTCTTGTGGAGAAGTCTCCATTACATTAACAAGAGGGAGTCCTCTCCCTAAGTAAACTGAAGAAAAACTATTTTAAAGGAGGTAAACTGACTTGAAACTTTAGATTTTGTTTCTTTACATTGTCGGTAGAAGAAAAAAGGTTGTAGGGGGAGGAGAAGTGTTCTGAAGGGTTTATTTTAATTCTTACTACTTTTTTCTTTATACCCTTTTAAAGTTTTGAGCCTGCTTTACCTTTCTCCTAATCCTATCTCACAGCAGGAAATGAGTACATTGGTGATTAACCAGCACTGAAGCCCACCACACTCATCAGCGCATTAGTTAGGAAATCTCAAAATTGAAGAAATCTGAAATTGGCAAACCAAAACCACTACATGAAATTGGTGTTTCTGCCCAGTTTCAAACTGAAACCACCACAAGCGATTTTAAATCAGATGCTCACTGACATAGATAGACACGGCACACTGCAAAATAGAGCTGCTATAGATTTTTTGTTGTTAGCACATGGGCACGGGTGTGAGGATTTTGAAGGAGTGTGTTGTATGAACCTCTCTGACCATTCTGCATCCATTCACAGGGAACTCAAACAATTACAAGATAACATGAAGACATGGACAGTGAATAACTGGGGTTTGGATGAATGGTTTGAGGGATGGGGAACAACTGGATGGTTGAAAGATATCATAAAGGGAGCTTTGTTATTACTAGTAGTCATTATTATACTGCTTTGTGTTATTCCATGCATAATAAAATTGGTGACCCACTTGGTAGAAAATACAGTAAAAAGGGTTTGGCTGGTGCAAGAAGAAGGGGGAATTGTAGCAATGTATCTGAACAACTTAGGCAACATTGTGCCCCAGCCAAACTATCTCTAGTTATTCTTATCAAAGCCCTCTGGAATTCATCAAGGTTACTAAGACATAAACTGTGTTAAATTAAGAAAGAAGAGGCTGAGAAACAGAATACCAAGACCGCAAGAACTAGATAACAAAGGGTGGTGAACCACCTGGACTGTAACCAATTTCATACTCTGAAGAGTATGTGCAGAACGCGTGGACAAGATAGAGGCACCAATGAAGAAATGCATGACTAGCATGTGCAGTAGTTTTAGAATATATAAATAAGTGCATAATGTAAACAATAAATGGCTTCTGCTTAATCATATTGGTTAGTCGTACAGGAGTCCTGTTTTCTGCAGAGAGCCAGGGCCTACTCTAGCTAGCAGAGCTAGGTAGTGATATACACACAAATACACATACATCTGTTTTTCTAGGTGGAACAGCAGTCGGATGCATGGAGCCATGAATCTAGAGCTATGTCTCTGGGCGTGCCTAGCCCATGTGCACACAGAGACATGTGTAGAGCTAGTGTACGTACACACAGGTACTTGCTCACTTGCACAGTTCTTCTGCACTACGGTACTTGCTAGCAGCACATACTTGTGTACACTAAACTTGCTACACCAGCACACATATGCTACACAGACACTTATGTACAGTCTCTACTGATGCACATGTGCCTACAAGCATGACTTGTTCACATGTAGAGTTTTGAGCACACCAATGTGTGCCGTGTTATACATACTAATATATATACATGGCTCACACTAGCAGAACCTCTGTATACTCACAAGCACAGAGCTGTGCACAGACCCACTCACATTTGAGAGTGTGTGATTTAACATGCATGTAAACAGCAGTGTACACATCACGTGTGCACTTCAGTGCATCTATGTGAATAGTGCTGTGCACACTAGTACACATGTACACTGCAAAGCAGGACATGTACACTCACATCTGGGCACACTAGAAAAACACGTGCACACAGAGATGTACACACTGGCACACACGTGTATAGCACTCTGTCAGAGCTTTCCTGGCTCTGACACCTCTGTGGGTCTCCTGTGTCATGGCAAGGATGGGGATAGGAGAGGGAAGTGTGGGTGGGACATTGTGGTTCAGTTTAAAGAGCACGTCTTGTGCCTTTGGGGTGGGAGCAGACAGGCTTGTCATCTCAGACTGAAGGAGAGAAAGGTATCTGTGTCTAAGCTTTTGACACTTAAGCTCTTCTCTTTGGCAACTATGAGATGAAAAGTCTGAAGACTAAGGAAAAAGAAAAGCCTAGAGGTTTAGTAGCCCAGAGGAGGGCAAGAGAAGAGGGGAGAGGATCTTCCTTTTTTCCTTGGGGACTCTTTAATTAGCAAACTACAGGTCCTTTCAGTAAGGCTCACCTTCCCAATTAGCTAGAAGGAGAAAGAACAAAAACAAGTGAAGAAAGGAAGAGCTCAGGGGTTGGCTGTACTCAGCTCTGCTCCTCTACTTGCCCCACAGCAGGGTGAGGGCATTGCTCAGAGACACTCAGGTGTGTCCGTACTCTCTGGTTATGCTGAAAAGTGAGGAAGCTAAGGTGGAGCAGCAGGGTAAAGCTTGGGGGTTCCAGACAGCTCCCTGACTGCCCAGGAGGGACTAGCCGTTACTTGTTAATCTCAGGTATTAAAGAGGAAGTAACAGCTAAATATTGTAGTGTTAATGTTGGGACTAAAAACAGGGCTAGGATTTATCAGCTTTAGTCAGTGTTTAGAACTAGAGTCAATATTTCTATGAGCTGCAAATATTCTGGTAGCTAAGCCTGTGTGCTCCTGTGTGGCTCTTGGCTGTCAGCCCACAACAGGACTAGTGCTCTCAGTACAGATGGGGTCTGGTCAGAGCTCAGGAACTTGCGTGTTGCACTGAGGCAGATCATCGCGGCAGCTCTCAAGGGAGGGTCTCCCCGGGCAAATGAAGAGACCTCTAGAAAAACACTGAGCAGATGTTGTCCAGGGAGGTTGTGGCTGCCTCATCCCTGGAATTGTTAAAGGTCAGGTTGGACAGGGCTTGGAGCACCACGGGATAGAGGAAGGCGTCCCTGCCCATGGCAGAGTGCCCATGGCAGGGGGTGGAACAAGATAAGCTTCAAGGCCCCTTCTAACCCAAACTATTCTGTGGTTCTGTGTGAAGGCATTAGCACAGAGGGGAAAGACTTCCCAACACTATCACAGACAGACATGATTGGGCAGGGTTCCCTGTGCCTTGGGGAGTAAGAACTGGATGCAGCACAATCCTGTGATTGGGAAAGGAGCTATTCACCAATTCTGTATTGGTTCAGCTCTCTGGTGCTTCTCGGTTTGAAGCAACCGCTGAAGGCCACTCATGCGGGCCCCCGAGACCCCCGCATAACAGAGACAACTCCCGACCCCCGGCCCGCTACCACCTATGCGGGCCCGCGCGGCACTCAGCTTGGATATTTTGTGTTATTGGGTTTGTTTTGTCAAGCACCCCCACACTCGGCGAAAGCCATCCCACTCGCCGCTGGCAGCCCTCTGCCGCCTCTGGGCCAATGACTTCTGCGGTTTACGAGACCTTCGCACAACTAAGCCCACCCCTGACTTTCGGCAGTGCTGCGAGAATCGTGCCTGGCGCCGCCACTGCCTCTGCCAGGGCAGCGAGCGCCGGGAGTCGCTACACTGGGTCTCCGCTAGCCGCTCCTTGCACAGACCAGCCCCTGCCCATGGCTCTCGTCCAGGAAACCCCACGCACACGGTTTCTCTCAAGCAGCTTTTTATGCAGACCGTGCCTCACGCCACCGCTGGGCTGGTGACCTCTGTGGTCTCTGAGGCCCCAACACAGCCAAGCCAGTCCCTGACTCTCAGCAGAGCCTCGTACGAAACACATCTGGCACCATTGCCGCTCCCACTGGGGCAGCGAGCGCTGGGAACTACTATGTTTGGCTTCTGCTGGCCACCACTTACACAGACCGGCCCCCGCCTGTGGCTCCTGTCTGGAAAACCCTGCGCACGCGGTTCACCCTGCTGGGTCCCCCCACTTGCCACCGGCAGCTCCCCCTGCCACCTACGGGATTGGTTATGTGACCGCTTTGGGCTTCTGTCGCTTCCCCCTGCCTTTGCTGGGTCAGCGTGCACTGGAAACTTGCAATGCCCAGCGCGGCTGTGAGCGCTACTTTGTGCAGACTTGCCTCCCTGGCCTCCCCTGTGCCGACGGGTTGGGGAAACCACTGCAGCGGGTCGGGGGAACCCCGCCCACCTCCTCCCCCGCGGTCTCCACTCGGAAAATCCTGCTCACTCAGATTTTCCCAAGCGGCGGTCCCGCCAGCGCCGCCCCCAGCCTCCCCCACCCCCAGGCTCTCCGCTACTGGGTCAGCCCCGTTGGGCTCCACCGCTCGGTGTCCCCGAGCCAATGCAAGCAGGCGCGCGCGCACATCCCCCGTGGTCCCTCCGCCTGGGAAACACCGCAGCACTGGGTTAGTTCGGACGCCCCCGCATCCGGCACTCCCCAGTCGCTGCCACTAGTGGCAGCATTTCCCCCCAAGCCTCGGCCGGTAAGCTCCGGATGCCATCATGTCGAGTGCGCACCGGAAGCCCACCACCCTGAGCGTGCCGCTGCTCCACGTGGAGCAGCCACGCGGCCTCCACGGAATGGCAAGCCCCGCCATCACTCCAACACCGTGACTCTCAACCTGGCAACCCCCAGGTGCTTTCGAGCCCCTACAAATCCCTCAATCTCACGCGTCCCACCAGCCACAGGGTCCCCGCTCTCCTCTCCCCATGTGCCCCACCGTCATTTTTCTTCTGACCATCCAATATCTTAAAGCTTCAACAGACCAGGATGGGTCCCATGTATTGTCTGAAGCTGACTTTTATACATCGGGATTATGGAAACTATAATGTGGCCAAAAATAGTTATGAGGATTTTCTAAGTCTCATACCCACCCCAAGCACACTACTTTACTCACACTTCAAGCATACTCTTAGCTCTTACTCACACTAGTACTCACAATCCTCTAGATCTGCAGTTTTCAGGGGCTTTTCTTCTCTTTCTTCTTTTTTGTTATCCAGTCTTTGTTGTCTCTGGGGTGCTGACGTGCAATCACCAATGGTCACAGGAGAGTTCGTTCGATCTGCCGAAATCGGCAGGAGCACGCTATTCATCCAAAATCTCCTGGGCCACAGAGAAGAGGTTTTATCTCCCAGCATGAGCCCCTATTTGTGAGAAACGACTGCTCACTTTTAAAATTTCAAAGGTTTATTAAACCTTAACAAAAAATTACAACAAAGGACTGAATAGGGAAAAAGTTCTCAGCGCTGGGAGCCCCTGTGACTACCAGCCATGTGCTTGTCTACAAAATGGATGCTCTTCCTTTTATATCCTTAGCCCGTCCTAAAGTTTTGTCTACTCTTTCTCTGCCGTCTATTGGTGGAGATTACTTTCTTACATCTTGATTGGAGATCAGGTGTTGTTACGCTGCGCCTCCTAGTAATAAGCCGGCCTTCTCTAAATGTCCTGACTTCTAGGGCTATTACAAGGGGGAAAGGGATCTATGGGAGTGACGTATTACAATAACATTACTATACATCTACATAATAACTATCTCTTAATTGTGAGAGCCAACTATTACATTACTCATCGATTACATT